>NC_090650.1:5122129-5852129 GCF_040937935.1 Hyperolius riggenbachi
ATCGTCTTCTTCTTCTTCACGTATTTCTCTTTTCAATTTTTTATTTAAAGAAATGCAGCTATTTTGAGCGTAACAAATAGCTGGTGGGCGCACGCATGTTGGAAGCACCATTGTATGTGCTCCCTGGCACTGGAAACACAAAGACAGCAGGAGGTAAATTCAGCAGCAGGAGGAGGAGGATGAGTGTGTGGCAGCAGGCAGTCAATGAGGCAGGCAGCTCGCCGTGACATAATAGCCCTGGTACCTAGCGGTGATACCAGGGCTGTAAATAAACACAACAGGAGGTCCCAGACAGCGGTCGTGCAGCCCACATTGTGTCCAATACACAACTGGGACAACACAGTTTTCAACCCGGGCACCTCAGAAAAATTAAACCTTTTTTTTTTTTTTTAATGGTTTGTTTGGTTTTTGGTTTTGCAACCAATATAGCTATTGTTTGACGTAATAGCTGGTGGCAGAGTGGCAGCAGAAGGTAAATCATCTGTGTACCCTGGCAGTGGGAAACACAGACAGACAGCAGCAGCAGGAGGAGGAATGGAGGAGTAGGCGAGCAGCTACTGTTTGACGTAATAGCTGGTGGCAGAGTGGCAGCAGAAGGTAAATCATCTGTGTACCCTGGCAGTGGGAAACACAGACAGACAGCAGCAGCAGCAGCAGCAGGAGGAGGTATGGAGGAGCAGTGTGAGTGTGGCAGCAGGTAGGCAGCGTGACATAATAGCCCTGGTACCTAGCGGTGATACCAGGGCTGTAAATAAACACAACAGGAGGTCCCAGACAGTGGTCGTGCAGCCCACATTGTGTCCAATACACAACTGGGACAACACAGTTTTCAACCCGGGCACCTCAGAAAAATTAAACCTTTTTTTTTTTTTTTAATGGTTTGTTTGGTTTTTGGTTTTGCAACCAATATAGCTATTGTTTGACGTAATAGCTGGTGGCAGAGTGGCAGCAGAAGGTAAATCATCTGTGTACCCTGGCAGTGGGAAACACAGACAGACAGCAGCAGCAGGAGGAGGAATGGAGGAGTAGGCGAGCAGCTACTGTTTGACGTAATAGCTGGTGGCAGAGTGGCAGCAGAAGGTAAATCATCTGTGTACCCTGGCAGTGGGAAACACAGACAGACAGCAGCAGCAGCAGCAGCAGGAGGAGGTATGGAGGAGCAGTGTGAGTGTGGCAGCAGGTAGGCAGCGTGACATAATAGCCCTGGTACCTAGCGGTGATACCAGGGCTGTAAATAAACACAACAGGAGGTCCCAGACAGCGGTCGTGCAGCCCACATTGTGTCCAATACACAACTGGGACAACACAGTTTTCAACCCGGGCACCTCAGAAAAATTAAACCTTTTTTTTTTTTTTTAATGGTTTGTTTGGTTTTTGGTTTTGCAACCAATATAGCTATTGTTTGACGTAATAGCTGGTGGCAGAGTGGCAGCAGAAGGTAAATCATCTGTGTACCCTGGCAGTGGGAAACACAGACAGACAGCAGCAGCAGGAGGAGGAATGGAGGAGTAGGCGAGCAGCTACTGTTTGACGTAATAGCTGGTGGCAGAGTGGCAGCAGAAGGTAAATCATCTGTGTACCCTGGCAGTGGGAAACACAGACAGACAGCAGCAGCAGCAGCAGCAGGAGGAGGTATGGAGGAGCAGTGTGAGTGTGGCAGCAGGTAGGCAGCGTGACATAATAGCCCTGGTACCTAGCGGTGATACCAGGGCTGTAAATAAACACAACAGGAGGTCCCAGACAGCGGTCGTGCAGCCCACATTGTGTCCAATACACAACTGGGACAACACAGTTTTCAACCCGGGCACCTCAGAAAAATTAAACCTTTTTTTTTTTTTTTTAATGGTTTGTTTGGTTTTTGGTTTTGCAACCAATATAGCTATTGTTTGACGTAATAGCTGGTGGCAGAGTGGCAGCAGAAGGTAAATCATCTGTGTACCCTGGCAGTGGGAAACACAGACAGACAGCAGCAGCAGGAGGAGGAATGGAGGAGTAGGCGAGCAGCTACTGTTTGACGTAATAGCTGGTGGCAGAGTGGCAGCAGAAGGTAAATCATCTGTGTACCCTGGCAGTGGGAAACACAGACAGACAGCAGCAGCAGCAGCAGCAGGAGGAGGTATGGAGGAGCAGTGTGAGTGTGGCAGCAGGTAGGCAGCGTGACATAATAGCCCTGGTACCTAGCGGTGATACCAGGGCTGTAAAAAAACACAACAGGAGGTCCCAGACAGCGGTCGTGCAGCCCACATTGTGTCCAATACACAACTGGGACAACACAGTTTTCAACCCGGGCACCTCAGAAAAATTAAACCTTTTTTTTTTTTTTTTAATGGTTTGTTTGGTTTTTGGTTTTGCAACCAATATAGCTATTGTTTGACGTAATAGCTGGTGGCAGAGTGGCAGCAGAAGAAGGTAATTCTGTGTACGCTAGCAGTGGGAAACACAGACAGACAGCAGAAGGGCAGTACACAGCAGCCCACTGTAGGTGTAAAATGTGTGGCTGCAGGCGACGTAATAGTCAAAGTGAACCAGGCTGGCTTAGTGAGCAGGAGCCAGGAGGTGGTAAAGGGTGGTAAGGCACATTAACGATGGTTCCGGCAGCCAGTTCATGTCCCCCTCTCGCCGACAACAGGGGCCAGGAACTCGCCTTCCACCCACGCCTGGTTCATCTTGAGAAACGTCAGTCTGTCAACAGACTTGTGAGACAGACGTGAGCGTTTCTCGGTGACCACGCCACCAGCTGCACTGAAGCAGCGCTCGGACAGCACGCTGGAAGGGGGGCAGGACAGCACTTCCAGGGCGTACTGCGCCAGCTCGCTCCAGATCTCCATGCGCTTGACCCAATACTCCATGGGATCAACAGGGGCATCGCTGTCAAGCCCGCTGTACGACCCCATGTAGTCAGCCACCATGCGGGTCAGGCGCTGGCTGTGACCGGAGGAGGATGCTGCTGCATGCATCTCCTCTCTAGTCACTGCTGCCGGAGCCTCTACAGTCCTGTAGAGCTCGTGGCTGAGAGACAGCAGGTCTGTGGGGCGCTTGCTGCTGCTGGATGCAGGCACCTGCTGCTGCCTCTGTGCTGGCTGCTGGACAGTGGGGATGGAAGGCTGGGGGAAGGCTTCCTCCAAGCGCTCAACAAGGGCCTGCTGCAAGCTCCTTATTTGTTGCGCTGGGTCTCCTCCTGCAGGCGGCAGGAACTGGCTCAACTTCCCCTTGAGGCGTGGGTCCAACATCATGCTGATCCAGATGTCCTCCCTCTGCTTCATCTGGATCACCCTGGGGTCCCTGCGCAGGCACGTCAGCATGTGCGCTGCCATTGGGAAGAGGCGGGCCACGTCTGCTGGCACATCGACGTCAGTGCTGTCCTCATCCTCCTCCTCTGCCGCCTCATCCTCTCTCCACCCCCGCACCAACTCAGCTGCGCTGTGCTGATCCCCCTCATCAGCAGCCAGGTCAGGGACCTCCACCAAGTCCTCCTCCTCCTCCCCCTCAGAGGTGGACTGCGCAGCTGGTTGCCGCTCCTGCTGGTCCAAGGCTGCCGCTCCCTGTTCCAGCAAAGCATCGAGGGCCCTGTTCAGCAGAGAAACCAGGGGCACCCACTCGCAGACCATAGCATGGTCCCTGCTCACCATGTTTGTGGCCTGCAGGAAGGGAGCCAGCACTAAGCACACCTGCTGCATGTGCCTCCAGTCATCATCGGGGACGATGGACGGGTAGTTGCTGGTCTTGTCCTTTCTCAGAGCTGCGGAAACAGTGGCCAGGGCAAGGTACTCTTTGACAGCGCGCCTCTGTTCAACCAGACGCTCCAACATCGCCAGGGTGGAGTTCCAGCGAGTCGGAACGTCAAGGATCAGCCGATGGCGTGGCAGATCCAGCTCCTTTTGCACGTCTTCCAGGCTCGCACAGGCTGCAGCCGAACGCCGGAAGTGACGCACAACATTCCTTGCCGTTTCCAGCAGTTCGCCCATCCCCTGGTAGGTGCGCAGGAACTTCTGCACCACCAGGTTCAGCACGTGGGCAAGACAGGGGATGTGGGTCAGGTTTCCCCTGTCTATTGCGGCAACCAGATTGGCCCCATTGTCGGCCACCACCTCTCCGACTCTGAGGCCTCTGGGGGTCAGCCAAATCCTCTCCTGCTCCTGGAGTTTGGCCAACACATGGGTTGCCGTCAGCTTGGTCTTCCCAAGGCTGACCAAGTGCAGCAGCGCTTGGCAGTGGCGGGCCTTCACGCTGCTGCTGAGGCGGGGGGTTTGGCCAGGTGTGCCGGAGGATGGCAGAGGATCGGAGGAACCTGCTGCAGTTCCCCTGAGCCTGCGGGGTGGCACCACCCACTGTGTTGCTGCTGCTGCTGTGCCCGCTGCTGCTCTCCCATCCTCACCCCCTTCCACCAAGCTGACCCAGTGGACAGTGAAGGACAGGTAGCGGCCTGTCCCGAAGCGGCTGCTCCAGGAGTCCATGGTGACGTGGACCCTTTCACCAACCGCGTGCTCCAGCCCTCGCTCCACATTGGCCATCACAAAGCGGTGCAGTGCAGGAATGGCCTTGCGGGAGAAAAAGTGTCTGCTGGGGAGCTGCCAATCTGGGGCTGCGCAAGCAAGCAGCGCACGAATGTCGCTCCCCTCCTGCACGAGCGTGTACGGCAGGAGTTGGGAGCACATGGCCCGTGCCAGCAAGCCGTTCAGCTGCCGCACGCGACGGCTGCTGGGAGGCAGAGCCCTAACCACCCCCTGGAAGGACTCGCTCAAAAGGCTCTGGCGTGGCCTTTTGCTGACACGGGAATCAGCAGACACAGCAGAGGAGGCCACTGAGGACTGGCTGCCAGAACAGGCCTCAGTGTCGGCGGCAGGAGTTGCAGAGGGGGGAGGAGCAGTGCGTTTCCGCACTCCTGCTGGTGCTGCTGGAGGAGCAGGAGGGCGGGTGGCTGCTGTTGCTGCTGCTGCTGCTGAAGGCTGTGCCGTGATGGGTGTGGTGCCACTGCCAGCAGCAGATGCCTTCAGCCTCTGGAACTCCTCATGCTGGTGGAAATGTTTAGCCGCAAGGTGGTTGATGAGCGAGCTGGTGCTGAACTTTAAGGGGTCTGCACCTCTGCTCAACTTCCGCTGACAGTGGTTGCAAGTGGCGTACTTGCTGTACACAGTGGGCATGGTGAAAAACCGCCAGATTGGTGACAGAAACTTCCCCCTACGGCATGGAAGCGCTGCTGCCTGTCTCCCTGTGGTGGTTGGGGGAGGGGCTTGGGTGCGGCTGGGGGTGGTACTGGCTGATGCTGCTGCTGCTGAGCCTGAGACACCAGCAGGCTGTGGGACGCTGCCAATGCTTGCAATGATGCGCCTCCTTGCAAGGCCCACAAGCGCATCCTCCTCCTCCTCCTCAGAGCTGCTGAGGACGACATCCCCTGGAGGTGGTGGCACCCAGTCTCTGTCTGTCACCGGGTCATCATCATCCTCCCCCTCCTGAAACATGTCCTGCTGGGATGAGGACCCCCCAAACTCCTCTCCTGATGCATGGATGGGCTGCTTGACTGTCGCCACAGTCTTGCTGTCCAATCCCTCATCCCCCAAAGTGCCCATCAGCATCTCCTCCTCAAGATCGCCAACAACAGCAGACAATTTACTCATGATGCCTGGGGTCAAAAGACTGCTGAATGACAGGTCGGCGAGTGACGGTGAACTGGCCTCCTCCCCAGACCCTGCTGGGCGGCTGCTGCGAACAGGGGTGGTGGTGGTGGTGAGGGTGGAGGCCTCGGATGCAGAGCTGATGGCGGGCTGCTCATCCTCCGTCATGAGTTGCACCACAGTGTCTGCATCCTTTTCCTCAATGGGACGTTTCCGACCCGGCTGGAGGAAAATGGGAGCAGGTGCTACACGCTGCTGCTGCTGTGTCTCTGCAGCGTGAGTTGCAGATGCTCCTGCTGGGCGGCGCCCAAGGCGTCCACGGCCAGTGGCTATGGGAGGAATGTTAGCCACTGACGCTGCTGCTGCTGCTGCGGAACTGTGCATGGTGGCGCGCCCGCGGCCGCGGCTTGCCACAATGCTGCTCCCTCTCCTCCTGATTCCCTTGCTGCCCTTCCCCTTGCCCAAACCGCGCTGGCTGCCACTTCCAGACATCTTAAATGTTTTGGGCGTATAGACAAAAGTTTTGTAAAAGGGCGGGTGAAAAGTGGGGTACTTTAATGGAGTGGGTTGGTTGGTGAGGTGACTGAGTGAGTGTCCCCTAGTACAGTAAGTAAGTAGTAACAGTCAGGAAGTACAACTAGCAGTTACAATAATCAGTAGTAATCACAAGTAAATTTAGTGTGTGTACACTCAGACAGTGAGTGCACGCACGCAGGAGCTAGTAGCCTATGAACACAGTGACTGAGTGTCCTAGACTCCTAGTACAGTAAGAGTAAGTAGTAACAGTAAGTAGAACTAACTAATTACAATAATCAATCAG
The DNA here is from genome assembly GCF_040937935.1 of Hyperolius riggenbachi. Classification (NCBI taxonomy): domain Eukaryota; kingdom Metazoa; phylum Chordata; class Amphibia; order Anura; family Hyperoliidae; genus Hyperolius; species Hyperolius riggenbachi. The sequence continues at coordinate 5,128,562 of NC_090650.1, forward strand.
CGATCAGAAGGAAATGGAGTGTGGGTGTGTGTACACTCAGACAGTGAGTGCACGCACGCAGGAGCTAGTAGCCTATGAACACAGTGACTGAGTGTCCTAGACTCCTAGTACAGTAAGAGTAAGTAGTAACAGTAAGTAGAACTAACTAATTACAATAATCAATCAGCGATCAGAAGGAAATGGAGTGTGGGTGTGTGTACACTCAGACAGTGAGTGCACGCACGCAGGAGCTAGTAGCCTATGAACACAGTGACTGAGTGTCCTAGACTCCTAGTACAGTAAGAGTAAGTAGTAACAGTAAGTAGAACTAACTAATTACAATAATCAATCAGCGATCAGAAGGAAATAGAGTGTGGGTGGTGTGTGTACACTCAGACAGTGAGTGCACGCACGCAGGAGCTAGTAGCCTATGGACAGTGACTGAGTGTCCTAGACTCCTAGTACAGTAAGAGTAAGTAGTAACAGTAAGTAGAACTAACTAATTACAATAATCAATCAGCGATCAGAAGGAAATGGAGTGTGGGTGTGTGTACACTCAGACAGTGAGTGCACGCACGCAGGAGCTAGTAGCCTATGAACACAGTGACTGAGTGTCCTAGACTCCTAGTACAGTAAGAGTAAGTAGTAACAGTAAGTAGAACTAACTAATTACAATAATCAATCAGCGATCAGAAGGAAATGGAGTGTGGGTGTGTGTACACTCAGACAGTGAGTGCACGCACGCAGGAGCTAGTAGCCTATGAACACAGTGACTGAGTGTCCTAGACTCCTAGTACAGTAAGAGTAAGTAGTAACAGTAAGTAGAACTAACTAATTACAATAATCAATCAGCGATCAGAAGGAAATAGAGTGTGGGTGGTGTGTGTACACTCAGACAGTGAGTGCACGCACGCAGGAGCTAGTAGCCTATGGACAGTGACTGAGTGTCCTAGACTCCTAGTACAGTAAGAGTAAGTAGTAACAGTAAGTAGAACTAACTAATTACAATAATCAATCAGCGATCAGAAGGAAATGGAGTGTGGGTGTGTGTACACTCAGACAGTGAGTGCACGCACGCAGGAGCTAGTAGCCTATGAACACAGTGACTGAGTGTCCTAGACTCCTAGTACAGTAAGAGTAAGTAGTAACAGTAAGTAGAACTAACTAATTACAATAATCAATCAGCGATCAGAAGGAAATAGAGTGTGGGTGGTGTGTGTACACTCAGACAGTGAGTGCACGCACGCAGGAGCTAGTAGCCTATGGACAGTGACTGAGTGTCCTAGACTCCTAGTACAGTAAGAGTAAGTAGTAACAGTAAGTAGAACTAACTAATTACAATAATCAATCAGCGATCAGAAGGAAATGGAGTGTGGGTGTGTGTACACTCAGACAGTGAGTGCACGCACGCAGGAGCTAGTAGCCTATGGACAGTGACTGAGTGTCCTAGACTCCTAGTACAGTAAGAGTAAGTAGTAACAGTAAGTACAACTAACTAATTACGATAATCAATCAGCGATCAGAAGGAAATGGAGTGTCGGTGTGTGTACACTCAGACAGTGAGTGCACGCACGCAGGAGCTAGTAGCCTATGAACACAGTGACTGAGTGTCCTAGACTCCTAGTACAGTAAGAGTAAGTAGTAACAGTAAGTAGAACTAACTAATTACAATAATCAATCAGCGATCAGAAGGAAATGGAGTGTGGGTGTGTGTACACTCAGACAGTGAGTGCACGCACGCAGGAGCTAGTAGCCTATGAACACAGTGACTGAGTGTCCTAGACTCCTAGTACAGTAAGAGTAAGTAGTAACAGTAAGTAGAACTAACTAATTACAATAATCAATCAGCGATCAGAAGGAAATGGAGTGTGGGTGTGTGTACACTCAGACAGTGAGTGCACGCACGCAGGAGCTAGTAGCCTATGAACACAGTGACTGAGTGTCCTAGACTCCTAGTACAGTAAGAGTAAGTAGTAACAGTAAGTAGAACTAACTAATTACAATAATCAATCAGCGATCAGAAGGAAATAGAGTGTGGGTGGTGTGTGTACACTCAGACAGTGAGTGACCGCACGCAGGAGCTAGTAGCCTATGGACAGTGACTGAGTGTCCTAGACTCCTAGTACAGTAAGAGTAAGTAGTAACAGTAAGTACAACTAACTAATTACGATAATCAATCAGCGATCAGAAGGAAATGGAGTGTGGGTGTGTGTACACTCAGACAGTGAGTGCACGCACGCAGGAGCTAGTAGCCTATGAACACAGTGACTGAGTGTCCTAGACTCCTAGTACAGTAAGAGTAAGTAGTAACAGTAAGTAGAACTAACTAATTACAATAATCAATCAGCGATCAGAAGGAAATGGAGTGTGGGTGTGTGTACACTCAGACAGTGAGTGCACGCACGCAGGAGCTAGTAGCCTATGAACACAGTGACTGAGTGTCCTAGACTCCTAGTACAGTAAGAGTAAGTAGTAACAGTAAGTACAACTAACTAATTACGATAATCAATCAGCGATCAGAAGGAAATGGAGTGTGGGTGTGTGTACACTCAGACAGTGAGTGCACGCACGCAGGAGCTAGTAGCCTATGGACAGTGACTGAGTGTCCTAGACTCCTAGTACAGTAAGAGTAAGTAGTAACAGTAAGTACAACTAACTAATTACGATAATCAATCAGCGATCAGAAGGAAATAGAGTGTGTGTTGTGTGTGTACACTCAGACAGTGAGTGCAGTGCGCACACGCAGGAGCTAGTAGCCTATATGAACAGTGACAGTGAGTGTCCCTACGGGTACAGTAAGAGTAAGTAGTAAGTAAGTACAACTAACTAACAATAATCTATCAGTAATCAGAAGGAAATAGAGTGTGTGTACACACAGACAGTGAGTGAGTGCACACACGCAGGAGCTAGCTAGTAGCCTATAAACAGTGACAGTCAGTGAGTGTCCTACTCCTAGTACAGTATAACTACAATACTATTAGTAAAGGACAGCAGAAATACTGGTATAGATGAGAGAAATAAACAGAGGACAGCTGCCCACAGAGGCAAGGCCCCCCTGAGGCCTAAACCTGTAAGCTTGCAGCAGCTGCCTGTCTCTAATGTAACACACAAGCTACTAACTCAAATACAATGTCTATCTAACTAACAACAATATAGGTGTATATGGCAGGTGTAGGTGAGCAAAAACGCTAGGTAAATGATCACAATAGAGCACTTGCTAAGCCAAAGCACAAAGGAGCAACTCTCTCTCTGTACAAGTCTCAGGCAAGCATGGAGAAACGGAACATGGCGGCCGCTATTTATAGGGTAGGGGCTGGCCAGGGTCCCCCTCTGTGATTGGCTGCCGTCAGAGGGCCTGGGAGCCCTCTGATTGGCTCTAAGGACATCAATCTGGGCTATGACGCTATTCGAGCTCGGTACCGAGCTCGAATAGCGCCGGGTTGCTCGAATAGCTCGAATAGTGAATGGGCTATTCGAGTGTACTCGGATAGCCCATTCGAATAGCTCCAGCTATTCGGAGCTCGAATACCGAGCTCGAATAGCTGAAAAAGAGCTCGAATATTCGAGCTACTCGAATATTCGAGCTCTGCTGAGCACCACTGACGTACGGCACTTAAGACACTATATGAAAATAAATCTATTGTTGTGCGACCGGCCGACAAAGGGGGAGCAGTCGTGGTGCTTGTATACTAGTTCTGATCGAAACAGCGCTGCTGTCGCTGGGAAGATGCTTGTCATGCTATTGTAACTAATAAAAGAGCTATAACACTACGGATGGTGCTGGCTTGACTGTGGAGGAACGCACAATGGAGCGCAGAAGAGGCCCGACCTGGCCGCCGGCTAGGTCAGGTCGGCCACCGGAGACCACCGGGAGCCTGCGGAGCGGCGCTGAGGGCACCTCCTGCTTGCCACGGGCTGGAGGAAGCCCCAGGTAAGTGGATGTGGATTTTTATTTTTTTTTGTAGCGTCCCTGAACCTTCCCTTTAATTTGTACAGAGCCATAATAATCCAACATGCATACAGACTGTTTCGGATTGGTTGATCCTCATCAGTGCATGGCATGGATTAATTTGGCTCTATGCAGTAGGGTTTGTAACACCGAGAGGTACAGACTAACCAGCCAGCTCATGGTGACCCAGAACTCATTGGAGTGTATAAGGGACTACAATGGTCCTAAAAGCCCCCTTACTAAGATGTTAAGAATGCGGCATAAAATGCTGTTACTGTAACAGCTGAGGCATCTAATTACATTTATGTTTGCTAAAGAATGTTTCTCCTCTGTGTGTCAGTGTATATAAGCTGTGTTTTTCAGTTCTGGTCAGGAACCAGTCTGACGAAGGCTTTTTATAAGTCGAAAGCTCACTGTTTATCCATCTCTAAGTTAGCTAATAAATGGTATCATCCTGATTCAAAATCCTTGCTTTTACTCATGGCTAACACGGTACAACACTCGATTATTTTATATGTATATATATATATATATATATATATATATATATATATATATATATATATTATACATACTCTGTGAATTAAACTGAAATCAAAATAAAATGGGGAAGATGGACAATGGAAACAAAGTGTATAAAGATACAGAGGCGCCAAAAGAGTAAAATTCGCTAAAAAGTTTAAAAAGTGTTCAGGTGGTGGTGATGGACCGGCAGCACCCAAAAGCAGACACGATGCTGTTGATTGAAGGTACAATAATTTATTCGCATACTCCTAAACAGTATCTGCAACACGTTTCACAGGCACAACCCCGCTTCATCAGGCAATAAACAACCGGAGTATCACACAGCGTGGGGTCCAATACGAGCTTGGCACCTCTGTCTAACAGAGTTGGAAACAAAATGTACACATATTATTATTAGCTATCTATATAGGGCCAACACCTTCCACAGCGCTATACAGAGAATATATTGTCTTCTCATTTAACTGTCAATAACTGTCCCTTTTAGGAGCTCGCAGTCAAATCCCTACCTTGGGCCTTGTTCACACTATACGCACTGCCGTGTGCATTTTGGCAGCACATATAGTATACAATCAGCAAGCACATGAGAAGTGCATAGAGCGCACTTCTGACATTCACACTATACGTGGTGCGCAGCAGTGCAATCCGCTATCACACAGCTGCATGCATTTTTGCCAAAGCGCATTGCTGATCCCATTCACTGTAATAAATGAGATCAGCGCAATGCAGATGGTGTGCGATCGGGTGCACTTGCCATACGCATTGCCTAAAGTGAATGAGGCCTAAGTCGTATGTCTATGTATGTATTGTGTAGTGTATGTACCATTCTAGGTCCAACTTAAAGGGAACCTGAAGCGAGTAAAATTATTTAAAACACATGACGTAGCTGCAAATGAATATGACATACTAACCTCACCGTCAGTTCCTCTCAGAAGCTCACCATGTTCCTCTTACAGTGATCCCTTCCAATTCTGACAAGATTTTGTCAGAACTAAAATATACCAGTTGCTGTCAGTTATATATCAGCAGCTATCAGTTACAACTGAATGTGCAAGGTAAAGTTCATGTTTCCCTATGCCTCAAGTGGGTGATATGACAGTGTAACAGTGCGCTGATCAGGAAGCTGTTAGGGTGTAATGGCCATTTTCAAAATGGAGGACGGAGAATTCCATTGATCACAGAGGACAAATTGGACGCAGGAGAGGAGAAAGACATTGAGGAGTAGACTACAATGGTAGGTAAGTATGACGTACTTAGTTATTTTTACTTTTTATTTTCAGTTCAGGTTCTCTTTAAGGTTGAAGCCAATTGACTTTTCTGTATGTTTTGAGGATGTGGGAGGAAATCAGGGTGCCTGGAGGAAACCCATGCAGAAACCGGGAGAACATACCAACATACAAAATTGTGCAGATAGTGGGAAATATATATATATATATATTTCTCATCGTTAACTTTTATTTATTTACGCTGAGTGAATTTTTCACCAGAACAACAGAGCAGCCACCACGCCGCTGTATCTATACGTCACTGTTCTGGATTCCTGCTTTATGTGTGAGGCCCGCTCCAGAAGAGCCAGTCTGTATAGGAATATGACTCAACACTGATTCAGAAACCTCCACAGGCAGCTTAACTGGATGAAATAAAACTCCAAGTGTAATCTGAAGTACCTTTACTTGCGTTGAAAGCATACAGGGATGTTTTTCAGAGCTATTTTCATAGGTAAAAAGATGATGCAATTGCAAGGTGCATACAGGATTACCTCACCAACTGACTCCACTTTATGGGCTGAGACACACCAGAAAAGCTCCCCAAACGCTAGAGGTTTCAAAAGCTCTTCCCAATGTAATGCTATGGGGGTCTTTTTACAAAACCTCATCGCTCCAGTGTGCACAGACACATAGGATAACATTAGCAGGAGGTTTCAAAAACTCAAAACGCTCAGAAAAACTCCTCTGGTGTGTACCAGGCCTATAACGGAATGATCTAGAAATAACTGCTGAGCAGGGAGTGGCAGCTGGGATAACCTAACTAGCTAAATCTAGCAGGGGAACTGGAATATACTAATGTAGAAAAAATATAAAAAAAATGTTTAAAGGGAAGGTTCAGGGACTATGAAAAAAAAATAAAAATCCTTATCCACTTAACTGGGGCTTGCTCCAGCCCGTGGCAGGCAGGAGGTGCCCTCGGCGCCGCTCCGCAGGCTCCCGGTGGCCGACCCGACCTGGCCAGGTCGGGCCTCTTCTGCGCTCCATTGTGCGTTCCACGCCGGCGCGCTGACGTCATTGGACGTCCTCCGGGCTGTACTGTGCAGGCTCAGTAGTTCTGAGCTTTCGCAGTACAGCCCGGAGGACGTCCGATGACGTCAGCTCGCCGGCGTGGAACGCACAATGGAGCGCAGAAGAGGCCCGACCTGGCCAGGTCGGGTCGGCCACCGGGAGCCTGCGGAGCGGCGCAGAGGGCACCTCCTGCCTGCCACGGGCTGGAGCAAGCCCCAGGTAAGTGGATAAGGATTATTTTTTTTTTTCATAGTCCCTGAACCTTCCCTTTAAAGGTCCACTATCGCGAAACATATCACTTTTAAGCACCCCCACAGTAGTTATATAAACCACACAGAAGCTTCACAGTGCAATTTGTTTTATTTTCTGTCATGGTCCTTTAAACATCCATATGTGACTGTTCCCTTTCCCGTCAGTCCCCTGAGCTAACGCTGATGGACCTTTGTAACTGTAACCCATAGTAGGGGAAGCGGTCAGGTAGGGTGACAATAAATAGGAGATGGTCTATTCCTGCTCTCTCGAACTGTTCTACTCACGCGCTCCTCAGTTCCTCTGGCGTGGTTATATAAAAGAAATCCCCCGTCACACTCTGTGTCCTGCAGGCACTGAAGGAGGCAGCTGTCAGCGCGGGAACAGCTGCACAATGAGCCGCTCTCCCCCTTGGTCCGTTCACCGCTGCTCTGCCTCCACCGACGCGGCTGCACAAAGAATCGCTTCGCCTCCCCATTCATTCGCCGCTGCTCTTGATGATGCGGCTGCGTATTGAGGCGCTTTTCATCGCCGCTTCTCTGTTGCGGTGCAGCTGAGTCGCCGTTAATGTACTTACAGATGCCTCCCTCAATGCCTGCAGGGCACAGAGTGTGGTGGGGCCTTTTCATATAACCACGCCAGAGTATACTGAGGAGCGCGTGAGATTGCCCAGCATGAGTTTGTCAGTTAAGGTGGCTGTCACAGGAGCCCTGGTGGCTGGAATGCAAAATGCCTTCCAAACGGTTCCAGCGCACGGATCGTGCAAACTGTGGTCGCAGTCAATGCGCAGAAACCGTTGGGAATTGGCCGCAGACAAACCAGAAGGGAGCCTGTGGGTTACGGAAATACACTTTACACACTATTTCAGGGTATATCTGCCACCACCACTGGTATGGGCCAGTGGTCCCTACCGACTGACTGACTGATCCTGCAAATAAAACGGTTAAAACATGCTGTATTCTGTCTAGATATCAATAATAGTAGCGAATCCTCAGAGACCTGAGTTCAGTTTCTGTGTATGGCTGTATAGCAGGTGTAGCGGAACAGTAAATGACTTTGATAAAGTCTTTATTTACGTGCAATATAAATAATATATACAGAAAATAGTTAAAATCAACAATTATGGAGACATTAATAGCGCAGTATGAAAAGAAAAGGATAAAATACTTAGGTTCATGGGAAGATGTCCTTTTGTGGGAAAAACTTGTAGAGTTCCTTTTGTTTCAGTTCAAAGTTCAGAGTTCAGACCAGGTGGATGCCAGCATATCCTCAAGCTGGCACAGATGTGATCAAGATGGTGTTTCAAGGTGGAGGACACTTGCGTTTCAGCCTGTCAATAGTTTTATCACCCATTGCTGCGGGGAGTGGCTATGACAGGCACAAGTCCAGCCTCGGGAGGATGAAGCAGGGGCTGTCCCATCCTTACAGACCCGCAGACTGGCAGAATTCTAGTTCGGCCCATCTTGGGGGTGCACGTGGGGGCAGGTAAAACCTATACCGCATATTCACACTCAGCATGATTTTACGAATCCTAGGACATGAAATATGACAGGTCTATCATGAGACTTTACCCCCCCCCCCCCCCCCGTCTCTTCAAACCCATATTGCTATGAGAGTTTAGGGGACAGAGTTCTGGGAATTTCACAGAACCAGCACCGGGACTCATGCTACACTTTCCCCACATTTGACGAAGCTGCCATCTCAGAAACCCCAGAAATATGACAGATCTGGGAAGTTATGGATTATGCTATGAGCCTCAGGTCATTCAGGGTGTGTGCTGGCAGCTGGCTTCCCTTTGATCCTTACCAGGGAGCAAGGTGTCAAGACCTCCCAGGGAATCGTAGCCTGCCTGGCTGAATCTAGGCCTCCTTATCAGAGTGAAACAGCTGGCATATACTCTGAGAGGGGTCATTAGCTCTCAAGGGGGCCGGGGAACCAGCTTGTTGCAGCTATGTGTTAAACACAATTAACTACCTGTAACGAACGGTGTAGCAACACAGACATCTAATTATGTGTGATCTGCAGAATCACCAATAATGCACGTATAGCTAGCAAGATACAAGGTATGTGTAGTGCTTGGTGCAACAATAGACTGGGCCTTACCAAAGGAGCTGGTGGCCACTATAAGAACTCAGCAACAATAAGTAGCAAGACCTCACCAGAGGAGCTGGGGGGCACTATTAAGAATACCTCACCAGTGGCGAGGGCCCACTGGTGAGTCGGAGCGTCAGACAGGCTAGGTTCGGCAACTAAGAGGCAGATATAGTACAGAGTCAGAAGGCAAAAGAGTAGTAGGTAATCAGGCAGGGATTCAGCAACTAGATCAGAAGTACAAAGACGAATAGCAATAAGCAGAGTCAGAGGTTAGCCAGAATCATACACAGAATATCAATAATATACAGTAACAATCTCCTAGTCTTGTGTGAAATCCCTGGTTTCCTCCCAGCTCAAAGCACACCGGATACTAGTCTAAGGTCTGAGCGCTAACACATAAGTATTCACAACCGCAGACAAGTTGCGAGTGAGCAGCGACGGCTTAAGAAGCAGAGGACACCGCCATGCCCACTCTAATCAGCCAATCCTGAGCGGCGAACGTCCGCTCTAACGTCAGCCGACTAGCGGGTCAGGTGACGCGCCTCCTCCCAGCATAAAGGTCCCGCGCGATACAGAAACCTTATGTGCAAATGACAAGTCCATCGGAACGGAAAAAGACTGTGACTTGGGAACTGAAGCGGCTGCGGAGACACCCTGCGTGCCCGCAGCCGCATAGATTACACTACCTTTCCCAGAACTGTCTATCTTAAAGCCAAAGTTTGACATTCTGAGCCCAGCAATAGATGTGCGATCGATTGCGGTGATCAGAAACGACTGCTGGATCTGCGATTTTTGTGCGTTTTGGACGACTGGGCGTCGCCTGGCGTCACAGTGGCCAAACACTGGTCGATTTGCCATCAGATTCGACCAACAGATAGATCCCTCTCTGATCGAATCTGATCAGAGAGGGATCGTAAGGCCACCTTTACTGCAAACAGATTGTGAATCGATTTAAGCCTGAAACCGTTCACAATCTGTGGAGCTGCCGCCCCCCCCTCATACATTACCTGTTCCCCCCCCCCCCTCATACATTACCTGTTCCGGCCGGCACGAGTCCCCTGGTCCCCGCTGTCTTCTTCTCCACTCCGGGCTCCAGACCGTTCCTGCAGCTACTGAACTTCCTGTCCAGTGGAAGTTTAAACAGTAGAGGGCGCTCTACTGTTTAAACTTCCTGCCGGGACAGGAAGTTCTGTGTAGCTGCAGCCGGTCCGGAACCCAGCGCGGAAAGAAGACAGCGGGGACCAGGGGACTCGCACCGGCCGGAACAGGTAATGTTTACCCGCTGTATTGCGCCGGTCGTCGGGCACTCGATCGCCGCTATCGGCACACTCCACACCCGCCGGCGATCGAGAAAAATCTTCCACACGGACGGATCGACGGGAACGATTGATTTCGGACGGAAATCGATCGTTCTGTCAGCGGTGTGCGCTGTGATTTCACAGCCGATTCGATCACTGTGATCGAATCGGCCGTATATCGGCGGGAAAATCGTTAGGTGTATGGGGCCCCTTTAGAGAGAGCAGGAGTAGACCATCTCTTATATGATCTGTTTTGGGGGAACCTCTGCCAGATTACATGATTTTTTTTGGTAAAATGCTGTCAGATTACATGTATTTTGGTGGGAAGCACCATGGCAGAGCTCAAACTTGATAGTGGTATAACCTACCCAGTCTCCGACCACTCCCCCAACCATTTCCACCCCTCTTCCTTTAACCCCTTCATACACCCTTGAATAAAACCACACGGACTACCCGGCTTGGATAAATTTTCGGCCAAAGCAGCCCATTTATTTTAACCAAACATATTTAAGAACAACATTTTCATCATACATAAATAACTCTTTATTCAAAACGCAACATTAACTCTGAGCACTGAGGTAAGGGGCCCGGAGGCGCCCTCTGATACTCGTACCCTTCCGAACCTGGCATGCAGCCTTGAACCGGCCCCCGCCGCGTTCTCCGGCTCGGGGACAGCTGCATGCCCACTTAAAGCGAACTTCCGCCGAATTGTCTCTCTTGCAGGATTGTCCCTTGACAAATCCTTACCTGATAAACTCAACCTCCGGAGCCCCTTCCCCTCCACCACGAACGGGCATGAAGCCTCATGCCCGAGAGGCCCCCATCCTCAGAGCTCGCTGGATCCCATCTTCTATCCCTAGGGCCCATAAATCCAACCCCACATCCGTAAGGTGAACCCCATCCCTTCTTAAGAAAAGATGGGTATCCTCCTCCAACTCCAAATGCCTAATGGCCAAGCCCCCATTTCTAATAAAAAATTTAGACACCTCCTTGTTCAGCTTCACTCTGGCCCTGTTGACCTTGCTGACCGATCTCGCCAACCTCCAAGACGATCTGGCCACTACGTCTGACCATATCACGATCGCGTCCGGGAAAAGCGTACGAATACGCAAAAAATCAAATTTGATGTCCTTTACCAACACCCTTGTGGACCTAGCAGCCAGGTCATTCCCCCCAACATGTAGTACCAAAATGTCCGGGGCCCTATCAAGTCTGCAACATCTGTGTAGCTCCGGCATTACCCTAGACCACACCATGCCTGGGAAACCGAGCCACCGAATACAAACCTGCTCCCTGGGGAAGCCAAGCTGCCGACCTTCTGGCCTCACCTCCGCCCGTTTTGCTCCCCAGCGGACATAGGAGTGTCCAAAAATCCAAACCAGGACCCGCGGACCTGCAATACAAACACAGGTCTCTAACAACAAATGTCCTCTTCTACTCCCACTACCTAACCCCCCCTATTTTTTTTTTTTTTTTTTTTATTATTGACACACCAAATGCGGCCTAACATACGACTTATAGCGAGAAGACTCCCATCGCCCTATTCTTTTAATGATATCTTCGCTAAGTCCCCACCTAGACGCTTCCGTGGCTGCACCTATCCTAAAAGAGTGGGATGCGAACTCGCGTGCCTGTAGCCCAAGCCCGGTTAAGCACTTTCTAAAAACGGCAATGAATTGGAACCTGGATAAGGGGGTACCATCTCCATGCACTAGGAATGAGGGAGCCGCCGAAGGCCTCATGGCCCCAAAAGCTTCCACTGCTCCGCAAGGACAAAGCGGGCCGTCCGTCCGAAATAAAGAGATGCACCTGCCCCTACCTGATTGATCTGTTTTTGAAAACCGAAGACGAATGACTACGGAGTCTCCCTGGACCCTGACGTCCTCCGCGAGGATGCCTCCCACCTTAACCTTACTGCTGCTCACTAATTCCCCTATCCTAAAAGCCCCAAAAAACGCCAAAATGAACCCTGTCCTAAACAAACTTACCTCAAATGCCGATGAACAAACCTCGTCCAGTCTGCGAACTAGTCTGCCTAACAGCTCAAAAGACACCGGCCGCCTTGAATCCCTGTGAGTCACCCCCACCCTGAAACCTTTTAATGCCTGCCTCACCCTAAAATCCTTTGTCGCATCCAGAAACCCCCTAATTTTAAACCAAAAAGCTAACGCTGACAATTTCTTAGACATCGCTGATGACGACACTCCTTCCGAAAAACACTTTCCCACAAAGTATAATAGCAGACATAGCCTGTCCTCTTGCGATTGACAGCCGCCCACCTGTACCATCAAAGCATCCCACGTGTTCCATACCAACGTGTATGCTGCCCAAGACGATGCTGCCAAGGATTGCCTGATCAATCCAGATACTGCCCGAAAGGAATTCTCCACACCGCTTCGGGACACTCCTCCCCACTCTCCTCCGCCGATGGAGCCGCCGCCCGGAATCTGGCCCACTGGAATCGAGAGAGGGCATCAGCAATCACATTATCAATCCCTGGCAAATGCACCGCAGTAATCTGAGAATTCAAACGCAAGCAATCCAGTACTAACTGCCGCATCAAACAGATAACTGGCGGTGATGACGCCGAAAAATTATTTATAGCTGCCACCACACCCATGTTATCACAGTTAATTCGAATCGTCCTATCAGCCAGTCTCTGCCCCCACAAACGAAACGCCACTACGATCGGAAACAATTCCAACATAACCAAATTGGAGGTAAAACCTGCTTTCACCCAGGACAAGTCCCAGGCGGAGGCACACCAACTCCCTGCCAAAAAGGCTCCAAAACCGATTGCACCGGACGCATCCGTGAATAATTCAGCATCAACATTACTCACCATTTCCTGAATCCGTAAGGGTCTGTAATTAAATTCCTCCAGAAATCTAGCCCACACCCTTAAATCCCCCCGTAACTCTGCCGATAAACGAATCCGATGGTGAGGAGAGGACTTTCCTGCTGTTGCCATGGACAGCCGCCTGCAGAATACACGTCCCATGGGCATGATTCTGCAGGCAAAATTCAATTTCCCGAGTAACGACTGCAGATCACGCAACGTAATTTTTTTAGACTTTTCAGCCAGCTTCACTGCCGCCGTTAAATCTTCTACCTTGTCCGTCGGTAACCGACACTCCATGGCCAACGTGTCAATAGTGATGCCCAAGAATTTTATGGACGTCACCGGGCCCTCTGTCTTGTCTTCTGCCAGAGGCACCCCGAATAGGGCACACACATGTCTCATCGCGGCCAGCGCTGAAATGCACTCACCCGAATCTGACGCCCCCATAAACAAAAAATCATCCAAGTAATGGATAATTGATCGTACACCTGAAACCTCCCTCACCACCCATTCCAAAAAACAGTTGAACTTCTCAAAATATGAACAAGAAATGGCACACCCCATAGGAAGGCATTTGTCTACAAAATATTCACCCCCCCCAGTGACAACCAAGCAAACGGAAGCTATCCGGGTGCACCGGGAGCAACCGAAACGCAGCTTCAATGTCGGTCTTTGCCAACAAGGCCCCCGCACCTAACCGCTTGACCCACCGCAATGCCACATCAAAGGATGTGTATGCCACTGATGTTTCCTGATCCGCCAGGCCGTCGTTAACCGATAATCCTTTTGGAAAAGACAGATGGTGAATGAGCCGAAAGGAACCCGGTTCCTTCTTCGGCACAACACCCAAGGGAGACACCACTAAATTGCGCAATGGTTGTTCTGTAAATGGGCCCGCAATACGGCCCGCTGCCAATTCCTTGTTCAACTTTTGAGACACTACCTCAGGAAATTCATAAGCTGATCTCAAGTTCCTCACTGGACCGTCCGCTGATAACGTACAACTACTGGGAATGACAAAACCGTCCCTAAACCCTGCATGCAAGAACTCCGCTGCCTCCTTCTGAGGATACCTACCGAGGAACTGCTCCATTTTTTCCACCCTCACCGGCGTCGTCCCTCTTGCTTGCAGGTTCAGCCGCCTTACCTCTGCGCTGTCTATAACATTTTGAGGCCGGATGTGAACCTCCGCAGGCTGAACACTCGTGTTTAAAACGACACGATTGCCCAAAACGACAAGATCCGTCGTTAAATTGCCAGCATACTCCTTTTCCCTTACCGGCCAGCTGTCCAGTGGGGGCTGGGCTGCTGGCCTGTCCCTGAAAGGGCGGTGCCGCCCGAGCAGGAATCATAAGGCGCATCCATAACTCGATGTCCTTGTGATCCCAGCGTATGGCTGGACGGACCGCCTTACTCTGCCTAAACTGCTCGTCGTATCTGAGCCAAGCATTTCCACCGTATGACCGATGAGCATCCCCTATCGCATCCATATACCTGAATAACGACGAACAGCAGTCCGGCTGACGCTCCCCAATCACACTCGCCAATATATTGAACGCCTGAAACCAGTTTTGGAACGTTCGCGGGATAAGCCGGTAGCGGCGTTCCTCCTCCCTCTTTTTTTCATCTGGTTTCCCCTTATCTAAATTAAACTTCTCCAACGGTAAAAGGGAAAAAATCTCAACATATTCCCCCCTCCATATACGCTCCCTCGTCTCCTGTTTCAGGTGGGCCCCCAAACGTCCCATAAAACAAACATACGTCTCACTATGAGCGGCGTCTGAGAGACGCACCAAATCCGCCTCCCTTCTCTCCGCCCCACCGCCCCCCGACTGATCACTCAGCCCTGGTGTGACCGATACCTCCCCACTTGCCGACCCGTTTGGCTCCGCCAACGGGGGGGGAACCTGGACTGCTTGTACCACCGGGGGAATCTGGGAAAGAGTTGTCAACTGCCCTGGGGCGGACCCCGCCCCCCCCGGATGAACCTGAGGAAGAGGCACTACCTGACCTGTGACAGACCCCACCCCCACCGGAACAAACTGAGAAAGAGGCAATACCTGCCCTGGCGCGGTCCCCGCCCCCACCGGAGCAACCTGGGGAAGAGATACTACCTGCCCTGGCGCGGACCACGCTCCCACCGGCCCTGACATACCTGACATGGCTCTTAAACCTGCCCACAACACCTCTAAAGCGGACGGTACCTGAGATGGCATACCTGTAACCACCCCCTGTCCCCCCGCACCCGCCCCAAACAGCAAATTGGTCAGTACATTGGCATCATTGGCCTCACCTGGCTGTGCCGGACGAACGCCCTGGTCAGCCGTCACTCCGGATCCCGAGCTGGCACCCGCTTCCTCTCCCGCCGATGAGTCCTCATCCGACAGTGGTGTGTTCTCTGGCGACCGTCTGTCGTCTTGCCCACCATGATCCTGGCGGCGCTGCACCACACTCCGAACACTCTTTTGGCTGGTCCCTCTGGATGACGCCTTGCCCTTGCTCTTCCCTCCTCCCTTTGCCGCCTTGGACGATCCCGGTCTCTGGGTTTGGGCCACCGCCGCTCCCTGGGAGGAAGCGGTGCCCGTCCCTGCGGTAGCCTCCTGTTGAGTCTGCCTGGCCTGCTGCGATGTGCGGGGCACAGGGGCCGTCTGCTGAACAGATCCTCCGGACGTCTGCGCAGGAGCCGATTGCCCCCTCTGCGCGCCACTAGACGAGCGTTTTCCGCCTCTCGGATTCCTCTCGGCCGCCCCCCTGCCGCTAGCATGCGTTCGCTTGGCAGGGGGCGCCGGAGGGTCCCCGTGGGGGCTCCCATTGCGGTGACTCCGTCTTGGCCCAGCGTCCGGGCTGAGCCGCTCCGGCGGCCTGGATTTTCGTTTGGCCTGCGCAGCCTCACCTTGGCTCCCCTCCGGCTGCGCAGACGTACTCGGGGCCATGGCTGCGAGCTGTGACTGGACCCATGCAGGCCCCCTGGCTGCCGCTTCGTCGCGGATCCGCGCCACAAGGCTTTCCACGTCTTCCATGCTGGGAGAAGGAGTGCGTGCAGCCAACTTTTCTTCTTCTCTCCGCGGAGTGCCTAAGCTCCGCCTACCCCCTACGCACTATCCTTGCTCCCAGCCCAGCCTCTTCCTGCTGCCCCCAGGGACACCACTCCTCCCTCACCACACTAAGGCACCGCCCCTACTCTACTCCTGGACGGCTACCCTATCATGCTGGGCCTTGCGTATTGCGCTCTGCTCCAGCTCCAGGCCCTTTCCTTCCCCGGCAGACCTTTAACAGCACTGCTAAAGTCATGTATATTCGGCCCCACCAATCACCACGCCCACATTCTGTTGTGTGACCTCGCCCATTTTTCGGGGCACCACACTACGTGTGGCGCAAGGGTTTTTGTTAGTAAAAAAAAAATCCTTTGTCAGTAAATTTTTATGTCTTTGTCAGTAAAAAAAATAATGTGAAAGGTTGGCAACACTGGTGGGTTGTGCTACCTGTGTTTTTAAGGGTCTTTTGAGCCATAACAGCAAAATCTGACAGTAGTTTTTGGCATGTTAACCCTAGGTGGATTGTGCTACCTATGGTTTTAAGCCACTTTTTAGCCACTTAACACTGCTACTGCCTATAGAGCGTCCCCTAGTGGCTGCAGCTCTGGCCTAACACTGCTACTGCCTATAGAGCGCCCCCTAGTGGCTGCAGCTCTGGCCTAACACTGCTACTGCCTATAGAGCTCCTCCTAGTGGCTGCAGCTCTGGCCTAACACTGCTACTGCCTATAGAGCACCCCCTAGTGACTGCAGCTCTGGCCTAACACTGCTACTGCCTATAGAGCACCCCCTAGTGGCTGCAGCTCTGGCCTAACACTGCTACTGCATATAGAGCGCTCCCTAGTGGCTGCAGCTCTGGCCTAACACTGCTACTGCCTATAGAGCGCCCCCTAGTGGCTGCAGCTCTGGCCTAACAATGCTACTGCCTATAGAGCGCCCCCTAGTGACTGCAGCTCTGGCCTAACACTGCTACTGCCTATAGAGCGTCCCCTAGTGGCTGCAGCTCTGGCCTAACACTGCTACTGCCTGTAGAGCACCCCCCTAGTGGCTGCAGCTCTGGCCTAACAATGCTACTGCCTATAGAGCGCCCCCTAGTGACTGCAGCTCTGGCCTAACACTGCTACTGCCTATAGAGCACCCCCTAGTGGCTGCAGCTCTGGCCTAACACTGCTACTGCCTATAGAGCGCTCCCTAGTGGCTGCAGCTCTGGCCTAACACTGCTACTGCCTATAGAGCGCCCCCTAGTGGCTGCAGCTCTGGCCTAACAATGCTACTGCCTATAGAGCGCCCCCTAGTGACTGCAGCTCTGGCCTAACACTGCTACTGCCTATAGAGCGCGCCCTAGTGGCTGCAGCTCTGGCCTAACACTGCTACTGCCTATAGAGCACCCCCTAGTGGCTGCAGCTCTGGCCTAACACTGCTACTGCCTATAGAGCACCCCCTAGTGGCTGCAGCTCTGGCCTAACACTGCTACTGCCTATAGAGCACCCCCTAGTGGCTGCAGCTCTGGCCTAACACTGCTACTGCCTGTAGAGCACCCCCTAGTGACTGCAGCTCTGGCCTAACACTGCCACTGCCTATAGAGCACCCCCTAGTGGCTGCAGCCCTGGCCTAACACTGCTACTGCCTATAGAGCACCCCCTAGTGGCTGCAGCTCTGGCCTAACAATGCTACCGCCTATAGAGAACCCCCTAGTGGCTGCAGCTCTGTCCTAACAATGCTACTGCCTATAGAGCACCCCCTAGTGGCTGCAGCTCTGGCCTAACACTGCTCCTGCCTATAGAGCGCTCCCCAGTGGCTGCAGTTCTGGCCTTACACTGCTACTGCCCATAGAGCGCCCCCTAGTGGCTGCAGCTCTGGTCTAACACTGCTACTGCCTAGAGGAGCGTCCCCTAGTGGCTGCAGCTATGGCCTAACGCTGCTACTGCCTATAGAGCGTCCCCTAGTGGCTGCAGCTCAGGCCTAACACTGCTCCTGCCTATAGAGTGCTCCCTAGTGGCTGCAGCTCTGGCCTAACACTGCTCCTGCCTATAGAGCGCCCCCTAGTGGCTGCAGCTCAGGCCTAACACTGCTCCTGCCTATAGAGCACCCCCTAATGGCTGCAGCTCAGGCCTAACACTGCTACTGCCTATAGAGCGCCCCCTGGTGGCTGCAGCTCTGGCCTAACACTGCTCCTGCCTATAGAGCGCCCCCTAGTGGCCGCAGCTCTTGCCTAACACTGCTCCTGCCTATAGGAGCGCCCCCTAGTGGCTGCAGCTCTGGCCTAACACTGCTACTGCCTATAGAGTGCTCCCTAGTGGCTGCAGCTCTGGCCTAACACTGCTACTGCCTATAGAGCTCCCCCTAGTGGCTGCAGCTCTGGCCTAACACTACTACTGCCTATAGAGCTCCCCCTAGTGGCTGCAGCTCTGGCCTAACACTACTACTGCCTATAGAGCTCCCCCTAGTGGCTGCAGCTCTGGCCTTACACTGCTACTGCCTATAGAGTGCTCCCTAGTGGCTGCAGCTCTGGCCTAACACTGCTACTGCCTATAGAGCACCCCCTAGTGGCTGCAGCTCTGGCCTAACACTACTACTGCCTATAGAGCGCCCCCTAGTGGCTGCAGCTCTGGCCTTACACTGCTACTGTCTATAGAGCGCCCCCTAGTGACTGCAGCTCTGGCCTAACACTGCTACTGTCTATAGAGCGCCCCCTAGTGGCTGCAGCTCCGGCCTAACACTGCTACTGCCTATAGAGCGCCCCCTAGTGGCTGCAGCTCAGGCCTAACACTGCTCCTGCCTATAGAGCACCCCCTAATGGCTGCAGCTCAGGCCTAACACTGCTCCTGCCTATAGAACGCCCCCTAGTGGCTGCAGCTCTGGCCTAACACTGCTCCTGCCTATAGAGTGCCCCCTAGTGGCCGCAGCTCTTGCCTAACACTGCTCCTGCCTATAGGAGCGCCCCCTAGTGGCTGCAGCTCTGGCCTAACACTGCTACTACCTATAGAGTGCTCCCTAGTGGCTGCAGCTCTGGCCTAACACTGCTACTGCCTATAGAGCTCCCCCTAGTGGCTGCAGCTCTGGCCTAACACTGCTACTGCCTATAGAGCGCCCCCTAGTGGCTGCAGCTCTGGCCTAACACTGCTACTGCCTATAGAGCGCCCCCTAGTGGCGGCAGCTCTGGCCTAACACTGCTACTGCCTATAGAGCGCCCCCTAGTGGCTGCAGCTCTGGCCTAACACTGCTACTGCCTATAGAGTGCCCCTTAGTGGCTGCAGCTCTGGCCTAACACTGCTACTGCCTATAGAGCACCCCCTAGTGGCTGCAGCTCTGGCCTAACACTACTACTGCCTATAGAGCGCCCCCTAGTGGCTGCAGCTCTGGCCTAACACTGCTACTGCCTATAGAGCGCCCTCTAGTGGCTGCAGCCCTGGCCTAACACTGCTACTGCCTATAGAGAGCCCCCTAGTGGCTGCAGCTCTGGCCTAACACTGCTACTGCCTATAGAGCTCCCCCTAGTGGCTGCAGCTCTGGCCTAACACTACTACTGCCTATAGAGCTCCCCCTAGTGGCTGCAGCTCTGGCCTAACACTACTACTGCCTATAGAGCGCCCCCTAGTGGCTGCAGCTCTGGCCTAACACTGCTACTGTCTATAGAGCGCCCCCTAGTGGCTGCAGCTCCGGCCTAACACTGCTACTGTCTATAGAGCGCCCCTTAGTGGCTGCAGCTCCGGCCTAACACTGCTACTGCCTATAGAGCCCCCCCTAGTGGCTGCAGCTCTGGCCTAACACTGCTACTGTCTATAGAGCGCCCCCTAGTGGCTGCAGCTCTGGCCTAACACTGCTACTGCCTATAGAGCTCCTCCTAGTGGCTGCAGCTCTGGCCTAACACTGCTACTGTCTATAGAGCGCCCCCTAGTGGCTGCAGCTCTGGCCTAACACTGCTACTGCCTATAGAGCTCCCCCTAGTGGCTGCAGCTCTGGCCTAACACTGCTACTGTCTATAGAGCGCCCCCTAGTGGCTGTAGCTCTGGCCTAACACTGCTACTGCCTATAGAGCACCCCCTAGTGGCTGCAGCTCTGGCCTAACACTGCTACTGTCTATAGAGCGCCCCCTAGTGGCTGCAGCTCTGGCCTAACACTGCTACTGCCTATAGAGCACCCCCTAGTGGCTGCAGCTCTGGCCTAACACTACTACTGCCTATAGAGCGCCCCCTAGTGGCTGCAGCTCTGGCCTAACACTACTACTGCCTATAGAGCGCCCCCTAGTGGCTGCATCTCTGGCCTAACACTGCTACTGCCTATAGAGTGCCCCCTAGTGGCTGCAGCTCCGGCCTAACACTGCTACTGCCTATAGAGCGCCCCCTAGTGGCTGCAGCTCTGGCCTAACACTGCTACTGCCTATAGAGTGCCCCCTAGTGGCTGCAGCTCTGGCCTAACACTGCTACTGCCTATAGAGTGCTCCCTAGTGGCTGCAGCTGTGGCCTAACACTGCTACTGCCTATAGAGCGTGCCCTAGTGGCTGCATCTCTGGCCTAACACTGCTACTGCCTATAGAGTACCCCCTAGTGGCTGCAGCTCTGGCCTAACACTACTACTGCCTATAGAGCTCCCCCTAGTGGCTGCAGCTGTGGCCTAACACTGCTACTGCCTATAGAGCGCCCCCTAGTGGCTGCAGCTGTGGCCTAACACTGCTACTGCCTATAGAGCGTGCCCTAGTGGCTGCAGCTGTGGCCTAACACTGCTACTGTCTATAGAGCGCCCCCTAGTGGCTGCAGCTCCGGCCTAACACTGCTACTGCCTATAGAGCACCCCCTAGTGGCTGCAGCTCCGGCCTTACACTGCTACTGCCTATAGAGCGCCCCCTAGTGGCTGCAGCTCTGGCCTAACACTGCTACTGCCTATAGAGCTCCTCCTAGTGGCTGCAGCTCTGGCCTAACACTGCTACTGCCTATAGAGCGCCCCCTAGTGGCTGCAGCTCTGGCCTAACACTGCTACTGCCTATAGAGCTCCCCCTAGTGGCTGCAGCTCTGGCCTAACACTGCTACTTCCTATAGAGCGCCCCCTAGTGACTGCAGCTCTGGCCTAACACTGCTACTGCCTATAGAGCACCCCCTAGTGGCTGCAGCTCTGGCCTAACACTGCTACTGTCTATAGAGCGCCCCCTAGTGGCTGCAGCTCTGGCCTAACACTGCTACTGCCTATAGAGCGCCCCCTAGTGGCTGCAGCTCTGGCCTAACAATGCTACTGCCTATAGAGCGCCCCCTAGTGACTGCAGCTCTAGCCTAACACTGCTACTGCCTGTAGAGCACCCCCCTAGTGGCTGCAGCTCTGGCCTAACAATGCTACTGCCTATAGAGCGCCCCCTAGTGACTGCAGCTCTGGCCTAACACTGCTACTGCCTATAGAGCACCCCCTAGTGGCTGCAGCTCTGGCCTAACACTGCTACTGCCTATAGAGCGCTCCCTAGTGGCTGCAGCTCTGGCCTAACACTGCTACTGCCTATAGAGCGCCCCCTAGTGGCTGCAGCTCTGGCCTAACAATGCTACTGCCTATAGAGCGCCCCCTAGTGACTGCAGCTCTGGCCTAACACTGCTACTGCCTATAGAGCGCGCCCTAGTGGCTGCAGCTCTGGCCTAACACTGCTACTGCCTATAGAGCACCCCCTAGTTGCTGCAGCTCTGGCCTAACACTGCTACTGCCTATAGAGCACCCCCTAGTGGCTGCAGCTCTGGCCTAACACTGCTACTGCCTATAGAGCACCCCCTAGTGGCTGCAGCTCTGGCCTAACACTGCTACTGCCTGTAGAGCACCCCCTAGTGACTGCAGCTCTGGCCTAACACTGCCACTGCCTATAGAGCACCCCCTAGTGGCTGCAGCCCTGGCCTAACACTGCTACTGCCTATAGAGCACCCCCTAGTGGCTGCAGCTCTGGCCTAACAATGCTACTGCCTATAGAGAACCCCCTAGTGGCTGCAGCTCTGTCCTAACAATGCTACTGCCTATAGAGCACCCCCTAGTGGCTGCAGCTCTGGCCTAACACTGCTCCTGCCTATAGAGCGCTCCCCAGTGGCTGCAGTTCTGGCCTTACACTGCTACTGCCCATAGAGCGCCCCCTAGTGGCTGCAGCTCTGGTCTAACACTGCTACTGCCTAGAGGAGCGTCCCCTAGTGGCTGCAGCTATGGCCTAACGCTGCTACTGCCTATAGAGCGTCCCCTAGTGGCTGCAGCTCAGGCCTAACACTGCTCCTGCCTATAGAGTGCTCCCTAGTGGCTGCAGCTCTGGCCTAACACTGCTCCTGCCTATAGAGCGCCCCCTAGTGGCTGCAGCTCAGGCCTAACACTGCTCCTGCCTATAGAGCACCCCCTAATGGCTGCAGCTCAGGCCTAACACTGCTCCTGCCTATAGAGCGCCCCCTAGTGGCTGCAGCTCTGGCCTAACACTGCTCCTGCCTATAGAGCGCCCCCTAGTGGCCGCAGCTCTTGCCTAACACTGCTCCTGCCTATAGGAGCGCCCCCTAGTGGCTGCAGCTCTGGCCTAACACTGCTACTGCCTATAGAGTGCTCCCTAGTGGCTGCAGCTCTGGCCTAACACTGCTACTGCCTCTAGAGCTCCCCCTAGTGGCTGCAGCTCTGGCCTAACACTACTACTGCCTATAGAGCTCCCCCTAGTGGCTGCAGCTCTGGCCTAACACTACTACTGCCTATAGAGCTCCCCCTAGTGGCTGCAGCTCTGGCCTTACACTGCTACTGCCTATAGAGTGCTCCCTAGTGGCTGCAGCTCTGGCCTAACACTGCTACTGCCTATAGAGCACCCCCTAGTGGCGGCAGCTCTGGCCTAACACTGCTACTGCCTATAGAGCGCCCCCTAGTGGCTGCAGCTCTGGCCTAACACTGCTACTGCCTATAGAGTGCCCCTTAGTGGCTGCAGCTCTGGCCTAACACTGCTACTGCCTATAGAGCACCCCCTAGTGGCTGCAGCTCTGGCCTAACACTACTACTGCCTATAGAGCGCCCCCTAGTGGCTGCAGCTCTGGCCTAACACTACTACTGCCTATAGAGCTCCCCCTAGTGGCTGCAGCTCTGGCCTTACACTGCTACTGCCTATAGAGTGCTCCCTAGTGGCTGCAGCTCTGGCCTAACACTACTACTGCCTATAGAGCGCCCCCTGGTGGCGGCAGCTCTGGCCTAACACTGCTACTGCCTATAGAGCGCCCCCTAGTGGCTGCAGCTCTGGCCTAACACTGCTACTGCCTATAGAGTGCCCCTTAGTGGCTGCAGCTCTGGCCTAACACTGCTACTGCCTATAGAGCACCCCCTAGTGGCTGCAGCTCTGGCCTAACACTACTACTGCCTATAGAGCGCCCCCTAGTGGCTGCAGCTCTGGCCTAACACTGCTACTGCCTATAGAGAGCCCCCTAGTGGCTGCAGCTCTGGCCTAACACTGCTACTGCCTATAGAGCTCCCCCTAGTGGCTGCAGCTCTGGCCTAACACTACTACTGCCTATAGAGCTCCCCCTAGTGGCTGCAGCTCTGGCCTAACACTACTACTGCCTATAGAGCGCCCCCTAGTGGCTGCAGCTCTGGCCTAACACTGCTACTGCCTATAGAGCGCGCCCTAGTGGCTGCAGCTCTGGCCTAACACTGCTACTGCCTATAGAGCGCCCCCTAGTGGCTGCAGCTCTGGCCTAACACTGCTACTGCCTATAAAGCGCCCCTAGTGGCTTCAGCTCTGGCCTAACACTACTACTGCCTATAGAGTGCCCCCCTAGTGGCTGCAGCTCTGGCCTAACACTGCTACTGCCTATAGAGCTCCCCCTAGTGGCTGCAGCTGTGGCCTTACACTGCTACTGCCTATAGAGTGCTCCCTAGTGGCTGCAGCTCTGGCCTAACACTGCTACTGCCTATAGAGCACCCCCTAGTGGCTGCAGCTCTGGCCTAACACTGCTACTGCCTATAGAGCGCCCCCTAGTGGCTGCAGCTCTGGCCTTACACTGCTACTGTCTATAGAGCGCCCCCTAGTGACTGCAGCTCTGGCCTAACACTGCTACTGTCTATAGAGCACCCCCTAGTGGCTGCAGCTCCGGCCTAACACTGCTACTGTCTATAGAGCGCCCCTTAGTGGCTGCAGCTCGGCCTAACACTGCTACTGCCTATAGAGCACCCCCTAGTGGCTGCAGCTCTGGCCTAACACTGCTACTGTCTATAGAGCGCCCCCTAGTGGCTGCAGCTCTGGCCTAACACTGCTACTGCCTATAGAGCTCCTCCTAGTGGCTGCAGCTCTGGCCTAACACTGCTACTGTCTATAGAGCGCCCCCTAGTGGCTGCAGCTCTGGCCTAACACTGCTACTGCCTATAGAGCTCCCCCTAGTGGCTGCAGCTCTGGCCTAACACTGCTACTGTCTATAGAGCGCCCCCTAGTGGCTGTAGCTCTGGCCTAACACTGCTACTGCCTATAGAGCACCCCCTAGTGGCTGCAGCTCTGGCCTAACACTGCTACTGTCTATAGAGCGCCCCCTAGTGGCTGCAGCTCTGGCCTAACACTGCTACTGCCTATAGAGCACCCCCTAGTGGCTGCAGCTCTGGCCTAACACTACTACTGCCTATAGAGCGCCCCCTAGTGGCTGCATCTCTGGCCTAACACTGCTACTGCCTATAGAGTGCCCCCTAGTGGCTGCAGCTCCGGCCTAACACTGCTACTGCCTATAGAGCGCCCCCTAGTGGCTGCAGCTCTGGCCTAACACTGCTACTGCCTATAGAGTGCCCCCTAGTGGCTGCAGCTCTGGCCTAACACTGCTACTGCCTATAGAGTGCTCCCTAGTGGCTGCAGCTGTGGCCTAACACTGCTACTGCCTATAGAGCGTGCCCTAGTGGCTGCATCTCTGGCCTAACACTGCTACTGCCTATAGAGTACCCCCTAGTGGCTGCAGCTCTGGCCTAACACTACTACTGCCTATAGAGCTCCCCCTAGTGGCTGCAGCTGTGGCCTAACACTGCTACTGCCTATAGAGCACCCCCTAGTGGCTGCAGCTGTGGCCTAACACTGCTACTGCCTATAGAGCGTGCCCTAGTGGCTGCAGCTGTGGCCTAACACTGCTACTGTCTATAGAGCGCCCCCTAGTGGCTGCAGCTCCGGCCTAACACTGCTACTGCCTATAGAGCACCCCCTAGTGGCTGCAGCTCCGGCCTAACACTGCTACTGCCTATAGAGCGCCCCCTAGTGGCTGCAGCTCTGGCCTAACACTGCTACTGCCTATAGAGCTCCTCCTAGTGGCTGAAGCTCTGGCCTAACACTGCTACTGTCTATAGAGCGCCCCCTAGTGGCTGCAGCTCTGGCCTAACACTGCTACTGCCTATAGAGCTCCCCCTAGTGGCTGCAGCTCTGGCCTAACACTGCTACTGTCTATAGAGCGCCCCCTAGTGGCTGTAGCTCTGGCCTAACACTGCTACTGCCTATAGAGCACCCCCTAGTGGCTGCAGCTCTGGCCTAACACTGCTACTGTCTATAGAGCGCCCCTTAGTGGCTGCAGCTCTGGCCTAACACTGCTACTGCCTATAGAGCACCCCCTAGTGGCTGCAGCTCTGGCCTAACACTACTACTGCCTATAGAGCGCCCCCTAGTGGCTGCATCTCTGGCCTAACACTGCTACTGCCTATAGAGTGCCCCCTAGTGGCTGCAGCTCCGGCCTAACACTGCTACTGCCTATAGAGCGCCCCCTAGTGGCTGCAGCTCCGGCCTAACACTGCTACTGCCTATAGAGTGCCCCCTAGTGGCTGCAGCTCTGGCCTAACACTGCTACTGCCTATAGAGTGCTCCCTAGTGGCTGCAGCTGTGGCCTAACACTGCTACTGCCTATAGAGTGTGCCCTAGTGGCTGCATCTCTGGCCTAACACTGCTGCTGCCTATAGAGTACCCCCTAGTGGCTGCAGCTCTGGCCTAACACTACTACTGCCTATAGAGCTCCCCTAGTGGCTGCAGCTGTGGCCTAACACTGCTACTGCCTATAGAGCGCCCCCTAGTGGCTGCAGCTCTGGCCTAACACTACTACTGCCTATAGAGCTCCCCCTAGTGGCTGCAGCTCTGGCCTAACACTACTACTCCCTATAGAGCTCCCCCTAGTGGCTGCAGCTCTGGCCTTACACTGCTACTGCCTATAGAGTGCTCCCTAGTGGCTGAAGCTCTGGCCTAACACTGCTACTGCCTATAGAGCGCCCCCTAGTGGCTGCAGCTCTGGCCTAACACTACTACTGCCTATAGAGCGCCCCCTAGTGGCTGCAGCTCTGGCCTTACACTGCTACTGTCTATAGAGCGCCCCCTAGTGACTGCAGCTCTGGCCTAACACTGCTACTGTCTATAGAGCGCCCCCTAGTGGCTGCAGCTCCGGCCTAACACTGCTACTGCCTATAGAGTGCCCCCTAGTGGCTGCAGCTCAGGCCTAACACTGCTCCTGCCTATAGAGCACCCCCTAATGGCTGCAGCTCAGGCCTAACACTGCTCCTGCCTATAGAGCGCCCCCTAGTGGCTGCAGCTCTGGCCTAACACTGCTCCTGCCTATAGAGCGCCCCCTAGTGGCCGCAGCTCTTGCCTAACACTGCTCCTGCCTATAGGAGCGCCCCCTAGTGGCTGCAGCTCTGGCCTAACACTGCTACTACCTATAGAGTGCTCCCTAGTGGCTGCAGCTCTGGCCTAACACTGCTACTGCCTATAGAGCTCCCCCTAGTGGCTGCAGCTCTGGCCTTACACTGCTACTGCCTATAGAGTGCTCCCTAGTGGCTGCAGCTCTGGCCTAACACTGCTACTGCCTATAGAGCACCCCCTAGTGGCTGCAGCTCTGGCCTAACACTGCTACTGCCTATAGAGCGCCCCCTAGTGGCTGCAGCTCTGGCCTTACACTGCTACTGTCTATAGAGCGCCCCCTAGTGACTGCAGCTCTGGCCTAACACTGCTACTGTCTATAGAGCGCCCCCTAGTGGCTGCAGCTCCGGCCTAACACTGCTACTGTCTATAGAGCGCCCCTTAGTGGCTGCAGCTCCGGCCTAACACTGCTACTGCCTATAGAGCACCCCCTAGTGGCTGCAGCTCTGGCCTAACACTGCTACTGCCTATAGAGCTCCTCCTAGTGGCTGCAGCTCTGGCCTAACACTGCTACTGTCTATAGAGCGCCCCCTAGTGGCTGCAGCTCTGGCCTAACACTGCTACTGCCTATAGAGCTCCCACTAGTGGCTGCAGCTCTGGCCTAACACTGCTACTGTCTATAGAGCGCCCCCTAGTGGCTGTAGCTCTGGCCTAACACTGCTACTGCCTATAGAGCACCCCCTAGTGGCTGCAGCTCTGGCCTAACACTGCTACTGTCTATAGAGCGCCCCCTAGTGGCTGCAGCTCTGGCCTAACACTACTACTGCCTATAGAGCGCCCCCTAGTGGCTGCATCTCTGGCCTAACACTGCTACTGCCTATAGAGTGCCCCCTAGTGGCTGCATCTCTGGCCTAACACTGCTACTGCCTATAGAGTGCCCCCTAGTGGCTGCAGCTCCGGCCTAACACTGCTACTGCCTATAGAGCGCCCCCTAGTGGCTGCAGCCCTGGCCTAACACTGCTACTGCCTATAGAGTGCCCCCTAGTGGCTGCAGCTCTGGCCTAACACTGCTACTGCCTATAGAGTGCTCCCTAGTGGCTGCAGCTGTGGCCTAACACTGCTACTGCCTATAGAGCGTGCCCTAGTGGCTGCATCTCTGGCCTAACACTGCTACTGCCTATAGAGTACCCCCTAGTGGCTGCAGCTCTGGCCTAACACTACTACTGCCTATAGAGCTACCCCTAGTGGCTGCAGCTGTGGCCTAACACTGCTACTGTCTATAGAGCGCCCCCTAGTGGCTGCAGCTCTGGCCTAACACTGCTACTGCCTATAGAGCTCCCCCTAGTGGCTGCAGCTCTGGCCTAACACTGCTACTGTCTATAGAGCGCCCCCTAGTGGCTGTAGCTCTGGCCTAACACTGCTACTGCCTATAGAGCACCCCCTAGTGGCTGCAGCTCTGGCCTAACACTGCTACTGTCTATAGAGCGCCCCCTAGTGGCTGCAGCTCTGGCCTAACACTGCTACTGCCTATAGAGCACCCCCTAGTGGCTGCAGCTCTGGCCTAACACTACTACTGCCTATAGAGCGCCCCCTAGTGGCTGCATCTCTGGCCTAACACTGCTACTGCCTATAGAGTGCCCCCTAGTGGCTGCAGCTCCGGCCTAACACTGCTACTGCCTATAGAGCGCCCCCTAGTGGCTGCAGCTCTGGCCTAACACTGCTACTGCCTATAGAGTGCCCCCTAGTGGCTGCAGCTCTGGCCTAACACTGCTACTGCCTATAGAGTGCTCCCTAGTGGCTGCAGCTGTGGCCTAACACTGCTACTGCCTATAGAGCGTGCCCTAGTGGCTGCATCTCTGGCCTAACACTGCTACTGCCTATAGAGTACCCCCTAGTGGCTGCAGCTCTGGCCTAACACTACTACTACCTATAGAGCTCCCCCTAGTGGCTGCAGCTGTGGCCTAACACTGCTACTGCCTATAGAGCACTCCCTAGTGGCTGCAGCTGTGGCCTAACACTGCTACTGCCTATAGAGCGTGCCCTAGTGGCTGCAGCTGTGGCCTAACACTGCTACTGTCTATAGAGCGCCCCCTAGTGGCTGCAGCTTCGGCCTAACACTGCTACTGCCTATAGAGCACCCCCTAGTGGCTGCAGCTCTGGCCTAACACTACTACTGCCTATAGAGCTACCCCTAGTGGCTGCAGCTGTGGCCTAACACTGCTACTGTCTATAGAGCGCCCCCTAGTGGCTGCAGCTCTGGCCTAACACTGCTACTGCCTATAGAGCTCCCCCTAGTGGCTGCAGCTCTGGCCTAACACTGCTACTGTCTATAGAGCGCCCCCTAGTGGCTGTAGCTCTGGCCTAACACTGCTACTGCCTATAGAGCACCCCCTAGTGGCTGCAGCTCTGGCCTAACACTGCTACTGTCTATAGAGCGCCCCCTAGTGGCTGCAGCTCTGGCCTAACACTGCTACTGCCTATAGAGCACCCCCTAGTGGCTGCAGCTCTGGCCTAACACTACTACTGCCTATAGAGCGCCCCCTAGTGGCTGCATCTCTGGCCTAACACTGCTACTGCCTATAGAGTGCCCCCTAGTGGCTGCAGCTCCGGCCTAACACTGCTACTGCCTATAGAGCGCCCCCTAGTGGCTGCAGCTCTGGCCTAACACTGCTACTGCCTATAGAGTGCCCCCTAGTGGCTGCAGCTCTGGCCTAACACTGCTACTGCCTATAGAGTGCTCCCTAGTGGCTGCAGCTGTGGCCTAACACTGCTACTGCCTATAGAGCGTGCCCTAGTGGCTGCATCTCTGGCCTAACACTGCTACTGCCTATAGAGTACCCCCTAGTGGCTGCAGCTCTGGCCTAACACTACTACTACCTATAGAGCTCCCCCTAGTGGCTGCAGCTGTGGCCTAACACTGCTACTGCCTATAGAGCACTCCCTAGTGGCTGCAGCTGTGGCCTAACACTGCTACTGCCTATAGAGCGTGCCCTAGTGGCTGCAGCTGTGGCCTAACACTGCTACTGTCTATAGAGCGCCCCCTAGTGGCTGCAGCTTCGGCCTAACACTGCTACTGCCTATAGAGCACCCCCTAGTGGCTGCAGCTCCGGCCTAACACTGCTACTGCCTATAGAGCGCCCCCTAGTGGCTGCAGCTCTGGCCTAACACTGCTACTGCCTATAGAGCTCCTCCTAGTGGCTGCAGCTCTGGCCTAACACTGCTACTGTCTATAGAGCGCCCCCTAGTGGCTGCAGCTCTGGCCTAACACTGCTACTGCCTATAGAGCTCCCCCTAGTGGCTGCAGCTCTGGCCTAACACTGCTACTGTCTATAGAGCGCCCCCTAGTGGCTGTAGCTCTGGCCTAACACTGCTACTGCCTATAGAGCACCCCCTAGTGGCTGCAGCTCTGGCCTAACACTGCTACTGTCTATAGAGCGCCCCTTAGTGGCTGCAGCTCTGGCCTAACACTGCTACTGCCTATAGAGCACCCCCTAGTGGCTGCAGCTCTGGCCTAACACTACTACTGCCTATAGAGCGCCCCCTAGTGGCTGCATCTCTGGCCTAACACTGCTACTGCCTATAGAGTGCCCCCTAGTGGCTGCAGCTCCGGCCTAACACTGCTACTGCCTATAGAGCGCCCCCTAGTGGCTGCAGCTCCGGCCTAACACTGCTACTGCCTATAGAGTGCCCCCTAGTGGCTGCAGCTCTGGCCTAACACTGCTACTGCCTATAGAGTGCTCCCTAGTGGCTGCAGCTGTGGCCTAACACTGCTACTGCCTATAGAGTGTGCCCTAGTGGCTGCATCTCTGGCCTAACACTGCTGCTGCCTATAGAGTACCCCCTAGTGGCTGCAGCTCTGGCCTAACACTACTACTGCCTATAGAGCTCCCCCTAGTGGCTGCAGCTGTGGCCTAACACTGCTACTGCCTATAGAGCGCCCCCTAGTGGCTGCAGCTCTGGCCTAACACTACTACTGCCTATAGAGCTCCCCCTAGTGGCTGCAGCTCTGGCCTAACACTACTACTGCCTATAGAGCTCCCCCTAGTGGCTGCAGCTCTGGCCTTACACTGCTACTGCCTATAGAGTGCTCCCTAGTGGCTGCAGCTCTGGCCTAACACTGCTACTGCCTATAGAGCGCCCCCTAGTGGCTGCAGCTCTGGCCTAACACTACTACTGCCTATAGAGCGCCCCCTAGTGGCTGCAGCTCTGGCCTTACACTGCTACTGTCTATAGAGCGCCCCCTAGTGACTGCAGCTCTGGCCTAACACTGCTACTGTCTATAGAGCGCCCCCTAGTGGCTGCAGCTCCGGCCTAACACTGCTACTGCCTATAGAGTGCCCCCTAGTGGCTGCAGCTCAGGCCTAACACTGCTCCTGCCTATAGAGCACCCCCTCATGGCTGCAGCTCAGGCCTAACACTGCTCCTGCCTAGTGGTGCTCAAATACCCCTTTTTAAAATTCGAGTTTGGTCGAATTCGAATAGTAAATTATTCGAGGTCAGTCGAATATTCGAGTCGAATAATTTTTACTATTCGATTCGACCTCGGACTTCGAGCTCACTATTCGAGTCGGTATTCGAGCTCATTATTCGAGCTGACTATTCGAATTGGCCTTAAATAGCTTCCAACACTTGTTTTAAGGGTGAATGATGCAAGAAACATCTTTTTTTCCAAGTAACAACAGCAAGTGATTATGTGGGGATGTTCCTTTAAAAAAAAAAGGTGAAAAGAGAAGTTGTGTCCAGAATTTTGTTCAGTACTGTATATACTTCTTCTTCTTCTTTATCTTCTATCTTCTTCTTCTTCTATATCTTCTTCATCTTCTTCATCTTCTTCATCATCATCTTCTTCATCTTCTTCATCATCTTCTTCATCATCTTCTTCTTCATCTTCTTCATCTTCTTCTTCTTCTTCTTCTTCTTCTTCTTCATTTTCTTCTTCTTCATCTTCTTCTTCTTCTCCTTCATCTTCTTCTTCTTCTCCTTCTTCTTCTTCATCTTCTTCTATATCGGCTTCTTCTTCACTTATTTCTCTTTTCAAATTTTTTTTAAAGAAATGCAGCTATTTTTGAGCGTAACAAATAGCTGGTGGCGCACGCATGTTTGAAGCGCCATTGTATGTGCTCCCTGGCAGTGGAAACACACAGACAGCAGGAGGTAAATTCAGCAGCAGGAGGAGGAGGATGAGTGTGTGGCAGCAGGCAGTCAATGAGGCAGGCAGCGTGACATAATAGCCCTGGTACCTAGCGGTGATAACAGGGCTGTAAATAAACACAGCAGGCAGGAGGTCCCAGACAGCGGTCGTGCAGCCCACATCGTGTCCAATACACAACTGGGACAACACAGTTTTCAACCCGGGCACCTCAGAAAAATTAAACCTTTTTTTTTTTTTTTTAATGGTTTTTTGGTTTTGTTTGTACAACCAATTACACAGATATATAGCTATTGTTTGACGTAATAGCTGGTGGCAGAGTGGCAGCAGAATGTAATTCTGTGTACCCTGGCAGTGGGAAACACAGACCGACAGCAGCAGCAGCAGGAGGAATGGAGGAGTAATGTGAGCAGCTATTGTTTGACGTAATAGCTGGTGGCAGTGTGGCAGCAGAAGGTAATTCTGTGTACCCTGGCAGTGGGAAACACAGACAGACAGCAGCAGCAGGAGGAATGGAGGAGTAGTGTGAGTGTGGCAGCACGCAGGCAGCGTGTCATAATAGCCCTGGTACCTAGCGGTGATAACAGGGCTGTAAATAAACACAGCAGGCAGGAGGTCCCAGACAGCGGTCGTGCAGCCCACATTGTGTCCAATACACAACTGGGACAACACAGTTTTCAACCCGGGCACCTCAGAAAAATTAAACCTTTTTTTTTTTTTTAATGGTTTGTTTGGTTTGGTTTTGCAACCAATATAGCTATTGTTTGACGTAATAGCTGGTGGCAGAGTGGCAGCAGAAGGTAATTCTGTGTACCCTGGCAGTGGGAAACACAGACAGACAGCAGCAGCAGGAGGAGGAATGGAGGAGTAATTATGTGAGCAGCTATTGTTTGACGTAATAGCTGGTGGCAGCAGAAGGTAATTCTGTGTACCCTGGCAGTGGGAAACACAGACAGACAGCAGCAGCAGGAGGAGGAATGGAGGAGTATTGTGAGCAGCTATTGTTTGACGTAATAGCTGGTGGCAGTGTGGCAGCAGAAGGTAATTCTGTGTACCCTGGCAGTGGGAAACACAGACAGACAGCAGCAGCAGGAGGAGGAATGGAGGAGTAATTATGTGAGCAGCTATTGTTTGACGTAATAGCTGGTGGCAGCAGAAGGTAATTCTGTGTACCCTGGCAGTGGGAAACACAGACAGAAAGCAGCAGCAGGAGGAATGGAGGAGTAGTGTGAGTGTGGCAGGCTGGCAGCAGGTAGGCAGCGTGACATAATCGCCCTGGTACCTAGCGGTGATACCAGGGCGTAAATAAACACAACAGGAGGTCCCAGACAGCGGTCGTGCAGCCCACATTGTGTCCAATACACAACTGGGACAACACAGTTTTCAACCCGGGCACCTCAGAAAAATTAAACCTTTTTTTTTTTTTTAATGGTTTGTTTGGTTTTGGTTTTGCAACCAATATAGCTATTGTTTGACGTAATAGCTGGTGGCAGAGTGGCAGCAGAAGGTAATTCTGTGTACCCTGGCAGTGGGAAACACAGACAGACAGCAGAAGGGCAGTACACAGCAGCCCACTGTAGGTGTAAAATGTGTGGCTGCAGGCGACGTAATAGTCAAAGTGAACCAGGCTGGCTTAGTGAGCAGGAGCCAGGAGGTGGTAAAGGGTGGTAAGGCACATTAACGATGGTTCCGGCAGCCAGTTCATGTCCCCCTCTCGCCGACAACAGGGGCCAGGAACTCGCCTTCCACCCACGCCTGGTTCATCTTGAGAAACGTCAGTCTGTCCACAGACTTGTGAGACAGACGTGAGCGTTTCTCGGTGACCACGCCACCAGCTGCACTGAAGCAGCGCTCGGACAGCACGCTGGAAGGGGGGCAGGACAGCACTTCCAGGGCGTACTGCGCTAGCTCGCTCCAGATCTCCATGCGCTTGACCCAATACTCCATGGGATCAACAGGGGCATCGCTGTCAAGCCCGCTGTACGACCCCATGTAGTCAGCCACCATGCGGGTCAGGCGCTGGCTGTGACCGGAGGAGGATGCTGCTGCATGCATCTCCTCTCTAGTCACTGCTGCCGGAGCCTCTACAGTCCTGTAGAGCTCGTGGCTGAGAGACAGCAGGTCTGTGGGGCGCTTGCTGCTGCTGGATGCAGGCACCTGCTGCTGCCTCTGTGCTGCCTGCTGGACAGTGGGGGTGGAAGGCTGGGGGAAGGCTTCCTCCAAGCGCTCAACAAGGGCCTGCTGCAAGCTCCTTATTTGTTGCGCTGGGTCTCCTCCTGCAGGCGGCAGGAACTGGCTCAACTTCCCCTTGAGGCGTGGGTCCAACATCATGCTGATCCAGATGTCCTCCCTCTGCTTCATCTGGATCACCCTGGGGTCCCTGCGCAGGCACGTCAGCATGTGCGCTGCCATTGGGAAGAGGCGGGCCACGTCTGCTGGCACATCGACGTCAGTGCTGTCCTCATCCTCCTCCTCTGCCGCCTCATCCTCTCTCCACCCCCGCACCAACTCAGCTGCGCTGTGCTGATCCCCCTCATCAGCAGCCAGGTCAGGGACCTCCACCAAGTCCTCCTCCTCCTCCCCCTCAGAGGTGGACTGCGCAGCTGGTTGCCGCTCCTGCTGGTCCAAGGCTGCCGCTCCCTGTTCCAGCAAACCATCGAGGGCCCTGTTCAGCAGAGAAACCAGGGGCACCCACTCGCAGACCATAGCATGGTCCCTGCTCACCATGTTTGTGGCCTGCAGGAAGGGAGCCAGCACAAAGCACACCTGCTGCATGTGCCTCCAGTCATCATCGGGGACGATGGACGGGATGTTGCTGGTCTTGTCCCTTCTCCGAGCTGCGGAAACAGTGGCCAGGGCAAGGTACTGGTTGACAGCGTGCCTCTGTTCAACCAGACGCTCCAACATCGCCAGGGTGGAGTTCCAGCGAGTCGGAACGTCAATGATCAGCCGATGGCGTGGCAGATCCAGCTCCTTTTGCACGTCTTCCAGGCTCGCACAGGCTGCAGCCGAGCGCCGGAAGTGACGCACAACATTCCTTGCCGTTTCCAGCAGTTCGCCCATCCCCTGGTAGGTGCGCAGGAACTTCTGCACCACCAGGTTCAGCACGTGGGCAAGACAGGGGATGTGGGTCAGGTTTCCCCTGTCTATGGCAGCAACCAGATTGGCCCCATTGTCGGACACCACCTCTCCGACTCTGAGGCCTCTGGGGGTCAGCCAAATCCTCTCCTGCTCCTGGAGTTTGGCCAACACGTGGGCTGCCGTCAGCTTGGTCTTGCCAAGGCTGACCAAGTGCAGCAGCGCTTGGCAGTGGCGGGCCTTCACGCTGCTGCTGAGGCGGGGGGTTTGGCC
The DNA here is from genome assembly GCF_040937935.1 of Hyperolius riggenbachi. NCBI lineage: Eukaryota > Metazoa > Chordata > Amphibia > Anura > Hyperoliidae > Hyperolius > Hyperolius riggenbachi. The sequence goes on from NC_090650.1 coordinate 5,163,860, forward strand.
AGGTGTGGCGGAGGATGGCAGAGGATCGGAGGAACCCGCTGCAGTTCCCCTGACCCTGCGGGGTGGCACCACCCACTGTGTTGCTGCTGCTGCTGCTGTGCCCGCTGCTGCTCTCCCATCCTCACCCCCTTCCACCAAGCTGACCCAGTGGACAGTGAAGGACAGGTAGCGGCCTGTCCCGAAGCGGCTGCTCCAGGAGTCCATGGTGACGTGGACCCTTTCACCAACCGCGTGCTCCAGCCCTCGCTCCACATTGGCCATCACAAAGCGGTGAAGTGCAGGAATGGCCTTGCGGGCGAAGAAGTGTCTGCTGGGGAGCTGCCAGTCTGGGGCTGCGCAAGCAAGCAGCGCCCGCATGTCGCTCCCTTCCTGCACGAGCGTGTACGGCAGGAGTTGGGAGCACATGGCCCGTGCCAGCAAGCCGTTCAGCTGCCGCACGCGACGGCTGCTGGGAGGCAGAGCCCTAACCACCCCCTGGAAGGACTCGCTCAAAAGGCTCTGGCGTGGCCTTTTGCTGACACGGGAATCAGCAGACACAGCGGAGGAGGCCACTGAGGACTGGCTGCCAGAACAGGCCTCAGTGTCGGCGGCAGGAGTTGCAGAGGGGGGAGGAGCAGTGCGTTTCCGCACTCCTGCTGGTGCTGCTGGAGGAGCAGGAGGGCGGGTGGCTGCTGTTGCTGCTGCTGCTGCTGAAGGCTGTGCAGTGATGGGTGTGGTGCCACTGCCAGCACCAGATGCCTTCAGCCTCTGGAACTCCTCATGCTGGTGGAAATGTTTAGCCGCAAGGTGGTTGATGAGCGAGCTGGTGCTGAACTTTAAGGGGTCTGCACCTCTGCTCAACTTCCGCTGACAGTGGTTGCAAGTGGCGTACTTGCTGTACACAGTGGGCATGGTGAAAAAGCGCCAGATTGGTGACAGAAACATCCCCCTACGGCATGGAAGCGCTGCTGCCTGTCTCCCTGTGGTGGTTGGGGGGGGGGCTTGGGTGCGGCTGGTGGTGGTACTGGCTGATGCTGCTGCTGCTGCTGCTGAGCCTGAGACACCAGCAGGCTGTGGGTCGCTGCCAATGCTTGCAATGATGCGCCTCCTTGCAAGGCCCACAAGCGCATCCTCCTCCTCCTCCGAGCTGCTGAGGACGACATCCCCTGGAGGTGGTGGCACCCAGTCTCTGTCTGTCACCGGGTCATCAACATCATCCTCCCCCTCCTCAAACATGTCCTGCTGGGATGATGACCCCCCAAACTCCTCTCCTGATGCATGGATGGGACGCTTGACTGTCGCCACAGTCTTGCTGTCCAATCCCTCCTCCCCCAAAGTGCCCATCAGCATCTCCTCCTCAAAATCGCCAACAACAGCAGACAATTGACTCATCATGCCTGGGGTCAAAAGAGTGCTGAATGACAGGTCGGCGACTGACGGTGAACTGGCCTCCTCCCCAGACCCTGCTGGGCGGCTGCTGCGAACAGGGGTGGTGGTGGTGGTGGTGGTGAGGGTGGAGGCCTCGGATGCAGAGCTGATGGCGGGCTGCTCATCCTCCGTCATGAGTTGCACCACAGCGTCTGCATCCTTTTCCTCAATGGGACGTTTCCGACCCGGCTGGCGGAAAATGGGAGCAGGTGCTACACGCTGCTGCTGCTGTGTCTCTGCAGCGTGAGTTGCAGATGCTCCTGCTGGGCGGCGCCCAAGGCGTCCACGGCCAGTGGCTATGGGAGGAATGTTAGCCACTGACGCTGCTGCTGCTGCTGCGGAACTGTGCATGGTGGCGCGCCCGCGGCCGCGGCTTGCCACAATGCTGCTCCCTCTCCTCCTGATTCCCTTGCTGCCCTTCCCCTTGCCCAAACCGCGCTGGCTGCCACTTCCAGACATCTTCAATGTTTTGGGCGTATAGACAAAAGTTTTTTAAAAGGGCGGGTGAAAAGTGGGGTACTTTAATGGAGTGGGTTGGTTGGTGAGGTGACTGAGTGAGTGTCCCCTAGTACAGTAAGTAAGTAGTAACAGTCAGGAAGTACAACTAGCAGTTACAATAATCAGTAGTAATCACAAGTAAATTTAGTGTGTGTACACTCAGACAGTGAGTGGACGCACGCAGGAGCTAGTAGCCTATGAACACAGTGACTGAGTGTCCTAGACTCCTAGTACAGTAAGAGTAACAGTAATAACAGTAAGTAGAACTAACTAATTACAATAATCAATCAGCGATCAGAAGGAAATGGAGTGTGGGTGTGTGTACACTCAGACAGTGAGTGGACGCACGCAGGAGCTAGTAGCCTATGAACACAGTGACTGAGTGTCCTAGACTCCTAGTACAGTAAGAGTAACAGTAATAACAGTAAGTAGAACTAACTAATTACAATAATCAATCAGCGATCAGAAGGAAATGGAGTGTGGGTGTGTGTACACTCAGACAGTGAGTGGACGCACGCAGGAGCTAGTAGCCTATGAACACAGTGACTGAGTGTCCTAGACTCCTAGTACAGTAAGAGTAAGTAGTAACAGTAAGTAGAACTAACTAATTACAATAATCAATCAGCGATCAGAAGGAAATGGAGTGTGGGTGTGTGTACACTCAGACAGTGAGTGGACGCACGCAGGAGCTAGTAGCCTATGAACACAGTGACTGAGTGTCCTAGACTCCTAGTACAGTAAGAGTAAGTAGTAACAGTAAGTAGAACTAACTAATTACAATAATCAATCAGCGATCAGAAGGAAATGGAGTGTGGGTGTGTGTACACTCAGACAGTGAGTGGACGCACACAGGAGCTAGTAGCCTATGAACACAGTGACTGAGTGTCCTAGACTCCTAGTACAGTAAGAGTAACAGTAATAACAGTAAGTAGAACTAACTAATTACAATAATCAATCAGCGATCAGAAGGAAATGGAGTGTGGGTGTGTGTACACTCAGACAGTGAGTGGACGCACGCAGGAGCTAGTAGCCTATGAACACAGTGACTGAGTGTCCTAGACTCCTAGTACAGTAAGAGTAAGTAGTAACAGTAAGTAGAACTAACTAATTACAATAATCAATCAGCGATCAGAAGGAAATGGAGTGTGGGTGTGTGTACACTCAGACAGTGAGTGGACGCACGCAGGAGCTAGTAGCCTATGAACACAGTGACTGAGTGTCCTAGACTCCTAGTACAGTAAGAGTAACAGTAGTAACAGTAAGTAGAACTAACTAATTACAATAATCAATCAGCGATCAGAAGGAAATGGAGTGTGGGTGTGTGTACACTCAGACAGTGAGTGGACGCACGCAGGAGCTAGTAGCCTATGAACACAGTGACTGAGTGTCCTAGACTCCTAGTACAGTAAGAGTAACAGTAATAACAGTAAGTAGAACTAACTAATTACAATAATCAATCAGCGATCAGAAGGAAATGGAGTGTGGGTGTGTGTACACTCAGACAGTGAGTGGACGCACGCAGGAGCTAGTAGCCTATGAACACAGTGACTGAGTGTCCTAGACTCCTAGTACAGTAAGAGTAACAGTAATAACAGTAAGTAGAACTAACTAATTACAATAATCAATCAGCGATCAGAAGGAAATGGAGTGTGGGTGTGTGTACACTCAGACAGTGAGTGGACGCACGCAGGAGCTAGTAGCCTATGAACACAGTGACTGAGTGTCCTAGACTCCTAGTACAGTAAGAGTAAGTAGTAACAGTAAGTAGAACTAACTAATTACAATAATCAATCAGCGATCAGAAGGAAATGGAGTGTGGGTGTGTGTACACTCAGACAGTGAGTGGACGCACGCAGGAGCTAGTAGCCTATGAACACAGTGACTGAGTGTCCTAGACTCCTAGTACAGTAAGAGTAACAGTAATAACAGTAAGTAGAACTAACTAATTACAATAATCAATCAGCGATCAGAAGGAAATGGAGTGTGGGTGTGTGTACACTCAGACAGTGAGTGGACGCACGCAGGAGCTAGTAGCCTATGAACACAGTGACTGAGTGTCCTAGACTCCTAGTACAGTAAGAGTAAGTAGTAACAGTAAGTAGAACTAACTAATTACAATAATCAATCAGCGATCAGAAGGAAATGGAGTGTGGGTGTGTGTACACTCAGACAGTGAGTGGACGCACGCAGGAGCTAGTAGCCTATGAACACAGTGACTGAGTGTCCTAGACTCCTAGTACAGTAAGAGTAACAGTAATAACAGTAAGTAGAACTAACTAATTACAATAATCAATCAGCGATCAGAAGGAAATGGAGTGTGGGTGTGTGTACACTCAGACAGTGAGTGGACGCACGCAGGAGCTAGTAGCCTATGAACACAGTGACTGAGTGTCCTAGACTCCTAGTACAGTAAGAGTAACAGTAATAACAGTAAGTAGAACTAACTAATTACAATAATCAATCAGCGATCAGAAGGAAATGGAGTGTGGGTGTGTGTACACTCAGACAGTGAGTGGACGCACGCAGGAGCTAGTAGCCTATGAACACAGTGACTGAGTGTCCTAGACTCCTAGTACAGTAAGAGTAAGTAGTAACAGTAAGTAGAACTAACTAATTACAATAATCAATCAGCGATCAGAAGGAAATGGAGTGTGGGTGTGTGTACACTCAGACAGTGAGTGGACGCACGCAGGAGCTAGTAGCCTATGAACACAGTGACTGAGTGTCCTAGACTCCTAGTACAGTAAGAGTAAGTAGTAACAGTAAGTAGAACTAACTAATTACAATAATCAATCAGCGATCAGAAGGAAATGGAGTGTGGGTGTGTGTACACTCAGACAGTGAGTGGACGCACGCAGGAGCTAGTAGCCTATGAACACAGTGACTGAGTGTCCTAGACTCCTAGTACAGTAAGAGTAAGTAGTAACAGTAAGTAGAACTAACTAATTACAATAATCAATCAGCGATCAGAAGGAAATGGAGTGTGGGTGTGTGTACACTCAGACAGTGAGTGGACGCACGCAGGAGCTAGTAGCCTATGAACACAGTGACTTAGTGTCCTAGACTCCTAGTACAGTAAGAGTAAGTAGTAACAGTAAGTAGAACTAACTAATTACAATAATCAATCAGCGATCAGAAGGAAATGGAGTGTGGGTGTGTGTACACTCAGACAGTGAGTGGACGCACGCAGGAGCTAGTAGCCTATGAACACAGTGACTGAGTGTCCTAGACTCCTAGTACAGTAAGAGTAACAGTAATAACAGTAAGTAGAACTAACTAATTACAATAATCAATCAGCGATCAGAAGGAAATGGAGTGTGGGTGTGTGTACACTCAGACAGTGAGTGGACGCACGCAGGAGCTAGTAGCCTATGAACACAGTGACTGAGTGTCCTAGACTCCTAGTACAGTAAGAGTAACAGTAATAACAGTAAGTAGAACTAACTAATTACAATAAACAATCAGCGATCAGAAGGAAATGGAGTGTGGGTGTGTGTACACTCAGACAGTGAGTGGACGCACGCAGGAGCTAGTAGCCTATGAACACAGTGACTGAGTGTCCTAGACTCCTAGTACAGTAAGAGTAAGTAGTAACAGTAAGTAGAACTAACTAATTACAATAATCAATCAGCGATCAGAAGGAAATGGAGTGTGGGTGTGTGTACACTCAGACAGTGAGTGGACGCACGCAGGAGCTAGTAGCCTATGAACACAGTGACTGAGTGTCCTAGACTCCCAGTACAGTAAGAGTAACTAAGTAGTAACAGTAAGTAGAACACTAACTAATTACAATAATCAATCAGCGATCAGAAGGAAATAGAGTGTGTGTTGTGTGTGTACACTCAGACAGTGAGTGCGCACATGCAGGAGCTAGTAGCCTATATGAACAGTGACAGACAGTGAGTGTCCCTAGTAAGTAGTAAGTAAGTACAACAACTAACAATAATCAATCAGTAATCAGAAGGAAATAGAGTGTGTGTACACACAGACAGTGAGTGAGTGCACACACGCAGGAGCTAGCTAGTAGCCTATAAACAGTGACAGTCAGTGAGTGTCCTACTCCTAGTACAGTATAACTACAATACTATTAGTAAAGGACAGCAGAAATACTGGTATAGATGAGAGAAATAAACAGAGAGGACAGCTGCCCACAGAGGCAAGGCCCCCCTGAGGCCTAAACCTGTAAGCTTGCAGCAGCTGCCTGCAGTTCTAATGTAACACACAAGCTACTAACTAAAATACAATGTCTATCTAACTAACAACAATATAGGTGTATATGGCAGGTGTAGGTGAGCAAAAACGCTAGGTAAATGACCACAATAGAGCACTTGCTAAGCCAAAGCACAAAGGAGCAACTCTCTCTCTGTACAAGTCTCAGGCAAGCACGGAGAAACGGAACATGGCGGCCGCTATTTATAGGGTAGGGGCTGGCCAGGGTCCCCCTCTGTGATTGGCTGCCGTCAGAGGGCCTGGGAGCCCTCTGATTGGCTCTAAGGACATCAATCTGGGCTATGACGCTATTCGAGCTCGGTACCGAGCTCGAATAGCGCCGTTTGCTCGAATAGCTCGAATAGTGAATGGGCTATTCGAGTGTACTCGGATAGCCCATTCGAATAGCTACAGCTATTCGGAGCTCGAATACCGAGCTCGAATAGCTGAAAAAGAGCTCGAATATTCGAGGTACTCGAATATTCGAGCTCTGCTGAGCACCACTGCATAGAGCGCCCCCTAGTGGCTGCAGCTCTGGCCTAACACTGCTCCTGCCTATAGAGCGCCCCCTAGTGGCCGCAGCTCTTGCCTAACACTGCTCCTGCCTATAGGAGCGCCCCCTAGTGGCTGCAGCTCTGGCCTAACACTGCTACTACCTATAGAGTGCTCCCTAGTGGCTGCAGCTCTGGCCTAACACTGCTACTGCCTATAGAGCTCCCCCTAGTGGCTGCAGCTCTGGCCTTACACTGCTACTGCCTATAGAGCACCCCCTAGTGGCTGCAGCTCTGGCCTAACACTACTACTGCCTATAGAGCTCCCCCTAGTGGCTGCAGCTCTGGCCTTACACTGCTACTGCCTATAGAGTGCTCCCTAGTGGCTGCAGCTCTGGCCTAACACTGCTACTGCCTATAGAGCGCCCCCTAGTGGCTGCAGCTCTGGCCTAACACTACTACTGCCTATAGAGCGCCCCCTAGTGGCTGCAGCTCTGGCCTTACACTGCTACTGTCTATAGAGCGCCCCCTAGTGACTGCAGCTCTGGCCTAACACTGCTACTGTCTATAGAGCGCCCCCTAGTGGCTGCAGCTCCGGCCTAACACTGCTACTGCCTATAGAGCGCCCCCTAGTGGCTGCAGCTCTGGCCTAACACTGCTACTGCCTATAGAGCTCCTCCTAGTGGCTGCAGCTCTGGCCTAACACTGCTACTGTCTATAGAGCGCCCCCTAGTGGCTGCAGCTCTGGCCTAACACTGCTACTGCCTATAGAGCTCCCCCTAGTGGCTGCAGCTCTGGCCTAACACTGCTACTGTCTATAGAGCGCCCCCTAGTGGCTGTAGCTCTGGCCTAACACTGCTACTGCCTATAGAGCACCCCCTAGTGGCTGCAGCTCTGGCCTAACACTGCTACTGTCTATAGAGCGCCCCTTAGTGGCTGCAGCTCTGGCCTAACACTGCTACTGCCTATAGAGCACCCCCTAGTGGCTGCAGCTCTGGCCTAACACTACTACTGCCTATAGAGCGCCCCCTAGTGGCTGCATCTCTGGCCTAACACTGCTACTGCCTATAGAGTGCCCCCTAGTGGCTGCAGCTCCGGCCTAACACTGCTACTGCCTATAGAGCGCCCCCTAGTGGCTGCAGCTCCGGCCTAACACTGCTACTGCCTATAGAGTGCCCCCTAGTGGCTGCAGCTCTGGCCTAACACTGCTACTGCCTATAGAGTGCTCCCTAGTGGCTGCAGCTGTGGCCTAACACTGCTACTGCCTATAGAGTGTGCCCTAGTGGCTGCATCTCTGGCCTAACACTGCTGCTGCCTATAGAGTACCCCCTAGTGGCTGCAGCTCTGGCCTAACACTACTACTGCCTATAGAGCTCCCCCTAGTGGCTGCAGCTGTGGCCTAACACTGCTACTGCCTATAGAGCGCCCCCTAGTGGCTGCAGCTCTGGCCTAACACTACTACTGCCTATAGAGCTCCCCCTAGTGGCTGCAGCTCTGGCCTAACACTACTACTGCCTATAGAGCTCCCCCTAGTGGCTGCAGCTCTGGCCTTACACTGCTACTGCCTATAGAGTGCTCCCTAGTGGCTGCAGCTCTGGCCTAACACTGCTACTGCCTATAGAGCGCCCCCTAGTGGCTGCAGCTCTGGCCTAACACTACTACTGCCTATAGAGCGCCCCCTAGTGGCTGCAGCTCTGGCCTTACACTGCTACTGTCTATAGAGCGCCCCCTAGTGACTGCAGCTCTGGCCTAACACTGCTACTGTCTATAGAGCGCCCCCTAGTGGCTGCAGCTCCGGCCTAACACTGCTACTGCCTATAGAGTGCCCCCTAGTGGCTGCAGCTCAGGCCTAACACTGCTCCTGCCTATAGAGCACCCCCTAATGGCTGCAGCTCAGGCCTAACACTGCTCCTGCCTATAGAGCGCCCCCTAGTGGCTGCAGCTCTGGCCTAACACTGCTCCTGCCTATAGAGCGCCCCCTAGTGGCCGCAGCTCTTGCCTAACACTGCTCCTGCCTATAGGAGTGCCCCCTAGTGGCTGCAGCTCTGGCCTAACACTGCTACTACCTATAGAGTGCTCCCTAGTGGCTGCAGCTCTGGCCTAACACTGCTACTGCCTATAGAGCTCCCCCTAGTGGCTGCAGCTCTGGCCTTACACTGCTACTGCCTATAGAGTGCTCCCTAGTGGCTGCAGCTCTGGCCTAACACTGCTACTGCCTATAGAGCACCCCCTAGTGGCTGCAGCTCTGGCCTAACACTGCTACTGCCTATAGAGCGCCCCCTAGTGGCTGCAGCTCTGGCCTTACACTGCTACTGTCTATAGAGCGCCCCCTAGTGACTGCAGCTCTGGCCTAACACTGCTACTGTCTATAGAGCGCCCCCTAGTGGCTGCAGCTCCGGCCTAACACTGCTACTGTCTATAGAGCGCCCCTTAGTGGCTGCAGCTCCGGCCTAACACTGCTACTGCCTATAGAGCACCCCCTAGTGGCTGCAGCTCTGGCCTAACACTGCTACTGCCTATAGAGCGCCCCCTAGTGGCTGCAGCTCTGGCCTTACACTGCTACTGTCTATAGAGCGCCCCCTAGTGACTGCAGCTCTGGCCTAACACTGCTACTGTCTATAGAGCGCCCCCTAGTGGCTGCAGCTCCGGCCTAACACTGCTACTGTCTATAGAGCGCCCCTTAGTGGCTGCAGCTCCGGCCTAACACTGCTACTGCCTATAGAGCACCCCCTAGTGGCTGCAGCTCTGGCCTAACACTGCTACTGTCTATAGAGCGCCCCCTAGTGGCTGCAGCTCTGGCCTAACACTGCTACTGCCTATAGAGCTCCTCCTAGTGGCTGCAGCTCTGGCCTAACACTGCTACTGTCTATAGAGCGCCCCCTAGTGGCTGCAGCTCTGGCCTAACACTGCTACTGCCTATAGAGCTCCCCCTAGTGGCTGCAGCTCTGGCCTAACACTGCTACTGTCTATAGAGCGCCCCCTAGTGGCTGTAGCTCTGGCCTAACACTGCTACTGCCTATAGAGCACCCCCTAGTGGCTGCAGCTCTGGCCTAACACTGCTACTGTCTATAGAGCGCCCCCTAGTGGCTGCAGCTCTGGCCTAACACTGCTACTGCCTATAGAGCACCCCCTAGTGGCTGCAGCTCTGGCCTAACACTGCTACTGCCTATAGAGCACCCCCTAGTGGCTGCAGCTCTGGCCTAACACTACTACTGCCTATAGAGCGCCCCCTAGTGGCTGCATCTCTGGCCTAACACTGCTACTGCCTATAGAGTGCCCCCTAGTGGCTGCATCTCTGGCCTAACACTGCTACTGCCTATAGAGTGCCCCCTAGTGGCTGCAGCTCCGGCCTAACACTGCTACTGCCTATAGAGCGCCCCCTAGTGGCTGCAGCCCTGGCCTAACACTGCTACTGCCTATAGAGTGCCCCCTAGTGGCTGCAGCTCTGGCCTAACACTGCTACTGCCTATAGAGGGCTCCCTAGTGGCTGCAGCTGTGGCCTAACACTGCTACTGCCTATAGAGCGTGCCCTAGTGGCTGCATCTCTGGCCTAACACTGCTACTGCCTATAGAGTACCCCCTAGTGGCTGCAGCTCTGGCCTAACACTACTACTGCCTATAGAGCTCCCCCTAGTGGCTGCAGCTGTGGCCTAACACTGCTACTGCCTATAGAGCGCCCCCTAGTGGCTGCAGCTGTGGCCTAACACTGCTACTGCCTATAGAGCGTGCCCTAGTGGCTGCAGCTGTGGCCTAACACTGCTACTGTCTATAGAGCGCCCCCTAGTGGCTGCAGCTCCGGCCTAACACTGCTACTGCCTATAGAGCACCCCCTAGTGGCTGCAGCTCCGGCCTAACACTGCTACTGCCTATAGAGCGCCCCCTAGTGGCTGCAGCTCTGGCCTAACACTGCTACTGCCTATAGAGCTCCTCCTAGTGGCTGCAGCTCTGGCCTAACACTGCTACTGCCTATAGAGCGCCCCCTAGTGGCTGCAGCTCTGGCCTAACACTGCTACTGCCTATAGAGCTCCCCCTAGTGGCTGCAGCTCTGGCCTAACACTGCTACTGTCTGTAGAGCGCCCCCTAGTGGCTGCAGCTCTGGCCTAACACTGCTACTGCCTATAGAGCACCCCCTAGTGGCTGCAGCTCTGGCCTAACACTACTACTGCCTATAGAGCGCCCCCTAGTGGCTGCATCTCTGGCCTAACACTGCTACTGCCTATAGAGTGCCCCCTAGTGGCTGCAGCTCCGGCCTAACACTGCTACTGCCTATAGAGCGCCCCCTAGTGGCTGCAGCTCCAGCCTAACACTGCTACTGCCTATAGAGTGCCCCCTAGTGGCTGCAGCTCTGGCCTAACACTGCTACTGCCTATAGAGTGCTCCCTAGTGGCTGCAGCTGTGGCCTAACACTGCTACTGCCTATAGAGTGTGCCCTAGTGGCTGCATCTCTGGCCTAACACTGCTGCTGCCTATAGAGTACCCCCTAGTGGCTGCAGCTCTGGCCTAACACTACTACTGCCTATAGAGCTCCCCCTAGTGGCTGCAGCTGTGGCCTAACACTGCTACTGCCTATAGAGCGCCCCCTAGTGGCTGCAGCTCTGGCCTAACACTACTACTGCCTATAGAGCTCCCCCTAGTGGCTGCAGCTCTGGCCTAACACTACTACTGCCTATAGAGCTCCCCCTAGTGGCTGCAGCTCTGGCCTTACACTGCTACTGCCTATAGAGTGCTCCCTAGTGGCTGCAGCTCTGGCCTAACACTGCTACTGCCTATAGAGCGCCCCCTAGTGGCTGCAGCTCTGGCCTAACACTACTACTGCCTATAGAGCGCCCCCTAGTGGCTGCAGCTCTGGCCTAACACTGCTACTGTCTATAGAGCGCCCCCTAGTGACTGCAGCTCTGGCCTAACACTGCTACTGTCTATAGAGCGCCCCCTAGTGGCTGCAGCTCCGGCCTAACACTGCTACTGCCTATAGAGTGCCCCCTAGTGGCTGCAGCTCAGGCCTAACACTGCTCCTGCCTATAGAGCACCCCCTAATGGCTGCAGCTCAGGCCTAACACTGCTCCTGCCTATAGAGCGCCCCCTAGTGGCTGCAGCTCTGGCCTAACACTGCTCCTGCCTATAGAGCGCCCCCTAGTGGCCGCAGCTCTTGCCTAACACTGCTCCTGCCTATAGGAGCGCCCCCTAGTGGCCGCAGCTCTGGCCTAACACTGCTACTACCTATAGAGTGCTCCCTAGTGGCTGCAGCTCTGGCCTAACACTGCTACTGCCTATAGAGCTCCCCCTAGTGGCTGCAGCTCTGGCCTAACACTACTACTGCCTATAGAGCTCCCCCTAGTGGCTGCAGCTCTGGCCTAACACTGCTACTGCCTATAGAGCGCACCCTAGTGGCTGCAGCTCTGGCCTAACACTGCTACTGCCTATAGAGCGCCCCCTAGTGGCTGCAGCTCTGGCCTAACACTGCTACTGCCTATAGAGCGCCCCCTAGTGGCTGCAGCTCTGGCCTAACACTGCTACTGCCTATAGAGTACCCCTTAGTGGCTGCAGCTCTGGCCTAACACTGCTACTGCCTATAGAGCACCCCCTAGTGGCTGCAGCTCTGGCCTAACACTACTACTGCCTATAGAGCGCCCCCTAGTGGCTGCAGCTCTGGCCTAACACTGCTACTGCCTATAGAGCGCCCCCTAGTGGCTGCAGCCCTGGCCTAACACTGCTACTGCCTATAGAGAGCCCCCTAGTGGCTGCAGCTCTGGCCTAACACTGCTACTGCCTATAGAGCTCCCCCTAGTGGCTGCAGCTCTGGCCTAACACTACTACTGCCTATAGAGCTCCCCCTAGTGGCTGCAGCTCTGGCCTAACACTACTACTGCCTATAGAGCGCCCCCTAGTGGCTGCAGCTCTGGCCTAACACTGCTACTGCCTATAGAGCGCGCCCTAGTGGCTGCAGCTCTGGCCTAACACTGCTACTGCCTATAGAGCGCCCCCTAGTGGCTGCAGCTCTGGCCTAACACTGCTACTGCCTATAAAGCGCCCCTAGTGGCTTCAGCTCTGGCCTAACACTGCTACTGCCTATACAGCACCCCCTAGTGGCTGCAGCTCTGGCCTAACACTACTACTGCCTATAGAGCGCCCCCTAGTGGCTGCAGCTCTGGCCTTACACTGCTACTGTCTATAGAGCGCCCCCTAGTGACTGCAGCTCTGGCCTAACACTGCTACTGTCTATAGAGCACCCCCTAGTGGCTGCAGCTCCGGCCTAACACTGCTACTGTCTATAGAGCGCCCCCTAGTGGCTGCAGCTCCGGCCTAACACTGCTACTGCCTATAGAGCACCCCCTAGTGGCTTCACCTCTGGCCTAACACTGCTACTGTCTATAGAGCGCCCCCTAGTGGCTGCAGCTCTGGCCTAACACTGCTACTGCCTATAGAGCTCCTCCTAGTGGCTGCAGCTCTGGCCTAACACTGCTACTGTCTATAGAGCTCCCCCTAGTGGCTGCAGCTCTGGCCTAACACTGCTACTGTCTATAGAGCTCCCCCTAGTGGCTGCAGCTCTGGCCTAACACTGCTACTGTCTATAGAGCGCCCCCTAGTGGCTGTAGCTCTGGCCTAACACTGCTACTGCCTATAGAGCACCCCCTAGTGGCTGCAGCTCTGGCCTAACACTGCTACTGTCTATAGAGCGCCCCCTAGTGGCTGCAGCTCTGGCCTAACACTGCTACTGCCTATAGAGCACCCCCTAGTGGCTGCAGCTCTGGCCTAACACTGCTACTGCCTATAGAGCGCCCCCTAGTGGCTGCATCTCTGGCCTAACACTGCTACTGCCTATAGAGTGCCCCCTAGTGGCTGCAGCTCCGGCCTAACACTGCTACTGCCTATAGAGCGCCCCATAGTGGCTGCAGCTCTGGCCTAACACTGCTACTGCCTATAGAGTGCCCCCTAGTGGCTGCAGCTCTGGCCTAACACTGCTACTGCCTATAGAGTGCTCCCTAGTGGCTGCAGCTGTGGCCTAACACTGCTACTGCCTATAGAGCGTGCCCTAGTGGCTGCATCTCTGGCCTAACACTGCTACTGCCTATAGAGTACCCCCTAGTGGCTGCAGCTCTGGCCTAACACTACTACTGCCTATAGAGCTCCCCCTAGTGGCTGCAGCTGTGGCCTAACACTGCTACTGCCTATAGAGCGCCCCCTAGTGGCTGCAGCTGTGGCCTAACACTGCTACTGCCTATAGAGCGTGCCCTAGTGGCTGCAGCTGTGGCCTAACACTGCTACTGTCTATAGAGCGCCCCCTAGTGGCTGCAGCTCCGGCCTAACACTGCTACTGCCTATAGAGCACCCCCTAGTGGCTGCAGCTCCGGCCTAACACTGCTACTGCCTATAGAGCGCCCCCTAGTGGCTGCAGCTCTGGCCTAACACTGCTACTGCCTATAGAGCTCCTCCTAGTGGCTGCAGCTCTGGCCTAACACTGCTACTGTCTATAGAGCGCCCCCTAGTGGCTGCAGCTCTGGCCTAACACTGCTACTGCCTATAGAGCTCCCCCTAGTGGCTGCAGCTCTGGCCTAACACTGCTACTGTCTATAGAGCGCCCCCTAGTGGCTGTAGCTCTGGCCTAACACTGCTACTGCCTATAGAGCACCCCCTAGTGGCTGCAGCTCTGGCCTAACACTGCTACTGTCTATAGAGCGCCCCCTAGTGGCTGCATCTCTGGCCTAACACTGCTACTGCCTATAGAGCACCCCCTAGTGGCTGCAGCTCTGGCCTAACACTACTACTGCCTATAGAGCGCCCCCTAGTGGCTGCATCTCTGGCCTAACACTGCTACTGCCTATAGAGTGCCCCCTAGTGGCTGCAGCTCCGGCCTAACACTGCTACTGCCTATAGAGCGCCCCCTAGTGGCTGCAGCTCTGGCCTAACACTGCTACTGCCTATAGAGTGCCCCCTAGTGGCTGCAGCTCTGGCCTAACACTGCTACTGCCTATAGAGTGCTCCCTAGTGGCTGCAGCTGTGGCCTAACACTGCTACTGCCTATAGAGCGTGCCCTAGTGGCTGCATCTCTGGCCTAACACTGCTACTGCCTATAGAGCGCCCCCTAGTGGCTGCAGCTGTGGCCTAACACTGCTACTGCCTATAGAGCGCCCCCTAGTGGCTGCAGCTCCGGCCTAACACTGCTACTGCCTATAGAGCACCCCCTAGTGGCTGCAGCTCCGGCCTAACACTGCTACTGCCTATAGAGCACCCCCTAGTGGCTGCAGCTCTGGCCTAACACTGCTACTGTCTATAGAGCGCCCCCTAGTGGCTGCAGCTCCGGCCTAACACTGCTACTGCCTATAGAGCACCCCCTAGTGGCTGCAGCTCCGGCCTAACACTGCTACTGCCTATAGAGCACCCCCTAGTGGCTGCAGCTCTGGCCTAACACTGCTACTGTCTATAGAGCGCCCCCTAGTGACTGCAGCTCTGGCCTAACACTGCTACTGCCTATAGAGCGCCCACTAGTGGCTGCAGCTCTGGCCTAACACTGCTACTGCCTATAGAGCTCCCCCTAGTGGCTGCAGCTCTGACCTAACACTGCTACTGCCTATAGAGCGCCCCCTAGTGGCTGCAGCTCTGGCCTAACACTGCTACTGCCTATAGAGCGCCCCCTAGTGGCTGCAGCTCTGGCCTAGCACTGCTACTGCCTATAGAGCGCCCCCTAGTGGCTGCAGCTCTGGCCTAACACTACTACTGCCTATAGAGCGCCCCCTAGTGGCTGCAGCTCTGGCCTAACACTACTACTGCCTATAGAGCTCCCCCTAGTGGCTGCAGCTGTGGCCTAACACTGCTACTGCCTATAGAGCGCCCCCTAGTGGCTGCAGCTGTGGCCTAACACTGCTACTGCCTATAGAGTGTGCCCTAGTGGCTGCATCTCTGGCCTAACACTGCTGCTGCCTATAGAGTACCCCCTAGTGGCTGCAGCTCTGGCCTAACACTACTACTGCCTATAGAGCTCCCCCTAGTGGCTGCAGCTGTGGCCTAACACTGCTACTGCCTATAGAGCGCCCCCTAGTGGCTGCAGCTCTGGCCTAACACTACTACTGCCTATAGAGCTCCCCCTAGTGGCTGCAGCTCTGGCCTAACACTACTACTGCCTATAGAGCTCCCCCTAGTGGCTGCAGCTCTGGCCTTACACTGCTACTGCCTATAGAGTGCTCCCTAGTGGCTGCAGCTCTGGCCTAACACTGCTACTGCCTATAGAGCGCCCCCTAGTGGCTGCAGCTCTGGCCTAACACTACTACTGCCTATAGAGCGCCCCCTAGTGGCTGCAGCTCTGGCCTAACACTGCTACTGTCTATAGAGCGCCCCCTAGTGACTGCAGCTCTGGCCTAACACTGCTACTGTCTATAGAGCGCCCCCTAGTGGCTGCAGCTCCGGCCTAACACTGCTACTGCCTATAGAGTGCCCCCTAGTGGCTGCAGCTCAGGCCTAACACTGCTCCTGCCTATAGAGCACCCCCTAATGGCTGCAGCTCAGGCCTAACACTGCTCCTGCCTATAGAGCGCCCCCTAGTGGCTGCAGCTCTGGCCTAACACTGCTCCTGCCTATAGAGCGCCCCCTAGTGGCCGCAGCTCTTGCCTAACACTGCTCCTGCCTATAGGAGCGCCCCCTAGTGGCTGCAGCTCTGGCCTAACACTGCTACTACCTATAGAGTGCTCCCTAGTGGCTGCAGCTCTGGCCTAACACTGCTACTGCCTATAGAGCTCCCCCTAGTGGCTGCAGCTCTGGCCTAACACTACTACTGCCTATAGAGCTCCCCCTAGTGGCTGCAGCTCTTGCCTAACACTGCTACTGCCTATAGAGCGCACCCTAGTGGCTGCAGCTCTGGCCTAACACTGCTACTGCCTATAGAGCGCCCCCTAGTGGCTGCAGCTCTGGCCTAACACTGCTACTGCCTATAGAGCGCCCCCTAGTGGCTGCAGCTCTGGCCTAACACTGCTACTGCCTATAGAGTACCCCTTAGTGGCTGCAGCTCTGGCCTAACACTGCTACTGCCTATAGAGCACCCCCTAGTGGCTGCAGCTCTGGCCTAACACTACTACTGCCTATAGAGCGCCCCCTAGTGGCTGCAGCTCTGGCCTAACACTGCTACTGCCTATAGAGCGCCCCCTAGTG
Organism: Hyperolius riggenbachi; assembly: GCF_040937935.1. Classification (NCBI taxonomy): domain Eukaryota; kingdom Metazoa; phylum Chordata; class Amphibia; order Anura; family Hyperoliidae; genus Hyperolius; species Hyperolius riggenbachi. The sequence goes on from NC_090650.1 coordinate 5,180,602, forward strand.
GCTGCAGCCCTGGCCTAACACAGCTACTGCCTATAGAGAGCCCCCTAGTGGCTGCAGCTCTGGCCTAACACTGCTACTGCCTATAGAGCTCCCCCTAGTGGCTGCAGCTCTGGCCTAACACTACTACTGCCTATAGAGCTCCCCCTAGTGGCTGCAGCTCTGGCCTAACACTACTACTGCCTATAGAGCGCCCCCTAGTGGCTGCAGCTCTGGCCTAACACTGCTACTGCCTATAGAGCGCGCCCTAGTGGCTGCAGCTCTGGCCTAACACTGCTACTGCCGATAGAGCGCCCCCTAGTGGCTGCAGCTCTGGCCTAACACTGCTACTGCCTATAAAGCGCCCCTAGTGGCTTCAGCTCTGGCCTAACACTGCTACTGCCTATACAGCACCCCCTAGTGGCTGCAGCTCTGGCCTAACACTACTACTGCCTATAGAGCGCCCCCTAGTGGCTGCAGCTCTGGCCTTACACTGCTACTGTCTATAGAGCGCCCCCTAGTGGCTGCAGCTCCGGCCTAACACTGCTACTGTCTATAGAGCGCCCCCTAGTGGCTGCAGCTCCGGCCTAACACTGCTACTGCCTATAGAGCACCCCCTAGTGGCTTCACCTCTGGCCTAACACTGCTACTGTCTATAGAGCGCCCCCTAGTGGCTGCAGCTCTGGCCTAACACTGCTACTGCCTATAGAGCTCCTCCTAGTGGCTGCAGCTCTGGCCTAACACTGCTACTGTCTATAGAGCGCCCCCTAGTGGCTGCAGCTCTGGCCTAACACTGCTACTGCCTATAGAGCTCCCCCTAGTGGCTGCAGCTCTGGCCTAACACTGCTACTGTCTATAGAGCGCCCCCTAGTGGCTGTAGCTCTGGCCTAACACTGCTACTGCCTATAGAGCACCCCCTAGTGGCTGCAGCTCTGGCCTAACACTGCTACTGTCTATAGAGCGCCCCCTAGTGGCTGCAGCTCTGGCCTAACACTGCTACTGCCTATAGAGAACCCCCTAGTGGCTGCAGCTCTGGCCTAACACTACTACTGCCTATAGAGCGCCCCCTAGTGGCTGCATCTCTGGCCTAACACTGCTACTGCCGATAGAGTGCCCCCTATTGGCTGCAGCTCCGGCCTAACACTGCTACTGCCTATAGAGCGCCCCATAGTGGCTGCAGCTCTGGCCTAACACTGCTACTGCCTATAGAGTGCCCCCTAGTGGCTGCAGCTCTGGCCTAACACTGCTACTGCCTATAGAGTGCTCCCTAGTGGCTGCAGCTGTGGCCTAACACTGCTACTGCCTATAGAGCGTGCCCTAGTGGCTGCATCTCTGGCCTAACACTGCTACTGCCTATAGAGTACCCCCTAGTGGCTGCAGCTCTGGCCTAACACTACTACTGCCTATAGAGCTCCCCCTAGTGGCTGCAGCTGTGGCCTAACACTGCTACTGCCTATAGAGCGCCCCCTAGTGGCTGCAGCTGTGGCCTAACACTGCTACTGCCTATAGAGCGTGCCCTAGTGGCTGCAGCTGTGGCCTAACACTGCTACTGTCTATAGAGCGCCCCCTAGTGGCTGCAGCTCCGGCCTAACACTGCTACTGCCTATAGAGCACCCCCAAGTGGCTGCAGCTCCGGCCTAACACTGCTACTGCCTATAGAGCGCCCCTAGTGGCTGCAGCTCTGGCCTAACACTGCTACTGCCTATAGAGCTCCTCCTAGTGGCTGCAGCTCTGGCCTAACACTGCTACTGTCTATAGAGCGCCCCCTAGTGGCTGCAGCTCTGGCCTAACACTGCTACTGCCTATAGAGCTCCCCCTAGTGGCTGCAGCTCTGGCCTAACACTGCTACTGTCTATAGAGCGCCCCCTAGTGGCTGTAGCTCTGGCCTAACACTGCTACTGCCTATAGAGCACCCCCTAGTGGCTGCAGCTCTGGCCTAACACTGCTACTGTCTATAGAGCGCCCCCTAGTGGCTGCATCTCTGGCCTAACACTGCTACTGCCTATAGAGCACCCCCTAGTGGCTGCAGCTCTGGCCTAACACTACTACTGCCTATAGAGCGCCCCCTAGTGGCTGCAGCTCTGGCCTAACACTGCTACTGCCTATAGAGTGCCCCCTAGTGGCTGCAGCTCCGGCCTAACACTGCTACTGCCTATAGAGCGCCCCCTAGTGGCTGCAGCTCTGGCCTAACACTGCTACTGCCTATAGAGTGCCCCCTAGTGGCTGCAGCTCTGGCCTAACACTGCTACTGCCTATAGAGTGCTCCCTAGTGGCTGCAGCTGTGGCCTAACACTGCTACTGCCTATAGAGCGTGCCCTAGTGGCTGCATCTCTGGCCTAACACTGCTACTGCCTATAGAGTACCCCCTAGTGGCTGCAGCTCTGGCCTAACACTACTACTGCCTATAGAGCTCCCCCTAGTGGCTGCAGCTGTGGCCTAACACTGCTACTGCCTATAGAGCGCCCCCTAGTGGCTGCAGCTGTGGCCTAACACTGCTACTGCCTATAGAGCGTGCCCTAGTGGCTGCAGCTGTGGCCTAACACTGCTACTGTCTATAGAGCGCCCCCTAGTGGCTGCAGCTCCGGCCTAACACTGCTACTGCCTATAGAGCACCCCCTAGTGGCTGCAGCTCCGGCCTAACACTGCTACTGCCTATAGAGCACCCCCTAGTGGCTGCAGCTCTGGCCTAACACTGCTACTGTCTATAGAGCGCCCCCTAGTGGCTGCAGCTCCGGCCTAACACTGCTACTGCCTATAGAGCACCCCCTAGTGGCTGCAGCTCCGGCCTAACACTGCTACTGCCTATAGAGCACCCCCTAGTGGCTGCAGCTCTGGCCTAACACTGCTACTGTCTATAGAGCGCCCCCTAGTGACTGCAGCTCTGGCCTAACACTGCTACTGCCTATAGAGCGCCCACTAGTGGCTGCAGCTCTGGCCTAACACTGCTACTGCCTATAGAGCTCCCCCTAGTGGCTGCAGCTCTGACCTAACACTGCTACTGCCTATAGAGCGCCCCCTAGTGGCTGCAGCTCTGGCCTAACACTGCTACTGCCTATAGAGCGCCCCCTAGTGGCTGCAGCTCTGGCCTAACACTGCTACTGCCTATAGAGCGCCCCCTAGTGGCTGCAGCTCTGGCCTAACACTACTACTGCCTATAGAGCGCCCCCTAGTGGCTGCAGCTCTGGCCTAACACTACTACTGCCTATAGAGCTCCCCCTAGTGGCTGCAGCTGTGGCCTAACACTGCTACTGCCTATAGAGCGCCCCCTAGTGGCTGCAGCTGTGGCCTAACACTGCTACTGCCTATAGAGCGTGCCCTAGTGGCTGCAGCTGTGGCCTAACACTGCTACTGTCTATAGAGCGCCCCCTAGTGGCTGCAGCTCCGGCCTAACACTGCTACTGCCTATAGAGCACCCCCTAGTGGCTGCAGCTCCGGCCTAACACTGCTACTGCCTATAGAGCACCCCCTAGTGGCTGCAGCTCTGGCCTAACACTGCTACTGTCTATAGAGCGCCCCCTAGTGGCTGCAGCTCCGGCCTAACACTGCTACTGCCTATAGAGCACCCCCTAGTGGCTGCAGCTCCGGCCTAACACTGCTACTGCCTATAGAGCACCCCCTAGTGGCTGCAGCTCTGGCCTAACACTGCTACTGTCTATAGAGCGCCCCCTAGTGACTGCAGCTCTGGCCTAACACTGCTACTGCCTATAGAGTGCCCACTAGTGGCTGCAGCTCTGGCCTAACACTGCTACTGCCTATAGAGCTCCCCCTAGTGGCTGCAGCTCTGACCTAACACTGCTACTGCCTATAGAGCGCCCCCTAGTGGCTGCAGCTCTGGCCTAACACTGCTACTGCCTATAGAGCGCCCCCTAGTGGCTGCAGCTCTGGCCTAACACTGCTACTGCCTATAGAGCGCCCCCTAGTGGCTGCAGCTCTGGCCTAACACTACTACTGCCTATAGAGCGCCCCCTAGTGGCTGCAGCTCTGGCCTAACACTGCTACTGCCTATAGAGCACCCCCTAGTGGCTACAGCTCTGACCTAACACTACTACTGCCTATAGAGCATCCCCTAGTGGCTGCAGCTCTGGCCTAACACTGCTACTGCCTATAGAGCGCCCCTTAGTGGCTGCAGCTCTGGCCTAACACTGCTACTGCCTATAGAGCACCCCCTAGTGGCTACAGCTCTGACCTAACACTACTACTGCCTATAGAGCGCCCCCTAGTGGCTGCAGCTCTGGCCTAACACTGCTACTGCCTATAGAGCGCCCCTTAGTGGCTGCAGCTCTGGCCTAACACTGCTACTGCCTATAGAGCGCCCCCCTAGTGGCTGCAGCTCTGGCCTAACACTGCTACTGCCTATAGAGCGCCCTTAGTGGCTGCAGCTCTGGCCTAACACTACTACTGCCTATAGAGCGCCCCCTAGTGGCTGCAGCTCTGACCTAACACTGCTACTGCCTATAGAGCACCCCCTAGTGGCTGCAGATCTGGCCTAACACTACTACTGCCTATAGAGCGCCCCCTAGTGGCTGCAGCTCTGGCCTAACACTGCTACTGCCTATAGAGCTCCCCCTAGTGGCTGCAGCTCTGGCCTAACACTGCTACTGCCTACAGAGCGCCCCCTAGTGGCTGCAGCTGTGGCCTAACACTGCTACTGCCTATAGAGCTCCCCCTAGTGGCTGCAGCTCTGGCCTAACACTGCTACTGCCTATAGAGCACCCCCTAGTGGCTGCAGCTCTGGCCTAACACTGCTACTGCCTATAGAGTGCCCCCTGGTGGCTGCAGCTCTGGGCTAACACTGCTACTGCCTATAGAGCGCCCCCTAGTGGCTGCAGCTCTGGGCTAACACTGCTACTGCCTATAGAGCGCCCCCTAGTGGCTGCAGCTCTGGCCTAACACTGCTACTGCCTATAGAGCACCCCCTAGTGGCTGCAGCTCTGGCCTAACACTGCTACTGCCTATAGAGCACCCCCTAGTGGCTGCAGCTCTGGCCTAACACTGCTACTGCCTATAGAGTGCCCCCTGGTGGCTGCAGCTCTGGCCTAACACTGCTCCTGCCTATAGAGCGCCCCCTGGTGGCTGCAGCTCTGGCCTAACACTACTACTGCCTATAGAGCGCCCCCTAGTGGCTGCAGCTCTGGCCTAACACTACTACTGCCTATAGAGCGCCCCCTAGTGGCTGCAGCTCTGGCCTAACACTGCTACTGTCTATAGAGCGCCCCCTAGTGGCTGCAGCTCTGGCCTAACACTACTACTGCCTATAGAGCGCCCCCTAGTGGCTGCAGCTCTGGTGCTTTGACTCCACCAGGAGAGAAGCACAATATAATTGTTCTGTGTCTGTTTCTGCATAAGGATTCCTGACAAATATATTTACAGCTGATCAAATCAAAATGCATCACCAAAATATAATCAATTTTATTCAGTATCAAATAGACAACACTGTAATCCAAACAAAGAAAATGCATTGTGCAGCAACCCCCCCCCCCCCCCCACCCACCCCCCGAAAAAAAAGAAAAACAATCAAGTTTGTGTACACAGAACTAAGTTACAACTGCTGCTGGTACAACTCTGAACCTCGGGCTGTTCAATCCATACTGAGGAAACTGACCCCGACTGATAGTAGAAAAAGAAAAAGAATAGACTGTGCAGAGTCTGTTATTTCCATTATTTGTCCCAGGTAAGTTTCTTCCATCAATTCTGCTGGGGTTCCAGCAAAGCACATGGATCCCGCCGGTAACCGTTTGTGGCTGAGAGAGGTACATACCGTCCCCAGGTTATAGCCCTGCAATGCATTCTGTTGCTATGGAAACAGTATAGGACATAGCGGGGGTTAAGAGGAGGACAAGGCATTCAGCCAGGACCATCTGGCAGTCAATCTTTCAGCGACTGAACAGGGTGACTCACAGCAGGGAGTGGCCCCGCTTGGCTGTCTGCAGGGAGGGGCCCCGGGGTTGGCTCTCTGTCGGGAGGGGCCCCGGGGATGGCTCTCTGCCGGGAGGGGCCCCGAGGTTGGCTCTCTGCCGGGAGGGGCCCCCGAGGTTGGCTCCCTGCCGGGAGGGGCCCCGAAGTTGGCTCCCTGCCGGGAGGGGCCCCGGGGTGGCTCTCTGCCGGGAGGGGCCCCGGGGTGGCTCTCTGCCGGGAGGGGCGTTTGCACTGCTCATTCACCGCTGTCTTTCAATGTTATCCATTTTAGATGTTAGTAAAGTTCAGCTGTTTATAGATCATATTTGGTAGGAGTGCAACACTTTTTCAGGATTCTTGTTAAGTTGCGCTTCTGGTATCCAGAATTTTGGCGGGAGACTCCGGGAGCAGATGCTGTATTATGCGGTATGATGTTATTTACTCAATATATTCAAGGCGACTCTTCCCAGAATGATTTCGGTGGTTCACGATGGCGGTTGCAGCGTCTCAGCTGATTTCTCAGAGATTTCAGATAAAGAACGAAGCTCTCATGTCAGCGTTTTCAGCGACGCCAGGCCAGGACTGCGGATAGCTCGTGTTCTTGAGAGATCTCTGCCCATCTAATGTCCGTTTCAGGCACAGATATGGCATTTATTGGAAGATTGGGTTATAGGAATTATAAACAAACGAGAATAGCTGTTCCACCAGTTCACAGATCCTGATCTTCATAATCTCCTGCTCACTCCCTCCCCTCAGCCATGATAGGCTATCACTCATCAGGGAGGTGTGGCTTCAGCTGACAGAGCAATCATACCCTTCCTACATGCCCATGTGACTGACATCTGACTGGATGTAGGCAGGCAGCTAGCAGTCGCTCAGGATCTCTTCATGGTTGGAGCAGAAACTTTCTATTTTAGCTTTTAAAATGCTATGGGGCTTGGTTTTACTAAATGTTTTCTGCACATTTAATCTAAAATAATGTCCTATTAAATGCATCTCAAAACTGTGCCTGACATGCCAGCAGGAAGTGTCCTCAGAATAGTGTCCCCCGATGTGATCTGGCTGGGTGGAGTTAGTTCTCTATTACTCCAGGTGGCAGTAGAGGGCTTTGTGGAAGACTGTCCCCACCAGCAGCTTGTTCTCCCACAAGACAGCGACAGTGGACCCCTGCAGGACGGAGCCGTTATTGGCGTACACTGTGGTCACCACCGGGTTATCAGAGTGGATGTTCTGAATACGGAGAACCTGTGAGACAGAAGCAGACTTGTTAGGAATTACATTGAATGGTGTCAAAATCCTTCGCAAATAATAAGTATTATACACCTATAGATTTCCCAAGATCTAAGATCTAAGGACCACTTCATAAAAGCTGAGCAAGTTGCTGAGAGAAGACCTGTCTCTCACCGCTGGACCACTGCAGGTTGAGTTCCCGTTATGGACCAGAGCAATTTTCACCTTTCAGCACTCCTCCCATTCATTCGCCAATAACTTTATCACTATTTATCACACCAAAATGATCTAGATCTTGTTTTTTTTTCACCACCAATTAGGCTTTCTTTGGGTGGTACTTTTTGATAAGAATTTTGTGGGAATAATAATAAAAAAAAAAAAAAGAAGAAGTATAATTTTTCAGTTTCAGCCATTATATAGTTTTAAAATAATGAATGCTACTGTGGATATGTATGTATGGATGTATGGATACATACATACACAGTACTAAAACCAGCAATAGGTAATAAACCCATGTGGATGGACTAAAATTAAGTTATTTTGTGCTATATACATTTTTTTATAGTCATATTTTTACAGCATTACATAGAATACCGTCAAGAAGTTTACAGAAAACGGAGGTGAACGTTACAGGTTTAGAGTTTGAGGCTACTTACCCACCAGGACGTTGCGTTTAGGGGGCATTATGGTCACATAACGTGCCCCTAATACAATGCCTAGTGGTGTTGGAGCAGGACGCTACCAAGAGCCGCGTTACAAGCAGCTCTTGGTGCGCCTGCTCTGTCGGAGGCACTGCGGAGACCACGTGAGCGGAGCTCTCCGCATCACGTGGTCCCGCCAGCCAATCAGCGGCCGCTGCTGGAAGTAAACACTGCAAGTGCAGTGAATAATAAGCAGCCATGTGCCTGGCTACGTAGCGGCCTCTCCCCGCCTCCTCTCCACCCATAAAATGAAAAAAAAAAACCTACTGAGCATGTGCAAACAGTCTAACACGGCTTAGCCGCGTGTAAAGTACTGCATGCAGTACGTTATCTGGACGTGCTGTGTTACAATGTAACGCAACATGGGCACTGTGAACAGCCCTTTGATTTTTCATTGCTGTGCGTAGGGCTGCGTTACTGGCTGCTCTAACGTGCGCCTGTAACGTCTCACTGTGAAAGCAGCCTAAAGGTTCTGATTTTGTTCCTTTCTTGAATAGTCTGAAAACATGCCAGAAAGAAAGCTTCAGAAAATAGCATACAGTCAGGTCTAACATTTAGGGCGCAGGTCCAAGAAGTGCAAAATTGCAATGCGATTTTGCATTGAAACGGAAACCAATGCGGCATGACATAAATGGAGACATTTCCATTGAATGTGAAATTACCAATGCTGTGTAATGCAGACATAATGTGGATTACATGCTGCAGATTTCTGCACCATGCTTCTGCTTCCCATGTAATGATCGATAGTGGCGTACGGAAAGTGGTGTTAAAATGTTTCAATCCACCTACAGAAAAATTAGGCATATGGATAGGACAGTTACTCTTGCAGATAAAAATGGAGGTGAAGTGGGAGAGAAGGATTATGGGTTTTCGATTGTCTTGGACTACAATTCCCAATACAAACAGGTGGAAAGAAGTATCAAACGGCACTGGAATGTACTCTTGGGAGACCACATATTATCGCAACATTTGCCCCCCCGGCCGACTTTTATATATAGGAAGGCAAAGAATCTACAAAGCTTGGTGGTGCCCACTTTTGTGGATGGGCCCAGAAGCAGTAATACAGTGGACCTATTGGGACAGGTGGGTTTTTTTCCATGTGGGAATTGCACTGCATGCTGTAAGACGAGGTCTAGGAGAAGGAATATGGTAACATCCTTCACAACAGGGGAAAATTTTAAGATTAGGGAATGTATAACCTGTAATTCTAGACATGTGGTGTATCTGGCATGGTGTCCATGCGGGATGCAGTACATAGGACGGACAACTAGGAAGCTGAGGGAAAGAATGTCTGAACATGTCAGGAATATAGAAAAAGGGGTAGAGGGACATAGTCTGTCAAAACATTTTAGCTTGAAACATAACCGTGACCCTGCTTTGTTACAATTTACGGCGCTACAGAAATTATCTATGAGGTGGCGAGGATGCCACAAGACTAGGGAAGTTTCTAAATTAGAAACGGAATGGATCTATAAAATGAAATCACTGCACCCTAAGGGATTGAATATTGAGGTGGATATAATTGTTTCATTTCTGATGACTAAGGGGTAATGTTATGGTGGGTACACTTGTTGATATACAGTTAGTAGTTAAGTTGTTAGATAATAATATGTTGTGTGGATAGGAGGTTTATATAGAATTACTTTGTGGTTATGAGCACTATATTGTATTTTGGAGGTGAGGGTTACCCCCTTAGAGTTAGGGGGCTTAAGGATAAGGGTGAGTGTTAATAATTAATGTTGGATAAGGAAAATTTATTGGTGGTAATGAGATCACTAATGATGGATAGGGAGAGTTGGGGTTTTTTTGTCTAATATACAGATTATTTTTTTTTGGGGGGGGGGGGGGGGTGATAGAGGTGATATATCATATTGTGGTGGAGTGTCATTATGGCACTGCTGCTACACATAATATTTTGGTTAAAGGATGTTATTTTTTCTGTTCATCAGGTGAGGGATATTAATAGTCTAATATTGGTATGTAGCACTAGAATAGACTAATATGCAGACACATAAGGTTGGCACTTGTTATAGTGTCGAATTGTATATATTTAGTATCACACAATGACTGGGGGTGATGTTATTGGTTGTTTGTATGTAATGGTATATGAGTAGGTGCACGTACCCACACAGACTGTAGGGGGATATAGAGAAAATGTTTTTGCTTTTGGGGTAAAAATCGTTTGGCTGCAGTAAGGTCTTACGATCTGGTTCCCTCTGTGGAACGCAGGATAATTTCCGTATAATCAGCGCTGAATGATGGCCATTATGACACGGAGGGGTGGGGTTGTTTGGCTCCCCCTCCGTGTTCACGCGAGATACGGAGAGATTTATATCAGGAGGAAGGTGTGGGATGCGCACGGAGTCCCGCGTTGGAACGCGGAACTACTCTGTTTGCGCTCCAAGAGCTCTGTCCAGAATCTCGCGGGCTCTGATCAGCGCATGCGCAGTGAGGGCACAGTCGTGCGCTGGGTAGTTGGACGCTGTTGTGTATGGGCGTGCAGAACTCAAATACCAATCGGGTAAGCGATATGATAGGTGTACGATTATGTAGGGGAAGGGTATTTAAGCACTGCTGACCAGTCCTGCCCTATGAGCCCCTGATGAGTCGTTAGACGAAACGCGTTGGGCGTGGCTAAATGGACAGGAGGTCGCAGTGCATGGAGGAGACGTCCTCATGATCTCTCTTTTTTATTATATGCTTGAATCCTTTTATGCTTGTGAGTAGTACTCTTTTTATACTGTTCTTATTAAACGGTTTTACACCATATCAAGCTTGTTAGTTGCAGTGAGCTGTATGAGTGAAAGGAGCATATCCGCAAATCAAGGAGGACCGCTCACCATAAAGTGCTGTGTGGCTGTCTATGACTGGGGCAGCATTTGTTACAGGTGAGCACGGTCCTGTTAGGTGGTAGCACACGTGTGTGTCCTGGAGGTGGCCCATATAGATCCATAGGCACGGTGATATAGTGACTAGTGGTTTGGTCCCATCGGATTAATTACATTAACAGCCTACGCAATGATGGATCTCTAATTCTCTTTATATACAACTGGAATTGAGAGTAATCCTACTGGTCTGAAGCAAGGAGAAGCCAGGACTGGGTGGTTACCTTTGTGCGCTGATTGCTGTCTGTGAGGTCTGGGCAGCTACAGCTAAAGGTGAGGGTAATCCCTGCGGGTGGTGGAGCACAGGAAGAAGGTGTTACCCCCTAAAATACCACACGGGCCTTAGCTGGTGGAGGATCAAGTCTTCTATTGACAGGCTATGCGATGAATTTTCTTCTTGTTTTTTCTTCTGTCTGAGGTTGACTGAGAACGAGCAACTACGCCGGAGGTGGCTACAAGGCCAAGAACTGCTTTCTGGGTTGATCCTGTACTATTTAGTGGACTGTGAGGCAGCGCAAATTCCCTGTTTTTTATAATTTACATGTTGGTGTGACATTTGAATTTGCAGCATACCCACTTTTGGGAGGAGGGCGAAATAGGGGTGGAGCTCGCTAAGATATTTATATTTATTTCACCTACAGAAAAATGTCTGCAAAATACAATATGTTAGGGAAATAGACCCTTACTAAACTCAATTCCCTTAATACCCGTGGATGGACCTGGGCCAGGTGCCTTATCTCTACTGATTGTATGTAAATATGCCTACACACAATTCTGTTTCAGCCTATTAATATGGAATGGGTTAGCCAGGGAACAGTCCACAGCTGTATTAGACTAGGTTCACACTTGCTTTAAAAAAAACGTATCCGTGGCTCAGTTTTTTGGCCCAGATCAAAAATGGAGCCACAGATACCAATGTTAAAAATAGCAGCCCTCTTCACTCTGTTTCAAAACAAATCCATCTGCGTTCCGGGGGATCCGTGCTGATAACCTGAACGGATGGTCCGGATTTGCAGGATTTGCACAGACCCCGAATACACAGAGGGGTAGTGAAAATCAATAGTAAAAAAATGGATTCCCCTCTACACAGGCATCCTTGGACACAGAAATGGATCTGTTCTCTGTGTCCTAGCCCATGGGGGGAGACGCAGCCGCCATGCTGGAGGAGTATAGCCAGGGCCGGCCCGCTCATGAGGCGGGGTGAAACTTTTGCCTCAGGCGGCAAATTTCCAGGGGCGGCACCCGCCCGTCCGTGGGTGCGGGGAGCCGGCCCGCCGAGCTGGAGGGGATAGCGGGCAGGAAGGGGGTATTGGGCCAGCGGCGGGGAGGGGGGTCGGACCCCCCCCTCCCTCGCCTGGGTCCCCCGTCCTCCGCTCCCCTCCAGCCTTAAATAGAAGCAGCCGTATGTGTAAGAGGCACGGGCGGGGAGGACACTCACCTCTTCCCAGCGTGCGCTCCACTGACGTCACTTCCTGCAGGAAGTGACGTCAGTGGAGCGCACGCTGGAGCGAGGAGGAGGTGAGTGTCTCCCCGCCCGTGCCTCTTACACATACGGCTGCTTCTATTTAGGCTGGAGGGGAGCGGAGGACGGGGGACCCAGGTGAGGGAGGGGGGGTCCGACCCCCCTCCCCGCCGCTGGCCCAATACCCCCGTCCTGCCAGCTACCCCTCCAGCTCGGCGGCGGGGGGGGGGGGGGGGGCGGCTGCGGTGGCAATTTTTAAAAAATTTGCCTCAGGCGGCAAAAAGTCTAGGGCCGGCCCTGGGTATAGCAGGCAGGACGGGGGTGGCAGCGGTCAGTGGGGAGGGGGACATTCTCCCCCCCCCCTCCCTCACCTTGGTCCCCCGCTACACCCTCCAGCTATCTGTGCAAAAGTTGTAAATGTAATGTGTGCAGCGAGCGGGGACCGTCTCTTCTTACTCACTTCCTGCAATGCCGCCCTCCGAAGTATAGAGGGCGGCATTGCAGGAAATCTAGCGGCGAGCAGTGGAACACAAGAGAGGAGGCAAGTGTCCCCGCTCTCTGCGGACATTACATTTACTATTGCAGTAGCATTACTGTTGCATTGTGACATATAGCGTTATGGTAACAGGAGTCATGTGACTGACCTCTGACCCAGGAGGGTCCTCCGGGTTGTAGTTGAGCAGTTTCAGTCCGTTTGGATGGGCTCCTGCCCAGACATCACCAGTCACCGGATCCACAGACACATTATCCACGATGGTCTCTAACTGGAGCACCTGGTGGGAGATCAGACAGGAGGGGCACCAATTACTACATCACAAGTCACCCAACTGTCCCAGCTATCAGGGCAGTTATTAGGCATAGACAAACCAGGCAGGTGTCTAGGGGGACATCTGTTTGAGGGGGCAAGGAAACTTAGCAAACTGCTTTATGGAATTCTGATGCACAATGCTTAACGGCATTAACTTAAAGAGGAACAGAAGTGAATTTAACGTGATAAAAAGTGCTTAATTTTTACAATAATTTATGTATAAATGATTTAGTCAGTGTTAGCCCATCTTTCCTCTCCCTGATTTACATTCTGACATTTATCACATGGTGACATTTTTACTGCTGGCAGGTGATGCCACTGGATGGAGATGCTGCTTGCTTTTTTTGGCAGTTGGAAACAGCTGTTATTTCCCACAATGCAACAAAGCTCCCACAGTGTGATGTCAGCACCATGGTCCTGACATCACACTGTGGGAGGGGTTTCACCACAATATCAGCCATACAGAGCCACCTGATGGTCCGTTTGTGAAAAGGAAAAGATTTCTCATGGGAAAGGGGGTATCAGCTACTGATTGGGATGAAGATCAATTCTTGGTTAGGGCCCGTTTCCACTTGTGCGGTGCGAATCGCCGCGGTAAAAATTTGCATGCAGATGCAAATTTCGCATGCGGTTGTATGCGAATTTTCGTGCGAATTCGCATGAAAATTCGCATCCCAAAGCCGCAGACGATTTCCCTACTCAAATACATTAGCGGCGATTCGCACGTATTCCACACGCAGGCGAATTTTGAGGGCTCTGCCGTGCAGAAAAATCCTGCACAGAAAAACGCTCAAACTGACAAGTGGAAACAGGCCCATCCGCTTGTATTGGCTGTGCGAATCTGCATGCAGGAAACGCGTGCAGATTCGCGATAGTGGAAACGGGCCCTTACAGTCCCTCTAACAAAAATGTTGTTTGAACAGCACAACAATGAATAATAGTTTTGATTTGGTCCGTACTGAGTCTGTATTTTGAATCTATTTTGAAATTGCCTAGCACTGACGCCGCTTCCAACACCTGCCTGGTGGCACAGATTTTCGTCTAATTCGATAAATTGGACAGTCAATCAGGACGCAAAATCAGTAGATGAAACCTTTAAAGTGTCCCTTGTGACTAGAGTTGAGCCGAAATTTTCGTAATTTCGCATTACTATAATGCGAAATTTGCGATTACGATGCAAAAGTACGGTTGCCATTAAAATCGTAATTGAAAATACTGTAAGCGTAATTTTCAACGCGTAATTTCGCGTTTCGTTCATGCCGTAATTTCGCATTAAACCGTAACGCTCCGTATAATGTAAAAAAGCCGCCGACTTTAAGGGTTAATAGCAAAGCCCCCTTAAATGCCAAGAGCCTCAAATTTGGAGAATATATTAAGGAGATCAGGAGGAATAAGAGGAAAAATTTTTTTTTCAAAAAGACCTTATAGTTTTTGAGAAAATCGATGTTAAAGTTTCAAAGTAAAAATGTATACATTTAAAAACCCGCCGACTTTAACGGTTAATAGCAAAGCCTGCTTAAAGTTTAGGAACACCAAATTCCTAGGGTATATTAAGGGGATCAGTGGGAATAAGAGGAAATTTTTTTTTTCAAAAAGACCTTATAGTTTTTGAGAAAATCGATTTTTAAGTTTCAAGGGCAAAAATGTCTTTTAAATGCGGAAAATGTCAGGTTTTTTTTGCACAGGTAACAATAGTGTTTTATTTTCATAGATTCCCCCAAGTGGGAAGAGTTTTACTTACTTCGTTCTGAGTGTGGGAAATATAAAAAAAAAACGACTTGGGGTCCCCCCTCCCAGACCTCTTTAACCCCTTGTCCCCCATGCACGCTGGGATAGCCAGAATGCGGAGCACCGGCCGCGTGGGGCTCCGCACCCTGACTATACCAGCCCGCATGGTCCATGGATTGGGGGGTCTCGGAAGGGGAGGGGCAGCCAAGCTTTCCCCTCCTCCTCCGAGCCCTTGTCCAATCCAAGGACAAGGGGCTCTTCTCCACCTCCGATGGGCGGTGGAGGTGGAGGCCGCGATTTCCTGGGGGGGGGGGGGGTTTCATGGTGGAATCTGGGAGTCCCCTTTAAAAAGGGGTCCCCCAGATGCCCACCCCCCTCCCAGGAGAAATGAGTATAGGGGTACTTGTACCCCTTACCCATTTCCTTTAAGAGTTAAAAGTAAATAAACACACAAACACTTAGAAAAATTATTTTAATTGAACAAAAAACATAACCACGAAAAAAGTCCTTTAATATTCTTAATTAACCATTAATACTTACCTGTCCCTTTAAATAAATGATCCCTCGAAATAGCCTCGGAAATGTTCTATCAGTTACAATGTAACAAAGTTATTAGAATGTAACAACTTTGTTACATTGTAACTACGCCGCACCCGACGTCACTCGCCGCCACCGCCGCCACCGCGTCTGCGCTGCACAGACCCGACAGAGCTCTGAGCTATATAGCTCAGAGCTCTCTAAAGCATCTTTGTATTTGGGCTCCAAGGAGCCCCATTGGTCCTTAGCAGACCAATGGGGTTCCTTCTGATTTGAAGGAACCCCATTGGTCTGCTAAGGACCAATGGGGCTCCTTGGAGCCCAAATACAAAGATGCTTAGAGAGCTCTGAGCTATATAGCTCAGAGCTCTGTCGGGTCTGTGCAGCGCAGACGCGTATGCGGCGGCTGAGCGGCGAGTGACGTCGGGTGCGGCGTAGTTACAATGTAACAAAGTTGTTACATTGTAATAACTTTGTTACATTGTAACTGATAGAACATTTCCGAGGCTATTTCGAGGGATCATTTATTTAAAGGGACAGGTAAGTATTAATGGTTAATTAAGAATATTAAAGGACTTTTTTCGTGGTTATGTTTTTTGTTCAATTAAAATACTTTTTCTAAGTGTTTGTGTGTTTATTTACTTTTAACTCTTAAAGGAAATGGGTAAGGGGTACAAGTACCACTATACTCATTTCTCCTGGGAGGGGGGGTGGGCATCTGGGGGACACCTTTTTAAAGGGGACTCCCAGATTCCACCATGAACCCCCCCCCCCAGGAAATCGCGGCCTCCACCTCCACCGCCCATCGGAGGTGGAGAAGAGCCCCTTGTCCTTGGATTGGACAAGGGCTCGGAGGGGGAGGGGAAAGCTTGGCTGCCCCTCCCCTTCCGAGACCCCCCAATCCATGGACCATGCGGGCTGGTATAGTCAGGGTGCGGAGCCCCACGCGGCCGGTGCTCCGCATTCTGGCTATCCCAGCGTGCATGGGGGACAAGGGGTTAAAGAGGTCTGGGAGGGGGGACCCCACGTCTTTTTTTTTTTTATATTTCCCACACTCAGAACGAAGTAAGTAAAACTCTTCCCACTTGGGGGAATCTATGAAAATAATACACTATTGTTACCTGTGCAAAAAAAAACCTGACATTTTCCGCATTTAAAAGACATTTTTGCCCTTGAAACTTAAAAATCGATTTTCTCAAAAACTATAAGGTCTTTTTGAAAAAAAAAAATTTCCTCTTATTCCCACTGATCCCCTTAATATACCCTGGGAATTTGGTGTTCCTAAACTTTAAGCAGGCTTTGCTATTAACCGTTAAAGTCGGTGGGTTTTTAAATGTATACATTTTTACTTTGAAACTTTAACATTGATTTTCTCAAAAACTATAAGGTCTTTTTGAAAAAAAAAATTTTCCTCTTATTCCTCCTGATCTCCTTAATATATTCTCCAAATTTGAGGCTCTTAGCATTTAAGGGGGCTTTGCTATTAACCCTTAAAGTCGGCGGCTTTTTTATATTATTACGGTTTAACGCGAAATTACGGTAGCGTTTAAAGCGAAATTACGGCATGAACAAATACCCATTGTAATGCGAAAATTACGCGAAAATTAAGCTTACGCGAAATTTCGCGAAATCCTTCTTCATTACGATTATGTACTTACGGCCATAATCGTAATAACACTAATTACGCAAAATTTCACGAAATCGTAATTACGTCATTACTCTGATCTCTACTTGTGACCTGGAGTCTGACTGTTTGGAGTATGAGGATTTCATGTCGCCGGTTTCTTCTCACAGACACAAATTACCTTCACCGGAGAGAGAGACCAATCGTCGCGCTTCTCCAGTACGGTGATAGTTTTCCCCATCGGATCGGCAACGTACAGAAACCTGCGGAGACACAAAACGTTTGGTATGAAATAAAGAGGGCAGCCGAGACGCGCCACACCCGCCCTAAACGTGACCAAAGTGACGTCAACCTGACGGGAATCTGCACAATCAGGGGGTCTCCACAGTGATGGCTGCTGACACAATGACCGGCAGGTCCATCAGCCACTGGGGATGGTCAGTGAGATGCAGATAATTCTGAGTTTATGCACCGTTATGCTAATTTTGTACGTAAATTTATACAGTTTGAAAATGGACCAATCAAATTTCACATTGGTGGGATTCAATCCACATAATTCCAGGTTGCATAGAGGTACATATAATTAGCATGCATGCTCCCATTTATCTCAGTGCAGGATATGGGGCTTCCCAGCAGCAAATGGTGTGCATGGATGACAGCAGTGTGAAACAACCCTCGGCTCCTGGTCATGTGACTACAGGCTGGGCTTTGAAGTGAATCAAATTTCCCCCCCCCCCCCCCCCAATCTTTATGGCACTCTTGATGTCCTGGAGCCACTCCCCTCCTCTATTGAGCTATGCAAGAGGGAGGGTGGGGTGGAGTCCAGTTCAGGCCACACCCTCTCCCAGTTCTGCAGGCGTGAGTGTGAGAAGCGGCAAGAAAATCCTGTGCAGGACTTCTATGTGGAAGCTACACTGATTGGAAACAGCAAACTGCTGCTTAATTCAATGCTCATATGCAAAATGGCCGCTTCCTCTAGTGCATGGGTGTCAAATTGAAATACAAAGTGGGCCAGAATTGAACACTGGGACCAAGTCACGGGCCAACCTCAATGTCTATTGATCATCTCCCTCCCTTATAAAGTTGCTGGTGTCCAATGGCCCAGTCCCTCGCCCATACAGTTCCCTGGTATATAGAGCACCCATCCCTCCCCTACACAGTTCCCTTTTGTGTAATGGCCAAGTCCCTCCCATATACAGTTCCCTGGTGTCTAGTGGTCCCCCATCCACTCCTACACAGTTCCCTGGTGTCTAGTGGTCCCCCATCCACTCCTACACAGTTCCCTGGGGTCTAGTGGTCTCAGCTCGCACCCCTTAACAGTTACCTGTTGTCTAGTGCTTTGGAGGAGTGGCTGGTGTACTGGTTAAGGGCTCAGCATCTGAACCAGCTTCATAGCTCAGCTCTTTTTATTCAGTAAGCCAGCGCCTACTCAGTAAAGAGACCTTGGGCAAGACTCCCTAACACTGCTCCTGCCTGTAGAGCGCACTCTAGTGGCTGCAGCTGTGGTGCTTTGATTCCACCAGGAAAAAAGCATGATATAAAATGTTTGTTTTTGTTGTTTTTCACCCCTCCTTCCCCAATATATTTTCCTGGTATCTAGTCCCCCCCCCCCTTCCCTATACAGTTATCTGGTATCTAGTGCCTCCTCCCTCCCCTAAACAGTCCATGTGATGTCTAGTGCTGTACCCCTCCCGCCCTGGATCCCCTGCTGATAAAGGGTTTCACCTCCAATATAGCTTCCCTGGTGGTCTGGACTGGAGTGATTCAAACATAATGCAAAGTGAGGAAACCACTTGCGGGCCGAATTTCATGGCTCGGGCCAGAGTCTGACTGTATTGTGACCTAAAGGGTGATTGTAATATTATACAGGTTACAATACTTTGGCACTAAGGCAGGTGTGATAATTATATGAGCAGTAGGGTGACAGGATATTAACTGACTGTTTATAATGCCGCTATCAGTGGCGGGGTATCTACCTGCAGTGTGATGGCAGAGATGCCAGTTCACACACAAACATTGCTCGCCATGTGATGTGTAGAATGTATGGCTTGTATGTGGCGTCCCATGTGCCGGACAAATCACAGTAATGACCGTTATATAAAAAGTAGAATGCTCGACATGTCTGAGGCCGCCCAGTGTACAGCGGCAGTAATAATTGGAAGCCGACTTGGCAGCAGCTCTGTCTGATTTTGTAGTAAAATGTGTATCAGCTTACAAAAATTAGCATCTGATTGATCATCTGTGTTCACAAACAGTCAGTAAAAAATACCTCTGGTCTCGTTTATACATATGCCCTTCACAACGGATGAAGAAGATTTCAGAAGTGGAATAAAACTCCGCCTCACACAATGCCCCTCTAAGAGGATATCCTGTCACGTCATACATACTTCCTGTCAGGTGACATGATGATCCCGTTGGCGGAATAAAATCCAGAGGCCACTTCTCTGACATCTTCCGGGCTGT
Organism: Hyperolius riggenbachi; assembly: GCF_040937935.1. Lineage (NCBI taxonomy): Eukaryota > Metazoa > Chordata > Amphibia > Anura > Hyperoliidae > Hyperolius > Hyperolius riggenbachi. The sequence goes on from NC_090650.1 coordinate 5,199,911, forward strand.
AATACACGACGTTAGTCCACCTCAATCCCAGGATATGTTCTACGTGCCTCATGGTCGTATCCCAGAAATAACGATCGTTCGTGGCGTAAAAACTCTCCGGACCAACAGCAACAATGTCGTTCACACTAAAAAACAAGACAATGAGTATCTGAGAGTAAACATTAACAATTAGCACCTCATGAGAATAAAGAAAGAATTCAGTGTATGTAGACACGTCACTGTGGGAGATCGTTTCATATATGCAGAGATTCTGAAATGTCCACTCTACAATGGTAATAACAGCACAATGAACTTTGGGGGAAAATGTAATTTTAACGTCCCAACCACAAGTTCCACCCTTCCCCCTTAAAAGCCAGAGCAATTTTCACATCATGCTCCTCCCATTCATTCGCAAGTAACTTTATCATTACTTATCACAGCAAAATGATGTATGTACACACACATATGTATGTATAGAATTTATTTATTTTAGATAGATGGATATAGATAATTTTTATTTTTTTTTGAGTGGTACTTTGTTCTAAGAATTATTTTATTTTTTATGCATTTTAAAAAGAATAAAAAGAAAAAAAAATTAAAAGAAAAAAAATGTATTTATTAGTTTTCATCCATTATGTATTAAAAAAAAATGCTATTGTAGATAAAACCCACACATTTTACTTGCCCATTGGTCCCGATTATTACAACATTTGAATTATGACCCTAGTACAATGTATGGCAATGATATTTTATTTGGAAATAAATGTGTATTTTTCCCCATTTAGTGTTTTTATTATACTATGTCAATAATTACAAGCCTTTATTTGCAAAATAACAGTATTAAAAAAGTCCGTAAATTAATGTCCCTATTAATGTATTTTTTTTCTGAGTTTTTTGAGTGCTTTGTTTTGGTAACTATGTGGTAGGGGTGAAAAGGAGTTAAAAGGAATAAAACATTTATTTTCATATATAAATATTGTATGTGGGTGTATTTTTACTTTTTGGTCACAAGATGTCACCACACTTAATCCCCAGGAGGTGTTGTGTATGTGTTCTTTACTTTCTCTTTGTAAATGAATGCCGGTGTTGTGTCTGATTACGCTGCCTGTGGATTAGCGCTCCCCGCATGCGCAGGAGGAGACTGTGCGGCCACATTCCTATAGAATCATGCTGCTGGAGGTAAAATACTAAATATCTCCGCTCCCACACCTCCTACACTCCCCAAATTTTCAGGGAAGGGAGGGGACCCCCCGAACGACCTCTATGCCAAATTGCAGCCCCCGAGTCCAGCTGGTTCCCGAGATAGGTTTCTCTAATCTATCTCCTGAACCAGCGGGACTCGGGGGCTGCAATTTGGCATAAAGGTCGTTCGGGGGGTCCCCTCCCTTCCCTGAAAATTTGGGGTGTGTAAGAGGTGTGGGAGCGGAGATATTTTGTATTTTATCTCCAGCAGCATCATTAACTTCACACTGAGCATGCGTGCTACACAGTGTGGGAGGAGCTTCCGGGCAGCGCAATCAGACATTACACCGGCATCTCGATGATGCCAGCTTTCATTAATTACAGGCACTGTGGCCAGCTTTGGGAACAGCTGTTCCCATTCACAGACCGGCAAGAAGGTGACGGAAACAAATGGGAGTATGCTAGCGATCGCGCGCGGATGGGTAAAATAACAATTACACATATCTACGCCCCTGGTGCGCAAGTGAAGCTTTAAAGGTAGCAGCGGTGGGAAAGGGGTTCAATTTCCGTATCATAAAACGGTCCCAATCCTGCGGTAACTGCGTCCCGCTCCAGTCTCCGCCAGATGCACATTTTTCTACTGATTTCTACTTTTCTATCTAATGATTGAATGATGAGGTGTGTAGTTTTACTCATGTGAAGGGGACATTTGTAGGTTCTCTTTAGTATAGACTACCTGGTGATGCGCACTATGCTGCATGGGGCCTAAATAGGTGCAACATCTCTCCGGACAACCAATCAGCACCGCGGCCAATCGTGGAGGCCAATCACAGTGGGGTGGGGCAGGAGGGGTGTTTCCAGGGCGGACAGACACATCCATACAACGGACAGCTCAGAAATTATTATTATAGATCATAATTGCGCTTGGCCAAGATTTGTGCAATGGCGCCCCCTGTCTGTGTGATTACTTGTACAGCGATGAGTGTTTAACCGTCTTCAAATGCACAAGAACTTTTTCCTCCTCGTCAAACTTGAATATCTCCACTGTGGATTTATACTGAGGATGATTCACCACAAACAGGTACACAGCGTCATCTGGAAGGAAGAGGAGGATAGGATTATGTACTCTAATGTGCTGAAGATGTCAGTGCTATATAAGTGTGTGTGTGTGTGTGTGTGTGTGTGTGTGTGTGTGTGTGTGTGTGTGTGTGTGTGTGTGTGTGTGTGTGTGTGTGTGTGTGTGTGTGTGTGTGTGTGTGTGTGTGTGTGTGTGTGTGTGTGTGTGTGTGTGTGTGTGTGTGTGTGTGTGTGTGTGTGTGTGTGTGTGTGTGTGTGTGTGTGTGTGTGTGTGTGTGTGTGTGTGTGTCAGAACACAATCTGCAGCAGCTGATCCACAACCAGAATCTCTGACAGGACACAAACGAAGCCCTGAATTTAAATGCACAACCAAGTTTACCTGGAGGGCTGAACAAAATTACCAAGCTGACAAACTGCTGTATAGGGTTAGCCACTTATGGTCCAAGACTGTTCTCTGCATACAGTATACCAGTATATTCTCTCTCTCTCTCTCTCTCTCTCTCTCTCTCTCTCGCCCTGAAGCAATTCATTGCTGTCTATGAAAACTATCACAGACTTTGGCTGAAATATACCAATCTCTTAAAGCTGTACAACACTGAAGAGTGACAAAAAGATCTGACGGTGTTTGATGAGCGTAATCATGACAGAGGCGGCTTAGGAGGATTTCAACCAAAGGCAGATGTGAGAATCGCACTTTCACAAAGCCAGGTGTCATCATGCAGCATCTGCTAGTCGCTCCACAAGATCCACCTAAGTCTCTACGATGAAGGTAATCTACACTTAGCCATCAACTTATCAAGGCCTGTGCTGATGCAGAAGCCTCCAAGATTCAGGCAGCCTTTGCCACCTGTCACGGAAGAGCTGTGAGAAAAGAGAATGCAATCGGTTTGCTGCACCGATTGTCGTTGACGTGCCAGATCTAAAGTCTTATGTCTAGGCACAGCAGGGTGTGAGCCTGGGGTCTCTGGCTTTAATAGCTGCTAGAGGAACTCTTTCCATGAAGCCCCCTTTGTCCCTGACTGTCCCAAGGTTTGTTTAATTAGCAAGGAGGAAGTCACCACCTTGAATCACGACAGAAGAATTTATCAGGAAATTTTTATAAGGAACTTTACTTAAGCTTAGGCAAAAGCAAACACACCAAGTTTAATCTAGAAAAATTAAATTCATTCCATGTCCAAAACTAAACTACAGGCCCTCACACAAGAAGACTTGGTTGCCTTGAATGCCCCATTGACCAAGATGGATGGTGATTGAAAAACAATGATTGGATCGAACGCACCCATGTTCCCTCCTACAGTCATTCCGTAACAATCCACCCAGGGCCGCGCCAGGCGCCGACCGGCCGCCGCTCACCCCTCTCTGTCCACGGCTCCCTCCCTCAAGCCGCCGCCGCGTCACTCAGATCTCGATCAGGCGGCGACCAATCATGCGGGCGCTAGGACCCAGCGCCCGCACTGACATGCGGAAGTGACATCACTTCCGCATATAGGCCTGGTGCACACCAAAAACCGCTAGCAGATCTGCAAAATGCTAGCAGATTTTGAAACTCTTTTTCTTATTTTTCTGTAGCGTTTCAGCTAGCGTTTTGCGGTTTTGGGAAGAGTTTTTGGTGTAGTAGATTTCAGATATTGTTACAGTAAAGCTGTTACTGAACAGCTTCTGTAACAAAAACGCCGGCAAAACCGCTCTGAACAGGCGTTTTTCAGAGCGGTTTGCGTTTTTCCTATACTTAACATTGAGGCAGAAACGCATCTGCAATCCAAAAAATGCCTCACCCCGGCTGCAGAAACGCTGAAAAAGCCGCTCGGTGTGCACCAGCCCATAGAGCGGGTGCGTCCGCCGCCCGCTCGTACTGGTCGGGTCGCCGCTGATCCTGAGGTCTGAGTGACACTGCAAGGTAAGGGGGGGGGGGGGGGCGGCGGCTGGGGGCTCCCTGTCACTCACTCCCTAAAGGGGCTCCCTGTCACTCACTCCCTAAAGGGGCTCCCTGTCACTCACTCCCTAAAGGGGCTCCCTGTCACTCACTACCTAAAGGGGCTCCCTGTCACTCACTGCCTAAAGGGGGTCCAGGCTGGCTACATATACTGGGGACACTGGCTGTTTGTCATTATGTGCATTTACTGGTGAAAAGCGGTCTCTTGTGTGCATTTACTGGGGAAAGGCTGTCTGTCATTATGTGCATTTACTGGTGAAACGCTGTCTCTTATGTGCATTTAGTGGGGAAATTTTGTCAGTAAAAATCTTTTGTCAGTAAATTTTTAGGTATTTGTCAGTAAAAAATAACGTGAAAGGTTGGCAACACTGGCAGGCTGTGCGGCGCAACGGGAAAGATACAGGCAGCCCACCTCACGCTTGGGCTTGGCGGGGGGAGGAGCCGAAGACAGCGAGCGAGAGTAGGGTGGCCGCAGGCAGCCATAAATGCGCAGTGTGTGACTGCGTCGCACTCGCAGAGCCTCTCAGCCTGAGTCAGTCCAGAGACTAGCAGACTCGCAGGAAGCCAAAGCCAGCCAGGAGCAAGCCCATGGAAGAGGGGTAGGAATGGGGTATCACATGCATGCGGAAAGAGGTGGAAGGTGTGGGTGTGATTAGGCAGGACATGGGTGTGGTTATGTGGTTGGGCGCGGTTAATTTAACCACTCCCATAGGCGCCAGAGAAAATCTTGCCCCCAGGTGCCAGGCACCCCAGGCTCACCCCTGAATCCACCCACTACATGCGAGTTGAAAACTATTCAATTTACTAAGAGTATTTGGTCCTACAAACCTCATTTTCCTCTAGTTTCTAATGACTCAACCTTGATCAATATATTACTTAATCCAGACTTAGCCACCAGTACCCCAGCATTTCTGATCCTCTAGGTCTACCAATGCTTCTAAGATTGTGTGCGGTCGCTATCCCATCACAACTTGATAAGTTACAGGGGTCACACTGCCAATGCTCAGACTGGGGAGGCAGAACAGAGTGATTATGCTGGGATTGCATAGTCCCTCATATTACATACTGTAGAAGTGGTAAGATTGCACAATCAAGATTGTATCATTAGTGGGCACCTTAAGGAATAGAAATGTTGCATACATGTGAAGATTTACCTTTCTTGTCGATGTATATGCTGAGTCCGTGGGGGGCGAATGAAGAGAGGTCAAACCCCCGGCTGATCCGCAGAGAAGATGGACGTGGGATCTCTTCATTCAGATCCAGCAGGAAGATCTCCCCGGGTCTATCTGGAGCGAAGCTGAACATCTCCGGGTACTTCAGACCCTGCAGAGGAAAAGAGAGGGTGTAAGGCTATCCTGGCACCCATCCTGCTGCAGTCCTGTGCCCAAGCTGGCCGGTCCGCGGGCCCTCTCTGGTGGTCTCAAAGTAGGAGAAGAGGGACTGCAGCCAATGCTGAAACTCGTAGCTATAGCGCCACCTTCCTGCACTCCTCCGCACTACAGGCTAGCAGTGGGAGCTAGAGAGGGGTGCCCCCCGTACTGGAGGGAAAGTAATAATGGGGGACCTTGCCAATGGTGTGGGGGGGAGAATGGAATTCTACTGGCCTTATTGACTTATGTGTTTATGGGGGAGGGGAGTTATACTGGCCACACATGCTATGGGGGTGGGAGAGGCAAGTTTAGAATAAGTTGGGGGGATTTCAGGGGAACATAACTGAGCACCTATCTGATCTGGAAAGGAGGGACACACTTTGGAATCTCAGGTGTCGGAGGACCTTGTCCCGGCCATGAATGTAGCTCATCTCTTCACAGCTAAACTTACTTACAGAACTGATAAAGGCCAGGCCGCTGGGGAGGATGTCAATATCTTCAGACCCGTACTCTGTGGAAACAGGAAGACATTGCTTGGAAGAAAAAAAATCACAAAGTCATCGTCACTTATAGAGCGACTCGTGTGTAGCAGAACTCCTGGAGAAGTGTGTGATCAGGTGATGCCAAGATCACTTCCTGCTTCATCTGACATCACTTCCTGCTTTACCGCACACAGGATGCTGAGGTCACTTCCTGCTTTATCGCACACAGGATGCAGAAGTGACACATGACTTTGACCAGCAAATCAGATCCTTTTAAATCTGTCACTTGGCCACATGGTAGTCCATGAGTTCTCTCACACACGTTGTTCAATCAAGTCTTTTAGATCAGATTATTCAGATCATATTGTGTGGAAACAGAGAAGCTGGTGGGCCAGTCGATCCTGAACAATCACATCATCGATTATGTCCTTAAAAGGGCTTCTGATGTGAACATGATTAAACAGAATTTACTCACCTGGGGCTTCTCCCAGCCCCTACCAGCAGTCTCAATCCCTCGCGGCAGGCCCGGTCCTCCATGTTGTCCTGCTGGCCGCCGGTAGAGAGGCCTTCGAGGCCAGTGGCTCGGCTTTTCTGCACCTGCATGGGTATTTGTGCCTGCGCGCCCACATCTGGCGCATACTGCGCACAACTACTGCAACGGGGCTGTGTGTGCCAGATGACATGGATGCACAAGCATGAATGCCCGCGCAGAAGAGCTTATCTGCCGCTGGGGCTGCGATCGTTACCGGCGGCCAGCAGGACAATGTGGAGGGCCGGACCTGCGGCGAGGGACTGAGACTGCTGCTAATGGCTAGGAGAAGCCCCAGGTGAGTAAGATTTGTTTAATCATATTCGCATCGGAAGTCCTTTAACCACTTAATGACAAGCTGACTTATAAAAACGTCCTGCTAGAGCCTCTTAATGGCTCCAGGACGATTTTATAAGTCAGACAGTGATGCTCCCGCGCGCGCTCACGCACGGGCACGTGAATTCCTGTGCACATGAAAATAATCAAAAAAAAGAACTCCCTAAAGAAAAAAATACACCTTTATTTCCAAATACTATATTGTCACCATACTTTGTACTAGGGACATAATTAAAATCTTGTGATAACCAGGACAAATAGGCAAATAATATGTGTGGGTTTTATGTACAGTAGCCGTGTTTATATTAAAACTATAGGGGATGAAATTGGAGAAATAGTGTATTTTTTCATTTATTCCCTTTAAAATGCATAGAAAATAAAGTAATTACTGAAAACAAATATCAACCCCAAAAAGCCTAATTCTTGGTGAAAAAAACAAGCTATAGATCATTTCATTGTGATTAGTAGTGATGAAGCTATTGGCAAATGTAAGGGATGAGCACTGAAAGGTGAAAGTCGCTCTTGTCCGTTAGGGTGAACACCCCTCTGGGGTGATGTGGTTCAATAATTGGCTGACCATCATGGTAGTTTTTCTTCATAGATACAATCATAACTGGTTTACATATGATCGCAAGTTGGATACTTTAGTGCAACAGATTGGCTTTTTTTATTTGATCTGAATCATCTCCGACAAGAAGATTGCTGAAAATGGCAGCATTAATAGGCCCCTTACGAATTAGTGGTAATTATTTTCATGCAATGTAAGCCATGAGGGGTCAGTCACGTACCAATGCCATCCAGGAGCTGACAGTTGGGAAGATCGACCGGCTCTATCTCTCGGAATAAATTCCCTTGATAGCTGTAAGATAAAGGTGAGAGGTTACAGATATCCCCAACATACGTCAGCAGCAGCACCATGTGACTGCAACGAGTTAGTGGAACTTTGGGGCCACCAAACGTATATAATACAGAGGGTATAATTACTCGTGACAGATAAAATTGGCGCACAGGGCGAAGGGGAAATGAAAATAGCGCCGCATTGACTTTAATTATATAAACGCTATTTAGCGTTATAAGTGTTAAAAATGGTGCAGGCAGTGTGCTTACACTTATAACTCTAAATAGGGTTATAAGTCTTAAAAAATGCAGAGGGCAGTGGGGAAGGGAGAGAGGCAGCGGACACTGGAGGGAATAAGCATCGGGGGAGGATGTGTGTAATATGCATACATTACCTTGTCCCGGCCGGTGATCGCCCCTTCCCTCCAGGGCCGGATTTACCATAAGGCACTGTAGGCACATGCCTACAGGCGCCTGATGATGGAAAGGCAGCTCACACCCCTTCCGAGTGCTTCTCTCCCTCCTTCCCTATGCAGAGTGTAAATGAGAGGTTACTCACCCTGCTCTCTGCCTTCCACTGATGAGATCTCCCATTAGTCGGGAGCACCACTGACTACCTAATACTAAGGGGCACCTGTAGCTACCTATGATGTGCAAGGGAAGTAAGGGAGAAGTGACAGCTGGGACAGCCCGCACATTTGTGGTGCAGTTCAGTGGGTATTTGTAGGGTCATGGAGGGCGGAGTCTAGGGTGCCAGGACATCTGTGCCTATAGGCTCCTGTGATGTAAATCCGGGCCTGCATGCATGGAGGGCGGAGTCTAGGGGGCCAGGACATCTGTGCCTATACGGCTCATGTGATGTAAATCCAGGCCTGCAAGCATGGAGGGCGGAGTCTAGGGGGCCAGGACATCTGTGCCTATAGGCTCCTGTGATGTAAATCCGGGCCTGCATGCATGGAGGGCGGAGTCTAGGGTGCCAGGACATCTGTGCCTATAGGCTCCTGTGATGTAAATCCGGGCCTGCTTCCCTCCATTACTTATTCCATTAGTTTGCTGTAGTCCCGCAGCCAGCCAATCACCATGTGGTTTCAGTCCTCGCATGGTGATTGGCTGGCTGCAGGACACTACAGCAAACTAACAGAAGAAGTGAAGGAGCGATCATAAAACACTAGTTACCGTTTTAATGTATTTACATAAAAACGGTAAATAGCGTTTTATAATACATTTATCGGCAGAACGGTGCGCCATTTTTCTCCATGCGCCATTTTTAGATGGACCCATAATTACTTTCATTGTGGAACGAGCTTACTATACGCTAATTACTACAAATACGGTAATGTGTTCATTAGGGCTGATTCGCTATTTTGGGGGCTGTGCAACTACTGTTGTAAGTGTAATTGTAGGTAAACATGGTTTAAAGGGGATATGAAGAGAGAGGTATATGGAGGCTGTCATGTTTATTTCCTTTTAATCAATACCAGTTGCCTGGCAGCCCTGCTGGTCTATTTCTCTGCAGTAGTGTCTGAATAACACCAGAAACAAGCATGCAGCTAGTCTTGTCAGATCTGACTTTAAAGTCTGAAACACCTGATCTGCTGCATGCTTGTTCAGGGGCTATGGCTAATAGTATTAGAGGAAGAGGATCAGCAGGGCTGCCAGGCAACTGGTATTGCTTAAAAGGAAATAAACATGGCAGCCTCCATATCCCTCTCTCTTCAGTTCCCCTTTAAGGATGTAAGCTGACCATACACTGGTCGATATGGCCAACAGATCGATCTTTCTCAAATCATTATCTGATCAGAGAGGGATCCATCAGCTCGAATCTCTCCACACACTACACACAGATTTCCAATCGATTTCAATATGAAACCTTTGAAAGTCTGTGCCTGCCTGCTAGGTCTAACAGTACTCGGCCGCCACCAACCCCTATTGTGCAGCTGAAGCTAAAAGGACAACTGAAGCAAGAGGTATATGGAGGCTGCCATATTTATTTGCTTTTAAGCAATACTAGTTGCCTGGCAGCCCTGCTGATCCTCTGCCTCTAATACTTAGCCCCTGAACAAGCATGCAGCAGATCAGGTGTTCCTGACATTATTGTCAGACCTAGAAAGATTAGCTGCATGCTTGTTTCTGGTGTTATTCAGACACTACTGCAGCCAGAGATCAGCAGGGCTGCCAGGTAACTGGTATTGTTTAACAGGAAATAAATATGGCAGCCTCCATAATATATCTCTAACTTCAGTTGTCCTTTAATCTCACCTGTCTGCTGCACATTCCGGTCTGGGCTTTCCCAGCTGGCTGCTCCTTCACTCCTTAGTCCCGGGGCATATGTGATGTAATGCAGAGGGCAGACACTAGGGGAGCTGTGGCACATACCTTATGTGGCCACTAGAGGGCTCTAGTATTTGGGCTCTAGTATTTGCGGCGTCACACGGCGCTCCGGGACTCGGGAGTGAAGAGAGGAAGAAGCAGCCAGCGAAGCGGAGAGAAATGACCGGAACCGCGGCGTGGACACGGGAGTGTCCCCAACCACCCACTGATCAGCTAATATTATACGCAGCATCTACCAATCTGCCCAAAAATCGGTTGAGAAGGAATGGTTTGCAGCATCGATCTCTAGTCGATTCAATCATACAATATCTATGAGAAAAAAAATAAGTAAAATCGGTAAGTGTATGGCCACCTTAAAGCCTGGTACACACACTTTCAATTAAGATTGGCCAATTACTGTCCAATTTTACCACCTCCAAGTAGTATGGGGGCCAACAGACTTTACTGTAAACAGATTGTGCAGGTAAGCGCTCTTAATACATGGAAGTGGCAAAAAATTGGCCAATCATAATTGGATGTGTGTAGCAGACTTTAGGCCTTACCAGTCCTCTTGTGGAACTGTGTTGCAGCAGCAGCGGCGTACAGGCTGAGCGGTGCTATAGGACATGGCCTGGTGTGTGAACATTGCCTCGCAGGATCAAGTCTCCCGGTGGGGAGATAAGAGTTGTTTTTGAAAGGCTGCGTAAAACGGTTACTATTTGTACTTTGCACAATCTTTCTGCACTTTGAAACTAACTCTGCAATACGGATTGATTCCGCAATACTAAACTGCTTGACACGCAATTGTCTAGGAGTCAGGATTATGGGCTGATTGCATGTACAGCACAGGCCTTACGCTGGGAACACACCATGCGTTTTTTTCTGCTGGATCGGTTTTGCCACTCGATTCTCAACTCAATTCGCTTATCTTCCGCTCGTTTATCTTATTCCGTTCACTTCTATGAGAAATCAAGCAGCAAAATGATTGAACGGGAGATGGGACATGTCGGAAATTATCGAACCATCTGGCAGCGCTGCGTAATATGTTGGCGCTTTATAAATACAATAAATAAATAATCTGTCTGCCGCAAAAACGTATTGTGTATTCCCAGCATTACGGAGGGCTGAGACAATGAAGAGCGCTTTACGATCGTTGTTCATTTTTTACAAAACACGCTCCCATTGACTTGCATTAAAATTGCAACCATTTTTTTGAAAAATCACGATCGTGACGATTTTGACGCTATTATACAGCGATTTTAAATGTAAGTGAATGGGAACGCGTTTTTTAAAAACAAAAACGGATCGAAAAAGCTCTCTGCAGCGTGTCTCCACCTTAAGGCCTGTGGTGTACGTGTAATTAAGGGGCCGAGAAATTTGGGCGCAGGGAGAAGCCGTAAAACTGCTCACCCTGCTCCTGCACAAGTTATGGCAGAGTTAATTACTGTTCCCCCTCCAGGCACCATGACTCTGGGGTAATAAGTAATTCAGTTGCTGGCGGCCAAATTACACTTTTATGGTAATTTGGGTTCAGTCTCTTGACAGCGCCCAAATCACTGACTGAGCACCGCTATAGCCGTACTTCCCATATCAGCCTGTGGTGGCGCCTGGTACGCCTACATTTCCAGCGCTGATTTTGCCTGACTCGGGTCTGGGGCCCACGCTTGCTGATTGCTGGTGATCAACAAAGCCCTGCAGAGGATCTCTATGGGGGATGGGCCCACTAGCAGCAGAGGATGCCGAACTAACGGCAACTTAGTAATGTCCAACTTTCCCATACTGGTTTTACGCTCGCTATGTAATTAGGGTTTGTATTTCAACCCTGGATTTTGACGTTAAGTGGTGGTGACCTATCCTGGACATCATGTCTGGCTGTTTGAACTCTGCGAGGGGGGGGAAAGGGTTGGACATGGGTATATAGGATAGATTCACACTAGCTCTGGTAGCCCCTGAGGAATCTGATGGTGATGGCGAAACACGTTGTTAGAGCTGACCCAGAGCACAGCTGCACAGAGGCTTATCATGTGTATCACCCCAAGCCACACTGTTATGGTGGTGGAATTAAGTTGGCCACACACTTACTAAATTTTGTTCATAAGAACAATTTGATGAATTTGAAGTCGATGCCCATACAACACTATGGGCCTGTTCACAGCACTACGCTGTAACTGATCACTGCCCATACAATTCTATGGGCCTGGTCACAGTACTGCAGTGTAACTGATCACTGCCCATACAATTCTATGGGCCTGGTCACAGTACTGCGCTGTAACTGATCACTGTCCATACAATGCTATGGGCCTGGTCACAGTATTGCGCTGTAACTGATCACTGCCCATACAATTCTATGGGCCTGGTCACAGTACTGCAGTGTAACTCATCACTGTCCATACAATTCTATGGGCCTGGTCACAGTACTGCACTGTAACTGATCACTGTCCATACAATGCTATGGGCCTGGTCACAGTACTGCGCTGTAACTGATCACTGTCCATACAATGCTATGGGCCTGGTCACAGTACTGCGCTGTAACTGATCACTGTCCATACAATGCTATGGGCCTGGTCACAGTACTGCGCCGTAACTGATCACTGTCCATACAATGCTATGGGCCTGGTCACAGTACTGCGCTGTAACTGATCACTGTCCATACAATGCTATGGGCCTGGTCACAGTACTGCGCCGTAACTGATCACTGTCCATACAATGCTATGGGCCTGGTCACAGAACTGCGCTGTAACTGATCACTGTCCATACAATTCTATGGGCCTGGTCACCGTACTGCGCTGTAACTGATCACTGCCCATACCATTCTATGGGCCTGGTCACAGTACTGCGCTGTAACTGATCACTGCCCATACCATTCTATGAGGTTGGTCACAGTACTGCGCTGTAACTGATCACTGCCCATACAGTTCTATGTGCCTGGTCACAGTACTGCGCTGTAACTGATCACTGCCCATACAGTTCTATGTGCCTGGTCACAGTACTGCGCTGTAACTGATCACTGCCCATACAGTTCTATGTGCCTGGTCACAGTACTGCGCTGTAACTGATCACTGCCCATACAGTTCTATGTGCCTGGTCACAGTACTGCGCTGTAACTGATCACTGCCCATACAATTCTATGGGCCTGGTCACAGTACTGCACTGTAACTGATCACTGCCCATACAATGCTATGGGCCTGGTCACAGTACTGCGCTGTAACTGATCACTTCCCATACAATGCTATGGGCCTGGTCACAGTACTGCACTGTAACTGATCACTGCCTGTACAATTCTATGGGCCTGGTCACAGTACTGCGCTGTAACTGATCACTGCCCATACAATTCTATGGGCCTGGTCACAGTACTGTGCTGTAACTGATCACTGCCTGTACAATTCTATGGGCCTGGTCACAGTACTGCGCTGTAACCGATCACTGCCCATACAATTCTATGGGCCTGGTCACAGTACTGCGCTGTAACTGATTACTGTCCATACAATTCTATGGGCCTGGTCACCGTACTGCGCTGTAACTGATCACTGTCCATACAATGCTATGGGCCTGGTCACAGTACTGCACTGTAACTGATCACTGTCCATACAATGCTATGGGCCTGGTCACAGTACTGTGCTGTAACTGATCACTGCCCATACAATTATATGGGCCTGGTCACAGTACTGCGCTGTAACTGATCACTGCCCATACAATGCTATGGGCCTGGTCACAGCACTGCGCTGTAACTGATCACTGCCCATACAATTCTATGGGCCTGGTCACAGTACTGTGCTGTAACTGATCACTGCCCATACAATTATATGGGCCTGGTCACAGTACTGCGTTGTAACTGATCACTGCCCATACAATGCTATGGGCCTGGTCACAGTACTGCGTTGTAACTGATCACTGCCCATACAATGCTATGGGCCTGTTCACAGTACTGCGCTGTAACTGATCACTGTCCATACAATTCTATGGGCCTGGCCACAGTACTGCGCTGTAACTGATCACTGCCCATACAATGCTATGGGCCTGGTCACAGTACTGCGCTGTAACTGATCACTGCCCATACAATGCTATGGGCCTGGTCACCGTACTGCGCTGTAACTGATCACTGCCCATACAGTTCTATGGGCCTGGTCACAGTACTGCGCTGTAACTGATCACTGCCCATACAATGCTATGGGCCTGGTCACAGTACTGTGCTGTAACTGATCACTGCCCATACAGTTCTATGGGCCTGGTCACAGTACTGCGCTGTAACTGATCACTGCCCATACAATGCTATGGGCCTGGTCACAGCACTGCGCTGTAACTGATCACTGCCCATAGAATTCTATGGGCCTGGTCACAGTACTGCGCTGTAACTGATCACTGCCCATACAATGCTATGGGCCTGGTCACAGTACTGCGCTGTAACTGATCACTGCCCATACAATGCTATGGGCCTGGTCACAGTACTGCACTGTAACTGATCACTGCCCATACAATGCTATGGGCCTGGTCACAGTACTGCGCTGTAACTAATCACTGCCCATACAATGCTATGGGCCTGGTCACCGTACTGCGCTGTAACTGATCACTGCCCATACAATGCTATGGGCCTGGTCACAGTACTGCGCTGTAACTGATCACTGCCCATACAATGCTATGGGCCTGGTCACAGTACTGCGCTGTAACTGATCACTGCCTATACAATGCTATGGGCCTGGTCACAGTACTGTGCTGTAACTGATCACTGCCCATACAGTTCTATGGGCCTGGTCACAGTACTGCGCTGTAACTGATCACTGCCCATACAATGCTATGGGCCTGGTCACAGCACTGCGCTGTAACTGATCACTGCCCATAGAATTCTATGGGCCTGGTCACAGTACTGCGCTGTAACTGATCACTGCCCATACAATGCTATGGGCCTGGTCACAGTACTGCACTGTAACTGATCACTGCCCATACAATGCTATGGGCCTGTTCACAGCACTACGCTGTAACTGATCACTGCCCATACAATTCTATGGGCCTGGTCACAGTACTGCGCTGTAACTGATCACTGCCCATAGAATTCTATGGGCCTGGTCAGAGTACTGCGCTGTAACTGATCACTGCACATACAGTTCTATGGGCCTGGTCACAGTGCTGCGGTGTAATTAATAACTACCCATACACTTCTATGGGCCTGTTCACAGCCCTGCACTGTAACGCCCGGATGGCTTTAGCCTTACTCGCTGCAGTGTCCATTGCAGATCCCCCTCATAATGCGAGCCTCATGCAAGGCACACAGCCAGCCATATGCAGTCACTCTCTCATGAGGTTCCCCTTAGGAGATCATTTTCCATCTTCGATTCAAAATAACTTATCTGCACGTTGTGAAAATATCACCTATGGGAAAAAGTGACTTGCATATGAGCCATGTTGTGAGTGCAGCCTCAGGACTGGAACCCACTAGAGTGGTTTATAGGCATTTAGGGAACACTTTCAATTTCTCTAAACGCTCTGCCAATGTAAATGGATGGGACAGATTGCACGGGAACGATTGGGCAAATCGCAATCACAGGACAGGCAGCAGTTCAGGAGCGTTTCCATTCGAATGTATTGTATAGGAGCCGGGAAATCGCTCCCAGAATCGCTTGCAAAACGCCGTCACAAATAGCCAGTGATTGCGCTTTACGCTTTGTAGTGTGTCCCAGGCCTCCGAGGATCAGCAGGACAGTCAGGCGGTAGCAGGAAGAGAGTGGGCGAAAAGGGCGCCGTCATAGACTTTAATGCAATTATCGTTAAAGCGAAAAAAGCAGAAAAAAGGGCACCGCGGTAAATATAGTTAACAACATTAGCGTTTTTGAAGTATGTTATTGTTTTAGAAGCTTGCAACGTTATAGATTTTGTCATATTATTTCGTTTATATGTACAGATTTCGTGTTTTCAAATAGATTATCTTTTTATGTGTAAAAGGGTGTTTCTGCAGAGGGAGTGGTTAAGGTAAGGCACCACCAGAGGAGGGAGTGGTTAGGCACCACCAGGGGGAGTGGTTAGGGTTAGGCACCGCCAGGGGAGGGGGTGGTTAGGGTTAGGCCCCACCAAGGGGAGTGGTTAGGGTTAGGCACCGCCAGGGGAGGGGGTAGTTAGGGTTAGGCCCCACCAGGGGGAGTGGTTAGGGTTAGGCACCACCAGGGGAGGGGGTGGTTAGGGTTAGGCACCACCAGGGGGGTAATTAGGGTTAGGCACCACCAGAGGAGGGTTCTGTGTGAGGGTAGGGTTGGGTTAAGCTGTATTGTTGAATTACGTAACAATATTTAACGTTAATATCTTTTCGTTATTTCTCGTCTGGTTTTACAACGGTATTTATCGTTAACCAAGTTTGACAACGATGTTTATCTTTATCAGATTTCGTTATCCAGTCGGCCCCTTTTTTCGCGGCGCCCCTTTTTCATGCACACAGTCAGGCAATGTGCACTGTCTATACAGAAATGGTTAATAGTCAGCACCTGCCGACACCCGGATGTGCAGCGGTGCCAAAGCTTCTGATCCCATTCCAAGTGTCACATGCCTCTATGTATTACCTCACCCCTACTGCAAACATGTCCTTGTAGTATCAATAAATTATAGTTACTCCGACACAGGGCTGATATTGCCACAGTGCAGGGAACCGCCCGCTAATCCCCTCAGTGAGAACAGGCCCTCAGGGATAGTCAAAGTTTGTCAAATTATGCAGCTGGAAAATGGGCCAATTGAATTTTACCTCAGCAGGATTTGATTGAATAGTTTTAAAGATGCATAAATTAGCATACTAAATTTGCATAATGCTACATCAACACGAAATGATTTGCATCTCACTGACCGCCCCTATTTGCACAGAAGTATTGGACAGAGGGATTAGCATAGGTTGATGGGGATTGGGGAATACATATGGCAGCCTCCATATCCCGCTCACTTCAGCTGTGCTTTGATTCTGTATTTTACATCTGGGTAGTGATGAGTGTAATGACCGAATTACGATTACGCAAAATTTCATGTTTATGGGGAATTTCGTAATTACGATCAAACACAAACAAATCAGAATTTCGGAAATTCGTCCGTTCTCGAAATTGGGTTCCAGTCCAGAGGCTCCTGATACAGTTAAAGTGACAGGACTTACAGGGACCTTTGCATTATCAGATATTGCAAGGCCCAAAACCAAGTGTCTCAGCATGCATGGCTGCTAAGTGCACCTTGACAAAGAGCACCTGTCTTAGAAGTGGCTGCAGATAGGGCCCCCTGATACATGAGACAGCATGTGTAAAGGTGCGTACACACATGCGACTATCAGTGGCGTAGCTAAGGAGCTGTGGGCCCCGATGCAAGTTTTACAATGAGCCCCCAAGTACTCTATACATAACAATTGATACGGCGCACCAAAACCTGCCAATGGCAACTACAGTGTCAGAGGTGTAAGAAGGGGATGGGGAGCAGCTTGTTACTGATTACCCCCCAAGCACTCTATACATAGCAATCCCTGCCAATGGCAACTACAGTGTCAGAGGTACAAGAAGGGGATGGGGAGCAGCTTGTTACTGATTACCCCCAAGCACTCTATACATAGCAATCCCTACCAATGGCAGCTACAGTGTCAGAGGTGTAAGAAGGGGATGGGGAACAGTTTGTTAATGATTACCCCTATTCAAAGTATCTATAGAAGTGATTATTATGAGCACAGGACCAATAGAGAGCTAATTCTGCAGTTGAGGGAGGGCCCTTAGGGGCCCCTCAGGCCCAAGGGCCCCCCGATGTGGTCGCAACCTCTGCACCCCCTATTGCTACGCCCCTGGCGACTATAGTCGTTTGAAACAATCGTTCCCCGACGATCGTTTTAAAAAAAGCAACCAACGACCATTAAGTCTAACGACGGACGAGCTAGATCGTTAAAAACGAACGATCTAGCTTGGCGGATATTTTCCAATGACGATCGTTTGCAAAAGTAGTACATCGTTGGAAACGGTCGTTTGTACTAGGCTTGACATGCGCATTTCGCTATTTCTCCATGAAACTTCTCATTTTTATGCGCAAGCGCAATAGTTGCTTTACGTGATGTAACGTTCGTTCTAACGATCAGATCGTTACACACATTTAAAAGCTAACTTTACTTAGATCGTTCTTTCCTCAATTAAAAGTTCATTCGTCGTTTACAACGAACGATCGTTGTCGCATGTGTGTACGTAGCATACGGCCTTTGCATTATCAGTAATTGTAACCAATGAGTGACTTTCCTGAGTTTAGTCATTACCTAAATGTGCATAATTACTATTAGAAATGAAATTACGCCCTTTTTTGTAACTAAAATAACTTTATTTCTATAGAAAACATGAAAATTACAAAATTTCACGGTAAACATGAATTTGCGCCTAAATGTGGAATTACGAAACCGAAATTTCGCTTATGGAATTTCGAATTACGATTTGTATGGCAATTACGAATTTGTGTCGTAGCGAGAAAATTCGGGCCTGTAATTAAGGAAACACGAAATTACAAAAATTTTGGCTCAACACTACATGTGGGTGGATTTCCTCAGAATGTGCAGAGTTGGTGGGGGGAAATGGCCAGTTAGAAGCTTACGATACTGGCTTGCATGCAAATATAATGCAATTCTATGCAACTTGGAAATCGGCCAATCACACACACACACACACACTTTATGCTGAGGGCCCGTTTCCACTTGTGCGGTGCGAATCGCCGAGGTAAAAATTCGCATGAATGACGCTGTATGCGAATTTAACCATGGCAGTGCCTGTGTGCTTTTCCATTGATTCCATGCGAATTCTCGTGCGAAATCGCATGAAAATTCGCATACACTCGCATAGCGGTATGCGGTATGCAAATTCTGATGGCTCTGCCATGCGAATTCTTCACGCGGACGAAAACGCTCAGAAATCCTAACAAGTGGAAACAGTCCCATCAACTTGTATTGGCTATGCGAATTCGCATGCGGCAAACGCATTCGAATTCGTGATAGTGGAAACGGGCCCTAAAACCCATTGATCCAGTTTCCAGCTCATACAATTTACATAAAATTTGCATGCAAGCTTATGATTGGTCTATATCACAGCAGTATCTCAATTGGTGGGCTTTGAGAACAGATCTAGGAAATAATTGTATTTGGACAGAGGGAAAAACTCCTGCAGCTGCTGTGAAAAGCTTTAGGGCCCGTTTCCACTCTCGTGGAAATGGGCGCGAAACCGCAGAGTTTCCCCGCAGGCAAATCGCGCGGGGAAACTCTGCCATAGGAGATAACGGCACCGCCGGCCGATTCGCTTGTAGTAGCAACAGAATTTGCAGCGGAGGCTGCGATTCCCATAGCCGTGCATGGCTGCGATCCCGCCCACCCGCTCAGCTGCACTAGTAGAAACGAGCCCTTATTGTTGTCCCAGCATTTTATTACTCCCTGTATCTTCCCTCTGGCCTAGTGCACACCAGAGCGGTTCTGCTGCGGTTTGCGATCCGCTTGCGGGTGCGGATCCGGTAGGGTAATGTACTTCAAAGGGCTGGTGCACACCAGAGCGGGAGGCGTTTTGCAGAAACGCATACTCCAGGGCTGCTGCAGATTTTGGATTGCGGATGCGTTTCTGCCTCCAATGTAAAGTATAGGAAAAACGCAAACCGCTCTGAAACACGCCTGTCCAGAGCGGTTTTGCCGGCGTTTTTGTTACAGAAGCTGTTCAGTAACAGCTTTACTGTAACAATATATGAAATCTACTACACCAAAAACGCTTCACAAAACCGCAAAATGCTAGGTGAAATGCTACAGAAAAATAAGAAAAAGCGTTTCAAAATCTGCTAGCATTTTGCGGATCTGCTAGCGGTTTTTGGTGTGCTCCAGGCCATAGTGTCTTATTTCTTGTCCATTAGGGATGGGCAGGGTGTATGGGGGGAGTGGTTTGCAGCAGAGAGGGTTAAAGAGAGTTTGAAGCGAGAATAAATCTCGCTTCAGACCTCATAGATAGCAGGGGCATGTGTGCCCCTGCTAAACCGCCGCTATCCCGCGGCTTAACGGGGGTCCCTTCACCCCCAAATCCCCCTCCGTAATGCGGGGGAGCGCTTCCTGGTTGGGGCAGGGCTAACTGCCGCAGCCCTGCCCCACGCGCGTCTGTCAGCGCGTATCTCCGCCTCTCCCCCGCCCCTCTCAGTCTTCCTTCACTGAGAAGGGCGGGGGAGAGGCGGCGATGCGCCGCTGACAGACGCGACTGGAGGCAGGGCTGCAGCCGTTAGCCCTGCCTCCAGGAGCGACCAAATGCACGACCAAGTCTTGCGGGTGTGGGTTGGGGGTGAAGGGACCCCCGTTTAGCGGCGCTATAGCAGTTGTTTAGCAGGGGCACACATGCCCCTGCTAACTATGAGCTCTGAAGCGAGATTTATTCTCGCTTCAGAGTCTCTTTAACTCGCTGGCACTAGTCTACTGCAAAGAACCAGCAGGAAACCTCAGAGAACAGTTCTCCAATCACAGACCCCTCGAAGGCCTGGGACCCACTGCAAATCCATATCGCTAGCGGTTTTTAGTGAGAGTTTTGTAAGCGATTTCATGAGCATTTTCTGGCAATTTTGGTAGAGATTTTGAAAAGTGTCAGCTTTTTGCCAGCAATTGTGTAGCGATTAGCGATTTTAATTCTGATTGGTCCTTTCAAATTTTTATTTTTTTTACAGTGTGCAGTAATTTAAAAATGCTAGCAAATCGCTCTGTGTAGGTTTTGATGAGTGATTGCGCCAGCGTTTATATACTTTACATTGCCGGAACGCTAACGCTAAAAATGCTGCATGTCCTGTGATTTTGCTAATCGCTACTGTGGAATTAGTTACATTTATTTACATTGGCAGAGCGTTTGGGGAAAGCGCTAGTGATTTAAAGTGCTCGCTAAACGCTCAAAAAGATGCTCTAGTGGGTTCCAGGCCCTTACAAACATTCTGCACTGATCACCTGGCAGAACTAAAGAGGTCACCACCCAGTGATACATTTTTAGAATGTAAACCAGGGAAAGAAAGATTTTACAATGCGCCAAACACAGTCTGAGGCCCAGTGCACACCAAAACCGCTAGCAGATCCGCAATCTGCTAGCGGTTTTGGGAGCTGATTTCAGAGCGATTCTACGTATGTTTAGAGAGGTTTTCTAAACATATCTAGCGGTTTTGGGAGCTGATTTCAGAGCGATTCTAGGTATGTTTAGAGAGGTTTTCTATACATGCCTAGCGGTTTTGCGTGCGTTTTTGTGTAGCAGATTACACATATTGTTACAGTAAAAGCTGTTACTGAACAGCTACTGTAACAAAAATGCCTGGCAAACCGCTCTGAACTAGCGTTTTTCAGAGCGGTTTGCGTTTTTCCTGTACTTAACATTGAGGCAGAAACGCTTTCGAAAACCGCAAACGTGCAGCAGGAGGCGCGTTTGCGGCTTGGCAAAAACCGCAAACCGCCGGTGTGCACCATCCCATTGCAATACATTAGATAAGCGTTTTTATAGGCGGATGCAGCCGGCGGATCGCTCCAAAAGCCGCTCGGTGTGCACTGGGCCTAAATCTATAAAATTAATATTATAAAAAAAAAAAAAAATTATGCCATTTTCACTACAGGTCCTCTTTGAGGTCTGTGGATTCCGACACATTTATCAGGGTTGGTCTTTAGGTGAGAACTGGTTAACCCTACCTGAGGCAGCTCTCTTCTCCATTAGCTGCTGCACCTGTTCAGATTGTTATCAGATATCCCAGCAGAGGGCTGAGACACACCAGAAAAGGTCCCCAAACGCTAGAGGTTTCAAAAGCTCTTCCCAATGTAATGCTATGGGGGTCTTTTTACAAAACCTCATCGCTCCAGTGTGCACAGACACATATTAGCAGGACGTTTCAAAAACTCAAAACGCTCAGAAAAACTCCTGTGGTGTGCACCAGGCCAGAGAGAAGCTTTCCCCGCACAGCACACAACTCCCAGGCAGATCTCAGTGATATAGAGTGAGAATTCAGCTTACATGAAGTGGACGATTCTTTCCCCGACCAGAGCCAGGAGGAGGCCGATGAGAGTGACCTTCAGCAGAGCTGCCATAGCTGCAGCGCAGGGACTGAGAGCTGTACAGAGGAGGACACACAACTTCCTATATGCCCTCTCTAGGCTGATTCCTCCGCCTCCATCTGCTCGAAGCTGGGAGGACACTTGGCTGTGCAGAAAACCACGAGTTTTCTGCATTGTTCTCTGGGTAGGATCACACACTAGGCAGAATCGCATACGAGTTTTGCTATATGGAAAACGCATATGCGATTCTGCCTAGTGTGGTGTTTTTGTATGCGTTTTGAGTTTTTGCAGTTTTTTCAATATTTCCCCTTTTTTTTTCCATGGAAAAAAAATGCAGCATCATTTATTTTACACAAAACGCATTAAAAACACAGTGAAATGTACTTCTTCTGCGTCTCCATTGAAACATGTAATGTGCAATTCAGATGCCTTCCATAGATATATGCAAAAAGTTATTCATTTCCAAAGACACACATTGGAAAATGCAGAGATGTGTTTTTTGTTGTTGGTTTTTTTTTATGCATCCCATAGTCTTTCATTATGTGCAAAAATGTGTGGTTTCTGCAACGCTAGCCATTCTGCTAAAGCTGAGTACACACATCAGATACACATCTTTGCAAATGCATCTGCCGCATAAATTTGTCAGGGAGGTTTGAAAGACGAATCGTTCTAAAGATGCTGCAAAAGATCATTTCCTGCAAAAGATCAGTTCCTGCGGAATGCTTTCATAATCTATTTACTTCCTTCTTTTTCATGCGTGCCTGTGTACAAAAAGAGTTAAATATCTGCAGATCACACACACCTTGTTTTAACAGACAACTGCCTGCAGGTCAAATCTACTGGGATCACTAGTGTCGTGGGGGGGGGGGGGGGGGGGGGAGTGGGACTCGCACCAGGTGGGGTGAGAGATTGGGGGGCAGGGGTGATATAGCCCCGGATAGCCGCCCTGAGCGCTGAGGGAGAGGGGAGCTGTAATGGAGGGGGGAGTCAGCAGTGGGGAGGGCAGCCTGACCTCTCCCTCCCTTCCTCTCCCCCCGGGCCACCCTCCGTGCCCAGGGAAGCACTGTAAATAGTCAGTTTGTACTCCTCTCCCTGGTCTCCTCTGCATAGAGGCTGATACACACTATACTTCCTGTTTAGCAAACCGGTGGCAAGTGAGCGGTGATTGGAATCAGGGAGGTGAGTTACTGACTATTTACAGTGCTTCCCTGCGCTAACTCTGCAGTTAGAGGAGGAGCATGGAGGGCGGCCCGGGGGAGAGGAAGGGAGGGAGAGGTCGGGCTGCCCTCCCCACGGCTGACTCCCCCCTCCATTATGGGGATGGGGGGCACCTACCCACCTAACCTATACTGGGGGGCAGCTACCTATCTAACCTATACTGGGGGGCAGCTACCTAATCTAACCTATACTGGGCGGGAGCTACCTAATCTAACCTATACTGGGGGGCAATTACCTATCTAACCTATACTGGGGGGGGAGCTACCTAATCTAACCTATACTGGGGGGCAGCTACCTAACCTATACTGGGGGCAGCTACCAATCTAACCTATACTGGGGGGCAGCTACCTAATCTAACCTATACTGGGGGGCACCTACCTATCTAACCTATACTGGGGCAGCTACCTATCTAACCTATACTGGGGGACAGCTACCTATCTAATCTATACTGGGGGCACCTACCAATCTAACCTATACTGGGGGGCAGCTACCTATCTAACCTATACTGGAGGCACCTACCTATCTAACCTATACTGGGGGGGGGGGCAGCTACCTATGTAATCTATACTGGGGGCACCTACCTATCTAACCTATACTGGGGGCATCTACTTATCTAACCTGTATTGGGGGCACCTATTTACCTAGCTAGCCTATACTGGTGGCAACTATACTGGCTACATATATTGGAGGCACCTACCTAACTAACCTATACTGGGGCAACTATTCTGGCTACCTATATTAGCCCACTGCCTTACTGTTACACAGTTACATTAGTTAGCTCCGCCCATGTGATGTCATGGCCACACCCATTTTTTTCAGCAGCACGCTTCACTTTTGTTTTTTTTGTTTCAAGGGGGGGGGGGGGGGGGTGGAGAGGTGTCGGTAAATTGTCTGCACTGGGTGTCAAAAATGCCCTAACTATGCCACTGACCGGGATTAATCTGAAAGATTGAGAGATAAGTATCTTTTGTTGCTATCTATCGAGGTCTTTTGTGAACTTTTTTTTACAAAGATTATCTGCAGATTATCTTTCATCTTTACTTTTCCAAAGACTTTTATCTCATGTGTGTACCCAGCTTAAAGAGAGTCTGAAGCCATATAAATGACCTCTTTTTATTGCCCAGTTATCTTAAGTATTAAGATCAAAGCTGATTTGCCGCATTCCCGCGGCAGAACGAGTATTTATCCCCCCAAAAGCCCGGGGCAAAATTCCATGACTTTCCAGGTTGTGGATTTTGCTGCTTGGGGGGGGGGGGGGAGGAAGAGCTTTGTGCTGTAGCTCTGCCTCCAGTCCAGTCAATCTTCACCTCCTCCCGCCTCTCTCAGTGAAAAGAAAACAGAGAGGTGGGGAGAGCCGGAGATTAACTGGAGCAGAGGCAGAGCTACTGTGCAAAGCTCTGCCTCTACCAGGAAGCGATCACAGAATTTTTCCCCAGGGATTTCGGGGGGATAAGTACCTCGTTCTGCAAGCGGGAATGCAGCGAATCAGCTTTGGTAATTTATATTGCTTCAGACTCTCTTTAAGTGTGCTTCTAGCCTCAGGAATGGAGAATTTGTGTCTGCATGTGTTTATGTACATATACATGTACTACAGACAGTCCCCTGCTTACAAATGACTCGAGTTACAACATTTCATACACAAGGCCGGTTCTCTCATGAAGCAAGGCCAAGGTGAAACATATGCATCAGGCGCAGAGATTTCAGGGGCAGCATGTTTGTACTGTGTACTTTCCTGAGGAGGAATGGAGTGGCTGAGGGTGAGCAGTGTGTTTGTCACAGACTCACAGCCAGCCAGTGTGCTATTGGGCTCTATTCTCAAAGACTTCCCACATGCGGTAAAGTACATGCGGGAAGTTTGCGACCAAAATACCGTCAAGTTGAAATTCTCAAAATGTTCCGCAAAGTGCGGTAAAAGTGCGGGATTCATGCGGAAAAATTTCCGCAAAAGTCGGTATTTTCCGCAATAAAAAATCAATTCTCACAAATGTTCAGGCGCATCATTTCGTCGTTAATTACCGATTTTTTTTTTTATCACCTACAAATAGTAGGTGATATATTCCGCATCCCATTGACTTTAATGAAGTCTGGAGGCTTATGGGCTGTGCTTGCTGGACTTTTTTTTTTTTTAAACACTTTTTCATGCGACCTTTTCACCGCATGATTCCCGCATGAATAATGGCTGTTTCCTTATCTTTTTTCCCGCATGCGGAAAATATTAGTGAATGTGGAAGAGTTTACCGCTGGCGGAAATATAGCGGTAAAATTTTGCGTTGTTTTTGCCTGTTAGTGAATAGAGCCCATTGTGTTGAGCTGCAGCATGTCATATGAGACTAATTTCACACCAGGACGTTGCGTTAGAGGGGGCGTTAAGGTCGCATAACGTCCCCCTAAGTCAACGCCTGGTGGTCCTGGATCTGGACGTCAGAGTGAGCCGCGTTGTGCAGCTCACTCTGGCGTCAGTGATGCGGTGATGCGCACTCTTGTGCGCATGCGGCATCACGTGGTCCCGCCGGCCAATCGCCGCACAGAGCGGCTGCTCCAGGAAGTAAACACTGCACGTCATAACGTGCAGTGCATATTAATTAGCCATGTGCCTGGCCGCTCTCCGCTCCTCCCCAACATTAGTGAGCATGTGCAAGCAGTCTAACGCGGCTCAGCCGCGTCTAAAGTACTGCATGCAGTACGTTGCCTTGTGACGCAGCGTTACAATGTAACGCAACGTCCGCACTGTGAACAGCCCCATTGATTTTTCATTACTGTGCGGTGGGCTGCGTTACAGGCTGCTCTAACGTGCGCCTGTAACGTCCCACTGTGAAACCAGCCTAAATGAAGCAGAGTAAATTGTCAGCTGCTGTGCAATCATTCCTGTAACAAGAACAAGTTCCCCTGGGGGGGGAGGGAACTCACCTTGGGAGGTGAAAGCCTCAGGGTCCCAATGAGGCTTCCCCCTCCCCTGTAGCTGCAGGCAGTCCAGCGCTGGCTCCCCCTGAGTGTCCGGCGGTAACAGTAAAAAAGGGCGCAGGAGGCTAGTGGAAAAATCGGGCGCCGCCATTCACTCCCATAATAAATATCGTTTAATGGGCGCCCGATAGGAAAAAAGGGCGCCGGAGAAAAATAACGTTTTAAAAGCGGCGCCCGGAGACTTAATGTTTTGTTACTGCTTCTCATGATTACACATTATTTAATGATTTATACATTTTTTAATATTATTTTTAAACGAAAAACAGTACAATATTTTTTTCAAACATTATTTTTAAACGAAAAACAGTACAATTTTTTTTTTTTTTACATTATTTTTAAACCAAAAAAAACGCACAATATGTTTTTGAAACGTTATTAATGCTTATCACAGGGGGGTCTTAGGTGTAGGCACCAACAGGGGGGTCTTAGGTTTAGGCACCAACAGGGGGGTCTTAGGTTTAGGCACCAACAGGGGGGTCTTAGGTTTAGGCACCAACAGGGGGGTCTTAGGTTTAGGCACCAGCAGGGGGGTCTTAGGTTTAGGCACCAACAGGGGGTCTTAGGTTTAGGCACCAACAGGGGGGTCTTAGGTTTAGGCACCAACAGGGGGGTCTTAGGTTTAGGCACTAACAGGGGGGTCTAGGGGTTAGGGGTAGGTACAGGGAGGGTTACTTAGGCACTAACAGGGGGGGTCTTAGGTTTAGGCACCAACAGGGGGGTCTTAGGTTTAGGCACCAACAGGGGGGTCTTAGGTTTAGGCACCAGCAGGGGGGTCTTAGGTTTAGGCACCATTATTTTTAAACCAAAAAAACCGCACAATATGTTTTTGAAACGTTATTATTGCTTATCACAGGGGGGTCTTAGGTGTAGGCACCAACAGGGGGGTCTTAGGTTTAGGCACCAACAGGGGGGTCTTAGGTTTAGGCACCAACAGGGGGGTCTTAGGTTTAGGCACCAGCAGGGGGGTCTTAGGTTTAGGCACCAACAGGGGGTCTTAGGTTTAGGCACCAACAGGGGGGGTCTTAGGTTTAGGCACCAACAGGGGTCTTAGGTTTAGGCACCAACAGGGGGGTCTTAGGTTTAGGCACCAACAGGGGGTCTTAGGTTTAGGCACCAACAGGGGGGTCTTAGGTTTAGGCACCAACAGGGGGGTCTTAGGTTTAGGCACTAACAGGGGGGTCTAGGGGTTAGGGGTAGGTACAGGGAGGGTTACTTAGGCACTAACAGGGGGGGTCTTAGGTTTAGGCATCAACAGGGGGGTCTAGGGGTTAGGGGTAGGTACAGGGAGGGTTACTTAGTAATTTTTTTTTAAACGTTATTATACGTTTCACTATTTAAACGAAAGATTAACGTTTTTACAATTGCCGATTTAATGCACATTATTTAATGATTTATAACTTTATAAAACATTAATTTTAAATGAAATACAGTACAATACATTTTTAAACGTTATCCATGCTTATCGTTTAAAACCCCGCGCCCTTTTTTCCCAGCGCCCCTTTTTAACATACGCGTGTCCGGCAATCCTCCCCCGACAAGCGCTGATTTATTTACTTTCCTGGCTCCAGCAGGTGGCGGTGTTGCGGCTCTCAGCACGGAGATAGGCGGAAATAGCCGATCTCTGTTGGGTCCGCTCTACTACGCAGGCGCAAGAGACTTGCAGGAGATTTGTGCCTGCGCAGTAGAGCGGCCTGGCAGAGATCGTCTATTTCCACCTATCTCCGAGGCGGAGAGCTGATACTGCGCCTGTGCTGGAGCCGGGAAGGTAAATATTTACATCCCCGCTGTTCGGGGACCATTATCGCCGCCGCCATGGGACAGAGGAGGACAGAGGAAGTCTCGATAGGATCCGGAGGCTTCCCCCACCCGAGGTGAGTACCCCCCAGGGGAGGTTTTTTTTTCTAACAGGTTTTCTTTAAGTAACACTGCCTTTTTATGTGGTATGCTCTATTTTTAGTTTTTTTTATTTTATTATTAATGGGCAGGCCTTCTTAGACTGCTGTTAAAGGGAAACTGAAGTAAGAGGTATACGGAGGCTGCCATATTTATTTCCTTTTAATCAATACCAGCTGCCTGGCAGCCCTGCTGGTTTATTTCTCTGCAGTAGTATCTGAATAACACCAGAAACAAGCATGCAGCTAGTCTTGTTAGATCTGACTATAAAGTCTGAAACACCTGATCTGCTGCATGCTTGTTCAGGGGCTATGGCTAATAGTATTAGAGGCAGAGGATCAGCAGGACAGCCAGGCAACTGGTATTGCTTAAAAGGAAACAGACACGGCAGCCTCCTTATACCTCTCTCTTCAGTTCCCCTTTAAGCTCATTTTCCATCTGCAGTGCCCAAAAGTGCCCCAGATCTCTTAGGATCCTAGCCACGCCCCTGAATATAACTAGGGACGGTTGGAGATGCCGATTTCTGATTCTGCTGAAATTCTGATTTTCCCCGAAGTCAATTTTCCGAGGATTATTTTATTTGTTATTTTTAGCATCAGAGAATACAAAAAAAAGACAAAAAAAATTGCAGAAAATCTTGTGATTAAGTCTAAAGTTACCGTAATCCATATTATGCTGAAAAATTCTACATTCTCCGATTGGTCCAATACTTCCGAGTTCTGCAATTGGGCTAACATTACAGAGTTGCGGCAAATCGGACTTCCGCAGAATTCTAAATTCCGAGTTCCGATAAAAAATGTAAATTTTTGATCGGAAATTCGGGAATTTCAATTCCCTAGAATCTGAAGGAGTATCACTAAATAAAACCAAAAAAACCTCCACCAGAGCCAACTAAGCGACATACCGGAACCTAGCAGGCATCTCTGGTACCGTCCGGGATCACAGGGAAACTGACAAGGAAGGGTCCAGACCAATACGGTAAATCGTTGGTCTGACAGCATGAAAAGAAGCCAGGAAACCAGGTGGGAGTGGAGAGGGGGCTGATCTTCAGATCTCCCCAGATTAATAGTCTTTGGTCTTATTTTCTTATTTCTGTCTATGCCAGGGCGTTGCCACGCAGAGAGAGGGGTATTCAAATGGAAATGAATGTTTAGAGATGCTGAGTTATTCATTTCTGAGATATGAAACATAATAACTCATCAGTGTTTGGTGTCTGTGAACACCAGAGAACCCGGGAGGCCGGGAATCCATAATTGTTATCATAATCACTGTCTGATGTATTGTCACAGAGATATGACATTTCTAGATATTCCTGTAATGAGAGGGGTGGAACTGGATCAGATGGCAGAGTCTGCCCATCTCTCATTACGATCTCCACCCCAGGAGAGAGAGGGTTAATAGTCTGAACACACACACTGTCAGGGCTGGTGCACACCGAGCGGGTTTTTCGGCGTTTTTGCAGCCGGGATCCGCTTGGTCAATGTATCTCAATGGGCTGGTGCACACCAGAGCGGGAGGCGTTTTGCTGAAACGCATACTCCCGGGGTGAGGCATTTTTTGGATTGCGGATGCGTTTCTGCCTCAATGTTCAGTATAGGAAAAACGCAAACCGCTCTGAAAAACGGCAGTTCAGAGCGGTTTTGCCGGCGTTTTTGTTACAGAAGCTGTTCAGTAACAGCTTTACTGTAACAATATATGAAATCTACTACACCAAAAACGCTTTACAAAACCGCAAAATGCTAGGTGAAATGCTACAG
The DNA here is from genome assembly GCF_040937935.1 of Hyperolius riggenbachi. NCBI lineage: Eukaryota > Metazoa > Chordata > Amphibia > Anura > Hyperoliidae > Hyperolius > Hyperolius riggenbachi. Next base: position 5,229,782 of record NC_090650.1, read on the forward strand.
AAAAATAAGAAAAATCTGCTAGCATTTTGCCGATCTGCTAGCGGTTTTTGGTGTGCTCCAGGCCTAAGTGTCTTTCCATGCTGATCCATCCATCCTGAAGCCATCTGCAATAACAAAGGACTTTCTTGGACTTCCCACTACTAATGTCATTCAAGAAGAAGAGGTGTGTGTTGTTATAAACTGTTCTAATCACCTTGCTTCGACACCATCGTCTCACAGACTGCGAGATCACTTGACTTTCCACACCGCAAACAGGATATAGACTTTCTCAGGCTTCTTCAATGTTTACGTTATTTATTCAGGAAACAGGAATACAGATAGATACATACATCATATCCTAGCCATGCCAATCTTCATGTTGCATTACAAGCTCGTGATTAGACTCCCTGCTGGAGTCTATCAGGTACCTTCTTCCTAACTACGTTACACTAAACTACCTATGTACAGCATACATTATATCAGATTACAGAAAGGAAGAACATGCTTAGAAGTCGTCCCAGTCAGCCTTGCTAGCTAGTGCAGAAGGAAGAAGCAGAAGTGACCTCTCGTAGCTCCCTCAGCCTTTAATACTGACTAGGAAAGAGTTAAATATGACATCATCTTCGCCACCCACTAGACCAGATTATTGGTGGACCCACTCGTGGTGTCCTCATACACACCTACTTGATTAATAATCAATGAGGCATTTGGCCTATATGCAGGACCGTGGATGTTTAGTAAACATGGCCAATGTTTTTTGTTACTGTGGTTGAGGTCAGAGTAGTCCGATGGCCTTCTTTTAGGAACATGTTCTCAGTATCTGCGTGTATCCTCTGCTACACGCAGACCCTGAGATGCCTCTGCCTGCATCACAAAACCTCTATTTATTTTAAAGGCATATTTTAAAGGCATACACTGCGGACAAGCCTTTTACATAAAACTCAGGCCAAGTAACTGAGGCCTACTTAAATTATAACAATCCCCCCTAAAGGGGCAGCACGGTGGCGTAGTGGTTAGCTCTCTCGCCTTGCAGCGCTGGGTCCCTGGTTCGAATCCCGGCCAGGGCACTATCTGCAAAGAGTTTGTATGTTCTCTCCGTGTCTGCGTGGGTTTCCTCCGGGCACTCCGGTTTCCTCCCACATTCCAAAAACATACAGATAAGTTAATTGGCTCCCCCTAAAATTGGCCCTAGACTACAGTACTTACACTACATAATATAGACATATGGCAATGGTAGGGATTAGATTGTGAGCTCCTTTGAGGGACAGTTAGTGACAAGATATATATATATATATGCACTGTACAGCGCTGCGTAATATGTCGGCGCTATATAAATACTAAATAATAATAATAATAAAACGGCTTGACCCGCAGATCCCAGCGTCTGAACCTCCCAGTACCTGGTTTCTTTTATTTTATGTTTCACTTCTCGATGTTCGTGCTCACACAACTTCTCTGCTCTCGGCGATTACCCCTGGAAGAGAGAGAGCAAGACCTCTTGGCTCTCTGGGGAGGCCCTACTTCTAAGTCCCTCTATACCACATGCTCAGCATTTGCGTCACTTCCGTATCACTCACAAACTTGCATGACCACAGAAAAGTGAAACTCGTTTGGTTGTTACTCCATGGAGCATTGCCAGGCGCCTTCTAAAAGAGCGCCTTTATACAATCAGCTCCATCACAGGTACTACTAAACCTATACCCGTAACCCTGTATATCCCTTAATTTGAAAATATCGGTTCAGGAGATTGTTTATGAGGCACCAATCTCTGGACCAGGTTAATTTGTTTTACGTAATTTTAACACGCAACCTCACCTGGATAATGATGCCTAAAGTTGTCATCCCCATCCAGACGACCAGTGGGTGTAGAAAGAACTTTGGAACCGCAGAGGCCCAGTCCGAGTGTCCCTGGAACATCACCGGAACCTTTGTCCACCAGGGCAGACTGGAACTCACCTGCTCATTTTTGTGTTCTACCTCGTTAAGATCACCTGTATCATGGTGAAATCTTACCTCTAACTTAGTGTACTGTTTGTTTAACCTTTGTAACAAAATGTGGTCGTCTTGGATCAAACCCTGTTCCCCTTTGTCCCATATCGTGTTCTCTTTCAGGACGGGATCTACCCGTGAAACTTTGCATTTTAGATTTTTCTTACCAATTTGAAAAACAACGTCATCAAACCTGGATGACAGGATCCATATGGGATCTCCACTCACCCAATATGTTCCCCTTGGAAACTCCCCCTTATCGGAACAATTATGAGAATATACCTTGAATGTATCATTAGAACTTATGTTAAAAAACCAAACCTTTCCTTCAGCCACCGGAACTATCGGTTGGGCTTCAGGGTGGATCTTTTGAATGGTAGCCTCGCATTCTGCGTTATTGAGCCTGCAGGTTTCTTCACTAAATTTGACTTGCCCCGGCCAACGCAGGTACTTCTGCAAGAATTGCCCGCATGAGGACAACTCTACTTGCTTCACCTCCCCGTCTAGCACCAAAAAAGGTTGACCTCTCAGGTCCTGGTGTAAGACACGGGTTAAGGTGGGAACTAAGGAAGTAGCGGTGCCTAAAGGAATGTTGCACCGTTTCCATTTGTTCACCCAAACATCTCGAAGCTGCCATGCAAAAGATCCTTCTCCAGGAAAAGTAATATACCTCCCCTTGTCCAATCTCTCGCTGACAAAATATGTCCCCAGCTGTCTTGATTGGACCTCTTCCCCCCTTATGTCCTGAGGCACACTATGTACCTGAGGTCGGGAAGACTGTACTCTCTGCAATCGTTCGATTAAGAGTACCTCTTCACTTACCCAACTATCATGAGGATAAGCTGTTGCATATGGACTGTGTAATATCGTCCCCTGTTGTGACCCGTGTGGTATGAATGGGGTTCCCTGTGTGGGCTTTCCCTCCCCTGGGACCGCTCTCCCCACCCTCTTTGTCACCTGGAAATGTGGCTTGATCTCGATTTTTACTTCTTGTTTCGAGAACCACCCACCCTCGGCTTTCCAGCCTTTACGTGTGTATAGTTGTTTCAGAGGCACTCTCTGTTGGTAGCTCCAGAGTGCGATGTTGTCCCCTGCGTCTCTCTGGTAAGAGAATTGACGCCTCCTGCTCGTTCCTCTCCAATCTGGAACCATCTCACTCTGCATAACCAAGACAAGGTACCCCTGAATCACACACTCCACTAGTGTTGGGCGAACATCTAGATGTTCGGGCCGAACAGGCCGAACATGGCCGCGATGTTCGGGTGTTCGACCCGAACTCCGAACATAATGGAAGTCAATGGGGACCCGAACTTTTGTGGTTTGTAAAGCCTCCTTACATGCTACATACCCCAAATTAGCAGGGTATGTGCACCTTGGGAGTGGGTACAAGAGGAAAAAAAATATTTGAAAAAGAGCTTATAGTTTTTGAGAAAATTGATTGTAAAGTTTCAAAGGAAAAACTGTCTTTTAAATGTGGAAAATGTCATGTTTCTTTGGACAGGTAACATGCTTTTTGTCGCCATGCAGTCATAAATGTAATACAGAGAAGAGGTTCCAGGAAAAGGGACCGGTAACGGTAACCCAGCAGAAGCAGCACACGTGATGGAACAGGAGCAGGCGCAGGAGGAGAAGGCCATGCTTTTTGAGACACAACAACCCAGGCCTTGCATGAGGACAAGAAGCGTGCGGATAGCATGCTTTTTACCGCCATGCAGTCATAAATGTAATAAAGATAAGAGGTTCAATAAACAGGGACCGGGCGTCAACGCTAACCCAGCAGCAGCAGATGTGATGGAACAGGAGGAGGCGCAGGAGGAGAAGGCCACGCTTTCAGGTGCAACTCAGGCCTTGCATGAGGACAAAAAAATGTGTGCGCAAAGCAATGCAATGAGTAGTTTTCAGGACACAATGGGCTATTCGGAGGAGCTATTCCCACCCCCACAATCTTCTACCTGTGAAAGGTCAATGGAACAGCCACAAATGTTGTGCCCGGATTCACAACCTTTTTCTGTGGAAAATGCACCTCACACTGAAATGCAAGGCGAGGCCGAGGATGAACATGACGTCAACAACTCAACATGACGCAAAATGGGGGCGGAACAGAAAGCTGCTTTCAATGTTTTGAAGACCTTAATTGCTTCCGGTGGCCAGTTAGATGCATCATTCATCACACCCAAATCCCAGAGCAATGTGTGCAGGAATTTGAATCTCAGGAGGTGTACCGAGATCATCTGGACAAGTGACCAAGTGACAAAGTGACCAGTGACAAAGTGACAAAGTGACAAAATGACAAAGTGACAAGTGACAAGTGACAAGTGACAAGTGACAAAATGACAAAGTGACAAGTGACAAAGTGAGAAGTGACAAGTGACAAAGTGACAAGTGACAAAATGACAAAGTGACAAGTGACAAAGTGACAAGTGACAAAGTGACAAGTGACAAAATGACAAAGTGACAAGTGACAAAGTGAGAAGTGACAAGTGACAAAGTGACAAGTGACAAAATGACAAAGTGACAAGTGACAAAGTGACAAGTGACAAAGTGACAAGTGACAAAATGACAAAGTGACAAGTGACAAAGTGAGAAGTGACAAAGTGAGAAGTGACAAGTGACAAAGTGACAAGTGACAAAATGACAAAGTGACAAGTGACAAAGTGACCAGTGACAAAGTGACAACTGACAAAGTGACAAGTGACAAAGTGACAAGTGACAAAATGACAAAGTGACAAGTGACAAAGTGACCAGTGACAAAGTGACAACTGACAAAGTGACAAAATGACAAAGTGACAAAGTGACAAAGTGACCTGACCAGTGACAAAGTGACAACTGAGAGGTTGTTCTGGGGAGCTCCACTGCACTCAGTCGCATATGAGGAGAGGTCTCGTCGGGACTGCTGATCCTCCTCAGCTTGCTCAAAGCCTTGAGGGTTCCTGAAGATCCTCTGCTTGGAGTTCGCCGGGGTTCAGCTTGGTGTCGGGGTCGGCGGCGTCCTCCTCACTCCAACGTGGCAGATCTTCTGTTGAAGGAAAAAAAAAAAAACATTGTTAAAAGTCCAGTACCGCTTCTGAAGGACTCACCAAGAGATGCAGGAGCGCTTCAATCTAGCGCACCATCGCTCGCTGGGTGATGTCCCTGCCTACGCGCTGGAATTCTACGCTGCACATGCTAGCACGCTTTTGCGCAGTGCCGAGGCGCATTCCAGCAGCTAGTAGCTACCAAGCTTCTGTGGATCTGATTGGGCCACCATGTTGGATCTCTGCCAAGTCCTCCAAAATTTTGAGCAATCCACGTTGCGTGACTGAGCAGTGACAACTCTACAGTCAGCATTACAATACCACTGCTGTGTTTACTGAAGAAATCAATGTTGAAGATGGAAACCGCTGGCATGATGCAAGTGGGGGATTCTGAAGATGAAAACGATCAGCGTGATGATACCAACATCAGGCAACCTGCCTCAGGAAACGCTGGTCCCAGCTATGATAAAGAACAGGACGAGGAACAGCTGGAGTTGGAGCAGGAATTGGATGCCCCCACTGCCGAGGGACAGAGCGGTGCACGTTGGACTTCCACAATTTAGCGGGAAAGGACAGCAGAAGAGGAAGAAAGTGATGCTGGTGACGAATATGGTGCATCACAACAATCACAACGCTTACAAGAACATGAAGATAGAGGAGTCTGGCAGGACTCTCTGGCACACATGGCTCAATTCATGCTAGACTGCATTGAACGCGGCCCGCGCATTATCCACTATTCATTATTATTCATTATTCTGGAATCTGGACAACACCAATTACTGGGTTTATACCCAGTTTATACAAACACAATGTTAAAAAACTGATTGAAGAAAGTGTCAGACAGGTCAAAAATGGAACAATTCCAGCAGGCCCTTGAGGATGGAGACTTTAGAGAGGAGATTGACATCCTCCTCCTTCTCTAGCCAGTTGTACGCTGACAGACTGACTTCAGCAAACCCAGGAGGACCAGGAGGGCAGCAAAGAACACAAGCTGCTGCTAGTGCCCAAAAGGGAATGGTATTGGCAGTGTCCTTGGAGTGGGAACATTTTCTGACACCCATGCAGCAGCCCACAGAACAGCAATCGGGCAGTTCCACGTCCTCCAACACCAATCGCCTAGAGAAGATGGTCAAGGTCCAGGACTACATGTCAGATGGCGTAGCTGTGTTGAACAATCCATCTGCAGACAGACGGTGAGTGTGACAGGCAGCACAGAAGGACCATGGCAACTCACTCATAGTACCACAGTTTGATAGTGCTGCCCAAAAAATTATATGGATCCGTGGAGCCGGGCACTGCAGGCAGTACTGGGAAGTGGGAACGCAGATTTTAGTACCTAAACACACGATACAACATGTTTTCCGGGGTCGGACTCTGAGGCACATACAGATGGTCCCGATCATCATCCTCATCATACAACTCTTCTCCTGAGTCTGACCCACCCACCACCTCTGCCACCCCAACATCCCCAGACACAGACCCCTCATCGTCCTCAACATTAACTTGGGATGCTGGCCTGAGCCCGACCTCCTCCTCCACATCAGGCCCCATCATCTCCTCAATGGCAGCCCTCATTAATCGTTCTGGCGACGGACCGATGGACACAACATTCTCCTCCGGAGAGGGCTGCTGCTGACCACTGGCTGCTGTAGTGGATGTTATAGCTTGCGTGGGGCGTTGGCTGTTGCTGTTGTTGGGAGTGCTGCTCACAGCGGAGGTCTCTGAGGAACTCATGGTGAGCTCATATAGTGGTTGGCGGTGAGTGGAGTATTACTGATCCCAGCAATATACACACTGACTGGCAGAGTACGCAATGCTATATAGTCTGGCTGAGCGGTGTACACAGAGTGGCAGTACACACAATGCTATATAGTCTGGCTGAGCCGTGTACACAGAGTGGCAGTACACACAATGCTATATAGTCTGGCTGAGCGGTGTACACAGAGTGGCAGTACACACAATGCTATATAGTCTGGCTGAGCCGTGTACACAGAGTGGCAGTAAACACAATGCTATATATAGCGTGGCTGAGCGAGGTGCACAGTGGCAGTACACACAATGCTATATAGTCAGGCTAAGCCGTGTACACAGAGTGTCAGAAAACACAATGCTATATATAGCGTGGCTGAGCGAGGTGCACAGTGGCAGTACACACAATGCTATATTAGTCAGGCTAAGCCGTGTACACAGAGTGTCAGAAAACACAATGCTATATATAGCGTGGCTGAGCGAGGTGCACAGTGGCAGTACACACAATGCTATATTAGTCAGGCTAAGCCGTGTACACAGAGTGTCAGAAAACACAATGCTATATATATATAGCGTGGCTGAGCGAGGTACACAGTGGCAGTAAACAATGCTATATATAGTGTGGCTGAGCGAGCGGTGTACTACTGTTCCCAGCAGCGACACACAATGACTGGGGGGGACCCTGGCTAGCGTGGCTGGAGAGCGAACTACCCTGCCTGCCTACCCAAAGCTAAACCCACAGACAAATGGCGGAGATATGACGTGGTTCAGGTATTTATTTACCCGAACCACGTGACCGTTCGGCCAATCAGAGCGCGTTCGGGCCCGAACCACGTGACCCGTTCGGCCAATCACAGCGCTAGCCGAACGTTCGGGGAACGTTCGGCCATGCGCTCTTAGTTCGGCCATGTGGCCGAACGGTTTGGCCGAGCACCGTCAGGTGTTCGGCCGAACTCGAACATCACCCGAACAGGGTGATGTTCTGCAGAACCCGAACAGTGGCGAACACTGTTCGCCCAACACTACACTCCACCTTTTGCACGTACCCATTGTACTGCAATGTACCTTTTAACAAACCTTTGGATCGGTGCATCGATTCTGGGAGTGTGGTACTCAATAGCAGATTTATACTGCCATTCAATTCCCACTGCCCGCACACCTGACCCTTCAGACCTTTCACCCCCATTGTGCCATGAAATTTGTTTTCTCCTGGCACAAGTGCTCTTTCCCTCCATCCCTGCTTGGTCCATCTGTGCCAATCAGAGGGAGGTGTGAAAGGATCAGTACCTTTGTCACCCAACATTAACATGCTTGGGCCTTGCATTCTCATTAACCCCTTATTATACATGAGAATGTCCTCTCTTCGTTCTCCTAGGACGGAATGGCAACCTAGGATCACCATCAGCACGGTACTCTTCATTATAAAAGCACCACCTTGGGAAAGAAAAACATTAGCACTTTGCATTATGCTTTGCTCAGACAGTTTTGTTAGTCTCTTTCCGATCTCCGAAATCTCGTGTTTTAGTCTCTTTCCAATTTCAGGAATCTCATGTTTTAGTCTCTTTCCGATTTCAGGAATCTCGTGTTTTAGTCTCTTTCCAATTTCAGGAATCTCGCTTTTTAGTCTCTTTCCAATCTCAGGAATCTCGCTGTTCTCCAAGCTTAGATTGGCATCTGGAACCTTTCGCTTATCCGACTGACATCTCCATCTTTGCTGCCAGCACTGCAGCTGTCTCAATTCCATATTGCCAAACACCTGAAATCGAAATACAAACAAATCAATTCTTATTAATGATTTGGGATTCGCCCTGTGGCTTGTACTCTTTACCCTTTAAATTGATCAATATATACCGTAATTGATCTCGTTGTTTTATGGTTCTCATGAACTCTGTTTACTCTTATTGGTAGATTGGAGTTAAACTTCACCCCCCTACCTCAGTACTATCCTCAGTACTTACCTGTTTACAATATGCTCCCGCGGACTTCACCTTTGGAAGCTCTCACCCCATTGCAGCTCACTCCACATCCCCCCTCATCTGTCCATACGCGGCCGTCGCATGCACAGATTACGGATGCCACACCTGATGCTGCTTTGCGGGTGAGCCTGCAATGCTCTTACTCATTATCGCATTTACTTATCTAGAACTTCCTCGCGATACCAGCTCTGCTAGAAGTTCTGTGTGTTGTACCCTCTGATCAATGTTTGCCGTGCCACTACCTAGACTACCAAAAAAAACGGCTGCCTCCCTGTAGGAAGGAGCACTTTGCACTTAAACTACACAGGGTGCAGGGCTAAGCATACCAGCGTCGCATGCCTGTATGCAGATCCCTGAATACCCACATGGTAGGTAGTCACATGGCAAACAGCGTACTGATACACTGTCACTCTGTAAACGGCAATGCTATCATCTGTATAATTGCCCCAAGAACTGCGGTCAGTTTTTGTTCTTTGTGTTACAATTGATAGGAGCTGGAAAAAACATATTTGACCAATCAGTGGACGAAAAAAAACGCACAAAAAAAACAGCTCCAGCCCAGCATAGACCACTCAGTCAAGCTCTGGCCCTGTCCACGACAAAAACCGGAAAAAAACGTTACCGCTCTGCAGAAGCGGCGACGGAAACCCGAATTGGTCAACTCCCTTTTTTCCAACTCCGGCACCCCCCTGATGCACTGTCCCCCCCTATACTCTATTGGGAACTCATGCTGCACCACCCATTAAGGTGCCCCACTTACAGGAATAATCCCGTAAGCAACTCAGTACAGACACTTCCCTGACCTGCACTGCTACGTGTGTCCCTGCACCTAGCTGGGACACTTTTCCTATCCGTGCTCCTGCTAATCATACAGTAATAGCTTGTTGCACGTATCCTGGCATTCCTTTCCACGGACTCAGGGAAAACCTCTGGGGAAATACTTTGAGACCCGAGACACACAGTAGCATGTCTCTGTATTTCTACCCCCCTCCCTTTCAGCTGCTCTGCCCGGAGCCGCGAGCACAGCCTGACGTGACGTGGATCCCCCAGCCCCTCCTCCCCCCCTGCCATGACGTGTGGGGGCCATGACTCTCGGGGGCGGGCTCTCTCCACTGCCGCCATTTTGAGTCCTGGACTGCCAGCTAAGATGGCTGCTCCCATAGCAGCCTCTCGTTTCTATATCTTAGGAGATAAAACAAAATACAAACAGAACAAACATTTTATGCATAATTACAAAGCATCTATCCACAATGCAGAGTAAAAAAAAATCATACATTCCTGGATGTCCGTAAAAACCTAAGGAGAAATCCTTGGGACGTGGAAAACTCCCTCTCCCCACAAATCACCTGCAGCTTATCTCAGCCATAACTCAGAACTACTACAGCACGCCGCATAACTCTAAACCACATTAACTAGTGATGGGTCGTTCGCGAACGAGCCGGCTCTAAGAGCCGGCTCTTTGAAGTGAATCAGAGGAGCCGATGCTCACTCTGAGAAGAGCCGATGCCTCAGCCGCCCCTTTTAGCTCTGCTTTGCTCCGTAATAAAGGGCCCTGAGGTATTCTGGGAGATGTAGTCCTCCTCTTGCAGCTTGTAGAAGTGTTTGGGGCAGAGCAGAGCAGTAGCAGGAGGGATTGCCTCAGTCAGAGAAGTAGTCTGGAGTTGGCATGGAGACGGGGGCGGGGCTTTTAATCCGATTCTGAGTGGTGTCTAGTGATATTTAATGAAGAGCCGATTCAGAGCCGTAAGAGCCGGCTCTTTAATGGGAGCCGATTCAGAATAGCCGATTCTCTGAGAAGAGCCGGAATTCCCATCACTAACATTAACGGCTAGTACTGCTGAGACGAACAACAGACGAGCTGGCTGAACAACATAACAGATGCGGATATGTACAAGCATGTTAGCAACTCTGACTGGAAACGCACGGAGGAAAGACAAACAAAAACCTCACCCATTATCTCAGCTGTCACTATGCGAACTTACACAGCTACCCAGAGACAAGGGCTGTCCACCCAGCTCCCCGAAAAAAAAGAAAAAAGAAAAAAAACAGCTCACCGAGAAAAAACTTACTTCTAAGTTTTACAACTGTTCTCTCCTTCCCTCTCCTGTCTACTCGGCTACCTCTCTCCCCTGTCCACCACTAACACTGTTGGTTTCCCTCTGCCGCGGGGGACCCCCCTCCTTTATCTATCATCCTGCCCAGTCTCTGGACAGGGAGAGAAAAACAAAACAAAACCCAGAGAGAGAGAAAACAAAACATCTGCCACACAGGAACATCGAATCCTAAGAAACAATCAAAGCGCATAAACTCTGAAAACACATTCTGTATTTACAAGATGCGAAACCCGCAGCCTCCACGCTGCAAGTAACACAAAACACAGAGCACATTATCCTCCTCTCATACAATAAAGATAATGCAACATAACAACGTAAAACATACTTGCCTAAGCAGAGGACTTCGTAAGCCTGCGAATTCGACCAGCTTATGGCAACTTTTTCACGACACTGAGTGGATCTCTGGAACTCCTGAGCGTCATCTCTGTGTACCCACACTGGCTCAGCGGATCGATATCCAGCGGCAGCTGCCAGCCGGCCTCGGAGCGTTCCAGTCACCTGCGATCCGGTTTAGGCTATGACTGATGTGCACTTACAGTCAAAGTTTAACATCCACGAGTGTCGCCGCTGGTTCCCTCGAATTGCAGCCCGTGTGTGCTCGGCTCCCACACACTCACCCCAGCTTATCAGTATCAGCTTGATAAGCTTTACAGTCCGTGTCCGTCTATTCCGCTTGTTTTGCTGTGGAATATCTTGAAACCACTTTCTTCGGCCCCGGCCCCGTCTGCCTGTATTGCTAGGCAGGGAAGGATTTCAGCACCACTGTTATAAACTGTTCTAATCACCTTGCTTCGACACCATCGTCTCACAGACTGTGAGATCACTTGACTTTCCACACCGCAAACAGGATATAGACTTTCTCAGGCTTCTTCAATGTTTACGTTATTTATTCAGGAAACAGGAATACAGATAGATACATACATCATATCCTAGCCATGCCAATCTTCATGTTGCATTACAAGCTCGTGATTAGACTCCCTGCTGGAGTCTATCAGGTACCTTCTTCCTAACTACGTTAGACTAAACTATCTATGTACAGCATACATTATATCAGATTACAGAAAGGAAGAACATGCTTAGAAGTCGTCCCAGTCAGCCTTGCTAGCTAGTGCAGAAGGAAGAAGCAGAAGCAGAAGTGACCTCTCGTAGCTCCCTCAGCCTTTAATACTGACTAGGAAAGAGTTAAATATGACATCATCTTCGCCACCCCCTAGACCAGATTATTGGTGGACCCACTCGCGGTGTCATCATACACACCTACTTGATTAATAATCAATGAGGCACTTGACCCAGATGCAGGCATGTGGATGTTTAGTAAACATAGCCAATGTTTTCTGTTCCTGTTGAGGTCAGAGTGGCCGATGGCCTTCTGTTAGGAACATGTTCTCAGTATCTGCGGGTATCCTCTGCTACACGCAGACCCTGAGATGCCTCTGCCTGCATCACAAAACCTCTATTTATTTTAAAGGCATACACTGCGGACAAGCCTTTTACATAAAACTCAGGCCAAGTAACTGAGGCCTACTTAAATTATAACATGTGTGGTTGTTCTGTAAGTCTGTGTGCGGACCTCTTCTTCTTGAATGACGTCTTAAAGCCTAGAAGTCCGGCACCAGCCCACACACATTCTGGAGTGCGGTCCTTTCTCTTACCACTACTAATGGACACCATCATTCCATAGACAGGATTCCATGCTCAGACTTTATCAAGTGTTACTTTATTTTTCCCAACATTTTGCTGTATTAAACCTCTTTCTTTTGTTAGATTTTTTTTGACAACTTTTTTGTAATAAAAATATCTTCCATGATTTCATTATGAAATAAATGATGAATCCCTTTCGGCCTAAGCGCTTGTTCTGTATATGCTCTGCAAGGAATCCTGCCTTTCAGAGAGAACGTTACCATTACTGTTTTTATTAAAAAAAATATTGTTAGGCCAAGCAATAGCCCTTTTACTTACAGGACTAGCTAGAGTTAGAATATCATCGTCTTGCCATCAACTGAGAAGTGGTGGCAGCTTACCTGATTTCTGGACGAGATTGATGATTGTTCATACAATCTAAATTGTACTGTGTGTGGACTCACCAACCAATCCAAAAGGTTACTTTGCCTGTAGTGCTGAATAGGGATGAGCATCACCGATATGCAAATTATTCCGAGTTGATGCAATTGTATGCAAATTTTTATGCAAATATATGCAGATTGGAAATGGACCAATCCATTTAAACCTGGGATTAAACTGATTGGACCATTTCCAAACTGCATAAATTTGCATAAAAATGTGCATAATTTCAGAACAATTTGTATCTTGTTGATCATCCCTAGTGCTGAATGCCTTCCGAATTCCCTCCGGGTCTAAAGGTGAATAGTAAGCTGTGACAGGAACAGGAATTGCCCCCACCCACGTGTCACCTCAGCTCAGGGCAGTGCAGGCCGTCTCTGCCCCGCAGGCGATCTGTCAGATGGGTTGCACCATAAATGGCTGCAGATTCCACACTCCCTCATATCTCGCCATCACCGGATATTCAGGAAAAACCTGAGACACGAGATCTGTAGAAAGAATTGCTTTACTTCTCAACAGCTTTTCTTAAAAATGATCCATATGACATTCTGTCCCATTGTCAATGTGGCCTGATATGACCCAGGTGTGAGAGGCCATTCTCATTGTGGCCTGATATGACCCAGATGTGAAAGGCCATTCTCATTGTAGCCTGATATGACCCAGGTGTGAAAGGCCATTCTCATTGTGGCCTGATATGACCCAGGTGTGAAAGGCTATTCTCATTGTGGCCTGATATGACCCAGGTGTGAAAGGCCATTCTCATTGTGGCCTGATATGACCCAGGTGTGAGCTCGAGATGTCTCACAGGCACCACTGCTGAATATATGCAAATTAACCATTGACCAAGCCCTACTCCATAGAGCCAAATTAATCCATGCCATGCACTGATGAGGATCAAACAATCCGAAACAGTCTGCATGCATGCTGGATTGTTATGGCTCTGTACAATTTAACAAGCTGACACATCATTGCATTCCAGCCGTTCTGGAGGTGTGTTTAGCTTCTAAAGCTGAGTACACACGTACGATAACGATCGTTCGAAAACGAACGATAACGACAATCGGACCGATAATCGTGCGTTCCAAATTTTCCAACGATCGTTTTTTTGGACGATAACGACCGTTATCGTTCAATCCGACCGATCCAACCCGGCGGATTTTTTCGAAAGATAATCGTTCAATCGTTGCAGTGTGTACAAAGATCGTCCGATAATGATTATCTGTGGAGTAGTACGCATGTTCTTATTGCCTGTCATAACGTCACTTCCGTTTGCGCACGCATTTTTTTATCGTTCGTCGTTCAGTACTTTATACTTATATCGTTCATGTGTGTACACAATCGTTCATTAAGAACGATCTTTTCGGTCTAATTTGAATATCGTGTAAACGTCACGAATCGTTCGTAACGAACGATCTTTATCGGACGTGTATACGAACCTTAAGGGTACAATGGTTAATTTGCATATATTCAGCAGTGATGCACTGGGAGACATCTCAAGCTCGCTCCAACCTGAATTATCCCAAATTATTTCTGTTTTAGGAAAGCAAACTTTTGTTTTTCTTAACATCTTAGTAAGGGGGCTTTTAGGACCATTGTAGTCCCTTACACACCCCAATGAGTTCTGGGTCACCATGAGCTTGCTGGTTAGTCTATGACCCAGGTGTGAAAGGCCATTCTCATTGTGGCCTGATATGACCCAGGTGTGAAAGGCCATTCTCATTGTGGCCTGATATGACCCAGGTGTGATAGACCATTCTCATTGTGGCCTGATATGACCCAGGTGTGACTGGCCGTAATCATTGTGACCTGATATGACCCAGATGTAAGAGACCATTTTCATTGTGACCTGATATGACCCAGGTGTGACTGGCCATCTCCCACATTCAGTAGGAGGTTTCACATCACATGTCCATGTTTGTGCGTCGCCCCTTCTCGTACACCCGGAGACCCCCAGTTTCTGCACTTAAAGCACGTTGTATTATATGAATTATAAAAAAAAATAAAGGTTCGAGGAAAAAAAGTTTCAACTTTGCATTCCATTCAGAGAGCCTCATTTCCTCCTCCAAAACCACATTCTGCCTGCTCACACCCTCTACGTGTCAGTCTGATAGGGTATCAAAAAGCAGGAAGGTGGGGCTGGGCTACTAAAACGATGGACAATAGTAAGACTATCGGTAATTATACTAATATTCAACTATAGCTTTCAATATCCTATCTATTACACTAACCCTCCCCCAATCTACTCCTAACACTTCCTCTCCCCCCCCCCCCCCCCCCCACACACACCTAACACTACTCCCATCCATCCCACACATACCACACATACCACACATACCACACATACCACACATACCACACATACCACACATACCACACATACACCCCTCCTACACTTTACACTACACATACACAAATACTACCCCCAAACATACTTCTTATTTGTCTGTTTGCACATATTTCAAATTTTACTATTTTTTTTTTGCCATAGTGCCCCTTTAGGTAGGGGACACACTTGACTGTTTTTGTGCACATTTTCTGCACAGAAAAACTGAGAACTCATGTCAATAAATGTGCTAGTTCACACTTGATGCATTGTTCGCGCACAGAAAAAAAAAACGTATACAGGATAATTCTGCACATTTTGTGAGTTTTCTCTATAAGTTACAGACGCTGCTGTGAAAAGACGTGCGCGTTCTTCTGCATACAAAATGTATACAGAAAAACACACAGAGAAAACTGAAAGACAAGTGTGTCCCCTGCCTAATACAGAGGCTGTATTATTGTAACTTTGCCTTCGCCTGGATCGCATTTGCCTAGAAACAGCCCTGGGTGTAGAAGTAATCCTGTTAAATGCTTATAAGAAATGTGCCCGGATATGGGATTTATTGTCAGCAGGAATTGTGTGTCCTCCGATGTGATCTGGCTGGGGGGAGTCAGTTCTCTGTTACTCCAGCTGGCAGTAGAGGGCTTTGTGGAAGACTGTCCCCACCAGCAGCTTGTTCTTCCACACAGCAGCACACGAGGACCCCTGCAGGACGGAGCCGTTATTGGCGTACACTGTGGTCACCACTGGATCATCAGAGTGGATGTTCTGAATGCGGACAACCTGTGAGACAGAAGCAGACTTGTTAGCATTATAGGGAGCTCTCACCATTCTCTCCTAGGCCTGAACTTGTTACTGTCTATATAGAAGCCCCTGATTGGCTGTTGTCACATAACTCCTGATTGGAAGGAACAGACCCAGTGAAGAGGGGGATCCCTGGGCCATCAGCAGTCTTGGCGCTCTGTTAGTGACATTTTTGAGAATAGTCAGTGAAAGTATTTTCAGCTATAATGCTGCTGTTGGTACATGATTGAGTAAAGCGGAAGCAAGATGTCAACATTTCCACATTGAAGAGGAAGTAAAATTTGAACTAAAAATAAAGTCACACTAAAGTGCATGTATAGAAAGGAACTGCTTACATAGAGGTGAAAAAAGTAGAGCAAAAGATGAGTGAGACGGACTTTGCGTGTGTGTGTGTGGGTAGCGAGTGGTGGAGCAGGGGGCGGGGGATAGCGGGGCGCAGGGATAGCGAGGGGCAGGGTAGTGAGTGATGGACGATCGGGCAAGGAATGTGTGTGTGTGTGGGGGGGGGGGGGGTAGTGAGTGGTGGATGAGCGGGCGGGGATATGGGAGGGGGGTACTGAGTGGTGGACAAGTGGGTGGGGCATGTGGGGGGTTAGCTAGTGGTGGGCAGGGGATGTGAGGAAGTGCAGGGGGTAGGGTACTGAATGGTGGGCGGGGGATGTGGGAGGGGGGAACTGAGTGGTGGACAAGTGGGTGGGGCATATGGGGGGTTAGTTAGCGGGGGGTGGGGTACTGAATGGTGGGCGGGGGATGAGGGAGGGGGGGTACTGAGTGGTGGGGCATATAGGGGGGTTAGTTAGTGGGGGGGGTGGGGTACTGAATGGTGGGCGGGGGATGAGCGAGGGAGGGGGGTACTGAGTGGTGGGGCATATGGGGGGGTTAGTTAGTGGGGGGGGTGGGGTACTGAATAGTGGGCGGGGGATGAGCGAGGGAGGGGGGTAGTTTACTACTTGCTGGTAATAATAATAATCATATCCACCATAATAACAGATGTAGGTCACATTAGTTGATCAGATCTTTTCCAGAAGGGTAATTTTCCTGTGAAATCCCAGCTCCGTCTGGCATCTCAGTGTCACTCGAGTGCGTTAGAGTGACCAGATTTTTGTCGGTTCAACCTGGGACGGGAGTGGGGGGGGGGGGGGGGGGGGGGGCGCCGAAAAATGGGGGGGGCTGCGCCGTGCTGGAAAATGGGCGTGGCCATGACATTGTATGGGCGGAGCTAGTATAATGATGTAACAGCGAGGCATAAGAAAGCAGTGTTTACGCCATGATGTGGTCAAACGAGGATTCGCATCATGGGTGTGCAGAAACTGTGTGATGCTATTTAATAGTATACCGTAACCCCAAAGCAGCAAACATAGCCAACTATGACCATTAAATAATAAATGCAGCAACAGTTACCCTACACACCACAAAATAAACGCAATGGGCAACATGTCAGCAGAAAGTAAACGCAATGTGAGCAACATGTCAGCACAAAATAAACGCAATGGGCAACATGTCAGCACAAAATAAACGCAATGGGCAACATGTCAGCACAAAATAAACGCAATGTGGGCAACATGTCAGCACAAAATAAACCCAATGTGGACAGCATGTCAGCACAAAATAAACCCAATGTGGGCAACATTTCAGCACAAAACAAACGCAATGGGGGCAACATGTCAGCACAAAGTAAACGCAATGGGGGCAACATTTCAGCACAAAATAAACGCAATGTGAGCAACATGTCAGCAGAAAATAAACACAATGTGGGCAACATTTCACCTGTAAAAAAAAAAAGCATTTACTCACCTGAGAGAAGTCTCTGGTGCTTCTCCCGGGACCATCTTGCTCCTGCACTGCAGTCTCCTGCGTTGACAACTTGACAGTCAGAACAGGGCTACGACAAGATGGCGCCCGAAGCCCTGTACTGGAGACAGAAATAGTCTCCAGTACAGGGCTTCGGCAGCCATCTTCCAGTAGCCCTGCTCGCCTGCCGGAACGTAAGAGTATGCAGGCTGGAGCGGGGCTGCAGGCAATGAACTGGCACGGCGTCTATAGACTCCGCAGCCAGTTCATGCAGATACGACGTCGCGTGGCTAAAAGCGGGACGTTTCCTGGGACCTCATGCAGCCTGGGACAACGGACCCCGAAGTCGGGACGCGTCCCGGGTAAAGCGAGATGTATGGTCACCGTAGTTATGTGGCCCCATGTACATCCTACAAACAGAGCCGGGACCAGGTCCTCCAGCAGCCAAGACTGAGACAGCAAAGTGCGCCCCTCCATCCCTCCCACCCCAGCCGTCACACGCTGATTGCTATTACACTAAGAGGCTCCTCCCCCATCCCTCCCACCCTAGCCGTCACACACTGCTTGCTATTATAGTAAGAGGTGCCCCAGGGCCCCCAACACCTTAATCTCTAGTTATCTGGCTTGAAGTCACTGCCATGTATCCCCTTCTCTTATTTCTCTTTGATTCAAACACAATAGGGGAATGATAGCTGAGTGAGTTGTGCACCCCCTCTTGCCTCTGCCTTGCCCTGCACCCCCTCCTACACTGCGCCCTGAGGCTGGAGCCTCTCTCGCCTTTGCCTCGCCCTGCGCCCCCTCCTACACTGCGCCCTGAGGCTGGAGCCTCTCTCGCCTCTGCCCCGCGCCCCCTCCTACACTGCGCCTTGAGGCTGGAGCCCCTCTGCCTCACCCTGCGCCCCCTCCTACACTTCGCACAGGGACTGGAGCCTCTTTGCCTCACCCTGCGCCCCCTCCTACACTTCGCACAGGGACTGGAGCCTCTTTGCCTCACCCTGCGCCCCTCCTACACTTCGCACAGGGACTGGAGCCTCTCTCGCCTCTGCCCCGCCCTGCGCCCCCTCCTACACTTCGCCCAGGGACTGGAGCCTCTCTCGCCTTTACCCAGCCCTGCCTACAAAGCCTCCCTGCATTACTTCACACTGAGGTTCAGTCAGTTGTATATACAACGGTATTGTGCTCACATGACATAATCCCGGCATTCGGTTCAGTTCAGCTGTTGCTATGAGATTTTCTGTAGGTTTCCTGTTTCCGGATGTAATCTGAGAGTCCAGGAATGTCCGTCCTTTATAACCTATTGTTCATTTGGTTGTGCTGCTGATCACATATCCATGATGTCGTTTAAGTATTCAAACACAAAGGACCGCTTCAGTAGAATCTCATTATATTAAACTCTGATATAGTAAACTCAGTCCTCAGGTCCCAGCAAATGCGTCTGTATAAAAATACAATGAATGACCAATTCTGATATAGTAAACTACTTGATCATTTACCTTGGAGTTTACTATAAAAGGATTCTACTGTATTGCAAAAAAAAAAAATAAAAAAAAAAAATTGTAAAATGCCTGCTACACATACATATAGGATATACATTTGTCCCAGAGTAAAATGTTCTATAAATATGACTTCTTTCTTATGTTGCTGTTGCTTACGGATCAGTGAATAATGGCGCACAGTGCCTATGCATAAAAATGGCGCCACATTAAAAAGATACGCTTATCGCCATTTATCGTTAGTATTGCATAATAATGGCGCACAGGGAAAAAAGAAGAAAAATGGCACACAGTAACGTTATTTATCAATAGCGCCCTACATAAGCCAAACTGCAGACGTTATTTAACTGCAAAACGGTCAACTGATTTAATGTAACACTGTCAAGGTTAGGATTAGGCACCAACCAGGGGAGATTTAGGGTTAGGCACCACCAGGGGGGGTGCTTAGGGTTAGGCACCACCAG
This sequence comes from Hyperolius riggenbachi, assembly GCF_040937935.1. Taxonomy (NCBI): domain Eukaryota; kingdom Metazoa; phylum Chordata; class Amphibia; order Anura; family Hyperoliidae; genus Hyperolius; species Hyperolius riggenbachi. The sequence goes on from NC_090650.1 coordinate 5,249,539, forward strand.
GGGGGTGCTTAGGGTTAGGCACCACCAGGGGGGTGCTTAGGGTTAGGCACCACCAGGGGGGTGCTTAGGGTTAGGCACCACCAGGGGGGTGCTTAGGGTTAGGCACCACCAGCGGGGTGGTTAGGGTTAGGCACCACCAGGGGGTGGCTAGGCACCACCAGGGGGGTGGTAAGGGTTAGGCACCACCAGGGGGGTGGTTAGGGTTAGGCACCACCAGGGGGGTGGTTAGGGTTAGGCACCACCAGGGGGGTGCTTAGGGTTAGGCACCACCAGCGGGGTGGTTAGGGTTAGGCACCACCAGGGGGTGCTTAGGGTTAGGCACCACCAGGGGGGGTGCTTAGGATTAGGCACCACCAGGGGGGTGGTTAGGGTTAGGCACCACCAGGGGGGTGGCTAGGCACCACCAGGGGGGGTGGTAAGGGTTAGGCACCACCAGGGGGGTGGTTAGGGTTAGGCACCACCAGGGGGGGTGGTTAGGGTTAGGCACCACCAGGGGGGTGGTTAGGGTTAGGCACCACTAGGGGGGTGCTTAGGGTTAGGCACCACCAGGGGGGTGCTTAGGGTTAGGCACCACCAGGGGGGTGCTTAGGGTTAGGCACCACCAGGGGAGTGCTTAGGGTTAGGCACCACCAGGGGAGTGCTTAGGGTTAGGCACCACCAGGGGAGTGCTTAGGGTTAGGCACCACCAGGGGAGTGCTTAGGGTTAGGCACCACCAGGGGAGTGCTTAGGGTTAGGCACCACCAGGGGAGTGCTTAGGGTTAGGCACCACCAGGGGAGTTCTTAGGGTTAGGCACCACCAGGGGGGTGCTTAGGGTTAGGCACCACCAGGGAGGTCTAGGGGTTAGGGATAGGTACAGAGAGGGTTCTGTGTGTTAACACCAATTTTCAATAAAATAAACAGAGCTAAATAACGATAAGGCTTTAACATTAAATAGCGATAAGCGCCAAACGGATTAGCGGCAACACTGTGCGCAATTATTTGCAGGCACCATTTTCAGATGGATCCTTCTAACAGGCTTTGGAACTACAGTAGTCCATCTCTTCATGGATGATTCCTTAAACAGGACCTTTACAAATATGTCAGCCAGCTTGCCTATTCCCATGCACACTATTCTGGTTGCTGGGCCATGCCACTACCCTACCATCCGGGGAGAGCTTGTGCAAATAAAAGAATTCTTGAGCATACCCCATGAGGAAATGAATTCGTCCAAATCAGTCGGATTACTAGTGCTCACTGTAAGTGAAAGAAACATAGGGGAAAATTCAAACATAGGGGAATAGTGCATTTTGTTCGAGGACAAATATACTTCTTACACGTATACATAGCTGTACATTTGAAATAGTCCTTTAAAGTGAGTTGAAACTGGAAATTGAAAACTCACTTATTTTTCATAAATAGAAATAGTTATACAATTACCTGTAAACCAGAAGGTGCCGAGCGACAGGAAGCTCTCTTCTGGCCATACACTTCCTCTTCCCCGCCTCCTCTCTCATTGTGAGGCATTGCCGTGGCAACAACTGTCGCCACATTTGGAGCTGGACCTGAACTGCATGGCTTTTCGCTGGCCCGATCCCTCTGTCACTGTGACATCTGCAGTATCGGGCAAATGGCAGTCATGCAGTTCAGGTCATTTCCAAATGAGGGGTTAGTTGTTGCCAGGGCAACACTTCACTATGAGAGAGGAGGTGGGGAAGAGGAAGGGTGTGACCAGAAGAGAGCTTCCTGTGGGTGGCACCTCCATGTATACAGGCACTACAGGGACACAGGTAATTGTATAAAATGTACTGTATCTACTTAACCTTATTTGGATGGTTCTGACCAAAGGTGCTTAACCGTATTCCAGATATCTGAACTACCCGGATAATCCAAACTTTTTCCACTATCCGACCTCGGATTCCGGATATCTGTGCCAAATCCGGATAGGAATTCGGATATCCGAATCCGGATACTGTAACTAAGGAGATGACGTCCATGACGTCACTGAGACAATAAGAGGGCTCCCATCCTAAGCCCTAGCAACCAATCAGGGAAGGGAACCCTGGCCAGCCCCTCCTGACCTCACTGAGCCAATCAGATTTTAATAAAGTACAAGTACCCCACATCATGTGGCTAAAGCAAGCTGGCGCTGGCAGTGGTCAGACTCGGAGCACCAGAACCCCTCTGCCACTCCTGCCGACACTGAGGCCTGTTCAGGCAGCCAGTCCTCAGTGGCCTCCTCTGCTCCCTACACCGCTTCCTGTGCAAGGAAAAACCGCCGCCAGACCCTGTTGGGCGAGTCTTTCCCGGTTGTTGGGGACATGAAGTGGCTGGGAATCACTATGCCTGCCTTACCACCCTTTACCACCACCACCACAGCCTCCTGGCTCCTCCTGATTGTTAACTATGACTAAGCCGCCTGGTTCACAATTTTTTTTACAGCTGTGGTACCACCAACACTACGTGCACCACCAACACCACTGTACACGTTCCATGTCCGGCATGCTCCTGGCAGACGTTACACCTGCTGCTGCTGCTGCATGGCCCTGCTCCTGCTGCCTGTGCAGCTCCCACCGCCAGGGTGCCACAGGCCACTGCTGCTGTGCTGATACCACCTATATTTAACCCAAAACACAATTGCTGCCTAATTTTTTGGAGGTGTCCAGCCTAAAAACTCATGTCCCAGTTGTGCGGTTGGACTTTGGACACAATGTAGGCTGCACGACCGCTGTCTGGAACCTAGGCCTGGTGTTAATTTACAGCCATCCGGCCCACCAGACCTCCTGCTGCGGCCCCCCTGCCGCCTGCTCCATGCTGTAGCGGCGCGAGAGGACTTTTTTTTTTAAACCCTTTTCCTCATCCTGCTGGAATGTACATAATTACTGCCCCCCCTTGTTCTACTCTGGACTGCTGCCGCTGCTAACACACCTCAGATCAGCGGCGAGCAGGAGATAGGAACCATCCAAACCGGCGCATAGCAGCCGCACGGTGGACCTTAAATGCTGAACGTGACTGATGATGTCACTTCCTGCATTTGAATTCACTGCGCAGCTGCTATGCACTGGTCTGGATGGTTCCTATCTCCTGCTCGCCGCTGATCTGAGGTGTGTTAGCAGCGGCAGCAGTCCAGAGTAGAACAAGGGGGGGCAGTAATTATGTACATTTCAGCAGGATGAGCAGCAGCACGGGGGAGAACGAGGGGGGAGAGGGCTGATGGCTGTAAATATGTACATTTATCAATCTGATTGCATTTTGTGGGGAAATCTGCTGACAATCTGATTGCATTTTGTGGGGAAATCTGCTATCACTCTAACTGCATTTTGTGGGGAAACTGCTGCTCGATTTTTTTTATTTGGGGGGGGGGGGGGGGGTTGGGGAGAGGCCGGCTGGCCCCTCCACCATGTGGTCTGGAAAAAAAAGAAACCGCCCCTCCATACCCGCGAAGTTGGACAGCACTGCTTTAAAAAAACATGATGCTACATGCCTTATTTACCCTAAAAACCGTTTTAGAAGCAATTCAAAGGCCACTTCCAGTTTTCTATTCGGATATCCGAATCCGCCCAGATATCCCAGATACTGGGTTCAGATATCCGATTCTATTCGGATTACGGAAAGTTCAGATTCGGACATCCGATTCGGATCCAGATATCTGGGTATCCGTATCCGAATCAATTCAGATTTTGAAAAAAGGTATCCGAGCACCACTGGTTCTGACCATTGTGTAGAGCTGTTGGAAGATCTCGAGTCCCTCTGTCTCCAATGGCCTTTTTGCTCCACCATTTGTCTCCCTTCATATCTTCTCTAGTTAGATTAGTTGGAATACTTGAGGGTCCATCGCTCTCTGTGTAGAAACGGGGAGGTCTTCATTTTGCTTTAGTCTGGGGGCTCTTGGCGTCTCTTCTGGGGTTCTGGAAGGGATGCTTGCTCCACCTCGTCTCTTGGTCTTTCTTTTGACTCGAGGAGAAAAGGAGGTTGAAGGACTTTCTATGTTTCTGTAACCGCACGTTATAATTCTACCGAATCCCCTCCTGAGAGCTCTGTCCAGGTTGGCTGTTCCAGGCCTGGATCTTCCAATACAGAAAAGAAGAATTGTCTTGCTTCTGAAGGATTCTGTGCTGCTTATGATGAGGTTGAGCGCTGCTAGTATTCCACGTTCTCTGTACATTTTTTTAGCTATTCTAGAAGTCAAACTGAGTGTCCAGCGATCCTTTCTTGTATCTCTTTCACAACTTCCCTAGAGCCTGTAAAGGCTCCTAAAATACACACCAGCATATTCGGAGGAATCCTCCTGCACACAAAAAATGAGAAATCTTTATTTATTTATTTATTTATTTGGGGGGGGGGGGGGGGGAGGGAGGAGAGACACCAATTTACCTATCTGTAGGTTTTCGGGACATGGGAGGAAACTGGAGTAAATACCAGGGGGGAATCCACACAAACGCGGGTAGTACATATGAGCTCCATGCAACTAGTGCCCATGAAGCAGAGTTGTTGATATAAATGGCACCAAGAATCCTGACAATAATTGGCACAAAGATTACGTCCAAGCAGCATCCACACATGTGGAAGTGGTGGCTGCTAAGCGAGCAAGCACAGTTTTGTGAAAAGTAAAACTGTACTTGCATGTGGGTCGGAGCAGAGAGAGTTAACTTACCTGTTTCAGCGGAAGTGTCGGGCAGATGGAAAGCAGCATGGAGCGCAGAGGCAGTGACACACGTCGCATAGGCAGGCACAGGTTTGTGGACAGATTTCTTGCCTGTTCACCCAAACCACTGTGGGGTCACCGCTGCCCAGACATACCTCATTCTCACCACCACTGTCAACAAACAAAGCTAGATAATTTTAAGCCTCTATAGGATCCCTCCTGCCATAATCAAGAGTGTGAGAAGGCCATGACCTGGTGCCAGAGCCGTAAGATGAGGAGGCTGTGACTGCTTGACCTTCCTATGTGGTTTGTGTGTGTGTGTGGGGGGGGGGGGGGGATCTTCACACAGCCAGCCAGACTACTGTGCATTTTCCTAGGATGGGTTCCATACACACTCGGAAATTTTCGAAATTTTCCCTTTGTAGCGGGTATCGACAAGGGTGGCCAGGTGATACCCATCCAACTTTTTTGCAAGTGCGGAAGTGCCTGTGGGAGCAACATGGGCACAGATGAGATATAGGTCCCCCCTGGGCTCATCCTCCTCACTAGTCTTCATAAAGTGTCCTCCTCAGAGTTGCTCAAATCCGAATTCGGGTGAAAGCCGGATAGTTGCTATCTGGATTTCACCCTGTTAATTACAATCACCTGTGCGGGCTGGGCGGGGGGGTCAATCTTACCTAGCTGACGTCTTCTTAGGTCCACCCCTCGGCTCCTCCGACGATGCGTTCCACGTGCGTCACGTGAGTACAAACACTTCCTCCTTCAACCCGGAAAGAGGAAGTGTTTGTACTCACGTGACTGCCGCGTGGACCACATCGTGGGAGGCGCCGAGGGATGGACCGAAGAAGACGTCAGCTAGGTAAGATTGACCCCCCGCCCAGCCCACACAGGTGATTGTAATTAACAGGGTGAAATCCAGATAGCAACTACCCGGCTTTCACCCAAATTCGGATTTGAGCAATTCTGCTCCTCATCCACCTCCTCTTCAAGCGGCAGCAGCTCTGGTTGTTCGCTTACCACACAATGCCTGGGGAGTGGCAGACAATGTGGACTGTGTTTTATAGCTACTCTGTACAGCTTCCCCAAACAATTCTCCCTCATACTCCTCTTCCACCTCTTAATGATTGCAATCAGCTTTTTTTTGGAGGTTTTAAATGTGCAGGAAGTGTGGAGGAGGTACCAGAACAGAGCGAAGTGTAACAGGAAGTGTGGGGGAGGTACCAAAACACTGTGACATGTAACAGGAAATGTAGGGGGAAGTACCAGAACACAGTGACATGTAACTGGAAGTGTGGAGGAGGTACCAGAACACTGTGACATGTAACAGGAAATGTAGGGGGAAGTACCAGAACACAGTGACATGTAACAGGAAGTGTGGGGGAGGTACCAGAGCGCAGCTGCATGTAAGTACTGGAGGGCGTCATGTTGGAAGTTATGGAGTTAGCTCCATAGGAAGTAAATAGAGACCATTCTTGTGGTAATGCAGCCAAGAATACAAATTTTAGAGGTTATATGAAGTCTATGATATTGCCATATCTTACTACAATAACATTGTCATTATTGCCACACTGACCTCTGACCCCGGGGGGTCCTCTGCATTGTAGTTGAACAACTTCCACAAATTCGGGTGGCCTCCAGTCCAAACATCTCCGTTAACGGGATCCACAAACAGATTGTCTTGGTGAGTTTCCAAATAAACCGCCTGAAAATTAGACATACAAGATCTGGGGTTACAGTATTCATCTGTATTCACATTATTTCACAAATTATTTCTTCGTCATTAGTGAGGATCCTAATCTGCTAATATTGCACAAAATCTCACAATTATGACCACATGTAAATCACGATTTTGAAAAATTCAGGAAAAGTAAGGGAAATCCATTTTTAATTTCATGTAAGCCTTTCGTAATTTGCACCAACTTTTAACAGTTAACAACAAACATCCCCCATACGTGGCATTGTCACCAAAATTACCACGTATGCTAAGGACGTTGGGTAAAAACATTTTGCTGTGGCAAGATGTAATTTTACTGATTTTAAAACCATATTTAATTTTTAATTTAAAAATTGATTTTCTCAAAAACTACAAGGTCTTAAAAAAATTGACTTGATCCCAACTATTCCCCTTAACATACGCAGCAATTTTGGTGGCAATAGCATGCATTGGGGTTTTGATATTAATCACTAAAGTTGACACAAAATTACGCGCGATTGTGAAATTGTGGTTCCGTAATTACGAAGGAAATTACTTTTTTTTTTCTAAAATTTCCCATTACAGTTTCTCTGACAATATCTGCTCAAACTTGCCCAGTACCTTAGGCACCCAGGTTTCCTGCTTCCACCCCATGTAAATCTGATTAACCCCTGTGACGTCACCAACCAGTTCCTGTTCCCTTTGCCGCAGTTTACCATTCAGCCTCAGACCCTGAGGGAATCCTGAAGGCAGTCAGCACTACAGGCAAAGTAACCTTTTGCATTGGTTGGCAAGTCCACACACAGTACAATTTTGATTGTATGTACAATCGATACAATCTGCGATCTCATATAGAGTAATCACGTTGCTGCCACCAATTTGCATTTTAGCGTGCAAATACGCAATTCTAACTCTAGCTAAATCCTGTAGTAAGAAAGGGTTAATTCATCATACTTTCTAGAGATACCAAAATATAACAATATCAACAAAAATGGTTATGGTAACGATCTCTCGGAAACGCGGGACTCTTTGCAGAGGTTTCAGAACAAGCACTTAGAAAAACGATTTTTAATAAAATAATGCGTAAACTAAATACAGCAAATGAACATATTGATGTAGTAAAAATAAAAGGTAATAAAAGTGAAAAATAACTGGGTATAATGTCTGGGTTGTTTGTCAATTACCCTGTCTTGTTTAAAGGGAATGTCCAAGCAAAATAAAAAAATGAGTTTCACTTACCTGGGGCTTCTACCAGCCCCATGCAGCCATCCTGTGCCCTCGTAGTCACTCACTGCTGCTCCAGTCCCCCACCGCCAGCTAGTTCTGCTTCTACCAGCCCCATGCAGCCATCCTGTGCCCTCGTAGTCACTCACTGCTGCTCCAGTCCCCGCCGCCAGCTAGTTCTGCTTCTACCAGCCCCATGCAGCCATCCTGTGCCCTCGTAGTCACTCACTGCTGCTCCAGTCCCCCGCCGCCAGCTAGTTCTGCTTCTACCAGCCCCATGCAGCCATCCTGTGCCCTCGTAGTCACTCACTGCTGCTCCAGTCCCCCGCCACCAGCTAGTTCTGCTTCTACCAGCCCCATGCAGCCATCCTGTGTCCTCGTAGTCACTCACTGCTGCTCCAGTCCCCCGGCACCAGCTAGTTCTGCTTCTACCAGCCCCATGCAGCCATCCTGTGCCCTCGCAGTCACTCACTGCTGCTCCAGTCCCCCGCCACCAGCTAGTTCTGCTTCTACCAGCCCCATGCAGCCATCCTGTGCCCTCGTAGTCACTCACTGCTGCTCCAGTCCCCCGCCACCAGCTAGTTCTGCTTCTACCAGCCCCATGCAGCCATCCTGTGCCCTCGTAGTCACTCACTGCTGCTCCAGTCCCCCGCCTCCAGCTAGTTCTGCTTCTACCAGCCCCATGCAGCCATCCTGTGCCCTCGTAGTCACTCACTGCTGCTCCAGTCCCCCGCCACCAGCTAGTTCTGCTTCTACCAGCCCCATGCAGCCATCCTGTGCCCTCGTAGTCACTCACTGCTGCTCCAGTCCCCCGCTGCCAGCTAGTTCTGCCTCTACCAGCCCCATGCAGCCATCCTGTGCCCTCGTAGTCACTCACTGCTGCTCCAGTCCCCCGCTGCCAGCTAGTTCTGCTTCTACCAGCCCCATGCAGCCATCCTGTGCCCTCGTAGTCACTCACTGCTGCTCCATTCCTCCGCCACCAGCTAGTTCTGCTTCTACCAGCCCCATGCAGCCATCCTGTGCAAGCAGAACTAGCTGGTGGAGGGGGACTGGAGCAGCAGTGAGTGACTACGAGGGCACAGGATGGCTGCATGGGGCTGGTAGAAGCAGAACTAGCTGGTGGAGGGGGACTGGAGCAGCAGTGAGTGACTACGAGGGCACAGGATGGCTGCATGGGGCTGGTAGAAGCCCCAGGTAAGTGAAACTCATTTTTTTTATTTTGCTTGGACATTCCCTTTAAATCCAAACAGCAGATATATGAAATACTAGCTGGACGCCCGGCGTTGCCCGGGTATGTATTTGGCTGGTGTTGGCTCTGCCCACTTTTCCTAACCCTTTGGCATCAATAATTTGCAATGAAATAAAATTAATCTGATTGGATGTGGCTCCACCCCTTTTCTGAATTTGAACCCCAATCACCCAATGGCCAACTGTACCAGGTACAGGTGATTAACAGTGCAAGAATGGCAGCAATTAAATATTCCCCTTAAAAATCAATAGGTGGATTTTGATTGGCTTTTGTAGGCTCCAACCACTTTTCTGAATATTAATCCCAGTCACCCAGTGACCAACTGTGCAAAGTTTGAGAACCCTACCATTAACAGTGTAAGAATGGCTGCAGTTTACATTTGCGCAATGAAATTTGTATTTTTCTCCACCCACTTATTTCCTAACATTGTTCAGGTATGTATTTGGCTGGTGTTGGCTCCGCCCACTTTCCCTAACCCTAACACACAATTACTCAATAACCAAGTTTGTGAGCTTTGCGGTCTTTGGCATCAATAATTTGCATTAAGATTAAACAAATCTGATTGGCTGTTTGTGGCTCCACCCCTTTGTCTGAATTTGAACCCCAGTCACCCAATGACCAACTGTACCAGGTTTAAGGCTTGTGACATTAACAGTGCAAGAATGGTAGCAATTACATATTCCCCTTGAAAATCAATAGGTGAATTTTGATTGGCTTTTGTAGGCTCCACCCACTTCTCTGAATATTAATCCCAGTCACCCAGTGACCAATTGTGCAAAGTTTGAGAATCCTGCCATTAAAAGTGTAAGAATTGCTGCAGTTTACATTTTCTCAGTGAAATTTGTATTTGTCTCCACCCACTGATGACCCAGCATTGCCCGCTTATGTATTTGGCTGGTGTTGGCTGTGCCCACTTTTCTAACCCTAACGCACAATTACTCGATTACTCAATGACCAAGTTTGTGATCTTTGCGGTGTTTGGCATCAATAATTTGCATTGGAATGAAGCAAATCTAATTGGCTGTTTGTGGCTCCACCCCTTTTCTGAAATTGAACCCTAGTCACCCAATGACCAACTGTACCAGGCTTGAGGCTTGTGCCATTAACAGTGCAAGAATGGCAGCAATGTAAATATTCCCCTTGAAAATCAATAGGTGAATTGTGATTGGCTTGTATAGGCTCCACCCACTTTCCTAAATATTAATCCCAGTCACCCAGCGACCAACTGTGCAAAGTTTGAGAACCCTGCCATTAACAGTGTAAGAATGGCTGCAGTTTACATTTTCCAGTGAAATTTGTATTTGTCTCCGCCCCCTTTTTGGTTATGGGAATAAAAAGTATCCTATACTTTATTCCAGGTAATGTACTATGTGTGTGCCAAATGTCATTCAAATCCGTTCAGCCATTTTTGCGTGATCGAGTAACAAACATCCAAACATCCAAATATCCAAACATCCGAACTTTCCCATTTATAATATTAGTTGGATCTGAAGTGATCATATCACGGCGTCAGTTGATCAGAACATTCTCTGCTTTACTCAGAGGCTAAACACATATGAATTATGATACTTCATTTCAGAAAAAAAACATATCTCTGTCACAGAAGGTGGTAGGCAGACGATTTTTGGCTCAAACACCTTGAGATCGGGTTCAATGCCCATCTGCTCATTTTGACATGGCTAGCGTCTATGGAAAGGCTGATTAATGCTGATTCATATAGTGACATTATTCGTATTTATTCCAAGGTAATTATAGGGCATTGGATTTTCTCTTCCCTGTCTGCCTGGATATGGGAAAGGAATGGGCCAAGGTTCTGTTCTGTATTTTGGCCCCTTGCCTCATCTTATCAGATCCTTTGAAAACATATCAAAGAATGTGTAAAGGTTGCTGGAGAGAAGAATTGTTTTATGAGGGTTTTGAATCTGCTAGAGAGTTTTTATGGCACCCTCTCCAGGGAGGAATACACTCCACACCATTTCCTATAGAGAGTGACAAGAATACTTCTGGAACCTAAAGGGGTACTCTGAATCACACCTTTGTGCGCATATGTCATACGCTGGGCGCATTTAGTGCAGGTGAATCTATCACAACCCGTTTGCTGCTACAATGTCTATCAGACTAAGGCCCGGTTCACATTAGCGGTTGTTTGCCAAACGGACCGGATGACCTGACCAGATCCGGACCGGATCCGGATCGGAACCGTACGGTTCTGATCCGGATCCGATCCGGATCCGGTCAGGTTGCATCAGGTGGCAATCAGGATGCGATCCGGATCCGTTTGGCAAAATATACGTAAAAAAAAAAAAAAAAAATGTTGGGGTCTGGGAGGTCAGCAGAAGGGGGACCTGTGGAATCAGGCCCTCTGCTGTTTAGCACTCACCTCCACCTCCGACATGCTGCCAACATCCTGCCAACACCTCCAGCTCGTGCTGCTCCACTCCAAAATGCTTGCCCATGTGTCCCCAGCCAATATCGCCGCAAAAATCCGCATAGGAAGTGGGGTAGAAGATCCGGATTTCTCAGCCAGTGTGTTGTGCGGCCTCCGGTTCCCATTTGTTTGTATTGGCCGGATGATGCAGTCCGGCTCCGCCCCGGATACGGCTGCCGGAGGGGCCGGATGAAAAAATAGCGCATGTTGGAACGGAGGCCAGAGTCCGGATCCGGCCCGGATCCGGTCCGGCTCCGGTTCTGCAGAACGGACCCATGTGAACGGACGCATAGGCTTTAATTGCTATGCCGTGCGTCCGTTCCGTCCGTTCTGCAGGCGGTGCGGCTCCGGCACGGCGATTCCGGAGGGCCACCGCAAGTGTGAACCGGGCCTTAGTGGCAATATCAGCCATTGACGTGTTTATATACAGTGTGGCGCATATAAAACTGGCCCCGGACAATTGCCAGCCCATCCATATTCACCCTTATGGTTAGTATGAAAATACAAGTGCAATAAAATCTCAACGCAGACTTGGAATCCATGACATTTTAGAATTTGTATAAAATTCCTCTTGCAATTTGGGATTTTCAGCAGATTCGGAATTTGGCAATTCTGACCATCCCTAATTATCTACTCCCTAAGCCTAAAATTAAACTCCTGCATGTGCGGTCTGTACAGCATTCAGGCCGGGCTCACACGTGCAGGTGCGGGCAGGGCCGGTTTAAGCAACAATGGGGCCCCTGGGCAAAATAAACCTAGGGGCCCCCCCAACATATACCCCGGAACAAAAATTAGGGGACCTTTTTTGCAGCTGGTATAGTCAGGGTGTGAAGTCCCAATCGGTCGGAGCTCCACATTCTGGCTATCCCAGCCTGCATGGGGGACAAGGGGTTAAAAAGTTTCAGGAGGGAGGATCCCACATAATTTAAAAAAAAAAAAAAATTCCCACAATCTAAACATAAAAAAAAAAATTGGGAAAATAGGAAAAAAAGCCAGGGATCTTCATACAGCCATATTGCGGCTGTATAGCGATCCCTGGCCAAAGCGCTGCGGCTGCGTATGGACCCCCTGGAAACCCCGTCAGGAAATTTATTGCACTTTCGTTTGATGCATGTAAAATTACACTACCGTTAGGTTTGCTACTAAAAGTGACATTTACCGCATTTAAAAGTATACTTTTTTCCTTCAAAAATCGATTTTCTCAAAAACTATAAGGTCTTTTTGAAAAATTGTTTTTTCCTCTTATTCCTAATGATCTCCTTAACATTTCCTGAAAATTTAGGGTTTCTAGCATTTAAGGTGGATTTGCTATCAACCATTAAAGTTTGCAGGTTTTTAAATGTGTATTTTTTTTCCTTTGAGACTTTAAAATCGATTTTCTCAAAAACTATAAGGCCGATTTGAAAAAAATGTTTTTCCTCTTGTAGCCACTGGGGGCCCCTACAAGCTCTGGGACCCTGGTGCAGCTGCCTCCTCTGCCTCTGTGGTAGTGCCGGCCCTGGGTGCGGGTCTGTACAGCATTCAGGCCGGGCTCACACGTGCAGGTGCGGGTCTGTACAGCATTCAGGCCAGGCTCACACGTGCAGGTGTGGTTAATGTGTAGTTTTGCATACTTTTTTTTACATCAGGTCTATTCATATGCAAAAAGTGTTTTTGTTTTTTCACAGCAGCTAATGTAAAGAATGGAGACACAGCGCACGAAGTCCGGAGGAACGCAACATGCTGTCAGTTAAGTTCCTGTATTAGACATGAGCAACTCCATGGATTCATTGCATTACATGAGTTCTGCAAACTAAACCGAATTTGCGTTGCAGGATCGTATGCGCAATGTATGAGTGAGAACCAGAGGCATAGGTAGTATTTAAAGTACCCGAGACTGTTGTCCCCTCTTGCCCCCCCCCCCCCCCCCCCCCCCATAGCTACGCCTCTGGTGAGAACCACCTTACTGTAAAGCATGCAGGATGACACACGTTTAGCAGCTGAAAGCAACAGGAAATGATGGAGATATTCAGATAAATAGACTGACCTTTATTGCAGAGAGAGAGAAGTTCTCGTGTTTCTCAAATACAGTGATTTCTTTCCCAGTGACTGCAGACAAATAGATGAATCTGCAAAGGCACAAATCACAGGATAACGTCACGTGACATCAGAGCACAAATCACACAATGACATCACGTGACATCCGAGCACAAATCACAGGATGACGTCACGTGACATGATAGCACAAATCACAGGATGATGTCACGTGACATCAGAGCACAAATCACAGGATGACATCAGAGCACAAATCACAGGATAACATCAGAGCACAAATCGCAGGATGATGTCACGTGACATCAGAGCGCAAATCGCAGGATGACATCAGAGCACAAATCACAGGATGACATCAGAGCACAAATCGCAGGATAATATCAGAGCACAAATCACAGGATGACGTCACATGACATCAAAGCACAAATCACAGGATGACGTCATGTGACAGAGCACAATTGACGTCACGTGACAGAGCACAAATCACAGGATGACGTCATGTGACATCAGAGCACAAATCACAGGATGACGTCATGTGACAGAGCACAATTGACGTCACGTGACCAGGCATGGGCTTCCGAATTCCGCGGAAGCTAAAATTCCGAAATTCCGCCGGAATTGGGGTTTCCGCATGGTTCCGCGGAATTCGGAATTTGCAATCCGGAATTCGGAATTTGCAATCCGGAATTCGGAATTCCGGCAAAATCGGAATCGGAATGAATTGACCAATCAGGAGATGCGGAATGAGTTGACCAATCATAATCAGCGGAGAGTTACTGCGCTAAAATAACGGTTTCAACATTTTTTTTATCCAAATTTACAAAATACAAATCAACTTTATTAACAATAGATATTTCAAATGAGCGATTGAGTGTTTCCTCCTAAATTTACGGAAATCCGTTTAAAAATTACGGAAGTCCGTTTAAAAATACGGAAAGTGCACGTGGCGGAATACCGCGGAATGTAGCGGAATTCCACCGGAATGTAGCGGAAGCGGAATTTCGGTAGTGGCGGTATGCGGAATTACCGCGGAATCGGAAATTGGCTCTTCCGACCATGCCTGCACGTGACAGAGCACAAATCACAGGATGACGTCATGTGACATCAGAGCACAAATCACAGGACGACATCTTGTGACATCAGAGCACAAATCACAGGATGACGTCACATGACAAAAAAAAAAAAAAAAGGAGGATGGAAAAAATGAAGAAAAGGATAGAAAGGACCAGTGTGCTTTGAATTATAAAACAACATATCTTTCTTATGAAATCTTTATGATATGTGTGACTAGGGGTGTGTCGGGGCGTGGCTAGAGGTGTGGCAGGGGAGTGGCTTAAAGGGTCTCTCTTTCTTATCTCAAAGTTGGGAGGTATGATGTTAGGTGTCAGGCCCCAGACATTCCCCCCGGCTTCTGGCATTAGCTCTAATCAAGGATTTCAAAAATCAGCAGAGAGATTCTCCATTTCACTGGCAAACATTGGAGCGTTCTCAGAAAAAGGGATTTTGCTAAGAGTCTATCTGCCTGCACTGTGTGTGCGGGGGGAAGGGGGGGGATGGGACAGGACAGCGGGGCAGGAACGGGGGGCTGGGCTTCCCCTGGTGACCCTATAAATGTGGGCATTGCAGAAATCCATCAGAGGCATCCAATCCATCAAATGCTGTACCCCCGTTGTTCCCCATTTTACCCCCACTGCCCCCCATGTACACAGGGTTAATATTTTTACATACCTTTTGTCCGCCGACATGGCGAGCCCATTGGCAAAATAAAATCCTGTGGCCACTTCTCGCACCTCAGAGGGGCTGTAATAAACCACGTTCGTCCATTTTAGTCCCCCGAACAGTTCCACGGTTCTCATGATGTGGTTGGTGAAATAAAAATCGTTAGAAGCGTAGAAGCTTTCTGGTCCTACAGCGATGACGTCGTTCACACTGAAAAACAAGAAACGCAGCTTGTAAGTGAAACACACATAGACGAACTGAAAAGATTAATGAGTGAACAGGCCCACAGGAAAGCATTCATGAGTGAACAGGCCCACAGGAAAGCACTCATGAGTGAACAGGCCCATAGGAAAGCACTCATGAGTGAACCGTCCCACAGGAAAGCACCCATGAGTGAACAGGCTCATAGGGAAGTGTCGGGTCTATTCTGCAGGACTGTTATCCTATTGCTGTCCACTCCAGGAAACTATCCAGCAGCAGATCTACTGTGAACTGAGCCAAAAGGGCCTGGCAACACCACAATGTACTAACTCATCACTGCTATCGACCTCAGCACCATCCACACCACTGTGACCTGCTCTAACCTTGCCATCACCAACCACGGCACCATCCACACCACTGTGATCTGCTCTAACCCTGCCATCACCAACCACGGCACCATCCACACCACTGTGACCTGCTCTAACCCTGCCATCACCAACCACGGCACCATCCACCCCACTGTGACCTGCTCTAACCCTGCCATCGCCAACCACGGCACCATCCACACCACTGTGACCTGCTCTAACCCTGCCATCGCCAACTACGGCACCATCCACACCACTGTGACCTGCTCTAACCCTGCCATCGCCAACCACGGCACCATCCACCCCACTGTGACCGGCTCTAACCCTGCCATCACCAACCACGGCACCATCCACCCCACTGTGACCTGCTCTAACCCTGCCATCACCAACCACGGCACCATCCACACCACTGTGACCTGCTCTAACCCTGCCATCACCAACCAGGGCACCATCCACACCACTGTGACCTGCTCTAACCTTGCCATCACCAACTACGGCACCATCCACACCACTGTGACCTGCTCTAACCTTGCCATCGCCAACCACGGCACCATCCACCCCACTGTGACCGGCTCTAACCCTGCCATCACCAACTACGGCACCATCCACCCCACTGTGACCGGCTCTAACCCTGCCATCACCAACCAGGGCACCATCCACACCACTGTGACCTGCTCTAACCCTGCCATCGCCAACTACGGCACCATCCACACCACTGTGACCTGCTCTAACCCTGCCATCGCCAACCACGGCACCATCCACCCCACTGTGACCGGCTCTAACCCTGCCATCACCAACCACGGCACCATCCACCCCACTGTGACCTGCTCTAACCCTGCCATCACCAACCACGGCACCATCCACACCACTGTGACCTGCTCTAACCCTGCCATCACCAACCAGGGCACCATCCACACCACTGTGACCTGCTCTAACCTTGCCATCACCAACTACGGCACCATCCACACCACTGTGACCTGCTCTAACCTTGCCATCGCCAACCACGGCACCATCCACCCCACTGTGACCGGCTCTAACCCTGCCATCACCAACCAGGGCACCATCCACACCACTGTGACCTGCTCTAACCTTGCCATCACCAACTACGGCACCATCCACACCACTGTGACCTGCTCTAACCTTGCCATCGCCAACCACGGCACCATCCACCCCACTGTGACCGGCTCTAACCCTGCCATCACCAACCAGGGCACCATCCACACCACTGTGACCTGCTCTAACCTTGCCATCACCAACTACGGCACCATCCACACCACTGTGACCTGCTCTAACCTTGCCATCGCCAACCACGGCACCATCCACACCACTGTGACCTGCTCTAACCTTGCCATCGCCAACCACGGCACCATCCACACCACTGTGACCTGCTCTAACCTTGCCATCGCCAACCACGGCACCATCCACACCACTGTGACCTGCTCTAACCCTGCCATCACCAACCACGGCACCATCCACACCACTGTGACCTGCTCTAACCCTGCCATCACCAACCACGGCACCATCCACACCACTGTGACCTTCTCTAACCCTGCTATCGCCAACCACGGCACCATCCACACCACTGTGACCTGCTCTAGCCTTGCCATCGCCAACCACGGCACCATCCACACCACTGTGACCTGCTCTAACCCTGCCATCACCAACCACAACACCATCCACACCACACGTCCTGGCTTTACCACCGCTATCACCAACCACGTCACCATCCATTTGCCATCTGCTCATTACTTGTACACCATAGCTGAGTGAGCTGAAAGCGTGTACAAGCTTTGCACAATGGCGCCCCCTGTCTGTGTGATGCGGAGCTACAAGCTCTGTACAATGGCGCCCCCTGTCTGTGTGATGTGGAGCTACAAGCTCTGTACAATGGCGCCCTCTGTCTGTAAGATGCGGAGCTACAAGCTCTGTACAATGGCGCCCCCTGTCTGTGTGATGCAGAGCTACAAGCTCTGTACAATGGCACCCCCTGTCTGTGTGATGTGGAGCTACAAGCTCTGTACAATGGCGCCCCCTGTCCGTGTGATGCGGAGCTACAAGCGCTGTACAATGGCGCCCCCTGTCTGTGTGATGCGGAGCTACAAGCTCTGTACAATGGCGCCCCCTGTCTGTGTGATGCGGAGCTACAAGCTCTGTACAATGGCGCCCTTGTATGTGTGACGTAAAGCTGCGAGTTATGGTCATTACTTGTACACTATACAGTGGGATGCGAAAGTTTGGGCAACCTTGTTAATCTTCACAATTTCCCTGTATGAATCGTTGGTTGTTATGATAAAAAAATGTCGGTTAATATATCATATAGGAGACACACACAGTGATATTTGAGAAGTGAAATGAAGTTTATTGGATTTTCAGAAAGTGCACAATAATTGTTTAAATAAAATTAAGCAGCTGCATAAATTTGGGCACTGTTGTCATTTTATTGATTCCAAAACCTTTAGAACTAATTATTGGAACTCAAATCGGCTTGGTAAGCTCAGTGACCCCTGACCTACATACACAGGTGCATCCAATTATGAGAGAGTATTTAAGGGAGACAATTCTAAGCTTCCCTCCTCTTTTAATTTTCTCTGAAGAGTAGCAACATGGGGGTCTCAAAACAACTCTCCAATGACCTGAAGACAAAGATTGTTCACCATCATGGTTTAGGGGAAGGATACAGAAAGCTGTCTCGGAGATTTCAGCTGTCTATTTAAACCACAGTCTCAGTTCAAGTTAATTCTTCTAATTAATCCACAGTCTCAGTTCAAGTTAAGGCTTGAAATGGCAGACCAAGAAAAATCTCGGATAGACAGAAGCGCGGAATGGTGAGAACTGTCAGAGTCAACCCACAGACCAGCACCAAATGGAGTCACTGCATCGTTCAACCATTTGGCGCACTTTACACAAGGAGATGCTGTATGTGAGAGTGATGCAGAGGAAGCCTTTTCTCCACCCGCAGCACAAACAGAGCCGCTTGAGGTATGCTAAAGCACATTTGGACAAGCCAGCTTCATTTTTGAATAAAGTGCTGTGGACTGATGAAACTAAAATTGAGTTATTTGGGCATAATAAGGGGTGTTATACATGGAGGAAAAAGAACACAGCATTCCAAGAAAACCACCTGCTACCTACAGTAATATATGGTGGTGGTTCCATCATGCTGTGGGGCTGTGTGGCCAGTGCAGGGACTGGGAATCTTGTCAAAGTTGAGGGACGCATGGATTCCACTCAGTATCAGCAGATTCTGGAGACCAATGTCCAGGAATCAGTGACAAAGCTGAAGCTGCGCCGGGGCTGGATCTTTCCACAAGACAACGACCCTAAACACTGCTCAAAATCCACTAAGGCTTTCATGGTGAGGAACAAGTACAATGTTCTGGAATGGCCATCTCAGTCCCCAGACCTGAATATAATTGAAACTCTGTGGTGTGAGTTAAAGAGAGCTGTCCATGCTGGGAAGCCATCAAACCTGAATGAACTACAGATGTTTTATAAAGAGGAATGGTCCAAAATACCTTCAACCAGAATCCAGACTCTCATTGGAACCTACAGGGAGCGTTTAGAGGCTGTAATTTCTGCAAAAGGAGGATCTACTAAATATTGATTTCATTTCTTTTTTGTGGTGCCCAAATTTATGCACCTGCCTAATTTTGTTTGCACACTTTCTGTAAATCCAATAAACTTAATTTCACTTCTCAAATATCACTGTGTGTGTCTCCTATATGATATATTTAACTGACATTTTTTATCGTAAAACAACCAACGTTGTTTACAGGAAAATCATGACGATTAACAAGGTTGCCCAAACTTTCGCATCCCACTGTAGCTGAGTGAGCTGAGAGCGTGTACAAGCTCTGTACAATGGTGCCTCCTGTCTGTGTGATGTAGAGCTGCAGTTATTACTTGTACACTATAGATGAGTGAGTGGAGAGTGTGAATAATCTCTGTACAATGGCGCCCCCTGTATGTGAGATGCGGAGCTACAAGCTCTGTACAATGGCACCCCCTGTCTGTGTGATGTGGAGCTACAAGCTCTGTACAATGGCCCCCTGTCTGTGTGATGTGGAGCTACAAGCTCTGTACAATGGTGCCCCCTGTCTGTGTGATGTGGAGCTACAAGCTCTGTACAATGGCGCCCCTGTCTGTGTGATGTGGAGCTACAAGCTCTGTACAATGGCGCCCCCTGTCTGTGTGATGTGGAGCTACAAGCTCTGTACAATGGCGCCCCCTGTCTGTGAGATGCGGAGCTACAAGCTCTGTACAATGGCGCCCCCTGTCTGTGTGATGTGGAGCTACAAGCTCTGTACAATGGCGCCCCCTGTCTGTGTGATGTGGAGCTACAAGCTCTGTACAATGGCGCCCCCTGTCTGTGTGATGTGGAGCTACAAGCTCTGTACAATGGCACCCCCTGTCTGTGAGATGCGGAGCTACAAGCTCTGTACAATGGCGCCCCCTGTCTGTGTGATGTGGAGCTACAAGCTCTGTACAATGGCGCCCCCTGTCTGTGTGATGTGGAGCTACAAGCTCTGTACAATGGCGCTCCCTGTCTGTGAGATGCAGAGCTGCAGTTGTTATTACTTGTACAGCGATGGGTGTTTAACCGTCTTCAGATGCACAAGAACATTTTCCTCCTCTTCATACTTGAATATCTCCACTGTGGATTTATACTGAGGATGATTCACCACAAACAGGTACACGGCGTCATCTGGAAGGAAGAGGAGGGACAGTCAGCCACCGCCGGCCGTTACCAATACAGGAGGATAAGCAGACAGGACAACATTACACATTTTAGATTATCTGTAAAAAAGAAAGAAAAGATATTTGAACATCAAATTCCACCAAAACACGTAATTCAGGAAGGAAAACAGAATATCACGCACAAGGTTTGGCCGCTTACACCAAACCACCGGAACCACCACTGAAGACTGGAACCCCAACTAGAAAGCATCTTCAAAGCTCCACTGGGCCAACCCAAAGGAAGGAGGAGGAAGATGACATCACAAGAAAGAAGACTACAGAGAAAGATTAAGTCCCCAGACAGATTATGAGGAGGGTCTACACATATATAGGGCGATTATGAGGAGGGCTTACCCATCTCATCAGTGTACAAGCTGAGACCATGGGGGGAAAATGAGGCGTGGTCAAATTCCCCAATAAACCGCAGAGAGGATGGCTGAGGGTTGTCTTGGTTGAGGTCCAGTAGAAATATTTCTCCAGGTTTGTCTGGGCCAAAGCTGTGAAGTCCAGGATACTTCAGACCCTAAAGAGGAGAAAAACAAAAGAAACACAGACGCCTAGTAAGTAAATTATGCATCAAACATCTGGCATGTGTCGCTCGAGTTTAGAGGTCGTCAACCTCCCATGAAATTAGAACTCCTTCACATAATTAATAAGTTTAGTAGAGGACGAATATTTTTTTCTTTATAAAAAACCTTGCCTTTGTGTAATAGTTGCCACGGATTACATAAAAGACATTAAAAAATGAATAGCTAGCGATAAGCCCCTTATTCTGTGGATCTCAGGCTAGGACACCTATCTCCCAGTGCAGGGCCGGATCACTGTCAGCAGACACGCCCCAGTTACCAGGAGAATGTTCAGGTGCTGAATCAGCTCTCCTGACTAAAGAGAATTTTACTTTTTTTTTTAAACAAAAAGGACAACTGAAACAATAATAATAATAATAATAAAAGTTAGAAACTCACCTAAGCGAAGGGCAGCCTCTGGATTACTTAGAGGCTTCACGTTATTCTCTGGGTCCCCTCGTCCCAGTTCCTGGCCACCATCTCCAGTCTGTTGAAGAGGTCTTCGGGCTCCTTGGAAGGCCATGGAAGTACTTGGGTCTCGGAGGGCTTCTGAAGATGAGTGGCTCCATGCTGCGCACACTCCAGTGCGGACTCACATGTGCACAGTACGGAGCTGCTCGTCTTCCTGTGGAGACCCGAAGACACAACCAGCAGGAGATGTTAACGGGGGCCTGGAGGTGGAAGGAGGACTCACAGAGAGGAACAGGAAGACTCTAAGGGATCCACAGCCTTCCCTCCTATTAGGTGAGTATCTAATGATTTTGTTTTGAAAGGTTACAGTTGTCCTTTAAGGAGAAAACTTTGCCTGTATTGAGAACCTGGCTACTTTAAATGCCAGGCATTAGTTTTGCATACGTGACAAGTCCCCCGTGACTATGGGCTCTTCACAAGGACGTCCGCCCCTCAGCCGCTCCTGTATATCTCCAGGGGGTTTGCATGCAGCTTCAAGCATCCAGCACTGGAGGGCATCCTACACACGTGTATCTGATAACACAGCCGGCACACCCACTAGACACGACATGTGGCCAGGGCCGGATTTACCATAAGGCATCATTGGCACGTTCCTACAGGCATCTGATGATGAAAAGGCGTCTCACTCCCCTCCTTGAGCGCCTCCCTTTCCTTCTTCCCTATACAGAGTACTAATAAGAGTGTAAAGGAGGGGTTATTTACCCAGCATTCCACTGACGAGATCTCCATTCAGTCCGGGGCACCTCTCTCATATTTTTAT
This sequence comes from Hyperolius riggenbachi, assembly GCF_040937935.1. Lineage (NCBI taxonomy): Eukaryota > Metazoa > Chordata > Amphibia > Anura > Hyperoliidae > Hyperolius > Hyperolius riggenbachi. The sequence continues at coordinate 5,271,606 of NC_090650.1, forward strand.
TTTCAGGTATATAGTGTGTTTTCTAACATTGCATCATTCTCTAATATGTGCAGATTACACAACACTCTGCATTCAAAATGATTCTTTCAGAGCAGTCTGTGAACTAATGACCTCTCCTCTGGCAGATAAAAAGAAAACTGTTCACTTACAGTTGAGATAATAAAAGTCAGAAGACAGCCCTCTCCACGACTTTGAAAGTCGTAGAGATTAATGGCTTTTTTGCATAGAGATAACAACTGGAGTTTCTTAACTCTTCCTGTACTGGAAACAATTACACTGATGTATCTGATCTTAATGTTTTATTTCTTAGCTGTGCTACACATACAAATCAGAATATCATCATTTTTTTTTTCGCTTCAGTGTCTCTTTAATATTGAGGTTCATCTACTGTAGCTACCTAATACTTGGGGGCACTTTTAGCTACTTAAAGAAAACCTGTAATGAGAAAAACCTCCCCTGGGGGTACCTTCCTCGGGTGGGGGAAGCCTCCGGATCCTATTGAGGCTTCCCCCGTCCTCCTCGGTCCCACGGCGGCGGAGAAAATCCTGCTGGAATGGCGAGGATGTAAATATTTACCCTCCCGGCTCCAGCGCAGGCACAGTATCCGCTCTCGGAGATAGGCGGAAATACCCGATCGCTGTCGGGCCGCTCTACTGCGCAGGCGCAAGTCTCCTGCACCTGTGCAGTAGAGCGGACCCGATAGGGATCGGCTATTTTCGCCTATCTCCGTGCTGAGAGCTGCAACAGTGCCACCCGCTGGAGCCAGGAAAGGTAAATAAATCAGCGCTGATCAGGCTTGTCGGGGGAGGATTGCCGGAGACTTCGGGGGAGCCAGCGCTGGACTGCCTGCAGCTACAGGGGAGGGGGGAGCCTCATTGGGACCCTGAGACCTCCCCCTCCCGAGGTGAGTGCCCCAGGGGACTTTTTTGTTACAGGTTCTCTTTAATACTGAGGTTCCACTAGCTACCTAATACTTGGGGGCACCTCTGGCTACCTAATACTAAGGGACACCTGTAGCTACCTATGATAGGCAAGGGAACTAAGGGAGAAGTGACTGCTGGGCAGGCCAGCACACTTGCGGTGCGGTTCGGCGGGGGTCTGTAGGTTCATGGAGGGCGGAGTCTAGGGTGTCAGGACATCTGTGCCTATAGGCTCCTGTGATGTAATCTGGGCCTGCATGCATGGAGGGCGGAGTCTAGGGTGTCAGGACATCTGTGCCTATAGGCTCCTGTGATGTAATCTGGGCCTGCGTGCATGGAGGGCGGAGTCTAGGGTGTCAGGACATCTGTGCCTATAGGCTCCTGTGATGTAAATCTGAACCTGCGTGCATGGAGGGCGGAGCCTAGGGTGCCAGGACATCTGTGCCTATAGGCTCCTGTGAGGTAAATCCGGGCCTGCATGCATGGAGGGCGGAGTCTAGGGTGCCAGGACATCTGTGCCTATAGGCTCCTGTGATGTAAATCCGAGCCTGCATGCATGGAGGGCGGAGTCTAGGGTGTCAGGACATCTGTGCCTATAGGCTCCTTTGATGTAAATCTGAACATGCATGCATGGAGGGCGGAGTCTAGGGTGCCAGGACATCTGTGCCTATAGGCTCCTGTGATGTAAATCCAGGCCCGCATGCATGGAGGGTGGAGTCTAGGGTGCCAGGACATCTGTGCCTATAGGCTCCTGTGGGGTAAATCCAGGCCTGCATGCATGGAGGGCGGAGTCTAGGGTGCCAGGACATCTATGCCTATAGGCTCCTGTGATGTAAATCCGGGCCTGCATGTGTCAGTTGTGTACCGGAGTGTAAACAAACTGTGAGTCAACTGACACACACATAGTTACAGATGCTTCCATTTGGTTGCATTATAAAGAAACTGCAGGGTGGTCACTCCTGGCAACTGACCACAACATCCTGCACTCCGTGTGATGGAGCCCAGTGAAGCCACATTGCTGTTTCCCGCCAGGATATGACATCAGCATTAGGGGCGAGCAGGTGAAATTCCTGAACTTGATTTCGCTGCAAATTTAACTAAGTATCATATTTGGCGAATTCTGACTCATTATAAAGCCCCATACATGCTATCGTCACCAGATTGCTGTGTATGTTGGGCAAATAGTGGCAACATGAGGACATTTTTTTCTTTTTTTTTTTTTTAAGAAAAATCTAAATTTGGTATTGAACTCCTATACGGGGACTTTACAACCGACCACAGAATTTGGTGCGCCATTCATAAAATGTAGAAAACTTTGCAAAAAATATCGTAATTTCGTGAAAAAGTTCTAGAAACTGGTTTGGGTAATTTGGGTCATCCCTAGAATGACATCATGAGCGGAACCTCCTGATGTCACTCCTCCATTGATGGAGTATGGCAGCCTCGGCTCTTGGCTTTCGGACATTATCTTCCCCCCCCCCCCCCCCCCCCCATCTTTCCAGAACCTGTATGAGCCAAAACCAATTCCAGGTACAACCCCACTTTGTACTTGGCGAAATATATTATTCTGATTCTCTTACCCCACTGAACTTTTCGGTTTACTGAGAAAGGTTTTTGTTTTGTTTTTGCCTTTAGATAAGCTTTCCATGGTTATACACGATGTTTCTGACTATATAAATACCCAGTTCTATTGAACGTGAAAAGCAATGAGTGGAGGAGAGATTGATTCAGCAGCAATACTGCAGCACGGGATGTATCGGAGTTCTGATGAACCCATCCGACCGCTGTGGCGCTACTCGTATTGTCCATTACAGTACACACAGCTGCCAATCTACCCGCCACCGTTCCCGATAACCAGAGATCTCGCGGACAGCAGAGGGTCGGCCGCAGCAGCCAACCGCAGCCATTGAAGGGTACACACACATCCAATTTATATAGGCCCCTGATTGGTCAATTTTATCACTTCTATGTAGTGAGAAGGCCGAACGATTTTGAATGCTATGAACAGATTGTGTCAGGCAGCTCTCATATTACATGGTGGTAAAATTAGCCAATCAAAATGATGTGTGTGTACACACGTGCAGTGTCCTGTCTGTGGGTACCGCTAACACATCACTATATGGCAGCTACTTACCGAAGTGATAAACGCCAGCCCATTGGGGAGAATTTCAATGTCTTCAGATCCACACTCTGAGAAAACAGAAAGACATGGAATCCTTAGGATAACATGTAAATATATAGAGATACATCTTGTATGGCTGGTCTTATCGCTTATCCCTCACTGACCGGTTTGTCCAGACCAGATGAGAAGATAACAGATATGTGCTTCAAAACACAAACACATTCAGTACAGACTCAAAAGCATGCTTATAACCAAACACTACAGGCAATGTCCACAGCAAGCATCTTACACCAAGGCATGCTCACCAACTAGTGGCGTAGCTAAGGAGCTGTGGGCCCCAATACAAGTTTTACATGGGGCCCCCCAAGCATTCTATACATAACAATTGATACGGCGCACCAAAACCTGCCAATGGCAACTACAGTGTCAGAGGTGCAAGAAGGGGATGGGGAACAGTTTGTTAATAATCACTACTATCCAAAGTATCTATAGAAGTGAATATTATGTGCACAGGACCAAAAGAGAGCTAATACTGCAGTTGAGGGAGGGCCATTTGGGGCCCCTCTAGTCCAAGGGCCCCGATGCGGTCGCAACCTCTGCAACCCCTGCCACCAACATGTCCCCAGCACCCCCACTGACGTACCCCCTTCTATCCTTGAGTAATATATGGGTCAGTCCAATCAGCCTGAAGACAATGAGGTGCTGGGTGTTTTGCTTTCTGACTTATGAAGATTTCAGCTTACCAAACACACAATTGGAGAAACTCACTCCCAAACAGTTCTCTGCTGCTTTATAAAGCCTGCAGGCTGCTTATAAGCCAATGAGAAATGCACACATGTGTAACACCTAGCTTGCAGTGATTAATCAAACAGAAGCTGAGCAAGTCAGCCAGTCAGTTGGAGAGGGCTTCAGTTGCATATAGACAATGGCTATATGACCAGCAGGGGGCACCAGCGTGCAGGATATTCCCTCTCATCTGCCCCCCTCCTAACTAAACTGCATGGGATACTACAATAAATTAAAAACAATGGTGCATGAGCCAGCCTGGGGCCCCGGGAACTCTCCAACTGACTGGCTGACTTGCTCAGCTTCTGTTTGATTAATCACTGCAAGCTAGGTGTTACACATGTGTGCATTTCTCATTGGCTTATAAGCAGCCTGCAGGCTTTATAAAGCAGCAGAGAACTGTTTGGGAGTGAGTTTCTCCAATTGTGTGTTTGGTAAGTTGTAGAGCAGTAGGAGACAGGCCTTGGGGGTGGCAGCTCCAAGGGTTTGGCTGCGCTCACATATGGTGTTGGATGCTGGTTCTGGGGCCCCGGGCAGTGAGAGTTCCCGGGGCCCCAGCCTGGCTCATGCACCATTGTTTTTAAATTTCATTATGAAGATTTCAGGGTAACCCTCAGAGAGATGAGTATTCTGGCAAGTCTTGGGTACAAATCTGGTACTGTTGCTATGGTTTCCAGCAGCCACGTCACTCCATCCTTCTTGGAAAATCTGAGTAAAGTGAATTTTTGTATCAATAAATGCTGATGGGGATGGGAGCCGATCCCTCGGGCGACATTGCATGGTGTAGGTTGTGCAGACACGAGTTCAGCGACGTGTTCTGTTCTGTGCGGGGAGGGGGAGTGGAGCAGCACAGGAGTGACATCACGCAGGGGGCGGGGTAAGTGGGGGAGAACAATGTTGTCTGGCGAATCACTGGCGAGAGGCATGTGTGTAAACGAGGTGTAAGGAGGCAATCATGGAAGCAGGAAATGTGGGCGCCTGCAGCTAATGGACTGTTTGTGCACCCTACAGGTGCTAATGCAAAATATCGGCTATTGGGGCGAAAGAAGAAATTTGGGCGCCCGATAAATAGAATTTCAACATTTTGAAATTTGTTTTGAGAATTATCCCGTATATTATCCCGTATATTATCATTTTTAAATTTGTCTAAGAATTTATTTTTTTTTGCTCTGCTACGTAGGGAGGGGGTTTTAAGATGAGGCATCAAAAAAAAAGGGGGGGGGGGGTTCTGGGGTTAGGCATCAGGAAGGAGGGTCTTAGGGCTAAGCGTCAGGAAGGGGGGGGTCTTAGGGTTAGGGAGTCAGAAAGGGGAGTCTTAGGGTGAGGCATCAGGAAGGGGAGTTTTATCGTCAGGTGTCAAGAAGGGGGATTGTTGGGTTAAGCATCAGGGTGAAGGGGGGTTAGAGTCAGACGTCAAGAAGGAGGGGTTTTAGGGTTAGGCATCAGGAAGGGGGGGGGGGGTTGGGTTAAGAATCAGGAAGGGGGGGTCTTAGGGTTAGGCATCGGAGGGGGGAGGATTCTGTGTGAGAGTAGGCTTAGTTCTAGTAAAATATCAGTAGTATTTACCTATGTGTTACTTTCCTCATTACGACTGTAAATATTTCTTTGTTTTCATTGTTATAGACAATATTTTACAATTTTGGCTTCAGCCCACGCCCATTTTCCTGGCGCCGATATTTAATGCATGCGGCAATCACCACATGTTTGGGTATGAAGAGCTGCAGGATGGGTGGTGGGATGGCCAAGTTTACTCTCAGGAATGAAGGACAATGCTGCTGACTGAGCGCTTCTGTGTCTGGCAGACAAATATTGACTCTCCTGTAACCTGCAGGTCAGTTCTGGACCCACTGAAGCCTGGCCAACTGGCAAACAGCAATGCCAGTATTATTCCAAGGCTCGTCTCCTCTCCAGGACAGCAGCTCTGAGATGACCCTTCACCACGCCATGGACAGGAACTATGAGATACAAATTATGAGATATATATATATATACTGAATCTCACAAAAGTGAGTACATCTCTCACAATCTAATAAATATTTAATTCTGTGTGCCACCATTATTCTCCAGCACTGCTGTAGCTCTCTTGGGCATGGAGGTCACTAGAGCGTCACAGGTGTCACTGGAATCCTCTTCCACTCCTCCATGATGGAGCTGGGGGATGTTAGAGACCTTGTGCTCCTCCCCCTTCCATATGAGGAGGCCCCACAGATGCTCAATAGGGTTTAGGTCTGGAGACATGCTTGGCCAGTCCAGCACCTTCACCCTCAGTGTATTTAGCAAGGCAGTGGTCTTCTTGGAGGTGTGTTAAGGGTCATTATGTTGGCATACTGCCCTGCAGCCCAGTTTCGGAAGGGAGTCACAGTAGGTCACAGTGCACGTTGGCATTCATGGTTCCCTCAATGACCTGTAGCTGCCCAGTGCCGGCAGCACTCATGCAGCCCCCAAACCACTCCCACCACCATGCTTCACTGTAGGCAGGACACATTTGTCCTTGTACTCCTCACCTGGTTGCCGCTACACGCGCTTGATGCCATCTGAATACAATACTATAAGTTAATATTGATCTCGACAGGACATACTTCCAGTTTTCCAAACACATTTTGTGTTTGTTAGCAATGGACAACCTGTGGTGGGTCTTCTTGGCCACAGTGCTGCAGCTCAGTTTCAGGGTGTTGGCAATCTTCTTATAGCCTCGGCCATCTTTATGTACAGCAACAATTCCTCTATAAGCTCCTCAGAGAGTTATCTGCCATGAGGAGCCATGCTGAGCTTCCAGTGACCAGTATGAGAGCGATAATACCAAAATGTAAAACACCTCCTGCTCCCCAGTCACACCTGAGACCTTGTAACACTAACCAGTCACATGACCCCGGGAGGGAAAATGTCTGATTGGGCAGAATGCCTCTATAAGCTCCTCAGACAGTTCTCTGCCATGAGGAGCCATGCTGAGCTTCCAGTGTAAGCTTGCTTATTGTTAGCTTTGTGATTCAGTTAGAGACAGGCTCGGTTTTACATCACAGGAGCCTATAGGCACAGATGTCTTGGCATGTTAGACTTCGCCCTCCATGAACCTACAAACACCTGCCAAACCACATCACAAGTGTGCTGGCTGTCCCAGCTGTCACCTCTCCCCTACTTTCCCTGCCTGGTTAGGGTAGCCAGAGGTGCCCTCAGTATTAACCTCCTGAGCGATAATCCCGAGCTGAGCTCAGGGTATGTCGCGCAGGAGGAGTTCTCAGGCCCTGGTGGGACGATTTGCATAATTTTTTTTTGTTACACACAGCTAGCACTTTGCTAGCTGCGTGTAACTTCCGCTCGCCGCCGCTCGCTGCCGATCTGCCGCTACCCGCCGTGACACGCAGCCCCCCCAGACCACTTGCGCAGCCTGGCCAATCAGTGCCAGGCAGCGCTGAGGGGTGGATCGTGACTCCCTCTGACGTCACGACGTCCATGACGTCGGTGACATCATCCCACCCCGTCGCCATGGCGACAGGGGAAGCCCAGCAAGAAATCCCGTTCTGAGTGGGTGGGGGGATGCGGCTGCGCAGCGGCTATCATGTAGCGAGCCCAGGGCTCGCTACATGATTTAAAAAAGAAAAAAAAAATTAAAAAGTGCTGCGCCCCCTCCTGGACGATATAATTGTATCGCCCAGAGGGTTAAACAGAACCTAAACTGAGAAGGAAATGGATTTTTCCCTTTAAAATAATACCAGTTTCCTGACTCTCCTGCTGATCCTCCACCTCTAATACTGTCAGCCACAGCCCCTGAACAAGCATGCAGCAGATTAGGTGCTCTGACTGAAGTCAGACTGGATTAGCTGCATGCTTGTTTCAGGTCACTACTGCAGCCAAGAGATCAGCAGGAAGCCAGGCAACTGGTATTGTTTAAAAGGAAACATCCAATATGATAACTACTCCACCCCACATCCCAATGAATCACAAATACAATCATTTTTGCATTCCATCAAACTACCCTCTCTATCAGAACAACAAGTAAATGAACCAATTACTACAATAGAAATTAGGAATGCAATCAAAACATTAAAAAATAATAAAGCCCCAGGCCCAGCTGGCTATAACAACGAATATTTTAAAGTGTTTGCAACCACTTTATCACCACAGATTGCCCAAGTATTCAATATTCTTATGACGTCAGGACAAATACCAAAAGAATTCCTAGAGGCCTAACCCTAAGACCACCCCCCTGGTGGGGCCTAACCCTAAGACCACCCCCCTGGCGGGGCCTAACCCTAAGACCACCCCCCTGGTGGGGCCTAACCCTAAGACCACCTCCCTGGTGGGGCCTAACCCTAAGACCACCCCCCTGGTGGGGCCTAACCCTAAGACCCACCCCACCCCCTCCCCCGGTGGTGCCTAATCCTAACCACTGCTCCAGCACAAACACCTTTCCTGACTCCTAACCTTAACTGTTCACTGTTCACAGTGCCCACGTTGCGTTACATTGTAACGCAGCACGTCTACATAACGTACTGCATGCAGTACTTTATACGCAGCTAAGCCGCGTTAGACGGTTTGCACATGCTCAGTAGGGTTTTTTTTTTCATTTTATGGGCAGAGAGGAGGCGGGGAGGGCCGCTACATAGCCAGGCACATGGCTACTTATTATTCACTGCACTTGCAGTGTTTACATCCTCTAAAACGCAACATCTTGGTGTGTAAGTAGCCTTAGACCTGTTTTTAGACCTGGTCTAACATTCAGTAATTACACAATTCACAAAGACAAACAAGGAGTGACCACGCCCACTTTTTCTGACAGAGTTTAGACCAGCTGATTTCTGTCGGTTAAGTAGGTGAGGTACTTTAGATGTGAGGATGGAGCTTTTTGAATTAATAATGCAGGAGTGTAATTGTATCCAGAGTACAGCTTGTCAGAGGAGAAGTATGTCAGTCATAGCTACTCGTATCTTTAGACCTCGTACAGTAATTAGATCTAATTACCGAATGTTTTAGACCAGGTCTAAAAACGGGTCTAAAACATTCGGCAATTATTAGTGAATTCCCTTTTGATGCAACTGATTTACACCAAACCATCAGAAGACTAGGGTAAACTGCTTAGTGAATTGAGGCCAAAGTTGCAAGTTTCAAAACCGTAACATATTTAAAAAACTTTAATGTTCTAATGTTGAAAAATATATTTAAACAATATTTAGCCGAAATCGTCCACTAGCCACCGACGCCCACATTTCCTGCTTCGCTAGTGCCAGACCTTCGTCTCTACAAGATTCCTTCTTTCTCTTCTACTCTGAGTGTTGCATCGCAGCATTGGAACCAGCTAGCGTAATAATTGGGGCAAGATGATACGAGCTGTCACATACTATGTATCAAACATGCTGTCCTTATTTTATCCCTATAATGTATGGATGGTTTTTTTTTTGTATTCATCATGAGACTCAATATGATGCACCTCTGGATACTTTGCTGTATTTTGTGCAATTTTTAAAAATGAAAAAAAAATTCAGTTGTAAAAACTTTACTCACCGATGCCCTGCAGGAGATGACAGTTTGGAAGCTCGATAGACTCGATCTCTCTGAATGGGCTGAAGCGATAGCTGTAAAGTAATGGAGAGTATTAGTAATGGTAAACATCCTCCAGCAATGGCACAAATCAACAGATCCCCGATTCCCTACTGCTCTATCTAGCCAGTCACTGGCCACAGCCATGTGATCCCCACTGCTCCACCAAGCCAGTCACTGGCCACAGCCATGAGATCCCCACTGCTCTATCTAGCCAGTCACTGGCCACAGCCATGAGATCCCCACTACTCTACCAAGCCAGTCACTGGCCACAGCCATGAGATCCCCACTGCTCCACCAAGCCAATCACAGGCCACAGCCATGAGATCCCCACTGCTCCACCAAGCCAATCAATGGCCACAGCCATGATATCCCCACTGCTCTACCAAGCCAGTCACTGGCCACAGCCATGAGATCCCCACTGCTCTATCTAGCCAGTCACTGGCCACAGCCATGAGATCACCACTGCTCTATCTAGCCAGTCACTGGCCACAGCCATGAGATCCCCACTGCTCCACCAAGCCAGTCACTGGCCACAGCCATGGGATCCCCACTGCTCCACCAAGCCAGTCACTGGCCACAGCCATGAGATCCCCACTGCTCCACCCAGCCAGTCACTGGCCACAGCCATGAGATCCCCACTGATCTACCAAGCTAGTCACTGGCCACAGCCATGGGATCCCCACTGCTCCACCAAGCCAGTCACTGGCCACAGCCATGGGATCCCCACTGCTTCACCAAGCCAGTCACTGGCCACAGCCATGAGATCCCCACTGCTCCACCAAGCCAGTCACTGGCCACAGCCATGGGATCCCCACTGCTCCACCAAGCCAGTCACTGGCCACAGCCATGAGATCTCCACTGCTCCACCAAGCCAGTCACTGGCCACAGCCATGAGATCCCCACTGCTCTACCAAGCCAGTCACTGACCACAGCCATGAGATCCCCACTGCTCCACCAAGCCAGTCACTGGCCACAGCCATGAGATCCCCACTGCTCTACCAAGCCAGTCACTGGCCACAGCCATGAGATCCCCACTGCTCCACCCAGCCAGTCACTGGCCACAGCCATGAGATCCCCACTGCTCTATCTAGCCAGTCACTGGCCACAGCCATGAGATCCCCACTGCTCTATCTAGCCAGTCACTGGCCACAGCCATGAGATCCCCACTGCTCTACCAAGCCAGTCACTGGCCACAGCCATGAGATCCCCACTGCTCCACCAAGCCAGTCACTGGCCACAGCCATGGGATCCCCACTGCTCCACCAAGCCAGTCACTGGCCACAACCATGAGATCCCCACTGCTCCACCCAGCCAGTCACTGGCCACAGCCATGAGATCCCCACTGCTCCACCCAGCCAGTCACTGGCCACAGCCATGAGATCCCCACTGCTCCACCCAGCCAGTCACTGGCCACAACCATGAGATCCCCACTGCTCCACCAAGCCAGTCACTGGCCACAGCCATGAGATCCCCACTGCTCTATCTAGCCAGTCACTGGCCACAGCCATGAGATCCCCACTGCTCCACCAAGCCAGTCACTGGCCACAGCCATGAGATCCCCACTGCTCTATCTAGCCAGTCACTGGCCACAGCCATGAGATCCCCACTGCTCCACCAAGCCAGCCACTGGCCACAGCCATGATATCCCCACTGCTCTACCACAGCAGTCACTGGCCACAGCCATGAGATTCCCACTGCTCTACCAAGCCAGTCACTGGCCACAGCCATGAGATCCCCACTGCTCTACCCAGCCAGTCACTGGCCACAGCCATGAGATCCCCACTGCTCCACCCAGCCAGTCACTGGCCAGAGCCATGAGATCCCCACTGCTCCACCCAGCCAGTCACTGGCCAGAGCCATGAGATTCCCACTGCTCTACCAAGCCAGTCACTGGCCACAGCCATGAGATCCCCACTGCTCCACCAAGCCAGTCACTGGCCACAGCCATGTGATCCCCACTGCTCCACCAAGCCAGTCACTGGCCACAGCCATGAGATCCCCACTGCTCTAAAAAAGCCAGTCACTGGCCACAGCCATGAGATCCCCACTGCTCCACCAAGCCAGTCACTGGCCACAGCCATGAGATCCCCACTGCTCTACCAAGCCAGTCACTGGCCACAGCCATGAGATCCCCACTGTTCTAAAAAAGCCAGTCACTGGCCACAGCCATGAGATCCACACTACTCTACCAAGCCAGTCACTGGCCACAGCCATGAGATCCCCACTGCTCTACCAAGCCAGTCACTGGCCACAGCTATAAGATCACCACTGCTCTACCAAGCCAGTCACTGGCCACAGCCATGAGATCCCCACTGCTCTAACAAGCCAGTCACTGGCCACAGCCATGAGATCCCCACTGCTCCACCAAGCCAGTCACTGGCCACAGCCATGAGATCCCCACTGCTCTACCAAGCCAATCACTGGCCACAGCCATGAGATCCCCACTGCTCCAACAAGCCAATCACAGGCCACAGCCATGAGATCCCCACTGCTCCACCAAGCCAGTCACTGGCCACAGCCATGAGATCCCCACTGCTCTACCAAGCCAGTCACTGGCTACAGCCACAAGATTCCCACTGCTCTACCAAGCCAGTCACTGGCCACAGCCATGAGATCCCCACTGCTCTACCAAGCCAGTCACTGGCCACAGCCATGAGATCCCCACTGCTCTACCAAGCCAATCACTGGCCACAGCCATGAGATCCCCACTGCTCCAACAAGCCAATCACAGGCCACAGCCATGAGATCCCCACTGCTCCACCAAGCCAGTCACTGGCCACAGCCATGAGATCCCCACTACTCTACCAAGCCAGTCACTGGCCACAGCAATGAGATCACCACTGCTCTATCTAGGCAGTCACTGGCCACAGCATGAGATCCCCACTGCTCTATCTAGCCAGTCACTGGCCACAGCCATGAGATCCCTACTGTCCTACCAAGCCAGTCACTGGCCACAGCCATGGGATCCCTACTGCTCTACCAAGCCAGTCACTGGCCACAGCCATGGGATCCCTACTGCTCTACCAAGCCAGTCACTGGCCACGGCCATGAGATCCCCACTGCTCCACCCAGCCAGTCACTGGCCACAGCTATAAGATCACCACTGCTCTACCAAGCCAGTCACTGGCCACAGCCATGAGATCCCCACTGCTCCACCCAGCCAGTCACTGGCCACAGCTATAAGATCACCACTGCTCTACCAAGCCAGTCACTGGCCACAGCCATGAGATCCCCACTGCTCTACCAAGCCAGTCACTGGCCACAGCCATGAGATCCCCACTGCTCTATCTAGCCAGTCACTGGCCACAGCCATGAGATCCCCACTGCTCCACCCAGCCAGTCAATGGCCACAGCTATAAGATCACCACTGCTCCACCAAGCCAGTCACTGGCCACAGCCATGAGATCCCCACTACTCTACCCAGCCAGTCAATAGCCACAGCCATGAGATTCCCACTGCTCTACCAAGCCAGTCACTGGCCACAGCCATGAGATCCCCACTGCTCTACCAAGCCAATCACTGGCCACAGCCATGAGATCCCCACTGCTCCACCAAGCCAGTCACTGGCCACAGCCATGAGATCCCCACTACTCTACCAAGCCAGTCACTGGCCACAGCCATGAGATCCCCACTGCTCTACCAAGCCAATCACTGGCCACAGCCATGAGATCCCCACTGCTCTACCAAGCCAGTCACTGGCCACAGCCATGAGATCCCCACTGCTCTACCAAGCCAGACACTGGCCACAGCCATAAGATCCCCACTGCTCTACCAAGCCAGTCACTGGCCACAGCCATGAGATCCCCACTGCTCTACCACGGCAGTCACTGGCCACAGCTATAAGATCCCCACTGCTCTACCAAGCCAATCACTGGCCACAGCCATGAGATCCCCACTGCTCCAACAAGCCAATCACAGGCCACAGCCATGAGATCCCCACTGCTCCACCAAGCCAGTCACTGGCCACAGCCATGAGATCCCCACTGCTCTACCAAGCCAGTCACTGGCTACAGCCACAAGATTCCCACTGCTCTACCAAGCCAGTCACTGGCCACAGCCATGAGATCCCCACTGCTCTACCAAGCCAGTCACTGGCCACAGCCATGAGATCCCCACTGCTCTACCAAGCCAATCACTGGCCACAGCCATGAGATCCCCACTGCTCCAACAAGCCAATCACAGGCCACAGCCATGAGATCCCCACTGCTCCACCAAGCCAGTCACTGGCCACAGCCATGAGATCCCCACTACTCTACCAAGCCAGTTACTGGCCACAGCAATGAGATCACCACTGCTCTATCTAGGCAGTCACTGGCCACAGCATGAGATCCCCACTGCTCTATCTAGCCAGTCACTGGCCACAGCCATGAGATCCCTACTGTCCTACCAAGCCAGTCACTGGCCACAGCCATGGGATCCCTACTGCTCTACCAAGCCAGTCACTGGCCACAGCCATGGGATCCCTACTGCTCTACCAAGCCAGTCACTGGCCACGGCCATGAGATCCCCACTGCTCCACCCAGCCAGTCACTGGCCACAGCTATAAGATCACCACTGCTCTACCAAGCCAGTCACTGGCCACAGCCATGAGATCCCCACTGCTCCACCCAGCCAGTCACTGGCCACAGCTATAAGATCACCACTGCTCTACCAAGCCAGTCACTGGCCACAGCCATGAGATCCCCACTGCTCTACCAAGCCAGTCACTGGCCACAGCCATGAGATCCCCACTGCTCTATCTAGCCAGTCACTGGCCACAGCCATGAGATCCCCACTGCTCCACCCAGCCAGTCACTGGCCACAGCTATAAGATCACCACTGCTCCACCAAGCCAGTCACTGGCCACAGCCATGAGATCCCCACTACTCTAACCAGCCAGTCAATAGCCACAGCCATGAGATTCCCACTGCTCTACCAAGCCAGTCACTGGCCACAGCCATGAGATCCCCACTGCTCTACCAAGCCAATCACTGGCCACAGCCATGAGATCCCCACTGCTCCACCAAGCCAGTCACTGGCCACAGCCATGAGATCCCCACTACTCTACCAAGCCAGTCACTGGCCACAGCCATGAGATCCCCACTGCTCTACCAAGCCAATCACTGGCCACAGCCATGAGATCCCCACTGCTCTACCAAGCCAGTCACTGGCCACAGCCATGAGATCCCCACTGCTCTACCAAGCCAGACACTGGCCACAGCCATGAGATCCCCACTGCTCTACCAAGCCAGTCACTGGCCACAGCCATGAGATCCCCACTGCTCTACCACGGCAGTCACTGGCCACAGCTATAAGATCACCACTGCTCTACCAAGCCAGTCACTGGCCACAGCCATGAGATCCCCACTGCTCCACTCAGCCAGACACTGGCCACAGCTATGAGATCCCTACTGTCCTACCAAGCCAGTCACTGGCCACAGCTATGAGATCCCCACTGCTCTACCAAGCCAGTCACTGGCCACAGCCATGAGATCCCCACTGCTTTACCAAGCCAGTCACTGGCCACCGCCATGAGATCCCCACTGCTCTACCAAGCCAGTCACTGGCCACAGCCATGAGATCCCCACTGCTCCACCAAGCCAGTCACTGGCCGCAGCCATGTGATCCCCACTGCTCCTCCAAGCCAGTCACTGGCCACAGCCATGAGATCCCCACTGCTCTACCAAGCCAGTCACTGGCCACAGCTATGAGATCCCCACTGCTCTATCTAGCCAGTCACTGGCCACAGCCATGAGATCCCTACTGTCCTACCAAGCCAGTCACTGGCCACAGCCATGAGATCCCCACTGCTCTATTTAGTCAGTCACTGGCCACAGCCATGAGATCCCCACTGCTCTATCTAGCCAGTCACTGGCCACAGCCATCAGATCCCCACTGCTCTACCAAGCCAGTCACTGGCCACAGCCATGAGATCCCCACTGCTCTACCAAGCCAGTCACTGGCCACAGCCATGAGATCCCCACTGCTCTACCACAGCAGTCACTGGCCACAGCCATGAGATCCCTACTGTTTTACCAAGCCAGTCACTGGCCACAGCCATGAGATCCCTACTGTCCTACCCAGCCAGTCACTGGCCATAGCCATGAGATCCCACTGCTCTACCACAGCAGTCACTGGCCACAGCCATGAGATCCCCACTGCTCTACCAAGCCAGTCACTGGCCACGGCCATGAGATCCCCACTGCTCTACCAAGCCAGTCACTTGCCACAGCCATGTGATCCCCACTGCTCCACCAAGCCAGTCACTGGCCACAGCCATGAGATCCCCACTGCTCTATCTAGCCAGTCACTGGCCACAGCCATGAGATCCCTACTGTCCTACCAAGCCAGTCACTGGCCACAGCCATGAGATCCCCACTGCTCTACCAAGCCAGTCACTGGCCACAGCCATGGGATCCCCACTGCTCTACCAAGCCAGTCACTGGCCACAGCCATGAGATCCCCACTGCTCCACCAAGCCAGTCACTGGCCACAGCCATGAGATCCCCACTGCTCTATCTAGCCAGTCACTGGCCACAGCCATGAGATCCCTACTGTCCTACCAAGCCAGTCACTGGCCACAGCCATGAGATCCCCACTGCTCCACCAAGCCAGTCACTGGCCACAGCCATGGGATCCCCACTGCTCTACCAAGCCAGTCACTGGCCACAGCCATGAGATCCCCACTGCTCCACCAAGCCAGTCACTGGCCACAGCCATGAGATCCCCACTGCTCCACCAAGCCAGTCACTGGCCACAGCCATGAGATCCCCACTGCTCCACCAAGCCAGTCACTGGCCACAGCCATGAGATCCCCACTGCTCCACCCAGCCAGTCACTGGCCACAGCCATGAGATCCCCACTGCTCCACCCAGCCAGTCACTGGCCACAGCCATGAGATCCCCACTGCTCTACCCAGCCAGTCACTGGTCACAGCCATGAGATCCTCACTGCTCCACCAAGCCAGTCACTGGCCACAACCATGAGATCCCCACTGCTCCACCAAGCCAGTCACTGGCCACAGCCATGAGATCCCCACTGCTCCACCAAGCCAGTCACTGGCCACAGCCATGAGATCCCCATTGCTCTACCAAGCCAGTCACTGGCCACAGCCATGAGATCCCCACTGCTCCACCAAGCCAGTCACTGGCCACAGCCATGAGATCCCCACTGCTCTACCAAGCCAGTCACTGGCCACAGCCATGAGATCCCCACTGCTCTACCACGGCAGTCACTGGCCACAGCTATAAGATCACCACTGCTCTACCAAGCCAGTCACTGGCCACAGCCATGAGATCCCCACTGCTCCACTCAGCCAGACACTGGCCACAGCTATGAGATCCCTACTGTCCTACCAAGCCAGTCACTGGCCACAGCTATGAGATCCCCACTGCTCTACCAAGCCAGTCACTGGCCACAGCCATGAGATCCCCACTGCTTTACCAAGCCAGTCACTGGCCACCGCCATGAGATCCCCACTGCTCTACCAAGCCAGTCACTGGCCACAGCCATGAGATCCCCACTGCTCCACCAAGCCAGTCACTGGCCGCAGCCATGTGATCCCCACTGCTCCTCCAAGCCAGTCACTGGCCACAGCCATGAGATCCCCACTGCTCTACCAAGCCAGTCACTGGCCACAGCTATGAGATCCCCACTGCTCTATCTAGCCAGTCACTGGCCACAGCCATGAGATCCCTACTGTCCTACCAAGCCAGTCACTGGCCACAGCCATGAGATCCCCACTGCTCTATTTAGTCAGTCACTGGCCACAGCCATGAGATCCCCACTGCTCTATCTAGCCAGTCACTGGCCACAGCCATCAGATCCCCACTGCTCTACCAAGCCAGTCACTGGCCACAGCCATGAGATCCCCACTGCTCTACCAAGCCAGTCACTGGCCACAGCCATGAGATCCCCACTGCTCTACCACAGCAGTCACTGGCCACAGCCATGAGATCCCTACTGTTTTACCAAGCCAGTCACTGGCCACAGCCATGAGATCCCTACTGTCCTACCCAGCCAGTCACTGGCCATAGCCATGAGATCCCACTGCTCTACCACAGCAGTCACTGGCCACAGCCATGAGATCCCCACTGCTCTACCAAGCCAGTCACTGGCCACGGCCATGAGATCCCCACTGCTCTACCAAGCCAGTCACTTGCCACAGCCATGTGATCCCCACTGCTCCACCAAGCCAGTCACTGGCCACAGCCATGAGATCCCCACTGCTCTATCTAGCCAGTCACTGGCCACAGCCATGAGATCCCTACTGTCCTACCAAGCCAGTCACTGGCCACAGCCATGAGATCCCCACTGCTCTACCAAGCCAGTCACTGGCCACAGCCATGGGATCCCCACTGCTCTACCAAGCCAGTCACTGGCCACAGCCATGAGATCCCCACTGCTCCACCAAGCCAGTCACTGGCCACAGCCATGAGATCCCCACTGCTCTATCTAGCCAGTCACTGGCCACAGCCATGAGATCCCTACTGTCCTACCAAGCCAGTCACTGGCCACAGCCATGAGATCCCCACTGCTCCACCAAGCCAGTCACTGGCCACAGCCATGGGATCCCCACTGCTCTACCAAGCCAGTCACTGGCCACAGCCATGAGATCCCCACTGCTCCACCAAGCCAGTCACTGGCCACAGCCATGAGATCCCCACTGCTCCACCAAGCCAGTCACTGGCCACAGCCATGAGATCCCCACTGCTCCACCAAGCCAGTCACTGGCCACAGCCATGAGATCCCCACTGCTCCACCCAGCCAGTCACTGGCCACAGCCATGAGATCCCCACTGCTCCACCCAGCCAGTCACTGGCCACAGCCATGAGATCCCCACTGCTCTACCCAGCCAGTCACTGGTCACAGCCATGAGATCCTCACTGCTCCACCAAGCCAGTCACTGGCCACAACCATGAGATCCCCACTGCTCCACCAAGCCAGTCACTGGCCACAGCCATGAGATCCCCACTGCTCCACCAAGCCAGTCACTGGCCACAGCCATGAGATCCCCATTGCTCTACCAAGCCAGTCACTGGCCACAGCCATGAGATCCCCACTGCTCCACCAAGCCAGTCACTGGCCACAGCCATGAGATCCCCATTGCTCTACCAAGCCAGTCACTGGCCACAGCCATGAGATCCCCACTGCTCCACCAAGCCAGTCACTGGCCACAGCCATGAGATCCCCACTGCTCTACCAAGCCAGTCACTGGCCACAGCCATGAAATCCCCACTGCTCTACCAAGCCAGTCACTGGCCACAGCCATGAGATCCCCACTGCTCTATCTAGCCAGTCACTGGCCACAGCCATGAGATCCCCATTGCTCCACCAAGCCAGTCACTGGCCACAGCCATGAGATCCCCACTGCTCTACCAAGCCAGTCACTGGCCACAGCCATGAGATCCCCACTGCTCTACCAAGCCAGTCACTGGCCACAGCCATGAGATCCCCACTGCTCTACCAAGCCAGTCACTGGCCACAGCCATGAGATCACCACTGCTCTATCTAGCCAGTCACTGGCCACAGCTATGAGATCCCCACTGCTCCACCAAGCCAGTCACTGGCCACAGCCATGAGATCCCCACTGCTCCACCAAGCCAGTCACTGGCCACAGCCATGTGATCCCCACTGCTCTACCAAGCCAGTCACTGGCCACAGCCATGGGATCTCCACTGCTCCACCAAGCCAGCCACTGGCCACAGCCATGAGATCCCCACTGCTCTACCAAGCCAGTCACTGGCCACAGCCATGAGATTCCCACTGCTCCACCAAGCCAGTCACTGGCCACAGCCATGTGATCCCCACTGCTCCACCAAGCCAGTCACTGGCCACAGCCATGAGATCCCCACTGCTCTACCAAGCCAGTCACTGGCCACAGCCATGTGATCCCCACTGCTCCACCAAGCCAGTCACTGGCCACAGCCATGAGATCCCCACTGCTCTACCAAGCCAGTCACTGGCCACAGCCATGAGATCCCCACTGCTCTACCAAGCCAGTCACTGGCCACAGCCATGAGATCACCACTGCTCTATCTAGCCAGTCACTGGCCACAGCCATGAGATCACCACTGCTCTATCTAGCCAGTCACTGGCCACAGCTATGAGATCCCCACTGCTCCACCAAGCCAGTCACTGGCCACAGCCATGAGATCCCCACTGCTCCACCAAGCCAGTCACTGGCCACAGCCATGAGATCCCCAGTGCTCCACCAAGCCAGTCACTGGCCACAGCCATGAGATCCCCACTGCTCTACCACGGCAGTCACTGGCCACAGCTATAAGATCACCACTGCTCTACCAAGCCAGTCACTGGCCACAGCCATGAGATCCCCACTGCTCCACTCAGCCAGACACTGGCCACAGCTATGAGATCCCTACTGTCCTACCAAGCCAGTCACTGGCCACAGCTATGAGATCCCCACTGCTCTACCAAGCCAGTCACTGGCCACAGCCATGAGATCCCCACTGCTTTACCAAGCCAGTCACTGGCCACCGCCATGAGATCCCCACTGCTCTACCAAGCCAGTCACTGGCCACAGCCATGAGATCCCCACTGCTCCACCAAGCCAGTCACTGGCCGCAGCCATGTGATCCCCACTGCTCCTCCAAGCCAGTCACTGGCCACAGCCATGAGATCCCCACTGCTCTACCAAGCCAGTCACTGGCCACAGCTATGAGATCCCCACTGCTCTATCTAGCCAGTCACTGGCCACAGCCATGAGATCCCTACTGTCCTACCAAGCCAGTCACTGGCCACAGCCATGAGATCCCCACTGCTCTATTTAGCCAGTCACTGGCCACAGCCATGAGATCCCCACTGCTCTATCTAGCCAGTCACTGGCCACAGCCATCAGATCCCCACTGCTCTACCAAGCCAGTCACTGGCCACAGCCATGAGATCCCCACTGCTCTACCAAGCCAGTCACTGGCCACAGCCATGAGATCCCCACTGCTCTACCACAGCAGTCACTGGCCACAGCCATGAGATCTCTACTGTTTTACCAAGCCAGTCACTGGCCACAGCCATGAGATCCCTACTGTCCTACCCAGCCAGTCACTGGCCATAGCCATGAGATCCCACTGCTCTACCACAGCAGTCACTGGCCACAGCCATGAGATCCCCACTGCTCTACCAAGCCAGTCACTGGCCACGGCCATGAGATCCCCACTGCTCTACCAAGCCAGTCACTTGCCACAGCCATGTGATCCCCACTGCTCCACCAAGCCAGTCACTGGCCACAGCCATGAGATCCCCACTGCTCTATCTAGCCAGTCACTGGCCACAGCCATGAGATCCCTACTGTCCTACCAAGCCAGTCACTGGCCACAGCCATGAGATCCCCACTGCTCTACCAAGCCAGTCACTGGCCACAGCCATGGGATCCCCACTGCTCTACCAAGCCAGTCACTGGCCACAGCCATGAGATCCCCACTGCTCTATCTAGCCAGTCACTGGCCACAGCCATGAGATCCCTACTGTCCTACCAAGCCAGTCACTGGCCACAGCCATGAGATCCCCACTGCTCCACCAAGCCAGTCACTGGCCACAGCCATGGGATCCCCACTGCTCCACCAAGCCAGTCACTGGCCACAGCCATAAGATCCCCACTGCTCCACCAAGCCAGTCACTGGCCACAGCCATGAGATCCCCACTGCTCCACCAAGCCAGTCACTGGCCACAGCCATGAGATCCCCACTGCTCCACCAAGCCAGTCACTGGCCACAGCCATGAGATCCCCACTGCTCCACCCAGCCAGTCACTGGCCACAGCCATGAGATCCCCACTGCTCCACCCAGCCAGTCACTGGCCACAGCCATGAGATCCCCACTGCTCTACCCAGCCAGTCACTGGTCACAGCCATGAGATCCTCACTGCTCTACCAAGCCAGTCACTGGCCACAACCATGAGATCCCCACTGCTCCACCAAGCCAGTCACTGGCCACAGCCATGAGATCCCCACTGCTCCACCAAGCCAGTCACTGGCCACAGCCATGAGATCCCCATTGCTCTACCAAGCCAGTCACTGGCCACAGCCATGAGATCCCCACTGCTCCACCAAGCCAGTCACTGGCCACAGCCATGAGATCCCCATTGCTCTACCAAGCCAGTCACTGGCCACAGCCATGAGATCCCCACTGCTCCACCAAGCCAGTCACTGGCCACAGCCATGAGATCCCCACTGCTCTACCAAGCCAGTCACTGGCCACAGCCATGAAATCCCCACTGCTCTACCAAGCCAGTCACTGGCCACAGCCATGAGATCCCCACTGCTCTATCTAGCCAGTCACTGGCCACAGCCATGAGATCCCCATTGCTCCACCAAGCCAGTCACTGGCCACAGCCATGAGATCCCCACTGCTCTACCAAGCCAGTCACTGGCCACAGCCATGAGATCCCCACTGCTCTACCAAGCCAGTCACTGGCCACAGCCATGAGATCCCCACTGCTCTATCTAGCCAGTCACTGGCCACAGCCATGAGATCACCACTGCTCTATCTAGCCAGTCACTGGCCACAGCTATGAGATCCCCACTGCTCCACCAAGCCAGTCACTGGCCACAGCCATGAGATCCCCACTGCTCTACCAAGCCAGTCACTGGCCACAGCCATGAGATCCCCAGTGCTCCACCAAGCCAGTCACTGGCCACAGCCATGTGATCCCCACTGCTCTACCAAGCCAGTCACTGGCCACAGCCATGGGATCTCCACTGCTCCACCAAGCCAGCCACTGGCCACAGCCATGAGATCCCCACTGCTCTACCAAGCCAGTCACTGGCCACAGCCATGAGATTCCCACTGCTCCACCAAGCCAGTCACTGGCCACAGCCATGTGATCCCCACTGCTCCACCAAGCCAGTCACTGGCCACAGCCATGAGATCCCCACTGCTCTACCAAGCCAGTCACTGGCCACAGCCATGTGATCCCCACTGCTCCACCAAGCCAGTCACTGGCCACAGCCATGAGATCCCCACTGCTCTACCAAGCCAGTCACTGGCCACAGCCATGAGATCCCCACTGCTCTACCAAGCCAGTCACTGGCCACAGCCATGAGATCACCACTGCTCTATCTAGCCAGTCACTGGCCACAGCCATGAGATCACCACTGCTCTATCTAGCCAGTCACTGGCCACAGCTATGAGATCCCCACTGCTCCACCAAGCCAGTCACTGGCCACAGCCATGAGATCCCCACTGCTCCACCAAGCCAGTCACTGGCCACAGCCATGAGATCCCCACTGCTCTACCAAGCCAGTCACTGGCCACAGCCATGAGATCCCCAGTGCTCCACCAAGCCAGTCACTGGCCACAGCCATGTGATCCCCACTGCTCTACCAAGCCAGTCACTGGCCACAGCCATGGGATCTCCACTGCTCCACCAAGCCAGCCACTGGCCACAGCCATGAGATCCCCACTGCTCTACCAAGCCAGTCACTGGCCACAGCCATGAGATTCCCACTGCTCCACCAAGCCAGTCACTGGCCACAGCCATGTGATCCCCACTGCTCCACCAAGCCAGTCACTGGCCACAGCCATGAGATCCCCACTGCTCCACCCAGCCAGTCACTGGCCACAGCCATGAAATCCCCACTGCTCTATCTATCCAGTCACTGGCCACAGCCATGAGATCCCCACTACTCTACCAAGCCAGTCACTGGCCACAGCCATGAGATCCCCACTGCTCTACCAAGCCAGTCACTGGCCACAGCCATGTGATCCCCACTGCTCTACCAAGCCAGTCACTGGCCACAGCCATGAGATCCCCACTGCTCCACCAAGCCAGTCACTGGCCACAGCTATGAGATCCCCACTGCTCTACCAAGCCAGTCACTGGCCACAGCCATGAGATCCCCACTGCTCCACCAAGCCAGTCACTGGCCACAGCCATGAGATCCCCACTGCTCCACCAAGCCAGTCACTGGCCACAGCCATGAGATCCCCACTGCTCTACCAAGCCAGTCACTGGCCACAGCCATGAGATCCCTACTGCTCCACCCAGCCAGTCACTGGCCACAGCCATGAGATCCCCACTGCTCTACCAAGCCAGTCACTGGCCACAGCCATGGGATCTCCACTGCTCCACCAAGCCAGTCACTGGCCACAGCCATGAGATCCCCACTGCTCCACCAAGCCAGTCACTGGCCACAGCCATGAGATCCCCACTGCTCCACCAAGCCAGTCACTGGCCACAGCCATGAGATCCCCACTGCTCCACCAAGCCAGTCACTGGCCACAGCCATGAGATCCCCACTGCTCTACCAAGCCAGTCACTGGCCACAGCCATGAGATCCCCACTGCTCCACCAAGCCAGACACTGGCCACAGCCATGAGATCCCCACTGCTCCACCAAGCCAGTCACTGGCCACAGCCATGAGATCCCCACTACTCTACCAAGCCAGTCACTGGCCACAGCCATGAGATCCCCACTGCTCTACCAAGCCAGTCACTGGCCACAGCCATGAGATCCCCACTGCTCTATCTAGCCAGTCACTGGCCACAGCCATGAGATCACCACTGCTCTATCTAGCCAGTCACTGGCCACAGCTATGAGATCCCCACTGCTCCACCAAGCCAGTCACTGGCCACAGCCATGAGATCCCCACTGCTCTACCAAGCCAGTCACTGGCCACAGCCATGAGATCCCCACTGCTCTACCAAGCCAGTCACTGGCCACAGCCATGAGATCCCCACTGCTCTATCTAGCCAGTCACTGGCCACAGCCATGAGATCCCCACTGCTCTATCTAGCCAGTCACTGGCCACAGCCATGAGATCCCCACTGCTCCACCAAGCCAGCCACTGGCCACAGCCATGATATCCCCACTGCTCTACCACAGCAGTCACTGGCCACAGCTATAAGATCACCACTGCTCCACCAAGCCAGTCACTGGCCACAGCCATGAGATCCCCACTGCTCTACCCAGCCAGTCACTGGCCACAGCCATGAGATCCCCACTGCTCCACCAAGCCAGACACTGGCCACAGCCATGAGATCCCCACTGCTCCACCAAGCCAGTCACTGGCCACAGCCATGAGATCCCCACTGCTCCACCAAGCCAGACACTGGCCACAGCCATGAGATCCCCACTGCTCTACCAAGCCAGTCACTGGCCACAGCCATGAGATCCCCACTGCTCTACCAAGCCAGTCACTGGCCACAGCCATGAGATCCCCACTGCTCTACCACGGCAGTCACTGGCCACAGCCATGAGATCCCCACTGCTCCACCAAGCCAGTCACTGGCCACAGCCATGAGATCTCCACTGCTCTACCAAGCCAGTCACTGGCCACAGCCATGAGATCCCCACTGCTCTACCACGGCAGTCACTGGCCACAGCCATGAGATCCCCACTGCTCTACCAAGCCAGTCACTGGCCACAGCCATGAGATCCCCACTGCTCTACCCAGCCAGTCACTGGCCACAGCCATGAGATCCCCACTGCTCCACCAAGCCAGACACTGGCCACAGCCATGAGATCCCCACTGCTCTACCAAGCCAGACACTGGCCACAGCCATGAGATCCCCACTGCTCTACCAAGCCAGTCACTGGCCACAGCCATGAGATCCCCACTGCTCTACCAAGCCAGTCACTGGCCACAGCCATCAGATCCCCACTGCTCTATCTAGCCAGTCACTGGCCACAGCCATGAGATCCCCACTGCTCCACCAAGCCAGTCACTGGCCACTTTTTATCGCTGTCTATGGTACAGTGTTAGGTTTGCATGCCGAAGAACATGCTATAGAAAAGAAGAGGACCTCTTAATTATGGAGTCATATCAGGGAAACTTCATGGGGTTCTCTACCCGAAATACAATGCCTGCCCCTCCCCAGGGCACAAACTCCACCTCGAGTCTCGCCCCTTATATAGTTGGCCCAGTGTAAAGCCCAGTTCTGGCAAAGATTTTTGTTGAGCTTAACAGAACATTATTTTCAAAATATAGCAAAGAAAATATCTGCTGCACCAATTTATAGATCCTCATGCTCTCCTCAGCAACCTACCACTGCCTGCTCACTGATTGGAAGGTGTGGCTTCAGACTGATGAGGTTGGGAGGGAGTGATCAGGCAGATGGAGAATTCCGAGGAGGAGATAAGAATTTACAGATCTAGGAATCTGTAACATGCATTATAAATGAATGATTCCAGGGGTCATGGTCACATACAGCAGTCAGATATGATATATCTTAGATCTCTGTACTTCTTACCTAGAGGTTTTTGACTAGTCCATCTGCTCGTGGGGGATTCTCGACATTTCCTTTATTCTTTACACAAGCATCACCTGGAAGGGATCTCTACAAAGATACCAGTTACCCTACTCAGGGGCAAACGCAGGATTTTTAAGGGGGGGGGGGGGGTTCCTGAAAGGTCCAGAAGCACGTATGTCCCCGAGTGCTTCCGAATACAGGTGGCTCCATAATGCCCATGCACAAAAGTGCGCTGGCGTATTACGGAGCTGCCTGTCTTTGGAAGTACTCAAGGACACGAGTGTTTCTGAGGGCTTCTGGTAGCAGCAAATGTGAACGGGGTACAGCGCTGGAACAACTCCCCGAGAGAGGAGCGGGAGATAGACTTAGTTTGGACAATTCAGTGGAATATGCTACATAGTGTCACATAGCGCAAGCGATACCCATATGATGCAGGGATATATGCATCTGCGGAAGATGGCGGCGCTATATAAATACTAACATAGCCGGCCTTTGATATAAGCGACCGGAGCGGTCGCTCAGGGCGCCAGCTTCCAAGGGGGCGCCTATAGCTGGTTGCCTATGCGGAGGTCAACCTACACCTGATTTCCTATACTGAGGGCACCTATAGCTGGCTACCTTTACTGAGGGCACCAACACCTGGCTACCTATACTGGAGGCACCTACGCCTGGCTACCTTTGGGGGCGATGGGGACCTTCAACTGACTTCCTATACTGGAGGCACCGACACCTGGCTACCTATACTGGAGGCACCTACGCCTGACTACCTGTGGGGGGAGACTTGCAACTGACTTCCTATACTGGGGGCACCTATGCTTGGCAACCTATATTGAGGGCACCTACACATGAGATCCTATACTGGAGGCACCTATACCTGGCTACCTACCTATACTGAGTCTGAGGGTGTTTTAAGGGGGGGGGGCGCACTGCGGCTATAATGCGTGGTGCAAATTGTCAGCGCTGTGCTATCATTCTAAATGGGGGGGGGGGGTGGCTAACTGTCACACTGATTGTTTTTATTAATATTCCTGAAAGGTTCTAGCCTTTATTTTTAAGTATATTCAGGATAATGCACTCTTTCCATCTATTCGTGGTTATTAATAGTATTTTTTCTATTATACATACGTGACGTTGTCACAGAGATCTAAACATTTGGCATGATGTGTCACAACTTCAAAATGATTGGGAACCACTGTCCTAGGAGATATCTCAGGAGAAAAGGAGAATTGCATATGGCCTGTGTGTGTATATACGTGTGTGTGCGTGTGTGTGTATATACGTGTGTGTGCGTGTGTGTGTATATACGTGTGTGTGTGTATATATATGCACGTGGGAAGAGGATGAGGGGCACAAAAATCAGGTTTCGCTCAGGGCGCTGTGAAACCGAAGGCCGGCCCTGACTTAGTTTGGACAATTCAGTGGAATGTGCTACATAGTGTCACATAGCGCAAGCGATACCCATATGATGCAGGGATATATGCATCTGCGGAAGATGTCGGCGCTACATAAATACTAAATAATAATATTTTGCCTCACCAGGATTGCACTTTTATTTAGCTTTCCTGTAAGACAAGAACACACAGCCAGCCAGCTCTAGGGGAAGAGGGAAACAAAGGTGAATGAAGGAGGCTGCTGCACACCAAGAGGGCTTCTGAGCGTTTTTCAAATCAACAGTGATTTGAAAAGCGCTTGGCTAATGTTACCCTATGAGGGTGTTCCCACAGCAGCGTTGTGATTTTTTCAAAATCGCAGGTATACTGCATGTAGCTTGTTTTTGAGCAATTCATTCAAAAAATCGCTCTGAAAATCGCTTCACAAAATCACACTCACAAATTGCTAGTGATTGCTAGTGTCATTTTGGCGTTGCACTAGCCCAGAGAGAGGAGTGGAGAAATTGAGAATAGCCTGAGATGGAGCAGAGAACGTATTTGTATTGCAGTCCCACATCACACAGGCTACTTGCCTGTAATCGGACTCCTGTCCCTGCCAGTCTCTCACACAAGTCAGAAAGAAGCCCTCCTGGAGTCTAGGGACTGTCAAAAACTTTTCAGCTTGTTATCCACACCTTCTCCACACATGCAGTCATTATAACAATGGGGAGAGACCAGACAGATGTTTGCCCACAGACCCTGAGTCCAGGCAAGCTCTGCATCATGCTGTGCATATTTACCAGCTTGCCTGCACTCTAATTTCATCATGTCGGACACTTCTGTGCTGTGGAGAGTCCAGGACTCCATAATCAATATTCTCTCACTGCAGGCTGCATCTTTTTGTGAGGGAAGCTGGGCTGCCTCTCTCATTCTATTAGCTGGAGGGAGGCACCAGAAGTAAGAAGGGAGGGAGAATGAGGCTGTTTATATTATGCAGGCTTCCCTGGCTGAATACACAGTTCAGTGCAGGGGGGAGGTTCCAGACACCCGGAATAGCCCCCTGAGTTCGCCAGTGCTACTCGATTGCACATTATTCTGCCATGTGGACTGAGAAAATGCCATTCAGTAAGTGCTTTTGAAATTAAAGAAAACCCTGAGAATCTCCCATGAGGAGATGGGCTAGTCCAAATACCTAGTTTAAATACTACATAGGAAGAAAGTAGTTTACAGTTCATTTCACTAGGAGTTCATGCATTTTACATGTCTGTGTACATATTTTACAGGTCTTCTTCATAGTGTCCCTTCATGTTTCAAATAATCCTCTCTATCCAGCCGCAGTATTTATTAACCACTTAAGCTCTCAGTCGTTTTCACTTGATGCATCCGAGCAATGTTCACCTCCCATTCATTAGCCTATAACTTTATCACTACTTATTACAATGAACTGATCTATATCTTGTTTTTTCCGCCACCAATTAGGCTTTCTTCGGGGGGTACATTTTGCTAAGAGCCACTTTACTGTAAATGCATTTTAACAGTAAGAATAAGAAAAAAAAATGAAAAAATTCATTATTTGTCAGTTTTCGGCCGTTATAGTTTTAAAATAATGCCTCCATAATTAAAACCCACGTATTGTAATTGCCCATTTGTCACGGTTATTTCACCGTTTAAATTATGTCCCTATCACAATGTATCGCGACAATATTTTATTTGGAAATAAAAGAGCATTTTTTCCGTTTTGCATTCATCACTATTTACAAGCTTATAAAAAAAAAAAAAAATAGAGAGAAATATTTCATCTTTATATAGATATTTAAAAAGTTTAGACCCTTAGGTAAATATTTGTGTTTTTTTTTTTTATAGTAATATTTTTTTATTTTTTTTTATTAAACATTTTATGTGGGCATTTTTGGGAGGGTGGGATATAAAAGTGTTTTATTTGGGGAAATATTGGTGTAGTGTAATGTTTTTTAACTTTTACTTGTAGTTTTACTTTTTGGCCACAAGATGGCAATCTTGAGTTTGTTTACATGACGTCACTCTAAGGGTACAATGTACGTTTAGAGGGACACAGCTTCAGAAAAAGCGTAGCTTCCGAGAGAAGCTGTCGCTTTTTCAGCGGGGGGAGAGGAATCAGTGATCGGGCTCCATAGCCCGATACATTGATTCCGTGGCTACCGAATCCGCGGCCGGGAGTGCGCGTGCAATCAGCCGCGGGAGCGCGCCTGTCCTCCTTTACGTTTTTATACGTCAAGGAGGACAAAGTGGTTAAAGTATTTATTTATTTCAGTCCTGGGCCCATATGCAATTCACTTTTTCACCTGACTTTTCTCCAAGGTGATATTTTCATAACTTGTAAAAAAAAAACCACCACCAGAAAGCAAAAAAAATTCTCAAAGTTATTTTGACACCACCTTTTTCACCAACTTTTTGGTACTTTTTCCATTGCAAAGTGCTGAAAAGTTATTTTAAACGAAAGATGAAAAAGTATTTCCTAAGAGAAAACCGACCCCTGGGTGTTGATCTGCATTTGTTAATCCGTTCGCCTTTTCTCTTTATAAACTACAATTATCTTCATTCAGTGTTCAGTCCTTCAGCATCTGATTCCAGACTCCTCAGATTATATCGCGCTTGGGGACCTGTTCTGCCCTTGGGCTTCTAGACATGGTGACATCTGACTTATATTGCTTTAGACTTGCAGAAGTCTGGCCACGCCTCGGTCTCATGATATGCAGCTGCCTCTAATCGCGAGCATAGAACGTCATGATCTAAACCCTTCATAACAGACAAATGTGGCAACCCATTTCCCACCAACTCCACCCCACCACGCCACTCACGCACAGATGTCAGTGTTCCATCGCAATATACAGTGATTGCAATGGGTTGCACTACAATGGACGCAGTGTGAACCCACCCTGAGGATTCTTTCACACATAAGAGAATTCGTGTGCGTTTTGCATTTTTGCGGATTCGCGTTTGCCGCACATGTAATGCAAGTCAGTAGCATCGCTTTTTTTGTAGAATGAAAACGTGATTTACATGTAATGAAAACAATGAAAGTGCAAAAAAAAAATAATGCATTATTTACGTAAAAATCGTATCTGATTTTGAAGCGAATTGGATACAGTGTCATGTAAATGAACGTCATCGATACGCAAAGGGAAGAAAAAAAATAAAAAAAAAAAAAAAAAAAAAAAAAAAAAAAAAAAAAAAAAAAAAAATCGGTACTTATCCGTTAGCCGGGTGCATCCAGCAGGTGGCGCTAATTACTATTCCCCCTCCAGGCCGACATGGATAGTAGGGAAAGATGTAACTCTGGTGGAGTTTTGTCGCCACCTAGAGGATGCGCCCAGCTAACGGATAAGTACCAAAAAAAAAAAATCACATTGTGAAAATTTGCATAAAAATGCAATTGAACAGAAGAAAAACTGCATCTGAAAAATCGCAAATGTGGAAAAAAAAGCAGAAACGTGCACCTGCATATCGCAGGGATAAGTATGGAGGCAGGCTTAGGGCCGGCTCACACAACGGGCGCTTTTGAAAGCACCGTTGTCTGAAAAGCGATTGGCTAATGTAACCCTAGGAGGGTGTCCCCCAGCAGTGTGGCGATTTTGTTATCCTCCCTGGTGGTATTGATGGTTATACCCGCCAATACAAAACATGCTGTGAACGGTATTGATGTCCATACACATTCATACTCTCCAGCACTGTAAGTTAGTTCCCCAACCCTGCCCTCAAGGCCCACCAACAGGACGTGTTTTGCAGAAAACCACAAACATGCACAGGTGAGGTCATTAGTGTCTCAGTTGAGCTGATTAACTACCTCTGTGGATTTCCACAAAACATGCAGTAAGGGCTGGTGCACACCAAAAACCGCAAGCAGATCCGCAAAACGCTAGCGTTTTTTGAACCGCTTATTGTCATTTTGATAGCGCGGTTTTGAGGCGTTTTGGGGGCGTTTTGCGTTTTTTGCGTGCGTTTTTGCAAGCGTTTTTGGAAGCGTTTTGCGTTTTGCGTTTTTCAGGAAAAGAGGTAGAAAGACCTTAAACAAAGGGTTAAAGTGTGATATATTGATGACACATGTGAAGCACATTGAGCAATTGAAGTAAAAAACCCAATATAAAAAGGGTGTGGTCCTTAACAACATTGTGGGTTAGTTCAGGAGAGGTGACACTGTGGTTTGGAGAGAAGAGTCACTTGTTTTGGAAAGTGTTTCCTGATGTGCTGTTATTGCTCTGTGTAGCAGCATATATGAGACGTAGGCCAAGGACAAGGAGATACTGGGTGCATCCCATGCTACAAGAGCGGCGCCGGAAGGGTCAATTTAGGACCCTATATAGAGATTTGAGGCACCATCCAGACAAGTTTTTTGGCTACACCCGCATGTCTGTGTCCAGGTAAGAATACTTGTCACTTATTTTTATCATGGGGCTAAGTATTTTGGGGAGGAATGAAATTGGAAGCACTTTTTGGCCCTTAGTTAACTGTGTTTGACTGTAAAGAGAAAAACAACACAATAATCAATCCGGTGTATACATAAGCTCAGGGCCGGGCCGAGGCATAGGCTGGAGAGGCTCCAGCCTCAGGGCGCAGTGTAGGAGGGGGCGCAGAATTCATTCAGTTGTCATTCCTAATTGTGTTTGAAGCAGAAAGAAATAAGAAAAGGGGATACATAGCAGTGACTGCAAGCCAGATAACTAGAGATTAAGGTGTTGGGGAGGTTGTGGGCCCTGTGGTGCTTCTTTGGCTAATAGCAATCAGTGTGTGACGGCTGGGGTGGGAGGGATGGAGGGGCGCACTTTGGTGTCTCAGCCTTGGGTGCTGGAGGACCTTGTCCCGGCTCTGCATAAGCTAACCAAATAACTGTGATACTTGATCCTGGTGTGTTATGTATTCAATGCATAAGGCCTCCATCTAATTTTTCTATAGGAGTAACTACTATATTATATATCCATAGTTTACCCAAAACATTTGGAGTATATTATGACCTTACATACTCCTGGTGCATACTTCATTAAGTATATGGCAACAATCAGCATATGGGACACAGTAATGAAGCAATGTTTGAACAAAATCTTTCGTTTTAATGTTTTGTTCTTCTGTGCAAAGAATATTTTGGACATGTGTTGTCCATACTTTGCTTTCAGCAGCAAAAGTCATATGTCACAAATGAAAAATGTTTCTGCAACAAACAACAGTAGATCTAAAGATAAGCATGCTCTTTTTTCCTAGTTTTGATGGCCTTTTAGCCAAACTGAAGGATGCCCTTCGCCGACAAGACACTAACTTTCGCCTAGCAATCACACCAACTGAGCGACTCCTCATAACATTGAGGTAATGTAAACTAAGATCCAAATCTGAGCATTGAACAATAAAATAAAATGTAAAACTACAAAAAAACTAGTCATGTTGTGATAGCAAATCACACATACTACCAGGGCCCTGATTGTAAGCATGTGTACCTGATTCAGCATTTGTATGAGGCTGGCTGTGCGATGTTAAATCAGTGTACACTGTAGAGTCACTGTGCATAGATGATGTTTGAAATCGCATACCTTGATCAGGGCGCTGAGGTGGAGGCATAGAGTAATGAAGCTGTTGACCATATGGCATGTTATGCATATGCATTGGTGGGTAGTGGGGTGGGTCATAAATGCGTTGCATATGGTAAGAGAGTTGTGGGTGTGTATTATATTGTTGGCTGGAAGCAGGCAGGTGTGGTTGCTGCAAGTAGTTGTGCACATTGTCATCTGCACGGCTCTCAGGTAGTAAGAATCTCCCCAGGGTCTCAGAGATGGCATGTCTGGCTGCCCATTGCTTATCAGGAGGATCTTTTTGTAATAGTGGCACCAAACTTAAAAGATACTGTGTGCATGGCTCTTTAAGTTGTTTCATTTCATCCTCTCGCTTCTCCATATGATCAACAGCCTTTTCTATTGAACTAATCAGCTTCTGGTCGTATTCAGCCCTGCTCATACCTCTTCCTATTCTCCTGCCTTGTGTAGCTACCCTCACACCTCTACTAGACCTGACAGTTGTGCGTGTCCGACTACTCGCTGGGCTGTGTGGTGTGTGATCTGGGGTAGTAGAGTCACTGTCTTCCACTGTAGCAGTGTCAACATCCTGTGTAGTGTCTTCTTCAACTTCCACATCACTGGTGGTGGTAGGTGGCACCTCTACATCGTCCTCCTCAGGATCTGGTGGTAGGCTATCTTCAGTCCTTTGGAAAGGGGAAAGCACAACTTTAGTTCATGGAATAGTGACCATGGATGTCACAGCAAATATATGGGCACAATGCGATGCATCTTTCATTGCAAAACAATAGCAGTAGCCTGTCTATTTTTCCCATTATTTGTGTACATAGCTTTTAGGCACAGCCCCTGAGCAAGCATAGAGCAAAACTGGCCTGAGTAAACTAGCACTGATTTTGGTAGATGTGTGTTACAGATGTGTGATGCAGACACTACTGCAGCCAAACATATAACCAGCACTGTCAGGCAACTGTTATGTTGGGTAACGAACAGTCCACATTCCTGTCATGTAATCATTTTAAACTGGACCTATGCCATCCTTACATTAAGCGACGTCCCCCAATATATTTGGTAGAGTGATGGCAGATTATTCGTTCCACACTACTGAATTGCATTGTGGGCCTACTCCTTCCTTCACTGTTCTATTGGCGAAGTTGACAAACATTGCAATAGGTTAACATTTACGCCATACTTACTCAGCCGGTTCATGATGTTTTCTTAGAAATTCTAATATGCCACAATATTTATATTTTGTTCGCTGCGAACTTCCAGACCCACTTTTGGATTCATGGTATTGCTTTTCAATCTCCTTTTTGTAACTGTCTCTGACCGACTTCCATCTTGTCCGCAGGAGGGCAACTAGGAATAAAAATAAACATACATGTTATTTCTTTTCTTTTGCAGATTTCTGGCAACAGGGCATTCATATGCAGCACTTCACTACCAATTCCTCATGGGAAGAAGTACAATCCGATACTTAGTTTTGGACACCTGCAAATTGATCTGGAAAGTACTTCAACCGGAATTTATGCCAACTCCTGACGTACCTATGTGGGAGGCTAACATGCAGCTTTTTTGGGAGAAACATGATTTCCCTAACTGCCTTGGAGCAGTGGATGGGAAACATGTCAGACTGGTTATGCCTGCATTCACTGGCAGTCTATTACAATTATAAAAAATTCTTTTCACTAGTGCTCATGGCTGTTGTGGATCCTAATTTGAAATTTATCTATGTGGATGTTGGGGCTTACGGAAGTTCCCATGATTCCTCAGTCTTCCAGCACAGTCGATTTGGCGTGAAGCTTCGCACAGGCCAGATGACTTTACCACCACCACGCCCCTGGCCTGACACTGTAGAACCACCTTACCCCTGTGTGTTTGTGGCTGATGAGGCCTTTGCACTGTCTGAGCATGTTATGAGACCGTATGCACAGAGAGATATGACTCATAAGAAAGTAGTCTTTAATAACCGCCTGACCAAAGCCAGACAAGTAGTAGAATGTGCATTTGGAATTCTGGCAAACAAATGGCGCATTTATCACACTGCTATAAAAATGCAACCAAAGTATGCTATAATAGTGGTGAAGGCAACATGTATTTTGCATAATTATGTGAGAACACTAGATAGCATGACCATAGAGGAGGAAGAGGGGGATCTTTCAAACAGTGCTCTTGTCACTTTACCACCAGCTACTTTACGTGGTCCCATTTCTGCCATTCACAACAGAGACAAATTAGCTGATTATTTTGTGCCATAACTGTAAGAACTAAAAAACCTGCAGGCTGCTATTTACTTACATGACGAGATCAGTATTATTGTGCAAATAAACATTCTTGAAACCGTGTTGTATGTCTATATCATTCATGACACTCTAAAGTGGCAAATAGCGCCCTAATAATACATGTGAGTACATACACACACATGTACCTGCTGTTTATAAGGAGAGATGGCTATAGAGAGAACAGCTTTGCCAGAGACCTGTGATAATGACATTTCTAATTGTTTAATTACTCATTTAGTGGAGGGGTGATGATATATTGTCTGCAAAGTGCTGCATGAAATCAATAAAATACAACAATTCTGTACACATATACTTACTCTTAGAATCCTTGCCCTTTTGGCTCAAAGTATTCCATTTTTCTCCAAGAAAATCTTTTGCAATGTTGCTCCAGATTTCATGAGCCCTTTGGTGGTCTTTATATCCAGGCAAAGACTTGTCATAAAGTTCTGGGCTGTTTTCAATCTTAATTATCAGGTTTTCTGTGGTAAACCACTTTGCTGCCATCTTCCTCCTGCGCAGTCTAAAATCCCTCATGCAAATCTGCCACACAGGAAGCACACTTTGACCTGGAAGTGCGCATTCTTGAAAAAAACGCATCCGCATCCGCATCAAAATCCGCTTGATCAAGCGGTTTTACAGGCGTTTTGCGTTTTTCCTATACTTAACATTGGAGGCAGAAACGCATCCGAAATCCAAAAAATGCCTCACCCAGGCATTTTTCGTTTCTGCAAAACGCCTGCCGCTCTGGTGTGCACCACCCCATTGAGATACATTGACCAAGCAGATCCGCAGCCGCAAGCGGATCTGAAAACGCCCAAAAAGCCGCTCGGTGTGCACCAGCCCTAAGGGCTGGAACCCACAAGAGCATTTTTTTGAGCATTTTGGCAGCACTGCGATACGCTAGCAGATTGCCAAAACGCTCAGCTGATGTTAATGGATGGGGCAACTTCCACAGGAGCGTTTGCGTTTCAAAGAAACGCAAACGCAGGACCTGCAGCATTTTTGGAGCGTTAGCGCTTCAATATAAGGTATTGAAACGCTAGCGGAAACGCTCAGCAAAACCTAAACTGAGCGGTTTTGCTAGCGTTTTGCGGTTCAGCACACTGTAACAAAATTAAAAATAATTCACAGGACCAATCAGGATAAAACCACGAAACGCAAAACGCTACGCACCCGCTGAGCAAAAAAATACACTGTTGCAAAACGCGACCAAAAACGCGCATGAATCCGCTTGCAAACCGCTCAGACAAAACGCTAGCGGTTGCGTTTTGCGTTTGCGGATTTCAGTGGGTTCCAGGCCTTAGTGGGCCCTGAGGACAGGGTTGGGGAACAAAAAAGGTTATGAAATTCAATTGGATCACTTTTTGCACAGAAATCCGGGGGAAATTCAATGCCAGGGAGATTAAAATTGCAAACATGCTGCATGTAGAATTTTTGGGAGTAATTCAGCTTGTGCAAAAATGCTCATTCATTCAAAAATCTCTCTGAAAACCGACTGCATCTTACTTGAAGTGGAGGAGCCGTTCCCCCAGGAAGGCCAGGAAGGCCCCGATGAGGACAGTCTTCAGCAGACCGGCCATGCTTGCACTGTGGTTGTACAGATCGGGCTGCAGTGACAGCAGATGTCACACAAGGGGGCAGGTCTTTTCACTCTCAGCTTTTTTTTATCTCTTTTAATCTTGGCAGCTCTCAACTCTGCACAGAGTTATGCAACTCAGTCCAGGCAACAGGTTTTTTCACTTAGCTGGAGGCAGAAATAGTCTGGCTGAGCCGAAGATTGTGCAGGGAAATCAGATCTGGTTAATTAACCAGCAGCTTGGATAATAAATCAGCCACTCATATGATTAGCCTTCGGCAACGTTCGGATTCCGCCCCTAAATCACAATTTCTGTGAGGCCTGGAACCCATTACAAGTCACAAATCACTATCGCAATCTCTCGCATTTCTAATTTGCGTTTTGTAAGGATTTCATGAGCGTTTTCTGACGCTTTTGATAGCGATTTTCAAAAGTGTAAGCTTTTTGCCAGAGATTGTGATTACGATTAGCGATTTTAATTCTGATTGGTTGATTTGTTTCAAATATTATTTTATTTTTTTTTACAGTTTGCAGTAATTAAAAATAGCGATTTGCCAGCCCTTCAATACTTTGCAGTGAAGCGCAAACACTCCCAAAATGCTGCATGTCCTGCGATGGCGATTTTACTAATCGCAATCGCTACTGTGGGATTTGGGTACTTATCCGTTAGCCGGGCGCATCCGGCAGGTGGCGCTGTTGTAGCGAATTTCGATGCGCTGTTGTATCTAATTCCATTCATAGTTACTGAACGTAGTACTGTGTGAATGGAAGCGCCGCAGGTGGCGCTAATTTCATTGTTGATACGTAACGATACAGTGTGTTGATGTCAACGAATATACATTGTATTTGAAGTGGCCGGAATTAAAATGAAGGCGGCGGCAATGTAACACATGAAGCCGCCGCCTTCATTTTAATTCCGGCCACTTCAAATACAATGTATATTCGTTGCCATTAACACACTGTATCGTTACGTTGCGTATCAACAATGTAATTAGCGCCACCTGCGGCCACCTGTTACCATAGTAACTATGAATGGAATTAGATACAACTGCGCATCGAAATTCGCTACAACAGCGCCACCTGCCGGATGCGCCCGGCTAACGGATAAGTACCGGGATTTGTTACATTTATTTACATTGGCAGAGCGTTTAGGGAAATCACTAGCTATTGAAAGCTCTCTCCAAACGCTCCAAAAAGAGCTGTAGTGGGTTCCAGGCCTGAGGAGAAGATACATTTTCTTGAATTAATTTGAGTTGTATACATCCACCTTAGGGCCTTTTCACACAAAGGCCCATATGCAGTTCACCTTTCTCCTGTTTTCTCCTAGCTGATAACACCTTGTCAATCTCACTAATATAATAAATGGGAAAGTTCGGATGTTTGTTACTCGATCACGCAAAAATGGCTGAACGGATTTGAATGAAATTTGGCACACACATAGTACATTACCTGGAATAAAGTATAGGATACTTTTTATCCCCATAACCAAAAAGTGGGCGGAGACAAATACACATTTCACTGGGAAATGTAAACTGCAGCCATTCTTACACTGTTACTGGTAGGGTTCTCAAACTTTGCCCAGATGGTCACTGGGTGACTGGGATTAATATTCAGGGAAGTGGGTGGAGCCTATAAAAGCCAATCAAAATTCACCTATTAATTTTCAAAGGGAATATGTATCTGCTGCCATTCTTGCACTGTCAATGACACAAGCCTCAAACTTGGTACAGTTGGTCATTGGGTGACTGGGGTTCAAATTCAGAAAAGGGGGTGGAGCCACAAACAGCCAATCAGATTTTTTTCATTTCTGATTGGCTGTTTGTGCAGCACCAGGTAGAAACAGAAAGTGAAGAGATTGCCTGGTCAACCAGAGTAATTACGCAGCAGGAAGCTGTGTGCATAACTACTCACCTTCCTGCGTTCCACTCGCCGCTGATCTCCTCTCGTCATAGACGCTGATACACACGCTGCTTCCGGCTAAACAGGAAGCAGCGTGTGTAGCAGCGTCTATGACGAGAGGAGATCAGCGGCGAGTGGAACGCAGGGAAGTGAGTAGTTGTGTACAGAGCTTCCTGCTGTGCTTATTACTCTGCGTCTGAGGGGGGAGCAGGAGGGCTGCCCTCCCCGCGGCTCCAGCTCCCCCCTCCATTATGGGGGGGGGGGGGGGAGGGGGTTGGACCTACCTAACCTATACTGGGGGAAGCTGCCTATCTAACCTATATTGGGGGGCACCTACCTAATCTAACTTATATTTGGGGGCAGCTACCTAATCTAACCTATACTGGGGGACACCTACCTAATCTAACTTATATTTGGGGCAGCTACCTAATCTAACCTATACTGGGGGGCACCTACCTATCTAACCTATACTGGGGTGGGCAGCTACCTATCTAACCTATACTGGGGTGGGCAGCTACCTAATCTAACCTATACTGGGGCACCTACCTAATCTAACCTATACTGCGGGACACCTACCTAATCTAACCTATACTGGAGGGCAGCTACCTATCTAACCTATACTGGGTCAAAATATAAGGTAAGACGCCGAGAGCCCAGTATAGTGTAGTATGTACTGTAAATTGGGTATGGAAGGTAAGTATAGGTAGGTTATACTCACAAACAAGGGTTACCGTCCAGGTAACCACTATGAAGGCAGGTGAGGAGATTAGACCTGTCCTCACTCAGGATTAAGAAGTCGCTCTCTGTAGATCGGGAAAAAAGAAGAATTCCCCTCCACCAGGGGTGGAAACAACTGCAAAAGGAGTACAGAGGCGCCAACAGGGTAAAAACAATATTTCTTTAAAATGGTTAAAATGAAGTAGGTAGCGGTGGACTTACCCCTCCAAAACAGACACAAAAATTGCTGTTTTAAGCAAAAATCAGTTTATTTACATACTCTGAATAAGGTGCAACGCGTTTCGCGGGTATATCCCACTTCCTCAGGCAATAAATAGGAGCATATCACTGTTGACAGAAGACAGTATGCTAAGTACTCATACAGACAGCCAAGATATATAAAAAAAATATTATACAAAAATTAATTTAAATTTTTTTTTTTTTTATATATAGAATATTTTCATAAAATGGCTAAAATGGGCTTTGAATTGAATATATATCTGTGTATATGCGTGCTCATATTTTTGTCTCTCATACATATTAACACAGGGGTATATAGTGTATTCCAAGTATAATAGGTTGTGGGGAAAGAAACTGGGGGGGGGGGGTTTTGTGTTTTTTTCTCTCAGGGGGGGGGGGGAAGCGATCAATGTGTGGACTAGTAAGAGAAGCAATCCTATATACATATGGGTCTTACATGTGCAAACATAGGGACTGGTGAGGTGTGTGGATAAAGAGTATTCTTACATACAACAAATTAAAATTGAGTACTTAAAAAGGGGTTAAATAATGTAATCAAAAGACTCACCCAATGCGGTCCGGTACATAGCCTGGCGCCTCTGTACCGAGCAATGTTGGAGGATGGCCTCTTATACTGTGTTAATCCCTTATTAGGGTGTAATTAGCCAATGGGAGGGAGAGTGTGGGTGTGCATCATCAGTGTGGGCCGTCGCTCTGTGTATGACATCACTCACATGTCTAATGCAGTCCTCATAATAAGAGCTGGTGAGGGCAAGATTTTTGTGTCTGATGTTGTGGTGGCTGGATAGTGCACTGGTCAAGGGTTCCGCCTCTGACACAGGAGACCTGAGTTTGAATCCCGGCTCTGCCTGCTCAGCAAGCCGGGCAAAATCTCACATATAAAATTTATATAACCTGCCAGCATGTTGAGAAGGGGATTTTATGCCTATTTTGGGGGATACCTTAATTTGAGTATAAAAAATAAAAAGGTTATAAAGCAAAAATCAACATAAAAGTAGATATAACATTAAAAATCAATGTGGTGATAAAAATTATTAATAGTACATTAAAAAATCAATGTGTTGATAAAAATAATTAATAGTACATGAGTAATAAACAAGATAGAAATGATGAATAGTGTAAAACATCTAACATAAGACCAATAAAATTAGTATATTCAATAGTAATTATAAAAATAACTCAAACATTGTGCAAACTGGCAAATTAATGATTTATACACTGCGAAGGATTGTTCGGTATGGACCCATATATACAGCTTTAGACTGGGTGGTTTAAAAAGTCTAAAACTCAAATGGTCTAAAAAGGTCTAAAAGTTGGATGGGTCTAAAACAGAAAAAAAGTGAAAACATGGCAAGGAATGGGTATAAAACCAGAATTATATATAAAAGACACATTAATTATAAACCACACCACAAATATACATAAAAAATATATATATATATATAAAAAATATACATATAAAAAATATATATAAAAAAATAAGAGGACCATAAAAAAGGAAAAAGCGGAGTATTAAAGTGCATTAATATAGTTTTTCTAGCTGCTCGTTGAGGCCGCTAGGTGTGAGGGTATTTAGTAACTGGATCCAGTACATTTCACGTTTTTTCAAATTGTCGAAGGCATCTGGGAGTGCATGGTTAATGGTTTCGATAAGGGTGATACAGAACAAATCTGGGTTGCTATTGTGCACAGTGGTGAAGTGTCTCGACAGGCTGTGTAATGGGAAGTTGTTGAGAATGTTTCTTTTGTGCTGACCAACCCTACTCCGCACCTTTTGTGTGGTGCGGCCTACATATTGCAGCTGGCAGGTACAAGAAATTAGGTAAAGGACATATGAAGAATCACAGGTAATGGGGGTCTTTAATTTTGAATTCTACTTTGGTAGATGCAGATGTGAAGATGGTAGTGGCTGAGACAAATTGACATGCTTGGCATCTGCGGTTATGACGAGGGGCGGAGCCTGGTTGTTTTAATTTCAGTGTTTTTGCAGTGGCGGTGGGGTGTGAGCGTAGTCGGCTCGGGGCCAAAATGTTCTTAAGATTGGGAGCCCTTCTGAATGTCAGGGCTGGGGTGTTTGGTAGAAGAGGTAAAAGGTAGGGGTCCTGTAAGAGGATTTCCCATCTATTTTGGAGGATGTTACGGATCTCTTTATGTTGGGCACTGAATCTGGTGATGAATCTTGGTGTTGTAGTGCTGGTTGTGGACTGGTTTGCTGAGTTAATCTGTGTATTTTTGGGTTGGGTGGCTTTGGTTTTGGCATCTTTGACTAGCTTGCTGGGGTACTTTCTTGTTAGAAATATTTGTGTAAGGGTTCTTGATTGTGTTTTATATTCATTTGGATCTGTACAATTTCTAAAAATTCTTCTATACTGACTATATGGGGTGTTATTTATCCAGGGTCTATGGTGAAAACTGTTGAAATGAATATAATTGTTTGCATCCACCGGCTTGAAAAAGGTTTTGGTTTTTATGGAGTTTTCTTAGATGTATGGAGTTTTCGTCGATGTTATTTATCCAGGGTCTATGGTGAAAACTGTTGAAATGAATATAATTGTTTGCATCCACCAGCTTGAAAAAGATTTTGGTTTTTATGGAGTTTTCGTCGATGTACAGGGTGAGGTCAAGGAAATCTATTGTGTTCTGATGTAGCTGGTGCGTGAATTGTAGGCCTGCTGGATTGGAGTTGAGGAATTTGAGGAACTGGGGGATGAGGTCTGGGTCACCTTTCCAGATGAATATAAGGTCATCTATATAACGTCGGTATAGTATGATATTGTCGGTGAAGGGATTGTCTGCTGTCATTTTGATAAGTTCTATATAACCCATGGTGAGATTAGCATATGAAGGTGCGAAGGAACTCCCCATTGCCGTGCCGCTGACCTGTTGGTAGGTGTCATTACAGAAGGTGAAAACGTTATGTGTGAGTATGAATTCAGTACAGCTGGTAAGAAACTGTTGTTGTGATGTTGGCATGGACGGATTGGTGGACAGGAAATGTTGAATGGCTTTAAGACCGAAATGGTGGGGGATATTTGTATATAAAGAAGTAACATCACAGGTCAACCATATGAAGTCCGGTTGCCAGTTAACATTTTTTAGAAGTTCAATGAGGTGTTGGGAGTCCTTTAGGTATGATGGTAGATTTTGTACATGATGTTGAAGATGTTGGTCCAAGAACTGGGATAAGTTGCTAGTAATGGAGTTGATACCCGAGATGATGGGTCGTCCTGGTGGCTTGTCAAGGTTCTTGTGTATTTTTGGTAGGTAGTAAAAGAAAGGGGTCTTAGGTTGGTGGTTAATGATAAAGTTTCTTTCGTTCTTTGTTAGAATGTTATTGAAGAAGGCTGTGTTGATAAGTGATTTTAGTGTGTTGTTGTGTTCTTTCGTGGGATCTGACTGCAGTTTTTTGTAGTGTCGGTTGTCACTGAGTAGTCTGTGGGCCTCTTCCATGTAATCGGTTCTATTTAGGATGATTATACCTCCCCCTTTGTCTGCTGACTTTATCACGAGTTCTGGATTGTTTTTGAGGGTATTGAGAGCTACTTTCTCTGATCGGGTGAGGTTGGAAGTGGGTAGTGGGTTGTCAAGTTGTAAGGATTGTAAGTCTTTGAGCACCATGGAATAGAATGTATTGATGAAGTTACCTTTAGAGGTGGTTGGATAGAACCTGGATCTTTCTTTAAGCTGGGTTGAGATGAATTGTTCTGTGGCGATTTCAGCTGGTTGAATGGTGCAGATGGGTGTGTTGTCGTCATTTGTAATGATTAAGGGAACTGGGTTATTATTTGGGTTGGGTTTACTGTATTTTTTTATGGCGAAGTGGCGTTTCAGTGTCAGTTTTCTTATATAGGAGTTCAGATCTGTGAAGAGTTCAAACATAGCCGCTGATTTGGTGGGACAATATGACAGGCCTTTTTCAAGTAAGGATATTTCATTTTTGGATAATATATGTTTCGATAAATTGAAGATGCATTTGGTTTGTGGAGTGAAGGGTTGCGAGCTGCCTAGGGTTGGGTTCGATTTCTTTTTTCGCTTGCCTCCTCTGCATCCCCTTTTTCTACATCTGCTATGGGTCTTTTGTTCCGAGGCTGTAGTGTTGTATGGTTGGCTTTGGGACTTGGTAATTTGTTTGTGAGGATGTTCTGGGACAGGGAGGAGGGGAGTTCTAAAAAAGAGGGAATTAGTGTATCGTTTGGTTTCTTGTTTAACCTATACTGGGGGACACCTACCTATCTAACCTATACTGGTGGGCACCTACCTATCAAGCCTATACTGGGGGACACCTACCTATCAAGCCTATACTGGGGGCACTTACTTATCTAACCTGTATTGGGGGCACCTACCTACCCAGCTAGCCTATACAGGTGGCAACTATACTGGTTACCTATATTGCAGGCACCTACCTATCTAACCTATACTGGGGGGCACTTACCTATCAAACCTATACTGGGGGTACTTACTTATCTAACCTGTATTGGGGGTACCTACCTACCTAGCTAGCCTATACAGGTGGCAACTATACTGGTTACCTATATTGCAGGCACCTACCTAACTAACCTATACTAGGGGCACCTACCTATATAACCTATGCTGGGGGCAACTATTCTGGCTACCTATATTAGAGGCACCCACCTAGCTAACCTGTACTGGGGCACCTACCTATCTAACTTATACCGGGGGTGCCTGCCTATCTAACCTATACTGGGGGCAACTATACTGGCTACCTATACTGGAGGCACCTACCTGGCTAACCTATACCGGGGGCAACTATACTGGCTCACCTATGCCTGGCTACCTATACTGGGGAACCTATAGCTGGCTACCTATACTGGGGTACCTATTCTTGGATACCTATACTGGGGGGACCTATACTAAGTGCAACTAGACCTGGCTAACCTATACTGCGGGCGCCCATACCTTGCTCGTGGGGGGGGGGGGGGGCAATTCTTACACCCTCGCCCTGGGTGCATTTTAGCCTAGAAACTGAACTGATCACAGCGTCACATCTGCAGTGCTGTCCCATGAGAAGATATCATACAATATTTACACTGTTGTACAAACTGTACACTGACTGCTTTACATTGTGTCACAGCGTCACATCTGCAGTGCTGTCCCATGAGAAGATATCATACAATATTTACCCTGTTATACAAGCTGTACACTGACTGCTTTACATTGTGTCACAGCATCACATCTGCAGTGCTGTCCCATGAGAAGATATCATACAATATTTACCCTGTTATACAAGCTGTACACTGACTGCTTTACATTGTGTCACAGCGTCACATCTGCAGTGCTGTCCCATGGGAAGATATCATACAATATTTACCCTGTGATACAAGCTGTACACTGACTGCTTTACATTGTATCACAGCATCACATCTGCAGTGCTGTCCCATGAGAAGATATCATACAATATTACACTGTTATACAAGCTGTACACTGACTGCTTTACATTGTGTCACAGTGTCACAT
The DNA here is from genome assembly GCF_040937935.1 of Hyperolius riggenbachi. NCBI lineage: Eukaryota > Metazoa > Chordata > Amphibia > Anura > Hyperoliidae > Hyperolius > Hyperolius riggenbachi. Next base: position 5,316,267 of record NC_090650.1, read on the forward strand.
CTGCAGTGCTGTCCCATGAGAAGATATCATACAATATTACACTGTTATACAAGCTGCACACTGACTGCTTTACATTGTATTACAGTGTCACATCTGCAGTGCTGTCCCATGAGGAGATATACAATATTTACACTGTTATATAAGCTGTACACTGACTGCTTTACATTGTATCACAGTGTCACATCTGCAGTGCTGTCCCATGAGAAGATATCATACAATATTTACACTGTTATACAAACTGTACACTGACTGCTTTACATTGTATCACAATGTCACATCTTCAGTGTTGTCCCATGAGAATATATCATACAATATTACACTGTTATATAAGCTGTACACTGACTGCTTTACATTGTGTCACATCTGCAGTGCTGTCCCATGAGAAGATATCATACAATAGTTACCCTGTGATACAAGCTGTACACTGACTGCTTTACATTGTATCACAGCGTCACATCTGCAGTGCTGCCCCATGAGAAGATATCATACAATATTACACTGTTATACAAGCTGTACACTGACTGCTTTACATTGTGTCACAGCGTCACATCTGCAGTGCTGTCCCATGAGAAGATATCATACAACATTTACACTGTTATACAAGCTGTACACTGACTGCTTTACATTGTATCACAGTGTCACATCTGCAGTGTTGTCCCATGAGAAGATATCATACAATGTTACACTGTTATACAAGCTGTACACTGACTGCTTTACATTGTATCACAGTGTTACATCTGCAGTGTTGTCCTATGAAAAAATATAAAATATTTACAAAAAAATGTGAGAATTGTTATGACTTTTGCAAGATATACTGTAGGAACACAGCTTGCTGTATCAGGCTTTCTGGTTGTGGAATTTGGCGCCATCTTCTGGCAGTTTTGGTGCACATCCATGGCTACAATTACTAGGTAATGCCTAATGATGTTGATCCAGGGATTTTATCTGATTGCCATCTGGAGTCGGGAAGGAATTTTTCCCTTTAGGGGCTAATTGGACCATGCCTTGTAAGGGTTTCGCCTTCCTCTGGATCAACAGGGATATGTGAGGGAGCAGGCTGGTGTTGTGCCTTCCTCTGGATCAGCAGGGATATGTGAGGGTGCAGGCTGGTGTTGTGCCTTCCTCTGGATCAGCAGGGATATGTGAGGGAACAGGCTGGTGTTGTGCCTTCCTCTGGGTCAGCAGGGATATGTGAGGGTGCAGGCTGGTGTTGTGCCTTCCTCTGGATCAGCAGGGATATGTGAGGGAGCAGGCTGGTGTTGTGCCTTCCTCTGGATCAGCAGGGATATGTGAGGGTGCAGGCTGGTGTTGTGCCTTCCTCTGGATCAGCAGGGATATGTGAGGGAGCAGACTGGTGTTGTACCTTCCTCTGGATCAGCAGGGATATGTGAGGGAGCAGGCTGGTGTTGTGCCTTCCTCTGGATCAGCAGGGATATGTGAGGGTGCAGGCTGGTGTTGTGCCTTCCTCTGGATCAGCAGGGATATGTGAGGGTGCAGGCTGGTGTTGTGCCTTCCTCTGGATCTGCAGGGATATGTGAGGGTGCAGGCTGGTGTTGTGCCTTCCTCTGGATCAGCAGGGATATGTGAGGGTGCAGGCTGGTGTTGTGCCTTCCTCTGGATCAGCAGGGATATGTGAGGGAGCAGGCTGGTGTTGTACCTTCCTCTGGATCAGCAGGGATATGTGAGGGAGCAGGCTGGTGTTGTGCCTTCCTCTGGATCAGCAGGGATATGTGAGGGAGCAGGCTGGTGTTGTGCCTTCCTCTGGATCAGCAGGGATATGTGAGGGTGCAGGCTGGTGTTGTGCCTTCCTCTGGATCAGCAGGGATATGTGAGGGTGCAGGCTGGTGTTGTGCCTTCCTCTGCATCAGCAGGGATATGTGAGGGTGCAGGCTGGTGCTGTGCCTTCCTCTGGATCAGCAGGGATATGTGAGGAAGCAGGCTGGTGTTGTGCCTTCCTCTGGATCAGCAGGGATATGTGAGGGAGCAGGCTGGTGTTGTGCCTTCCTCTGGATCAGCAGGGATATGTGAGGGAGCAGGCTGGTGTTGTACCTTCCTCTGGATCAGCAGGGATATGTGAGGGTGCAGGCTGGTGTTGTGCCTTCCTCTGGATCAGCAGGGATATGTGAGGGTGCAGGCTGGTGTTGTGCCTTCCTCTGGATCAGCAGGGATATGTGAGGGTGCAGGCTGGTGTTGTACCTTCCTCTGGATCAGCAGGTATATGTGAGGGAGCAGGCTGGTGTTGTACCTTCCTCTGGATCAGCAGGGATATGTGAGGGTGCAGGCTGGTGTTGTACCTTCCTCTGGATCAGCAGGGATATGTGAGGGTGCAAGCTGGTGTTGTGCCTTCCTCTGGATCAGCAGGGATATGTGAGGGTGCAGGCTGGTGTTGTGCCTTCCTCTGGATCAGCAGGGATATGTGAGGGAGCAGGCTGGTGTTGTGCCTTCCTCTGGATCAGCAGTGATATGTGAGGGAGCAGGCTGGTGTTGTGCCTTCCTCTGGATCAGCAGGGATATGTGAGGGAGTAGGCTGGTGTTGTGCCTTCCCCTGGATCAGCAGGGATATGTGAGGGAGCAGGCTGGTGTTGTGCCTTCCTCTGGATCAGCAGGGATATGTGAGGGTGCAGGCTGGTGTTGTGCCTTCCTCTGGATCAGCAGGGATATGTGAGGGTGCAAGCTGGTGTTGTGCCTTCATCTGGATCAGCAGGGATATGTGAGGGTGCAGGCTGGTGTTGTGCCTTCCTCTGGATCAGCAGGGATATGTGAGGGAGCAGGCTGGTGTTGTACCTTCCTCTGGATCAGCAGGGATATGTGAGGGAGCAGGCTGGTGTTGTGCCTTCCTCTGGATCAGCAGGGATATGTGAGGGAGCAGGCTGGTGTTGTGCCTTCCTCTGGATCAGCAGGGATATGTGAGGGTGCAGGCTGGTGTTGTGCCTTCCTCTGGATCAGCAGGGATATGTGAGGGTGCAGGCTGGTGTTGTGCCTTCCTCTGCATCAGCAGGGATATGTGAGGGTGCAGGCTGGTGCTGTGCCTTCCTCTGGATCAGCAGGGATATGTGAGGAAGCAGGCTGGTGTTGTGCCTTCCTCTGGATCAGCAGGGATATGTGAGGGAGCAGGCTGGTGTTGTGCCTTCCTCTGGATCAGCAGGGATATGTGAGGGAGCAGGCTGGTGTTGTACCTTCCTCTGGATCAGCAGGGATATGTGAGGGTGCAGGCTGGTGTTGTGCCTTCCTCTGGATCAGCAGGGATATGTGAGGGGGCAGGCTGGTGTTGTACCTTCCTCTGGATCAGCAGGGATATGTGAGGGTGCAGGCTGGTGTTGTGCCTTCCTCTGGATCAGCAGGGATATGTGAGGGGGCAGGCTGGTGTTGTACCTTCCTCTGGATCAGCAGGGATATGTGAGGGTGCAGGCTGGTGTTGTGCCTTCCTCTGGATCAGCAGGGATATGTGAGGGAGCAGGCTGGTGTTGTGCCTTCCTCTGGATCAGCAGGGATATGTGAGGGTGCAGGCTGGTGTTGTACCTTCCTCTGGATCAGCAGGGATATGTGAGGGAGCAGGCTGGTGTTGTGCCTTCCTCTGGATCTGCAGGGATATGTGAGGGAGCAGGCTGGTGTTGTATCTTCCTCTGGGACAGCAGGGATATGTGAGGCAGCAGGCTGGTGTTGTACCTTCCTCTGGATCAGCAGGGATATGTGAGGGTGCAGGCTGGTGTGGTGCCTTCCTCTGGATTAGCAGGGATATGTGAGGAAGCAGGCTGGTGTTGTGCCTTCCTCTGGATCTGCAGGGATATGTGAGGGAGCAGGCTGGTGTTGTATCTTCCTCTGGGTCAGCAGGGATATGTGAGGCAGCAGGCTGGTGTTGTACCTTCCTCTGGATCAGCAGGGATATGTGAGGGTGCAGGCTGGTGTTGTGCCTTCCTCTGGATCAGCAGGGATATGTGAGGGTGCAGGCTGGTGTTGTGCCTTCCTCTGGATCAGCAGGGATATGTGAGGGAGCAGGCTGGTGTTGTGCCTTCCTCTGGATCAGCAGTGATATGTGAGGGAGCAGGCTGGTGTTGTGCCTTCCTCTGGATCAGCAAGGATATGTAAGGGAGTAGGCTGGTGTTGTGCCTTCCCCTGGATCAGCAGGGATATGTGAGGGAGCAGGCTGGTGTTGTACCTTCCTCTGGATCAGCAAGGATATGTAAGGGAGTAGGCTGGTGTTGTGCCTTCCCCTGGATCAGCAGGGATATGTGAGGCAGCAGGCTGGTGTTGTACCTTCCTCTGGATCAGCAGGGATATGTGAGGGTGCAAGCTGGTGTTGTACCTTCCTCTGGATCAGCAGGGATATGTGAGGGAGCAGGCTGGTGTTGTGCCTTCCTCTGGATCAGCAGGGATATGTGAGGGAGCAGGCTGGTGTTGTACCTTCCTCTGGATCAGCAGGGATATGTGAGGGTGCAGGCTGGTGTTGTGCCTTCCTCTGGATCAGCAGGGATATGTGAGGGAGCAGGCTGGTGTTGTGCCTTCCTCTGGATCAGCAGGGATATGTGAGGGAGCAGGCTGGTGTTGTACCTTCCTCTGGGTCAGCAGGGAGATGTGAGGGTGCAGGCTGGTGTTGTGCCTTCCTCTGGATCAGCAGGGATATGTGACGGTGCAAGCTGGTGTTGTGCCCTCCTCTGGATCAGCAGGGATATGTGAGGGAGGAGGCTGGTGTTGTGCCTTCCTCTGGATCAGCAGGGATATGTGAGGGTGCAAGCTGGTGTTGTGCCTTCCTCTGGATCAGCAGGGATATGTGAGGGAGCAGGCTGGTGGTGTACCTTCCTCTGGATCAGCAGGGATATGTGAGGGTGCAGGCTGGTGTTGTACCTTCCTCTGGATCAGCAGGGATATGTGAGGGTGCAGGCTGGTGTTGTACCTTCCTCTGGATCAGCAGGGATATGTGAGGGTGCAGGCTGGTGTTGTACCTTCCTCTGGATCAGCAGGGATATGTGAGGGAGCAGGCTGGTGTTGTGTCTTCCTCTGGATCAGCAGGGATATGTGAGGGAGTAGGGTGGTGTTGTGCCTTTCTCTGGATCAGCAGGGATATGTGAGGGAGTAGGGTGGTGTTGTGCCTTCCTCTGGATCAGCAGGGATATGTGAGGGTGCAGGCTGGTGTTGTACCTTCCTCTGGATCAGCAGGGATATGTGAGGGAGCAGGCTGGTGTTGTGCCTTCCTCTGGATCAACAGGGATATGTCAGGGAGCAGGCTGGTGTTGTACTTTATACTGGTTGAACTTGATGGACGTATGTCTTTTTTCAACCAAAATAACTATGTAACTATGTAAATATGTAACAACCTTTTCTGGTGGAAGATCCAATAGCTGGTGCTGAGCAGTGATAAACGCCCTTTCTCCAAAAGTAATGTATGTACTCGGCAATCTCCCTGTATCCAAGGCCGGATTTATGCTTTTTCCAGCCCTAGGCCAAACTTCTTTTGTCCTATCTATGTGTACCAGCCCCCTCATTCTGTGTGCAGCCCCCTTTTCCATGTGCAACGCCCATGTACAGCAGCCTCATCCCATTCCATGTACAGCCCCCTCTTCCATGTGTAACATCCATGTACAGCCCCCTCTTCCATGTGTATCATCCATGTACAGCAGCCCCCTCCCATTCCATGTGCAGCCCCCTATTCCATGTTTAACATTCATGTACAGCAGCCTCCTCTCATTCCATATGCAGCCCCCCTTCCATGTGTAACATTCATGTACAGCAGCCCCTCCCATTTAATGTACAGCCCCCTCTTCCATGTGTATCATTCATGTACAGCAGCCCCTCCCATTCCATGTGCAGCCCCCTCTTCCATATGTATCAGCCATATACAGCAGCCACTACCATTCCATGTGCAGCCCCCTCTTCCATGTGTAACAATCCATGTACAGCAGCCCCATCCCATTCCATGCGCAGCCCCCTCTTCCATGTGTAACACCCATGTACAGCAGCCTCCTCTCATTCCATATGCAGCCCCCCTTCCATGTGTAACATTCATGTACAGCAGCCCCTCCCATTTAATGTGCAGCCCTCTCTTCCATGTGTATCACCCATATACAGCAGCCACTACCATTCCATGTGCAGCCCCCTCTTCCATGTGTATCACCCATGTACAGCAGACCCGCTCTCTCTGTCATGTACAGCTCCTCTGAGCAGCATCCCTCCTCTGCCATTTGTTGCTCCCCCTTAGCAGCCTCCCTTTTCTATCTACAGGCTTGTCTTCCATATGAAGCTGCCTCTTCTCAAAGTGTAGCCACGCCCTTGAGCATCAGCTACCCAAGACTCTGGCCTTTGTGGGCTTAGCAGAGATCCCGCCCGTATCAGTGAATACACAAACGTGGGAATCACAGTCAGAACTGGTTTACTTCCTTCACATCATACAAATCACTTTGGTCACAAGTTAAAAAGCAATTAAGAAAATCAATCATTACAAGATACAAAAAGACAATAGAAACATCCTTCATTTACTGCAGCGTGACTCCGCCCAAAACTCTCAAGAGACGCCGCCCAAATAGAAGCATCCAAGTGAAGAGGGGGATCCTTGTGTCGATCAGCAGCTCTACTAACAGAGGAGGAGCTGTGAGATACATGGAGGAAGAGAAACCGTGTTTGATCCAGTGACTCATCTGATGTCACCATTGAATCGATCATTATATCCCATGAACGGATTGCATTGTGTATGGCCGGCTTTAGAGACTGTATTGTGGCAGAAGTCGTTCCCTTGCAGAGCTGTAGTCCTGTGTCAAAACCCCAGCACCCCCCTGTCTGCATGGAGTGTGCATGCATGTAGCCTACATGGAGTGTGCATGTTCTTCATAAAGTGGTACTCAGAGATTTACGGAATCTGACACTCTGCATTCTTGCTGGACAATGTTGTTCTCCCAGCTATCCGCTCTGACTGCTGTACATCATTAACAGGAAGCTGTGGTGGGAGAGATATGAGGTTGCTAATAGATTGCAAGCTCCTCTAGTCAGTGCTTGTAGAGACAGAAATGGGAAGTCGAGAGCCCAATGTAGTGTGTAGTCAATGATGATGAACGAATTTCAGATAACTGTAACAGAGTAATACTCATAGTGACCTCAATGGCAACCACTGTGCAGGTAGAGAATAAACCCGACTATACTGAGGTTACCAAGTCGCTCTCTGTGTTCAAAGATTCAAATATATTTCAGACCTGGAACCCTCTAGCAGCTCTTTTCTGAGCGGTTTGTGATGTGAAAAGCTCTTGCTAATGTAATGCTATGAGTGTGATCCCACTTAAAGGGGAATTTGTAACGATTGGTGTCAGCAAAACAGATTTTCTGATTATTGATGATCTGCAGTATCACCAATAATACAAATGCTATACCTGATTATGTGGTGATCTGCAGAATCACCAATAATGCTAGTATAGCCAGACACAGGACAACCAATGTGAGATTGTGTTTGGTGCAACAGTAATGAGAAGAGGAGATCTCCCGAGGAGCGGGAGATTCAGACAGTACTGCAGCCAAGGATCCCCTGAGGAGCAGGGGATTCAGACTGTACTGCAGCCACTGGACACCTGAGGAGCAGGGACCACTGACTGTGCTGCAAAGGATGATCACCTGAGGAGCAGGTGATTAAGACTATACTGCAGCCAGTGGACACCTGAGCAGCAGGGACCACTGACTGTGCTGCAAAGGATGATCACCTGAGGAGCAGGTGATTAAGACTAGACTGCAGCCAGTGGACACCTGAGGAGCAGGGACCACTGACTGAGCTGCAAGGATGATCACCTGAGGAGCAGGTGATTAAGACTATACTGCAGCTCGTGAACACCTGAGGAGCAGGTGTTACAGACAGTGCTGCAAAGGCTGATCACCTGAAGAGCAGGTGATTAAGACTATACTGCAGCTAGCGGACACCTGAGGAGCAGGTGTTACAGACAGTGCTGCAGCTGAGCTTCACCTGAGAAGTAGGTGAAGGCTACTACAGATCCCTCACCAGTGGCTAGGCCCACTGGTGAGGACAGGAAGGTCAGACAAGCAGAGTAGGCAACGTACGGACAGATAAAGTACAAAGACAGAAGGCTGATTCAGTGTCAAGTTCAGGCAGAGTCGGCAACAGTAATCAGATGGGCAGAGGTACAGAATCAACAAGCAGGAGAATAGTCAAAGGAAGCAGAAGGTCATAACAGATAATACAATGCAATTAGTAATTTAAGCTATCAACAGAATCTGGCTAAGTGTGGATCCCCAGATCCAGCTGGTTCTAGCACACTTTGGGATCTGACTAAGGTCTGAGCGCTAACACGTTAGCATTCGCAACAGCAGACACGGGGCAACTGACATACTAGTACTATATATACAGAGATGCTCCGCAGCGCCGCCCCTATCACTTAGCCAATCCAAAGTACCGTTGGAGTCAGCTGACTTGGCAGATCAGCTGACTCCCCTCCTATTCGCATAAAGGTCCTGTCGCCTGGCGCGTGCGCGCGTAGCCCTCAATCTATGTGCAATAGAAGGACCAGGCAGAGCACCAGCATGTAACTGCGCGGCAGAGGCCGCCGGCTGATACGCGGAGATAGCCACCATGCCGCTTGCCTCTGCGGCGGTATCTCCGCTATCTATTACAGCATTACAGTGAAATGTAAGATTTTATGATTTCCCTAAAAGCAAGTTTCTATTAGAAAGAGCAATACGTATTAGTCGGTGCTTTGGTTTACAAAGGTCATCTGGATAATTTATAGTCAAACACAGGGTCACTAATGACCGGCCCTTTAAGTACAAATATAGGAGTATTTAGCGCCACATTATTGGACCTAGTGGTCAGTGGAAGAAACAAAACTTTAATCGTGCCTAACAGGATTCACAAGTTAATGTATAAAATCTCTAGTGTGGAGGTCTTGGCTTATCCCGCACAATAAGACATCTAATGTGGTGTAGCTATTCCACATAGAGGTTTAGAACCCTGCTGGTATAGGAGATGGTTGTAGCCACTAGCATTCAGTCAGCTGTCGTATAGACTGCTAGCAGATGCTGCCTGTAGTCAGTACAGACCATCACCTACATATACATATCAGGAGGACGTATAGAGGAGTGATAGTGCTATTTACAAAGTGGTTGTATAATGTTCTTTAACATGTTTCACCCTACGTTTTTTTCAAAAAGTGCTATACATATATACAATGAGCATAGTGCACCCCCCACCAGCAAAATGTCCCGAGCAAATAGCCCAAGTCAGAGCTGCTCTGAGAGGTTACAAAAGCCGTAGGGTGAAACATGTTAAAGAACATTATACAATCACTTAGTAAATAGCACTATCACTCCTCTATATGTCCTCCTGATATGTATATGGGGCAAACCCAGGATTTTCAAGGAGGGGATTCCTAAAAGGTCTCCCTCAGCCACACACACAATACAGTATAATAATATGGTACGACATGCTGGGTACACGTAATGCAATTTCCCGTCCGACTGACAGGATCTGACAATTATTTCCCAAATGCCTGATTTGCTCCAGATTGACATTGGGATCGATCAGGAGCAGTTTGGATACAGATAGTAATGAGGACAGCCGAAAGTGAAGCATTCACACAACAGATTCAGGTATGAGCGCAGCCCTGTGTTCTGCTAAATTCCCCAGAGCTGCTCCATGCTCTGTACACACGCTGCTGCTCCATCCAAAAATCAACTGTAGTAGGGAAAGAAAGGGGGCGGGGCTGTGAGCTGCAGAACTTGTGCCTGTCCCCAGACACTGTACTGGCCCTGATCTGAGGGGGGATTCTGGGCAGCTGTAATCCCCCCCTGCGTTTGCCTATGTAGGTGATTATTTGTACTGACTACAGGCAGCATCTGCTAGCAGTCTATACGACAGCTGACTGAATGTTAGTGGCTACAACCGTCGCCTATACCAGCAGGGTTCTAAACCTCTATGTGGAATATCTACACCACATTAGATGTCTTATTGTGGGGGATAAGCCAAGACCTCCACACTAGAGCTTTTATACATTAACTTGTGAATCCTGTTAGGCACGATTAAAGCTGTGCTTCCTTCACTGACCACTAGGTCCAATAATGTGGAGCTAAATACTCCTATATTTGTACTTAAAGGGCTGGTCATTAGTGACCCTGTGTTTGACTTTATTTCCCTGGTATATTTTTTCGGTTGTGTGAATATGGATAATTTATATCCCAGGTACAGATGCTGCTATGCCAAGGCATGAGAAGCTTGGCTGCGTGATTAGGGCTGATATCTTTCTCCTCTCCGTCAGCTCACAGCCCGTCCTCCGAGTGCAAGTTCATTCAGGAGAAAGTACTGCGCTTTGGAATGTCTTAGGTAAATAAACAGGCTGCCTGTTTATTTACCTAACACCTTTTACAGCATTACGAGAATGGACTTATGACCTCATACACACGGGCTACAACTGTCGCCACAAACACGTGGCACGCGCATGTTGCGGCGACAGGTCGCCCGTGTGTATGAGGCGCGCACCCCGAACTGTCGCCGGAGACAGCAGTTGCCGTGCAATTGGAAAGTTCAATCGCGCAGCGACTTCTGTCTCTGCAACTGTCGCTAGTCCGCCCTGTGTATGCGGACTAGTGACAGTTATCCACACTCTTGTGAATGGAGTTTCCGGCAGGGGCCGAACCTTCGGCGACAGCTTCCGCCGCGTCTCTGCCTTTGGACAGAGACGTGTAGACAGCGGTCGCACAGGCGGAGCAGTCGCCGAGATGGTGTGAGCGCGTCCCGTGTGTGCTACCGACCAGCTACAACGGTCCCCCGTGTGTACCAGCCATTACATTGCTCTGGGCTGACAAGAGGATGGGACACAGGATCTGTATCTGAGCTATAAATTATACTAATGACCTTTGTAAACAAAAGCAACCTCTAATATGTGGTGCTCCTTCTAATAGAAACTTACAATTATGGAAATCCCAAGAGCTTATATTTCACTGTAATGCCCATTTAAAGGGAACCAGAGAGGAAGCACCCTTGTGTATTTTACCATATTTATCAGTAAGAACATTAGAGAAAACACTTACCATGCTCTCTGTTTCATCCTCACTGCTAAAAGTGTCTATTATCAGCTGTGATAAGAATCCCGGACTGAGCATTCAGTCTGGCTTTGCTGGGAATGATTATAGCTGAGTCATTATAGCAGAGCCACAAGGGGGCAGGCTTGGGCTTGAAAAGACACCAGAGAAGACAGACTCAGCTATAATCTTTCCGTAGCAAAGCTAGACTGAGTGCTCAGTCGGGGATTCTTATCAGAGGTGATAACAGTCAGATTAAACAGAGAACAATGATACAAAGAGCAGATTAGGTGTTTACTGTCATGTTCCCACTGATTTATAAGGTAAAATACAAGAGGGTGCTTCGTCTCTGGTTCTCTTTAAGCGCTTAGAAAACGGAGCAGATAAAATGGCGCAGGACAAATGTCGCTGCAATAGGCAGCAATAATACAAGCCAATGTTAGCGGCAATAAGATTAAATTATGGCGCTGGATAAATGGTGGGCGTGATAAATGGTGGGCGTCTAGTTCCTGCTATTTATTGGGCACCATCATTTAATCTCCTTGCTGCAAATCGCAGCTTGTACTAAGGGTTAGGCAGCGGGGGGGGGGGGGGGGGGGGGGGAGGGGGGTATGCAGGGGGGGGGGCTGGAGCAATTAGGTTTAGGTAGAGGGAGAGTTCAGTGTGGGAGCAGAGCAGGCAGAGGAGTTTGTAAGAGGAACACCAGTGAAAACAATATAATAAAAAAGTGCTTTATTTTTACAATAATTATGTATAAATGATTTAGTCAGTGTTTGCCCATTGTAAAATCTTTTAAATCCCTGATTTACATTCTGACATTTATTACATGGTGACATTTTTACTGTTGGCAGGTGATGTAGCTGCTGCATGCTTTTGTGGCAGTTGGAAACAGCTGTAAACAGCTATTTCCCACAATGCAACAAGGTTCACAGACAGGAAACTGCCAGGAGTACAACGGTCCTCAGAGTTTCTTGTGGGAGGGGTTTTACCACAACATCAGCCATACAGAGCCCCCTGATGGTCCGTTTGTGAAAAGGAATAGATTTCTCATGTAAAAGGGGGTATCAGCTACTGATTGGGATATAGTTCAATTCTTGGTCGGAGTTTCTCTTTAACTGCTCCGGGGCAGCCGCATCTTCATCACTTCCTACTTAGTTAGAATGAGTCCGGTAGCCAGACAATCACCATGCGGCTTCAGTCCTTGCACGGTGATTGGCTGGCTGTAGAAGTCCAGCACACTAAACAGGAAGTAGAGAAAAGACGGGATCGCTGGGACCAGGTAATCTATGAGAGATACCGCTGATGACATCTTATTACTAAAGTTATTTAATGTTTCAGGACATTTCTAGAATGTTACATAACTTTAGTAGCAAGATGCCATTATCAGCATCACCGCGCGCCATTATTGCGCAGCGCCTTTTGTGACTGTGCCCCTTAGGAAAATGACTGCTAGTGGGTTTGAGTTCTAAGGCAGTTCAGGTGAGGTAGTGAAGGACTTACCTCCGGGTAGTTGGACATAATCAGTAGGGATGTAAATTCAGATTCCGCAGAATTGAAATTAACGCATTTCTGAAAATGGAAATCGGAAAACAGAAATCGTAATTCCGCAGAAATCTGATTTACTGCAACCTGGTAATTTTCTCCCCATCACAGAACTCGGAAACATTGGACCAATAAGAGAATGCAGATTTAGATTTTTTTCTGCAAAAATTAGATCACCACGGTAGTTTTAGACCAATCACAAGACTGATTTTCCGTTTTTCCAATTTCCATTTTTCCTATTTTTTTTTTTTTTTTTTTTAATTCTTTGATGCAAAAAAAGACAAATAAAATATTCCTTCAAAAATCGAAAATTAGGAAAACAGAAAATCGGAAAAGCTGAAAAATGGAAATTGTCATTGGCTTGAATCGAAATTTCCGCTGAATCTGAAATAGGCATTTCTGATCATCCTTAATGATGTGTCTAATTTCAAAACCGTTTTATTTTCGCACAGAAAAACTCCATATGCAATGCGTTTCGCGAGACAATCGGCTTCCCAGTGCTGGGCGTAATGGAAAAAACTACGCTTACGGATCATTACGCGTAATTTTACGCTATTACGCATTACGGAATTACGCTTACGGCGTAGACATTTATTTACGGTTCATGTCTGTAATTACGCATAGCCCTTACGCAATTACGCGTAAGAATACCGTAATGCAGGTTGCTACGTTATTGCCTTACGCGTAGTTTCCTACTAGCATGTAGCAGACCAATGGGGTTCCTTCTGATTTAAAGTCTGCTAAGGACCAATGGGGCTCCTTGGAGCCCAAATACAAAGATGCTTAGAGAGCTCTGAGCTATATAGCTCAGAGCTCTGTCGGGTCCGTGCAGGACGCTAAGTCCCGCCGGCTCTCGCTGCCCTCCCCGCCTCTCCCACATGTCACCTATATACATGCTGGCACCCATGGGTGCCAGCATGTATATGGGTGACAGGTGTGGGCGGAATGGACGGCGGGAGCCGGCGGGGACTTAGCGTTAGTGTATGCGGCGGCCGGCGGGTGAGCGACGAGTGACGTCGGGTGCGGTGGAGTTACAAAGTAACAAAGTACATTGTAACTGATTAGCCAATTTCCGTGGATATTGCGTGGGAACTGGCTTTTAAAGGGACAGGTAAGTATTAATGGTTAATTAAGAATATTAAAGGACTTTTTTCGTGGTTATGTTTTTTGTTCAATTAAAATACTTTTTCTAAGTGTTTGTGTGTTTATTTACTTTTAACTCTTAAAGGAAATGGGTAAGGGGTACAAGAAGTACCCCTATACTAATTTCTCCTGGGAGGGGGGGTGGGCATCTGGGGGACCCCTTTTTAAAGGGGACTCCCAGATGCCACCATGAACCCCCCCCCCCCCCCCCCCCCGGAAATCGCGGCCTCCACCTCCACCGCCCATCGGAGGTGGAGAAGAGCCCCTTGTCCTTGGATTGGACAAGGGCTCAGAGGGGGAGGGGAAAGCTTGGCTGCCAATCCATGGACCATGCGGGCTGGTATAGTCAGGGTGCAGAGACCCACGCGGCCAGTGCTCCGCATTCTGGCTATCCCAGCCTGCATGGGGGACAAGGGGTTAAAGAGGTCTGGGAGGGGGGACCCCACGTCGTTTTTTTTTATATTTCCCACACTCAGAACGAAGTAAGTAAAACTCTTCCCACTTGGGGGAATCTATGAAAATAATACACTATTGTTACCTGTGCAAAAAAAAATGACATTTTCCGCATTTAAAAGACATTTTTGCCCTTGAAACTTAAAAATCGATTTTCTCAAAAACTATAAGGTCTTTTTGAAAAAAAATGTTTCCCTCTTATTCCCACTGATCCCCTTAATATACCCTGGGAATTTGGTGTTCCTAAATTTTGCTATTAACCGTTAAAGTCGGCGGGTTTTTAAATGTATATATTTTTCCTTTGAAACTTTTTCCTCTTATTCCTTCTGATCTCCTTAACATATTCTCCAAATTTGAGGCTCTTAGCACTTAAGGGGGCTTTGCTATTAACCCTTAAAGTCGGCGGCTTTTTTATATTATACGGGAGCGTAATATTACGCGATTACGGCAGACTGTGTAATTTCAATAGGAGTTTACTGTCTTACGCGTAATTTGTTACGCGTAATAACGTAACCTACGGTCTACGTGTAATTAATTACGTGTAATACCGTAACCTTACACGTAATGCTTACGGTGCATTTGTAGTGAATTACGATGCGTAATTACGCTAATGTGTAATTTCGGCCCAGCACTGCGGCTTCCTCAGGCAAAATATTGGAGTAACTGTTTCTCCAAAGAAGTGTACTTGGCGCCTCTGTCAAATAGTCCAGTATTTTGCCTGAAGAAGCGGATTATCCCACAAAACGTGTCATGTGTGGACTTTTTATATGTAAAAATAAAGCTGTTTTGAAATTAGACCCATTGATTCTCATTACCTAGAGGTAGGTCCTCCAGCACCTCCCTTTTATTCTGGTTTTAATATATTTTAATCTCTACTAGCGCCTCTGTTCCAATGATTACTCCTCTGGAGACCGGCTCTGAATCTGCAAATCGCATTATAAATACAAGCTATAAATTAACAATTATTTACAAGGTTTTCCCGCCTACAGCCGTCCCGCCTCAACACCCCTGACATGTGCCGCACCCTCAGAACAGTTACTCCAGGTGGCAGTAGAGGGCTTTGTGGAAGATTGTCCCCACCAGCAGCTTGTTCTCCCACACAGCAGCAGACGAGGACCCCTGCAGGACGGAGCCGTTATTGGCGTATACGGTAGTCACCACTGGATCATCAGAGTGAATGTTCTGGATGCGCACAACCTGTGAGAGAGAAAATTTGGTAGAATTATAGCGAGAGCTTGCCTGATCCACGCATTAGTCTAGTATGGCCATGACTGGGTTTTGTAAAGGGAAGCTAAGTATTAAAGGGATTAAAGGTGAATGTACAGTAACCTCTCCCAACCTTCAATATTTTATTTACTTATGCAAAAAGTTAATGGAACTCTCTATGTGGAGCTGTGGATCTGACAGCCCACCCCCTGCGGCTTCCACTGGCTCCATTTCATCCTCCACCTTAAAGGGACACTTAAGTCAAAAAAAAAAATGAGTTTTACTCACCTGGGGCTTCCAATAGCCCGCTGCAGCTGTCCGGTGCCCTCGCCGTCTCCCTCCAATCCTCCTTGCCCCGCCAGCAGCCACTTCCTGTTTCGGTGACAGGAGCTGACAGGCTGGGGACGCGAGTGATTCTTCGCGTTCCTGGCCACAATAGTGCCATCTATGCTGCCATAGCATATATCATATACCATATAGCAGCATAGAGGGTGCTAATGTGTCTGGAAACGCGAAGAATCACTCGCGTCCCCAGCCTGTCAGCTCCTGTCACTGAAACAGGAAGTGGCTGCCGGCGGGGCCAGGAAGATCGAAGGGAGGCGGCGAGGGCACCGGACAGCTGCAGGGGGCTATTGGAAGCCCCAGGTGAGTAAAACTCATTTTTTTTGTTTGACTTAAGTGTCCCTTTAAGTGTTTATAAGCGGCTCTGCACGGAATGGATGAGGGTGCAGGCCAGAGCCTTCATATATATAGAGAAAGGACCACAGAAAAATAAAGTATAGCACTCCTATACTAGCAGCTGGATACATTGGACATATACCTTGTCCACCATTAGGATCGTGCAATATGCATGATTTCCTTGCTCCCTTGGTGTCTTTACCATGTATTGTCCACAGGAATAACAGATAGCACTTTGTGCAATTTGGCCTGACGAAGGGCCTTGTGTGCCCGAAACGAGCGTGTCGTTGCCTCATCACAAAGTTCTTATTATTGCTATTGTCCTGTATTGGAGGAATCCGCAAGGAACCTCTTACAGAGATACTTTTAATGAACCCCTTTGCAATTTTGTGTCAATAAAGTTTTTGATATTTTTGTACTCAAAAAGATCCTGTATGAACTTTTTTCCTGTAGACCTTTCTATATACTGTATGTGAAGTCTGTGAGTGGGTGAAGTGGATGACCCAAAAAAGGATTGGAAGGTTTTTCTTCTTTTTCCTGTTTATTCAAAAAAAGACGCTACTCCCAATTATATTATTACTGCAGGCCAGAGCCGCCATCAGAAAATTCTAGGCCCCATACTGGGAAAACCTACTGGGGCCTACTCGGAACTTGCAGCTCGGGTCAAGTGCCTGATAAGTGCCTTCATGTGCTTTACTTTGTTTCATGGTAGGCAGGGGTGGATTTACATCACTGGAGCCTATAGGCACAGATGTCCTGGCACCATAGACTCCGCCCTCCATGCATGCAGGCCTGGATTTACATCACAGGAGCCTATAGGCACAGATGTCCTGGCACCCTAGACTCCGCCCTCCATGCATGCAGGCCTGGATTTACCTCACAGGAGCCTATAGGCACAGATGTCCTGGCACCCTAGACTCCGCCCTCCATGCATGCAGGCCTGGACTTACATCACAGGAGCCTATAGGCACAGATGTCCTGGCAGCCTAGACTCCGCCCTCCATGCATGCAGGTCCGGATTTACATCACAGGAGCCTATAGGCACAGATGTCCTGGCGCCCCAGACTTCTCCATCCATGCATGCAGGCCCAGATTTACATCACAGGAGCCTATAGGCACAGATGTCCTAGCACCCTAGACTCCGCCCTCCATGCATGCAGGCCCGGATTTACATCACAAGAGCCTATAGGCACAGATGTCCTGGCACCCTAGACTCCGCCCTCCATGCATGCAGGCCTGGATTTACTTCACAGGAGCCTATAGGCACAGATGTTCTGGCACCCTAGACTCCGCCCTCCATGTATGCAGGCCCGGATTTACATCACAGGAGCCTATAGGCACAGATGTCCTGGCACCCTAGACTCCGCCCTCCATGCATGCAGGCCCAGATTTACATCACAGGAGACTATAGGCACAGATGTCCTGGCACCCTAGACTCCGCCCTCCATGCATGCAGGCCCGGATTTACATCACAAGAGCCTATAGGCACAGATGTCCTGGCACCCTAGACTCCGCCCTCCATGCATGCAGGCCTGGATTTACTTCACAGGAGCCTATAGGCACAGATGTCCTGGCACCCTAGACTCCGCCCTCCATGCATGCAGGCCCGGATTTACATCACAGGATCCTATAGGCACATATGCCCTGGCACCTTAGACTCCGCACTCCATGCATGCAGGCCCGGATTTACATCACAGGATCCTATAGGCACATATGCCCTGGCACCTTAGACTCCGCCCTCCATGCATGCAGGCCCGGATTTACATCACAGGAGCCTATGGGCACATATGCCCTGGCACCTTAGACTCCGCCCTCCATGCATGCAGGCCCGGATTTACATCACAGGATCCTATAGGCACATATGCCCTGGCACCTTAGACTCCGCCCTCCATGAATCTAGAAACCCCCACCGAACTGCACTGCCAGTGTGCTGGCTGTCCCAGCTGTCACTTCTCCCTTACTTCCCTTGCCTGTCATAGGTAGCCACAGGTGCCCCTTAGTATACCTAGAGGAACCTTAGTACTAAATAGCAAGAGGTGCCCCTGACTAAAGGGAGAACTCATCAGTGGAATGCGGAGAGCAGGGTGAGTAACCTCTCATTTACACTCTCATCAGGATTCATAGGGAAGGCGGGAAGGAGGCACTAGGGAAGGGGAGTGAGCTGCTTTCCATCATCAGGCGCCTGTAGGCATGTGCCTACCCTGCCTTATGGTAAATCCGGCCCTGATGGTAGGGCTCCCCTGGCCGGGCACCAGAATCCCTGTGCGCCATGCACTTCTCCCCCCTGTGATGCACTAACAGCGGCCCTGCTGCAGGCAGTGTGGTGCATGGCGCATGTGCAAGGGGGCGGAGATGCATGAGTTGGCCCCACCCCACTGATGCTGGGTCACCTGCTAATCTTCAGTCAGGGTTAGAGAGCAACCACAGGGTTTTCACACTGAGGAAGCCCCCGTCATAGTGGGCGTAACGTGTATGTGGTCGTGTTGTGGAGGCTGGAGGAGCAGCCATGAGCGACCACACATAGAAGTAATGATGCTGAATTCACTGCAGCTAAGAAAACTCTGACATCGCCACAAACAGGTACCTGTTAGCTGCGGGATGCCGTGGCACGGTTATACTGGCACACTTGGAAAGAAGCCACAACAGAAAGGTAACATTGCACGCTGTGATGACATCATGCTGAGCAGAGAGCTAGCGCAAATCGGCTGTTTGCAATTACAGTCGACTTTTGGTTCAGTGGATGGACATTGCTATGAGGCTTAGCTGAAACGGAATAATTTGTGTCAATAGCATTGTGGACTAATCAGTGTACGGAATACCTGGATTCTCAGTCCAACCAGCTGATAGACAGTCTGTGCTGCAGTGAAGAAATATTTCCTATTATAAACATAGAGGACTTTGTTATGAGCCAATTATCTGTGCATCCAACTCTGACCCACACACATGCAATTTAGGATTGGCCAATCCAGGTGTATGGATGTGTGAGATGTATGAGTGAGTGTGGTCGGCGCACATGGAGCGTTTCTTGGTTTATAGTCCAGTGCAGGGCCGGATTTACCATAAGGCAGTGTAGGCACATGCCTACAGGCACCTAAGGATGCCTAGGCTCACTACATGGTTCAAAAAATAAAAAATTTAAAAAATAGTGCTGCGCTGCCCCCTGGCGGTTTCTAATAGACCGCCAGGAGGGTTAATACTTGGGGGCACCTCTAGCTACTTAGTATTAGGTAGCCAGATGTACCCTCTGTGGAGATATATTGAGGTGCTGATGATATTAAGGATAACAGGAACATATTCTTTCATTTTTTTCTGCCAGAAGGGAGCAGGTTACCTTGAGTTGCTTGGGGCAAGGAAATGGGTGATTGTCTTGACCATATCAGGTGCTTTGAGTCTGTATGCAGTTCCTCTGAGAGTGCTAATGGGATTATCTGCCTGACTGTTTGAACTCAGGAGACGGCCCATTGTCTCAATACACAAAGCCAGAGGACCAGAGTCTGGAGACTAACACAGGAACGTTTGAAATGTACATGACAGGCTATTAGAAATGGGTGGTCCTGTTGATACCATTTTTTACCTGTGGAAATTAAATCATTAGTGGAGGTGCTATAGTACCCTTTTCATGTATGTGGATCTCTGGAAATCCCATTTATGTCTGAGAACTGAGACAGGAAAAAGCCGTAATCAAGTTTTCACCTGGAGTTGAAAGGCTCACTTCACAATCTTTGATGTATGGACTTTTACCTGGAAATGGAATATGTCTGAGATTTAATTAAAACCTAGTTCCTCCCCTCCCCAAGGAAGTTGCAGCCTACAGGCGTAGCTCAGAGTATAAAAAGCAGAGGCGGATGCCTAGTGACTGTCTTCTCTCGGAGGTAGCGAATAGCTAGGGAGGATCGCGACTCCTGGTCGAACCGGCGTCCTCCCGTCAAACAACGTTCTAACCTAAGCTGGTAACGTTCTTTTTTCCCCCGTTTATTTTTACGCAAATATCCGTGTGTGGTATCTTTGTAACTCTTAATTGTGTAACTTTTTTACTTTGTCTTTTTGTAATCTTTTTGTATATATTAAGTTCTGCATTGTTCTATGTTTTTCTAGAATATTAAATTATTATTTAATAAGTTTGACTTCTGCCGTACTAAACTAACACTCATAGCCTAGAAGAGACTGAAGTGTAACCGTGTATAAAATCATGCCTAATTGTACGCTTGAGCAACACTACCGTATGAAATTGTAATTGCATTGTGGGTGGGGGCATTTGTCATACGTTGGCCTAAGCGCGCAGCTGACCCAACGTACGAACAACGCCAGTGCGAGTAGCGACAGCAGAGTGGCTAACTGTATCGTTCGGAACGACTGTTAGTGGGTCTTTGCTTCACGACAGTGTAAGATTGCAACTGTGTGTGTGTGTGGGTGCGTGGCGTTCCCGTATTTGGCCTAAGCGCAAAGCTGACCCAAATACGAAAACGCAGATTGCGTATTGAGCACTCAATAGCTGAGTGAACGTGTCTAGCAACGCTAGTGGTGGCAGTGGGAAGTGTTTGAGGGGTTCCAGCCTTGTTTGTAGCTTAAATAAGGCTGTTCCCCGCTTAATCTGGTCAAACCCGCAGTCGGGAACCGTATACGCAGGCGTGCCGCGGGCCGGTTCCTGACACCCTCAACATCAAGAGGCACCTGTAGCCACCTATGTCGGGCAAGGGAAGTAAGGGATAAGTGACACCTGGTCCAGCCAGCACACTTGTGGTGCGGTTCGGTGGGGGGTTGTAGGTTCATGGAGGGCGGAGTCTAGGGTGCCAGGACATCTGTGCCTATAGTCTCCTGTGAATGGTGGGCGGAGTGTGGGGTGCCAGGACATCTGTGCCTATAGTCTCCTGTGAATGGAGGGCAGAGTCTGGGTGCCAGGACATCTGTGCCTATAGTCTCCTGTGAATGGAGGGCGGAGTCTAGGGTGCCAGGACATCTGTGCCTATAGTCTCCTGTGAATGGAGGGCGGAGTCTAGGGTGCCAGGACATCTGTGCCTATAGTCTCCTGTGAATGGTGGGCGGAGTGTGGGGTGCCAGGACATCTGTGCCTATAGTCTACTGTGAATGGAGGGCGGAGTCTAGGGTACCAGGACATCTGTGCCTATAGGCTCCTCTGAGGTAAATCCGGGCCTGCATGCATGGAGGGCGGAGTCTAGGGTGCCAGGACATCTGTGCCTATAGGCTCCTGTGATGTAAATCCGGGCCTGCATGCATGGAGGGCGGAGTCTACAGTGCCAGGACATCTGTGCCTATAGGCTCCTGTGAGGTAAATCCGGGCCTGCATGCATGAAGGGCGGAGTCTAACATGCCAGGACATCTATGCCTATAGGCTCCTGTGATGTAAATCCAGGCCTGCATGCATGGAGGGCGGAGTCTAGGGTGCCAGGACATCTGTGCCTATAGGCTCCTGTGATGTAAATCTAGGCCTGCATGCATGGAGGGCGGAGTCTAGGGTGCCAGGAGGACATCTGTGCCTATAGGCTCCTGTGATGTAAATCTGGGCCTGCATGCATGGAGGGCGGAGTCTAGGGTGCCAGGACATCTGTGCCTATAGGCTGCTGTGATGTAAATCCGGGCCTGCATGCATGGAGGGCGGAGTCTAGGGTGGCAGGAGATCTGTGCCTATAGGCTCCTCTGAGGTAAAGCCGGGCCTGGCCCAGTGCTAGACTTTTAGGGGGGTTGGATGTTTTTTGGGGATGTCATTGTCACGGACGGTTGCGGGGCCGCAGACGCGTCCTGGAACCGCCCGTGAAGAAAAAGCGATCGCACTCGATTCTCTGCATCGATTGCGCTTCAGATCAATAGGACCAAGATTTGATGTGTAGTATCCCTCTGCCTAGAAACAGCTGGGGGATCTGTCTTAGCTGAGTAAGAGCCTGGGGGAGGTGTTAATTAGCTTGGACATATTCCCTGTGGAAGGCACAATTCCCCTTTCTGTTCTGGGAACCAGGTGACACCTAGATGTTAATTAGCCAGCAGAGAACTCACTCTGCCTTTTGGGAAAGACAGGATGAGCTCCCAGCAGGGGGCTATTCAAAAATCTGCTCTGCTCAGACCGGCCGGAGCCACATGAGAAAGCATGGAGTTTAGGATTTTGAGCATGTTTAAGCAATACCGTTCAGGTGAGAAATGTGGAAGTTATATCATTCTGCTGGTCCGGATCTTGTGAGTGTTTTGATATTAAATTTGGGCCACTGGCATAACCAGATCTCTGGGAATTCCACCGTTTTTTAACCGGGCATGCAAACATGCCCATGTTTGATATCATATTAATCGGTAGGTTCTGGGGATCGAGAATATGTAATTATTATTTGTGTGCCGGCCGCGCAGGTCTGCCTAGGGAACATGTCATGATTATGAGGTTGCTAAAGCCCCTGCCCAGATGTGATTACCATAGTCCGGCCTGGGGGCCGACTCTGGAAGCCCGCCTCTGATCTCAGCTCCATTAAAAGTGAATAAGCTGCCTGGGAAAGAGAGTCCTCCACCCTGAAAACATCTTGAACTCATCGGTGCCAGCTTGAGGATATGCTGGCATCCACCTGGTCTGAACTCTGAACTTTGATTAAAAACCAAGAACTTTACAAGTTTTCCCACTAAAGGACATCTTTCCAGGAACTAAGTATTTTTCTCCCTTCTTTTATTTTTTATACTGGCTATTACTGTTTTAATAATTGTTGATTTTAATAATTGTCTGTATATATTAATTATTTATATTGCTGTGAATAAAAGACTTCCTCCAAGTCATTCACTGTTCCGCTACCCTGCTTATCAGCACACACAGAACTGATCCCGGGTCTCTGAAGATACGCTACTGTTTGTTTGTTGTTGGCTAGACAGAATACCGTGTGTTTAACCGTTTTATTCGCAGGACTAGTCAGTCAGTAAATCGGGTCCACTGGCCCATACCAGTGGTGGTGGCAGACACCGTGGAATCGTGTGTACGTTGTAATTACCCGTGTCTCACAGGCCCCCTTCTGGGTTGTCTGCGGCTAATTCTTAACGGTTCCTGCGCATTGACTGCGACCAGAGTTCGCACGATCCGTGCGCTGGCACCGTTTAGAAGGCTAAGTGCGGTCAGCCACTAGGGCTCCTGTGACAGTCATTCTCCGGGCTCTGTTATCTGAATCAATAAAGGTTTTGTATTTTTACAGTTCATTGAGTGGCGGTTTGCTTTGTGGTTTATCCATGGTTAGAGAGCCTCCAGATCCCTGCGACTGATCCTTTTTCCCTATCACCCCCCCCCCCCCCTCCAACTCTGAAAGAAATTGGGTGCTGGGGATTGAGAAGGGTTAATCCATCCCTCTGACTTGTAAGGGTAGAGATAATTATAAAATATTTCCATGTCCCCCCGAGAAGCCCCCATCCTGACCTCTGACCCCGGGGGGTCCGCCGCGCTGTACTTGGCCAGCTTCAGTCCGTTGGGGTGTCCTCCTGTCCATATGTCCCCGGTGACGGGATCCACCCACAGATTATCCACCAGCGTCTCCAGCTGCAGGACCTGCGGATCAGCACGACACTTTACAGCAAATCACCATCTGGGGGCTCATTATTCACAAAGCAGAGAAAGGACAGCTTTCTAGCATCACACAAACATGTAAGTAAAGGTACCCAAAAGTGAAGCTCGTAATGGAAAGGTTTCAACTTCAAGTGGTTCCGATTACGAGTTTATGCGCTTTCTATTTGACCGTAATCGAAATATCGAATCGCAGTTTCGATTAAAATTCAATTATCTGTAATTCTGAATCGAAATCATGACTATATATATATATAATTAGTGCTTAGTACCAAAAGCCACCATACATGCTAGAAAAAACACATTTGCAGGGTATGTTAAGGAGGACACAGGAAACAAGAGGAAAACATTGTTCAAAAAGATCTTGTCGTTTTTGATAATTGATGTTACAGAGAAGCCGAGGTGGGGTTCTGACATGAATATTAGGACACAGAGGCACATTCTGCATACAATACCCAGCCTCTGTGTCCTTATAGTGGGCCCTCAGGCCCTCCCTGCGCTCTGCTGTCCCACAATATAAAAAACGCTAGGCTAGTGACACCTAGATTGTCGCTAGTCGGCTGTTTACCTTTCTGCTGCCATTCACAGCCGCTCCACCGCCTCCTGTCTGTGTCCCCTCCCTCCCCGCCTCTGTAAGCCAATTGGAGGAAGCTTACAGAGGCGGGAGGGAGGGGACACAGGCGGGAGCCGTGCTATACAGGAGGCGGGAGGGAGGGGACACAGGCGGGAGCTGCGCTGTACAGGAGGCGGGGGAGCGGCGCTGAGTGGCAGCAGAAAGGTAAACAGCCAACTAGCGACAATCTGTGTGTTGCTAGCCTGGGGGAGGGCCTGGGGGCGCACTATGAGGACACAGAGGCTGGGCATTGTATGCAGAATGTGCCTCTGTGTCCTAATATTGATGGCAGAAACCCACCTCGGCTTCTCTGTAAAGTTATAGGAAAAAAGTCTATATTTAAATGCAGTAAAATGACAGATAATGTATCAACATGAATATAAATGTATTTGATATACTGTATATACTGTATATGTTCAAATGTGGGAAATATTAAAAATGACGTGGGGTCCCCCCCTCCCGAGCCTCTTTAACCACTTGTCTCTCGTGCAGGCTGGGATAGCCAGAATGTGGAGCCCCGGCTATGTGGGGCTTTGCACCCTGACTATACCAGGCCGCATGGCCCATGGTATGGGGGAGAGGGGGTGGCCAAGCCTCCCCCTCTTCCCTAGGCGGAGCCCTGGTCCAATCCGTGGACAAGGGGCTCTTCCCCACTTCCGGTGCCCCACGAGGAGGTGGGGGTCGACCGCGCCCTGGAGGAGGGGGGGGGTTATGGTGGCATCTGGGAGTCCCTTTAAAGAAGGGAACCCTTAGATGTCCCCCCCCCCCCTCCCCAGGAGAAATGAGTATAGCGGTACATAGTACCCCTCACTCATTTCCACAAAGAGTTCCACAAACAAAAAAGGCCCTTTAATGTTCTTAAATCACCATAAAAAGAAGTTATACTTGGAAATGCTCCCACGCCAACATGCTCTTATCTTGCGACCTTGATTGAAGATCTCCGCCAGGCACCGGCACACAGCCGCTCCCCCCGCGCTCCTCTCAGCTGTACTTAGTAATCCGATTTTTCATCTGATTTGATAATTTAGGTCACAGCCCCCCGCAGATTTTTGGAATATTCCCAGTCTCCGATGGTCATGAAAGAGTCAGATATTAGCTGCATATATTGGCAGCCACACAATGAAGGCGTGGCAGGAATGACACACTTCCTGCCCGTCACACTCTAGTGTTCCAGTAGTCATGCACACATCGCAGGAAGTGAGACAGAATCTCAAAGGGGTGCCAGACACTCCCCCCATAGAAATGCCAGAAATCAATACTGAGGCCCCTCCCCCACTAATGAGCAGCGTGCAATGCAGGCGGCCGGAGCAATGCATGGTACTTGCGCTGTACTGGGAGTCTTTTCAATGTTCATTTACAATGAAAGAAATGCCGGCAACCGTGTGTTGCGATTACATAGTGAAGCGTAACGCATGCATGGAGACATCAGACAATCTGTGTACTTCTAATGTCGCTGCAAATCACGTAACAGTGCATTGCTGAAAACGCAATCAGCATCGCACAGATGGGGGAGGTGCCTGAGGCCCCATCCACTGATTAGAATTTGCGTGAGTCGTGCGGAATTGCGTCTTCATGTTCATCGAACATCTAATGTTTTTAAATGGAAGCTGCGTTTTTGTTATTTTTCCTGCAATTTCTAATTGAAAACATAGTGGTTATCTCACATAAAGTGGGCGTCATTTAACCACTTAAGCTCTCAGTCGTTTTCACTTTATGCATCCGAGCAATGTTCACCTCCCATTCATTAGCCTATAACTTTATCACTACTTATCACAATGAACTGATCTATATCTTGTTTTTTCCGCCACCAATTAGGCTTTCTTTGGGGGGTACATTTTGCTAAGATCTACCTTACTGTAAATGCATTTTAACAGTAAGAATAAGAAAAAAAATGAAAAAATTCATTATTTGTCAGTTTTCGGCCATTATAGTTTTAAAATAATACATGCCTCCATAATTAAAACCCATGTATTGTATTTGCCCATTTGTCACGGTTATTTCACCGTTTAAATTATGTCCCTATCACAATGTATCGAGACAATATTTTATTTGGAAGTAAAAGAGCATTTTTTCCGTTTTGCATCCATCACTATTTACAAGCTTATAAAAAAAATATAGAGAGAAATATTTCATCTTTACACAGATATTTAAAAAGTTTAGACCCTTAGGTAAATATTTATGTTTGTTTTTTTTTATAGTAATGTTTTTGTTTTTTTATTAAACATTTTATGTGGGTATTTTTGGGAGGGTGGGATATAAATAGTGTTTTATTTGGGGAAATATTTGTGTATTGTAATTTTTTTTACTTTTAGATGTAGTTTTACTTTTTGGCCACAAGATGGCAATCTTGAGTTTGTTTACATGACGTCACTCTAAGCGTACAATGTACGCTTAGAGGGACAGAGCTTCAGAAAAAGCGTAGCTTCCGAGAGAAGCTGTCGCTTTTTCAGCGGGGGAGAGGAATCAGTGATCGGGCTCCATAGCCCGATACATTGATTCCTGGGCTAACGAATCCGTGGCCGGGAGTGCGCGTGCACCCGCGCGATCGGCCGCAGGAGTGCACGGGAGCGCGCATGTCCTCCTTGACGTTTTTATAAGTGGTTAATCTCATTGCTGCTTTTATAAACAGGGGGATCTGAAAAGTGATGTTATTTATGCAAAAAAAAATAAAATAGCTGCTCTTCACCAATAAGCCCCTTATGCTGGGAATTTCTCCTCTCAATCGTTTTTGCTGCTCGATTAAGCAGTCAATTCTCTTATCTTCCGCTTGTTTTTCTTATCTTTTCCATTCACTTCTATCAGAGATCGAACGGCAAAGGAATTGAAAGGGAGATCGGACATGTTGGAAATTATCTATCAAACCATCTAATCAGCTACAAAACGAAGCGTGTATTCCCAGCATTAGAGAACTTGTGACATTGGTGACCACTAGGTGGCGCTATATAGAAATAAATCTTACCTTCACTGGGGAGAGAGCGTAATCGTCGTGTTTATCAAAGACTGTGATTGTTTTCCCTAAGATATCGGCCACATAGATGAACCTGCAGAGGCACAAAGTCATCGTATATCATGGAACTGGAACTGTATTCAATGCCAAGCAGCAGCAGCTAAAGCAAATAAGATTCTGGGATGCAATATATGTAGTGACCTGGGTACAACTCAGCAAAAACAGGTTTACGTATAAGCACTGCTTCCATTAGGGAAGGTTTGCTGCGTTAGCATGCATGGCAATATGATGAACGGAAACACAGCCTACTGAAATCAAAAGGCTGCTGTGTAATTTGCATGCAGGGAAAAAATGGATGACATGCAGCAAAAAGTCGTGTTACGCATGCAAATCCCTCCAGCCATGCATAGCATAACCAGAGGGATATGGGTTGCTCTTTCGGATTGAAATTCGGAAATCAGTAATAAAAGTAATTTTTGTAGAAATTTCCACCGACTTTACGATTAATTTCCTCAAAAAGTACAAGGTTTTTTCAATAGATTTTTTTCCCTTTTGTTCCCACTCTAAGGCCACATACACACATCAGACCATAGTCTTTAGAAAATGAAAGATCACAGACCAATCTTACCACCCTTCATGTAGTATAAGAGCCACACCTACACAGTCTATTCTATGGAGCTGCACTCCCCATCAGACAGAAATCTTACCCCCTTCCATGTAGTATGAGAGCCATACCTACACAGTCTATTCTATGGAGCTGCACTCCCCATCAGACAGAGATCTTACCCCCTTCCATGTAGTATGAGAGCCACACCTACACAGTCTATTCTATGGAGCTGAACTCCCCATCAGACAGAAATCTTACCCCCTTCCATGTAGTATGAGAGCCACACCTACACAGTCTATTCTATGGAGCTGCACTCCCCATCAGACAGAAATCTTACCCCCTTCCATGTAGTATGAGAGTCATACCTACACAGTCTATTCTATGGAGCTGCACTCCCCATCAGACAGAAATCTTACCACCCTTCCATGTAGTATGAGAGCCACACCTACACAGTCTATTCTATGGAGCTGCACTCCACATCAGACAGAGATCTTACCCCCTTCCATGTAGTATGAGAGCCATACTCTACACAGTCTTTTCTATGGAGCTGAACTCCACATCAGAAAAAAATCTTTGCAAGATGCTGCACACACAGATGCTGTACAGACACAAAAGATCAGTATCTGCAAAAGATCGGTTCCTGCCAAAAATCCATTCCTGCAAATTGCAATGATAGTCTATGAGATCTGCAGATCATCATACACACATGATTTAACTGAGATTCATCTGCAGATCAAGCAATCCTCCGCAGATCTGAAAATCCATCCTGGTGGATCTGATCTGCAGATGAATGTCTGTTAAACAAGGTGTGTATGATGATCTGCAGATATCATAGACTATCATTGCAATTTGCAGGAATGGATTTTTGGCAGGAACAGATCTTTTGCAGATACTGATCTTTTGTGTCTGTACAGCATCTGTGTGTGCAGCATCTTGCAAAGATTTTTTCTGATGTGGAGTTCAGCTCCATAGAATAGACTGTGTAGAGTATGGCTCTCATACTACATGGAAGGGGGTAAGATTTCTGTCTGATGGGGAGTGCAGCTCCATAGAATAGACTGTGTAGGTGTGGCTCTCATACTACATGGAAGGGGGTAAGATTTCTGTCTGATGGGGAGTGCAGCTCCATAGAATAGACTGTGTAGGTGTGGCTCTCATACTACATGGAAGGGGGTAAGATTTCTGTCTGATGGGGAGTTCAGCTCCATAGAAAAGACTGTGTAGAGTATGGCTCTCATACTACATGAAGGGTGGTAAGATTGGTCTGTGATCTTTCATTTTCCAAAGACTATAGTCTGATGTGTGTATGAGCCTTTAGGCTTACAGTGAATGTGTACCACTTTAAAAATATAAAACTCAGATACTCACCTAAGGAGAGGGAAGGCTCGGTCCTAATGAGCCTTCCCTCTCCTCTCCCGGTGCCCGGTCCCGCGCAGGTTCCCCTGTGGCAGTATTCGACCAGTTCGGTCAAATACTGCCACTTCAGCCGCCGAAGGGAGGTTTCGGAAGTCTTCGGGAGCACTCGGGCTCCCGAAGACGGGCCACTGCATACTGCGCATGCGCGAGCGCCCTCTATGACGCACTCGCGCGTACGTAGTATGGAGCGGCCCGTCTTCGGAAGCCCGAGTGCTCCCGAAGACCTCCGAAGTCCCTGCGGCGGCGGACGCGAACGGAGGAGCCAGCGCAGCACCGAGAGCACCGGGAGAGGAGAGGGAAGGCTCATTAGGACCGAGCCTTCCCTCTCCTTAGGTGAGTATCTGACTTTTTTATTTTTATAGCGATACCCATTGGCTTTAACAAACCCTGAAAATTTGGTGTTTCTTACGGGCGCTTTGCTATTAACCGCTAAATTCTGCGGCCATTAACTGTAATGTAAAATGCAGAAAATCTGCATTCCCGATATGTGGAATGCTGCCGACTTTACAGGTTGATAGCAAAGCCACTATAGGTGGTAGAAACCCCACATTTTCAGGGTTTGTTAAGCAGAAAAGTGGGAACAAGAGGGAAAAAAATCTTTCAAAAAGACCTTGTACTTCTTGAGAAAATTAATCGGAAAGTCGGCTGAAATTTACCCATAAATCAGCATCGGAATACGGAAAATGGTAGCGCTAATCGGCAATGGTGGAAAGCAGATTTTCCGAGGAAACGAATATTGGCAATTCCGACCATCCCTTCTAATAGAATGTGTGAAATTGTGCAAATAAAAACCCCTTACATCTTGCAACATAAATTCTGACATCTCATGCACCTTCCCATAACCTTCATTAGCTGCTGCATAAAAAGTGCATCTTTGCAGTGGCAAGTGGGAACCCTGTGTAAGGCCTGGAACCCACTGAAAACCGCAAACGCAAAACGCAACCGCTAGCGTTTTGTCTGAGCGGTTTGCAAGCGGATTCATGCGTGTTTTTGGTCGTGTTTTGCAACATTGTATTTTTTTCCCCAGCGGTTGTGTAGCGTTTTGTGTTTTGCGTTTTTATCCTGATTGGTCCTGTGAATTATTTTTCATTTTGTTACAGTGTGCTGAACCGCAAAACGCTAGCAAAACCGCTCAGTTTAGGTTTTGCTGAGCGTTTCTGCTAGCGTTTCAATACTTTACATTGAAGCGCTAACGCTCCCAAAATGCTGCAGGTCCTGCGTTTGCGTTTCTGGGAAACGCAAACGCTCCTGTGGAAGTTGCCCCATCCATTAACATTAGCCCAGCGTTTTGGCAAACTGCTAGCATATCGCAGTGCTGCCAAAACGCTGCCAAAAGCGCTCCTGTGGGTTCCAGCCCTTAGAGGGCAGAAGAGTTATGCTGGGATCATACAATACAATTTTCTGGCAGATTTACTGTCAAAGCAACTATTCCCAGGTCCGATGTGATTTCCAATCAATTTTCCATTCACCTCTATGGAAAATCGATTGAAAAATCGATCGGAAATGAGATCGGACCTGTTTGGAGTAGTTGCTCTGAGAGTAAATCTGTCAGAAAATTGTATCTTCCTGTGTACCTATCACTATACGTTTATAACCGACACCACCTGGTTTTTATTGCTGTGTGTAACCCTGTGGAATGGCGTCTACTCTCTTCCTGTTGTGGTAACAATTCACTGGCACAGGAAGTGAAATCTTTTTACTAGAGATGTGAAAAAGAAATCAAACAACATAAGCTTGACAAAAAGCTCTAAACGTTCTGAACTTTCCCAGAAAGGTTACCCCAAACCCCGTACCAAGCAGTTCACCTCACACAGGCGTGACATACTTCTCATCGAGGGACATGGCGATCCCGTTGGCATTATAAAATCCGGAGGCCACCTCTCTGACATCTTCCGGGCTGTAATACACAACGTTAGTCCACCGCAGTCCGACCAGCGGCTCTACATGCCTCAGGATGAAATCCGTGAAGTAATAATCGTTGGTGGCATAAAAACTTTCTGGTCCAAGAGCAACAACGTCATTCACGCTAGAAATTAAGGCAACAAACATTGTAACCAGAAGTAAGTGTCAAATAATACCTAGACCACTTAGGTACTGTAAGTATAACTGTATACATAAGTAAATGGCATGAAATTCAGTATTTGTACAGCTTGTAGCTCTGCATCACACAGACAGGGGGTGCCATTGTGCAAAGCTTGTAGCTCCGCATCACACAGACAGGGGGCGCCATTGTACAGAGCTTGTAACTCCGCATCACACAGACAGGGGGCGCCATTGTACAGAGCTTGTAGCACCGCATCACACAGACAGGGGGCGCCATTGTGCAAAGCTTGTAGCTCCGCATCACACAGACAGGGGGTGCCATTGTGCAAAGCTTGTAGCTCCGCATCACACAGACAGGGGGCGCCATTGTGCAAAGCTAGTGTGTAAACTGCAAATATTAGAGAATGATGCAATGTTATTAAAAAAAAAAAAAAAAAAACTATAAAGGTCTTTCTCAAAAAATTAGCATATTGTGATAAAGTTCATTATTTTCTGTAATGTACTGATAAACATTAGACTTTCATATATTTTAGATTCATTACACACAACTGAAGTAGTTCAAGCCTTTTATTGTTTTAATATTGATGATTTTGGCATACAGCTCATGAAAACCCAAATTTCCTATCTCAAAAAATTAACATATTATGAAAAGGTTCTCTAAATGAGCTATTAACCTAATCATCTGAATCAACGAATTAACTCTAAACACCTGCAAAAGATTCCTGAGGCTTTTAAAAACTCCCAGCCTGGTTCATTACTCAAAACCGCAATCATGGGTAAGACTGCTGACCTGACTGCTGTCCAGAAGGCCATCATTGACACCCTCAAGCAAGAGGGTAAGACACAGAAAGACATTTCTGAACGAATAGGCTGTTCCCAGAGTGCTGTATCAAGGCACCTCAGTGGGAAGTCTGTGGGAAGGAAAAAGTGTGGCAGAAAACGCTGCACAACGAGAAGAGGTGACCGGACCATGAGGAAGATTGTGGAGAAGGACCGATTCCAGACCTTGGGGGACCTGTGGAAGCAGTGGACTGAGTCTGGAGTAGAAACATCCAGAGCCACCGTGTACAGGCGTGTGCAGGAAATGGGCTACAGGTGCCGCATTCCCCAGGTTAGGCCACTTTTGAACCAGAAACAGCAGCAGAGGCGCCTTACTTGGGCTACAGAGAAGCAGCACTGGACTGTTACTCAGTGGTCCAAAGTACTTTTTTCGGATGAAAGCAACTTTTGCACATCATTCGGTAATCAAGGTGCCAGAGTCTGGAGGAAGACTGGGGAGAGGGAAATGCCAAAATGCCTGAAGTCCAGTGTCAAGTACCCACAGTCAGTGATGGTCTGGGGTGCCATGTCAGCTTCTGGTGTTGGTCCACTGTGTTTTATCAAGGGCAGGGTCAATGCAGCTAGCTATCAGGAGATTTTGGAGCACTTCATGCTTCCATCTGCTGAAAAGCTTTATGGAGATGAAGATTTCATTTTTCAGCACGACCTGGCACCTGCTCACAGTGCCAAAGCCACTGGTAAATGGTTTACTGACCATGGTATTACTGTGCTCAATTGGCCTGCCAACTCTCCTGACCTGAACCCCATAGAGAATCTGTGGGATATTGTGAAGAGAAAGTTGAGAGACGCAAGACCCAACACTCTGGATGAGCTTAAGGCCGCTATTGAAGCATCCTGGGGCTCCATAACACCTGAGCAGTGCCACAGGCTGATTGCCTCCATGCCACGCCGCATTGAAGCAGTCATTTCTGCAAAAAGGATTCCCGACCAAGTATTGAGTGCATAACTGAACATAATTATTTGAAGGTTGACTTTTTTTGTTTTAAAAACACTTTTGTTTTATTGGTCGGATGAAATATGCTAATTTTTTGAGATAGGAATTTTGGGTTTTCATGAGCTGTATGCCAAAATCATCAATATTAAAACAATAAAAGGCTTGAACTACTTCAGTTGTGTGTAATGAATCTAATGTAATGAATCTAATGTACTGATAAACATTAGACGAAAGTCTAATGTTTATCAGTACATTACAGAAAATAATGAACTTTATCACAATATGCAAATTTTTTGAGAAAGACCGTTTTTTTTATAACATTGCATCATTCTCTAATATTTGCAGTTTACACACTAGCTTTGCACAATGGCGCCCCCCTGTCTGTGTGATGCGGAGCTACAAGCTCTGTACAATGGCGCCCCCTGTCTGTGTGATGCAGAGCTACAAGCTCTGTACAATTATTATTATTATTATTATTATTGATTTATTGAAAAATTATTAGTTCTGTTTTACTCCTATTAAGTTTTAGGAAGCGAGAGGACATGAAGGAGGATATAGCAGACAAGCAGTCAGGAACACGTTTGAGGAGGAAGTTAAGGTCTGGGTCCGAGAGGTACAGTTGCGTATCGTCTGCATACAGGTGGTATTGAAACCCGAATGAGTTGATTAAGTCACCAAGACCGTGCATGTAGATGGAAAAGAGGAGGAGACCAAGGACAGAGCCTTGGGGAACCCCAACAGACAAGGAATGAGGAGAAGAGATCTGATCTGAGTAGGAGACTGAAGGACCTTCCAGAGAGGGTGCCCCCTGTCTATGAGATGTGGAGCTACAAGCTCTGTACAATGGTGCCCCCTGTCTTTGAGATGCGGAGCTGCAAGCTCGGTACAATGACGCCCCCTGTATGTGAGATGCGGAGCTACAAGCTCTGTACAATGGCGCCCCCTGTCTGTGTGATGCGGAGCTGCAAGCTCTGTACAATGGCGCTCCCTGTCTGTGAGATGTGGAGCTACAAGCTCTGTACAATGGCGCCCCCTGTCTGTGTGATGCAGAGCTACAAGCTCTGTACTATGGTGCCCCCTGTCTGTGAGATGTGGAGCTACAAGCTCTGTACAATGGCGCCCCCTGTCTGTGTGATGCAGAGCTACAAGCTCTGTACAATGGCGCCCCCTGTCTGTGAGATGTGGAGCTACAAGCTTTGTACAATGGCTCCCCCTGTCTGTGAGATGCAGAGCTGCAGTTGTTCTTACTTGTACAGCGATGGGTGTTTAACCGTCTTCAGATGCACAAGAACATTTTCCTCCTCTTCATACTTGAATATCTCCACCGTGGATTTATACTGAGGATGATTCACCACAAACAGGTACACAGCGTCATCTGGAAGGAAGAGGAGGGACAGTCAGCCACCGCCGGCCGTTACCAATACAGGAGGATAGGCGGGATTCCTGCTTATATGCAGAACACAGCCTCCCCATCTAGGGTTGGGAACCGGCAACTTTCCTGCCAAATATGTAAATGCATTGCTTATGGTTTGGTTGATAGAAGCCTCACATATAGCCATGGTTACAAGCGTGTAAGGGCTAGTGTACACAGGCAGTTCAAACTCCACACAAATGGGATTGCTGAATGAATTGCCTTTGTACTGCACTCGTGCTACAATATTCCAAATGCAAAAGCCCCTGCAACCCCCCCAGGAGGACCCATGTAATACGGGGGGCCAGTCCTGGGGTGCAGAGTAGCATGGCAGCAGAGCTTCATACTGTACTTCATTCCAGTGACAGGTCCTCCTTACTTCCTCCTCAGTGTAGCCACCGTGCAGCCAATCACCTCACAGATTGCAGTGTTGTTAGCCGCTTGTTGATTGGCTATGCTGTAGAGGAGGTGAAGAGGACCTGTCCCACCGCCAGAATGAAGGATGAAGCTCTACTGTCACACTGCTCTGCAAGATATGGGGAAGGGGGGGGGGGAGATTTTGTGAGCTGCGGTACAGGTTAGGAAGGACAGGGGGCAGCACAAACAAAGCACCATGTAGGGGGGCCTCAGACTGCTTCATTTTGCAGCGGGGGGAGGGGGATTGTTAAGAATCAAATGCTCCTGCTGTCAATCATTTTAACCACTACACAACTGCGCTTCATATTAAAATGTCCTGTTTGCCTCTGTTAACAGCTAAAGGACATTGTACTACATTGTTTGCCATTGCCGCCAGTGTGTACAAGCTTCTGCCACACATACTCATCATGACTGAAGTATCTTTGATTGGTGAGCGGGAACGTGTGTTCCCCTGGCCAATCAAAGTGCCAGTAAGGGAATGACCATGGCTTAGAAGCCAATGATCTTTTCTGTCACAACATTACCTGCATGCTTTGAACTCAGAGAACACAGAATAGTGTGTGAGGGGACATCTATTGGTTAAAAAATACACATTTTACAGTACATTTTACACTATATAAATAAAATAAATTGAACCCTCTTCACCCCTCCCTGCCCTGCTCCCCATAGTTGCCAAAATAAAACACTTGTAAAAATTTAAAAAAGTGACCGTATTTAAAAAAAAATACATAAATAGAGACTCAGCTTTTTTACTATGTATGTTATGGTATATTACTGTTATATTGGCAAATAAGGGCTTGTAATTATTGATCAGGTACAAGAACCCACAAAACAGAAAAAAATACACCTTTATTTCAAAATAATATATTGTCTCCATACATTATACTAAGTACATAATTTAAATGTTGTAATAACTGGGACAGCAATAGAAAGAATAAATGGAAAGTAATGTCATTATTGAAAACAAGTATCATCCCCAAAAAAGACTAATTTGTGGCGAAAAAAACAAGGTATAGATCATTTTGGTGTGAAAAGTAGTGATAAAGTTAATGACAAATAAAAGGAAAGAGTGTGGAAAGGTGAAAGTTGTTCTGGTCTATAAGGGTAAAAACCTCTTAGAGGTAAAGTGGTTAAAGAGGCCATTATCTCTATAGGCGTCTGATTATTTCTGCTGAGAATTTAGGTAAACTTTATATAACAGGTCAGTTAAAGCAACGTTCTGCCTGCACACTCTCGCTGCATGTTCCGGCGTGTCGTGTGCTTCCATCACTACAAACTGGCTGTACAGACTCACCTTCATCAATGTATGCGCTGAGGCCGTGGGGGGCAAACGAAGAGAGGTCAAACCCCCGACTGATCCGCAGAGAAGATGGACGTGGGATCTCTTCATTCAGATCCAGCAGGAAGATCTCCCCGGATCTGCCCGGAGCAAAGCTGAACATCCCCGGATACTTCAGACCCTGCAGAGGAGAAATTTCACAATATATCATAAATTCACAATATATCAATATTCATAAATGTAGCAATATGGCCACAATGTACACGCAAGTTAAAGAGGGCTGCATAATGTTTTCCTGCCATATTTATCTTTATTTACTTATTGTGGGTAATGCTCTGAAATAACACTTTATAAATGCTTATTTTTTATCACAAATTGATGTGTTTATTTATTTGAAACATCACCTACTCTTTATTGCAGCCGTTAGAAACCGACAGACTGACTGATGCTGAGTTTTTATGGGGCGTTGCCAGGGGAGGAGACTGTGTGTGTTATGTAAATTGCCAGGTGAATAGAGGGGGTGGTGTACATATTTGGGAGGGATTCTTCAAATAAAGTAAACTATAGCCTTACAGGGTGATCTACCACACCCACATAGAACACTTACTGCCATTAAAAGGATAAATAGGGCTCGCTTCCACATTAGCCGAATACGCAGTTTCCCTGCACGCATGTTCAAATTGTTACAAAGAAACCGATCTGCAGACATCACACGGCTGCAGCTGATCTGGAATGATTTGAGCCGCGTCTGGGCGGGACAAGGAGGAGTCCAATGAGGAACCGCCCACATGCATCATTTCCTGTTTATTCCAGTGGAGCCAATCACAGCTCTGAGCCATGCCGCCACATTGCCAGTCAGACCCCATGCAATCACCGGTGCCAGAGCTGGGACAAGGTCTTCCAGCACCCAAGGCTGAGACAGCAAAGTGCGCCCCTCCATCCCTGCCTCCCCAGCCATCACACACTGATTGCTATTAGACTAAGAGGCGCCACAGGGCCCACAACCTACCCAACACCTAAATATCTAGTTATCTGGCTTGCAGTCACTGCAATGTATCCCCTTTTCTTATTTCTTTCTGCTTCATACACAATTAGGAATGACAGCTGAATGAATTCTGCGCCCCCTCCTACACTGCGCCCTGAGGCTGGAGCCTCTCCAGCCTATGCCTCGGCCCGGCCCTGACCGGTGCCGCCGCTACTTACTGAACTGATAAACGCCAAGCCATCCGGGAGAATCTCAATATCCTCTGCGCCGTATTCTGTAAAAGCACGAAAACACAGGATTATCACAGACTGTACAATCAGCTCCTCTCTCTAACGTTATTTCACCCAATCAGATTCATGCAATGCTCTCTATAATTCTCCTGAACCTGACTGGGTATTAAGAGGCAGGACGTACCATGATCCTGGCGGGGGCCCCAGCAAAACTCCAACTGCCCGGCCCCCTCCTTAATACCCCCACCCCAAGATCGCAGTGCGTCCGGTGCGGGGGAGGGGGGCATATAGACTGTACAGTGGCTACAAGGCAGGTCACTGGAAGAAAGAAAGTATGACGCGGCTCTGCACCAGGACTGGGGCCCCCTGACCTTAGGCCTCACCCCCTTACCCTGCGATGGGCGGGGTCATGGGAGCTATTGTTATGCCGCTCATTAGAGATGAATGGAGGCAAAGTGACGTGTCCCCTCTTAATGACATCAGATTCCTTATACCAGATGTCAGAAGAAAAATACGGCAGATTTTTGGGTATCGTTTTAACCCGGGAAGGTCCAAATAATTCATTTTTATGTGCTTTATAACTGTGAGACGTGTCATGTGCAAATTAGGAAGGGTGAAAAATGAATAAATGGGTATTTTCTGCATTTATGCCTAATTTTTCCCAATAAAATGACTATAAAATAAAATAGTTTTGGATAAAAATATTACCCAAATAAAGCCCGAATTGTACTGAAAAAAAAAAAAAAAACAATTATAGATCACTAAAATGGCAAAAGTAATTAAAAAGTTACAGCTGTATCAAAACGACACAGCTAAAGTGTCCAAAATGTCAGGAACCTTAAAGAGACTCAGAGCTTCCTCCAGCCCCATAAGCACAGACGCGTCCCTCGCCATCCTCCCGCGGTCTGCCGCTCAGCTGCGGTGAGCCCCGGTAACAGGCTCAGTCGATGCCAGTCAGGGTCTACTGCGCATCCTCAGACCTCCCAGGCATGCGCAGTAGATCCGGACTGACGTCACTGAGCCTGTTACCGGGGCTCACCGTGGCTGAACAGGAGACCGCTGGAGGATGGCAAGGGATGCGTCTGTGCTTATGGAGCTGGAGGTAAAAAAATGTGGAACGTGATCCAGTTAAGGATGAAAGTCATTTTCCCCGTCAGTGCTCCTCCCATTCATTCACCAATAACTTTATCACAACTTATCACACCAAAATGATCTATATCTTGTTTTTTCTGCCACAAATTAGGCTTTTTGTGGGCAGTAGTTATTCTCAGCAATTACTTTATTTTCTATGCATTTTATAGGGAAATGCAAGGGAAAAAAAGATGACAAAATACACAATTTCTCCCATTCCATCCCCTATAGTTTTAAAATAAATAATGTTACTATAAATAAAACCCGAACATTTTATTTATCTATTTGTCCTGACTATCACAACATTTTTTCCGTGCACCATATCAGCCCTTAGGGTGCATATACATGTCGGACTGACACAAGCTACCAGTCGTCAGACCCGCCTGCCGTTCTGACGACAGTTTCCGCGTGTGTACAGTCTGTCGGCTGGCTGATAAGGCTGTTTTTGACCGATCCGCCGAGATCTGACGACTAGTAACTTGTTGCAATATAGTGTGAACCCTGCCGGCCACCGAGACTGTGTAAATCACACACGGGGAGTCCAGTGTGGTAAGAGGCCCATCAAAACCTCCCAAAAGACAACCAAAAGTTCCAGTTTCCACATAGGACTCGACCCTCCAACGTATAATATACAATGAGGTATTTATTAATCCATAGCGGTGATACAGCACACAAAAAAGCAGACTAGTAGCTTGTGTCAGTACGACTTGTGTACGCACCTTTATTTGCTAAGAGCAATATGCCCTCATGACATAATGACATACATATTAAAAAAAAAATTTTGGACCCTAAGGTAACCATTTAAGTTTTTCTGTTTGGTAATTACCGGGGAACAGTAATTACAGGGGAAATTACATTTGTAACCTGTTTACAAGAGTGGAGATAGAGGCCATCTCTATCAATCGACAGCCATCCCTAAGCAGGGCGGGGGCTCTCGACGCCACTTATCAGCAGGGGAGGACTGGCCCAGGGGGACGGGGGGCAATTGCCCCCCGGGCCGCCCGAATCTTAAGTAATTAGGGCCGGCCGCTGCTATACGCAGCGGCCGCAGACATACCACAGGTGACAGGTTCGCAGTGGGGATCGCAACCTCGCGCGATATTTCCCGGCAAGTTGAAGTATCCAATCAGAGATGGGGCTGAGGCGGCCGGCCGTGGTGTGCCCTTGTGCGTGGCTGCGCCTGCGGTGGATGTGAGCGGCACAAGGACACAAATAGCTTAGGTCCTCTCCGGCCCAGTGGGTTGACCCTGCTTGACTCCGCCTCCTGCCTGGAGTCATTGCCGCCCGCAACGTGCTGCTGTGCCTGCGGTGGCTGGCTGGCCTGGCTGGAGGAGTCGGACACAGTCCTCCCCTGTGCTGCTGTGCCTGAGGTGTCGTCGGAGTGAGCTGTCTCACTCTTCAGCTTTCTGTGCTGGGGGGGCTGGGGGCCTGGAGCTGTGGCTACGAGTGGCTGGCTGGAGGAGTCGGACACAGTCCTCCCCTGTGCTGCTGTGCCTGAGGTGTCGTCGGAGTGAGCTGTCTCACT
This sequence comes from Hyperolius riggenbachi, assembly GCF_040937935.1. NCBI lineage: Eukaryota > Metazoa > Chordata > Amphibia > Anura > Hyperoliidae > Hyperolius > Hyperolius riggenbachi. Next base: position 5,356,202 of record NC_090650.1, read on the forward strand.
CTTCAGCTTTCTGTGCTGGGGGGGCTGGGGGCCTGGAGCTGCGGTTACGAGTGGCTGGCTGGCTGGCTGTCCTGGCTGGAGGAGTCGGACACTCGGGGGGCTGGGAGTCGGAGATGCCACCTATAGCTGCTTGCTGCTGTGGAGGAGGAGGAGGTGTAGGACTGAGGAGACAGGAGGATAGAGGAGGTCGGGTCCAGGTTGCCAGAGGAGAAGGTGGTTTTTATACATTTTGTTTCTGTACTTTTTCTCCCTTCTTGTCACTGAGTTACTCACACTTTGCTGCCTGCCTGCTACTGCTGTCAAATTCAATTCTCTGCCCAGGCCAGTGCCCTCTGAGTTTTTTTTTTGTGTGATAATCATCCCCATTCTGACCCTGGCCTGAGGGGGAAGGTTTTTTCTTCTAGTGGTGTGATCGGCGGCAGGGGAGGGGGGAGGCAGGCAGTTAGGCACTGTCAAACAGGTAGGTGGAGGGGGGGGGTAGGTGTAAGACAAGCAGTTTGTATGGTGGGTGGGCAGGAGTGGGGTTAGGCATCACCAGGTAGGTCTGTGTGTGTGTGTGTGTGGGGGGAGGGGGGGTTGTTTAAAGGAGTTATCAGGCATTTTTAATGAAATAAGTGCTACTTACCCGGGCTTCCTTCAGCCCCACGCTCCCAGCATGTCCCTCTCCGCAGCTCTGCAGTCAGCCATTCGCTGCCGCTGCCTCCCAGTCCCCGGCGATGGCACCAGTCCGACCTAGATGTCGGCCTGTACTGCGCCTGTGCGAGCAGCACTGTCAATCACCGCCACGTGGACCGGAGTGTACTGCGCAGGCGCAGTAGTTCTGCGTCTGCACAGTACGCTCTGGTCCATATGGCGGTGATTGACAGCGCCGCTCGCACAGGCGCAGTCGGCCTGATGTCTTTGCCGGGGGCTGGGAGGCAGCGGCAGCGAACAGCTGACTGCAGAGCTGCGGCGAGGGACATGCTGGGAGCTTGGGGCTGGACGAGCCCTGGGTAAGTAGCACTTATTTTCATTAAAAAAAAAAAAAAGCCTGATAACTCCTTTAAGGTTAGGCATCAGACACAGACAGGTAGATTGTGCGGAGAAATGGGGTTAGACATCAGGTACTGTGTGTGGTGTGTGGTGTGTGGTAGTGTTGTCCGGATCATGAACGATTCGGATCTTTGATCCGAATCTATTTTATGAGTCGATCATCCGAATCATCAAAATGAACGATTTGGATCGCAAAAGGGGCGGGGCCAGGAGCGACACGCCCCCTCTCAGCGGGCAGCGGGGTCCTGGAAGCAGGGATCGCTGTTGGATGGGAGGCAGCCTTGCAGGGAGACAGGTAGATGGGAGAGAGGGGACATGGGTGCCACTGCCAGATATGTGTAGAGCACACATACTGGCTATAACGTGCTGCTCATTATAGGCTGGCTGTTCCGTATAGTTGTGCTCAGTGAACACATTGGAAGTTTTTGGCTCAGCTCAGCACAGCTCAGTAACTTTGCAGACAGTGTGATTGAAAGGCAATATAATCCTCCTGCACTCGGCACTAAACAGCTGCACTTATCTCCTGGGAATGCTTTCTTTCACTGTGCGACCTTTTCTTTCAAAGTGTACAGATGAACATATAGGTGAAATATATGTAAAGCATATGACTTCAGCATGTGGGTATTACGTGCAAACATTTCTGCTCTCTGCTCGTCCCTCCTCCGTGCACTCCCTGCCCTCTGTCCATCTTCTCCCCTTCTCTGTGTGTCCACCCCCCTCCCCTTCTCCTGTCCACAGACCTGTCCTGCTGTTCATTTCACCCCCGAATGCTTCCGGTAGTAAAATGATCCGAGATTCGGATCAAAGATCCGGATCTCTTCAATGATCCGATTCGAATCATCCGGATCATTGAAAAGATCCGAACTTCCCATCTCTAGTGTGTGGTGTGTGGGGTGTGTGTGTGTGTGTGTGTGTGTGTGTGTGTGTGTGTGTGTGTGGGGTGTGTGTGTGTGTGTGTGTGTGTGTGTGTGTGTGTGTGTGTGTGTGTGTGTGTGTGTGTGTGTGTGTGTGTGTGTGTGTGTGTGTGTGTGTGTGTGTGTGTGTGTGTGTGTGTGTGTGTGTGTGTGTGTGTGTGTGTGTGTGTGTGTGTGTGTGTGTGTGTGTGTGTGTGTGTCTGGGGCTGTTAGTCATCACAATTTGTAGATTTGCACACAAGAAAGATATGGCTTTGGTCTGGGGATGCCGTGAAATGGGCCTCTAGTTTGTGTTGTCCCCCCAGGCCAAAAGGTCCCAGTCCTCCCCTGCTTATCAGCATACATGGTTATCTCTTCATATCATCACCGGGAATAATACTGAGGAGAAAGGAAACGTCCCCTTTAAGCTGCCGCAGTGATAACTGGCTGCCTTACAGGCCTGCTGCTGGTGGGGCGGCCATGTTTGCTCTACATACACAGGAATGTCCTCGTATTGTGAGGCCGGCTGCTGAATCAATATTGACTCTGCAATAATGCAAAGATCAGTCTGTGAAATAATGTAAACCTGCCCAGAAGGCAAATTCCTCCCTGAACTTGTGCAGATCCTTGTACTGTCTGTATATATTATATCACTGCTGGATTATATTGTGCCAGCATCTCCCAGCGGAGGGGTACAGGGACCTGTATATATTATATTACTGCTGGAGATTATATTGTGCCAGCAAACCAGCATCTCCCAGCGGAGGGGTACAGAGACCTGTATATATTATTATATTACTGCTGGATTATATAGTGCCCATATCTCCCAGCTGAGGTGTACAAATACATGGTATATGGCAAAAACAAGTCACATAAACAGGAGGAATAGAGATAATACACATACAGTTTATTCAGCACACTATATACAATGTATGTATAAATGACACAGAAATGTAGCTACAGCCAAGTTACAATACAGAGAACTCTGTCCAAACCAGCATACCAGCCACACAGGGGACAATGGGGGGGCATACGAGATCATTAATGGTGTTATGTGTCTACAAAGTTACAATAGGAGAGAAAACTATGCCCATACCAGATTACAGCCACTTAAGGGACTGACAGAGAGAAGCCACATCTGAGGAGAGAGAGGAGAGGAGCAGTCAGTGCAGGAGTGACAGGAGAAGCCACATCTGAGGAGAGAGAGGAGCAGCTACTGGAAGGACTGACAGAGAGGAGCTGCATGTGAGGAGAGGGAGGAAAGAAGTGGCCACTGGAGGAACTGACAGAGATGAGCCGCATCTGAGAAAAGAGAGATGCAGCTACTGGAAGGACTGACAGAGAGGAGCTGCATGTGAGGAGAGGGAGGAAAGAAGTGGCCACTGGAGGAACTGACAGAGATGAGCCGCATCTGAGAAAAGAGAGATGCAGCTACTGGAGGGACTGACGAAGAGGAGCCACTTCTGAGGAGAGGGAGAAGAGGTGCAGCGACTGGAGGGACTGACAGGGAGGTGTTGCATCTGAGAGGATTTAGTGGAGCAGGAACTGGAGAGACTGACAGAGAGAAGCTGCATCTGAGGAGAGGGAGGAGAGGTGCAGCCACTGGGGGGACTGACAGGGAGGAGCAGCATCTGAGGAGTGAGAGGAGTGGCCACTGGAGGTACTGACAGGGAGGAGCAGCATCTGAGGAGTGAGAGGAGAGGAGTGGCCACTGGAGGGACTGACAGGGAGGAGCAGCATCTGAGGAGTGAGAGGAGAGGAGTGGCCACTGGAGGGACTGACAGAGAGGAGCTGCATCTGAGGAGAGGAGCAGTCAGTGCAGGAGTGACAGGAGAAGCCACATCTGAGGAGAGAGAGGAGAGGAGCAGCTACTGGAGGGACTGACAGAGAGGAGCAGCATCTGAGGAGTGAGAGGAGAGGAGTGGCCACTGGAGGGACTGACAGAGAGGAGCCGCATCTGAGGAGTGAGAGGAGAGGAGTGGCCACTGGAGAGACTGACAGAGAAGCCACATCTGAGGAGAGGGAGGAGAGGAGCAGCTACTGGAGGGACTGACAGGGAGGAGCAGCATCTGAGGAGAGGGAGGAGAGGAGCAGCTACTGGAGGGACTGACAGGGAGGAGTAGCATCTGAGGAGAGAGAGGAGAGGAGTTGTCACTGGAGGGACTGACAGGGAGGAGCAGCATCTGAGGAGAGGAGCAGCTACTGGAGGGACTGACAGGGTTGAGTAGCATCTGAGGAGAGGAGTGGCCACTGGAGGGACTGACAGAGAGAAGCCGCATCTGAGGAAAGAGGAGCAGAAGCTAGAGAGACTGACAGAGAGAGGAGCAGCATCTGAGGAGAGGGAGGAGAGGTGCAGCTACTGGAGGGACTGACAGGGAGGAGCAGCATCTGAGGAGAGAGAGGAGAGGAGTGGTCACTGGAGGGACTGACAGAGAAGCCACATCTGAGGAAAGAGGAGCAGAAACTAGAGAGACTGACAGAGAGAGGAGCAGCATCACAGGAGATAGAGGAGAGGACAGGAGCAGCCAATGTAGTCACAGAGAGAGAGGAGCAACATCTGAGGATCCTGAGGAGAGATGGAGGGTTCAGGACAGACTGGACAGATGCCAGCCAGGTGATTTGAAGGCACAGAGGAGGGTAGTATAGTAGTCTAGTGGGGGTAAGGCATACCTCCCAAATTTTTGAGATGAGAAAGAGGGAAACTTAAGTCATGCCCCTGCCACACCCCTGATCACGCCTCCGGAAAAAACCCAAGTCATGAGTACTATAAAGATTTCATAAGAAAAATATGTTGTTTTATAATTCAAACCACACTGGTCCTTTCTATCCTGCTTCATTTCCCTTCATATTAGCATTTGAAAATAAGAAATACATCAATGTAAAAGATAGGAATAAAGTTTAGAGGCAATTAAACACGTCTTTAGTAGAGAAATATATATATTTACATAGAAAGAGGGACAAATGAGGAGGAAAGAGGGACAGAGGTACAGGGCTCCCAAAGAGGGACAGAGGTACAGGGCTCCCAAAGAGGGACAGTTGGGAGCTACGGGCAAGGTGAGCATTAGCATTACTATAGGTATCCAGCGTGGCCAGGGAGGTCAGACGTCCTCCTAGATCCTAAAATAATACTAATATTCCTCCTGAGCAATGATAATGAATACCAGCCTGGATACACGACTAGCAGAGACACAATGAGGATTGTACAATCTAAAGGTACCCACACATCTAGTGATCAAGGGCGTAGCAATAGCCATAGCAGCCATAGCAGCTGCTATGGGGCCCGGGAGCACAGGGGGCCAAGTGATACTTAATGTATTCATCATTACCTTTCTTTTTTCCCTCCACCCTCTGACTGAGTGCCCATGGACTATGTGCAGTGTTAATTGCATATGAATGTAAATTGCCCAAATAACTCCTATCCATAGTACAACAGAGTAACCAAGCAGCTCAGGGTGACCAAAACTACTAGGAATGTGTAGGGGATCAAAGGGACCAAAAAGCCCTCTTACTAAAAAAGCAAAGCTTGGTGAAATTGCCTTCTTAAAACAGAAGGAAATTTGCAATAATTCAGTTATAAATGAACATTTGTGGTTACCCACAATGCATTACTACTAAATATGCAAATTATCCCTTTTCACCCTTGTTAAGCCAAGCAAGCATCCAGAACCGCTGGTGTATAGCAAGCCTATAGCTTTAAGTTTTACACAGCCATACCAAACCCACATGTGACAGCCTGTTTCAGACTTTTGGTCCTCATCAGTACATGGCAGGAATTGATACGGCTGTATGAGATAGGGCTTGGACCAGTACAACAAAGTAACCAAGCAGCTCAGGGTGACCTTCTGTTTTAAGAAGGCAATTACACCAAGCTTTGCTTTTTTAGTAAGAGGTCTTTTTGGTTCCTTTTATCCCCCTATACATTCCTAGTAGTTTTGGTCACCCTGAGCTGCTTGGTTACTCTGTTGTACTCGTCCAAGCCCTATCTCATACAGCCGTATCAATCCCTGCCATGTACTGATGAGGACCAAAAGTCCGAAACAGACTGTCTACATGTGGGTTTGGTATGACTGTGTAAAACTTAAAGCTATAAGCTTGCTATACACCAGCGGTTCTGGATGCTTGCTTGGCTTAACAAGGGTGAAAAGGGATAATTTGCATATTTAGTAGTAATGCATTGTGGGTAACCACAAATGTTCATTTATAACTGAATTATTGCAAATTTCCTTCTGTTTTAAGAAGGCAATTACACCATCCATAGTGCAGGGACAGGTGGCAGTGCTCATGAATGGCTGCATCTGAGGGCCCCATGAAAGTTTTTCTGTGGGGCCCCATTAGCTCTAGCTACGCTACTGCTATGGAAGCCGATCGACCAATAGACAGATCTCTCTGATCCAATCTGATGGGTGTCATGAACCGCAGGCTGATTCCCAATTGATTTCAGCGTGAAATCTTGCAGGAATCAGCCTCGTGATGCTGCCTTGTGGCCTCCTCACCCCCAGGTCGCCCTGTACTGTGCCTGCGCGATCAGCGCTGTCAATCACCGCCACGTAGGCCACAGCGGACTGCACAGTCAGCTCCGGCCCACGTGGCGGTGATTGACAGCGCCAATCGCGCAGGCGCAGTACAGAGCGATCTCCAGGTCACTCTGACGTCATCGCCGGGGACCGGGTTGGAGCTCCGGTGAACGGCTGTGGGCAGAGCTGCGGCGAGCGAGGTCCTGGGAGCTTGGGGCTGGAGGAAGCCCCCGGTAAGTAGCGTTTATTTTGTTAAAATTTCCCTGACAAATATAGTGTTTTAAAAACCTGACCTAAAAAAGATAAACAAACAGTGGAATTTGTGAGCAACCACCGCCATCTTGTGGTAAGCTGAAAAAATAACATGCCACCACAGTTGTGGGTTCAAAGCGACTAAGCTAAATGTCACTAAAGCCACTTTAAGTTTATATTATGTCAGTAATGGGAATGGCCTGGATAATAATAAAATTAGGGCTGGAGAGATGCTTTAAAGTATATCTGAAGTGGCTTGCGGGATGATCTGATGCATATGTGTACATAAAGTTCCAAGCCTCTTTAGAACATCCTTGTATTCCCTTTATTAACTTTTTTTTTCAACTGTAAGGGGTAATAAACCATTGATAAAAATCACATTTTCTCTCAGGAAAGTCGGACTGTAAATTCTTTCTGATAACTAATTCGAGATTATAAAACTCCTTTGTAGCTGTACAAACACACCTGATAGCATGATGGAGATTAAAAACGTGTAAAGGTCGTCATTTCTCTGTGTGGGTGTTAGATTAACAGCCGCCGTGCCAGCAGGAGTTTCATACTGGCTCAAACCAACATTTTCCATCATTAAAACCAAATTAAGAATGTGGGACACCAGGAAAGTCCTATTTAATACTAGAACTATGGGTACAATTGCTTATCTCAGTTTATACATTTTAGACATTGATATTCATGAACAACCCTGATCTCTGTCTGTCCCCCTTACTGAGCACAAATCATGAGAGTCACCTACCGATGCCGTCCAGGAGCTGACAATTCGGAAGATCGATTGGTTCAATCTCTCGGAATACATTGAAGCGATGGCTGCAAAATAATAGAGAGAAGTTACAGAAATCATCCTTCGCGTATATGTAAAGTTGTTGATCTGCATGGGCCACTTCCCGGTCACTGGAGAGCGGTGGGAGATGGTGGGCCAGTCTGCACATGTGCAGTATACCCTGAATAGCAGAAATACAGGGCTGACTAGCGGGAGATCCAGGCAGCGTGGGAAGACAGAGAGGAAGCGATCAGCCTGGAGGGGGCTGGGGGAAGACACAGGTATGTATCATTTTTTCTTTTAGCCATCTCAGGTTTCCTTTAAAGGAGTTCTTGAAGAATTACAACATTTATCTTGCCACCATACCACAGAGGTGTAGCAAGGCTTTTCTGCGCCCGAGGACAAAGACAGTTTTTGCACCCCCTTCTGGACAAATTGAGCATGGCCACGCATCAGAATGTGGGTGTGGTCATGGGTGGAGCTAAATTTACAAATGCTTTTTAGATAGCAAAATGTGCCCCCTTTAGATAGCCAAATGTGCCCCCCTTTAGATAGCCAGATGTACCTCTTATAGTTAGCCAGATGTGCCCCTCTTGTTCTGCTGCTGTTAACACTTCTGCACTCCTCTGCAGAGGGAGGGAGAGAAGCAGGGGCACTTCGGGCAGCCAGCGAGCCGCCTCTCACTCACTTGGGGGTGCGGTGGCCATGCTCTACGCCCCTTTACAGTGCTGCGCCTGAGGACATGTGTTCCCCCTCGCCCCCCCATAGCTACGCCTCTGTCCATTGCAGCTGCTGGAATGAAACTATGAGGAGTTTGGAAACACATTGTGCCCCCAATTTGCAGGGGAATTTCTGGGATTTAGCGATAGAGAAATTACTGAAACCAGGCAAAGTCTGGTAGGAATAGGTAATCATCTACATGTGGACATCTGTGAGGAGGACATCGTAGAGTTACAATCTTACATAAATAAACGTACCAGCCGGTTTGTTGTCTTTTGTTGTCTTCTCCTAACCCTAAACTCCCCCCCCCCCCCCCCCCCCCCCGTGACATTTTCGCCGCTCCCGCTGCTTTCCTGGTAATGAAATCACTGTTTTATTCATTGTTTTTGTAAACAATGAAGATGGCCGCCAAACAGGAGATACATCATCAGAGCAGGTGCCCGTTTGCAGAAGCTCCTCTGAAATGTGACTTGATTGCTGGAATGTTACTGCCACATGTTGCCTTAGCTGCTTCTCTGAGCTCTGCACTGATCTCTCTGCATTCACAGCTGTTTGAAATGTCTTAGCTCCACAAGCCTTGCAGAGACGCTGGCTGTGAGCAGAGGTAAGCCTGTGACTCATACACACACAGAGCATGCAGGGGGCGTGCATAACTTCTCCCTATCACAGAAGAGAAAATGCATTCCTCTTTGCAGGGCCGGTTTAAGCAACAATGGGGCCCGAGGGCAAAATAAACCTGGGGGGTCCCCAACATATACCCCGGAACACAAATCGGCATTAGGGGACCTTTTTTGCAGCTGGTATAGTCAGGGTATGAAGCCCCAATCGATCGGAGCTCCACATTCTGTCTATCCCAGCCTGCATGGGGGACAAGGGGTTAAAAAGTTCAGGGGGGGGGCCCACATAATTAAAAAAAAAAAATTCCCAAACTCTAAACATAAAAAATAAATTGGGAAAATAGGAAAAAATGCCAGGGATCTTCATACAGCCATATTGCGGCTGTATAGCGATCCCTGGCCAAAGCGCTGCGGCTGCGTATGGACCCCCTGGAAACCCCGTCAGGAAATTTATTGCGCTTTCGTTTGATGCATGTAAAGTTACACTACCGTTAGGTTTGCTACTAAAAGTGACATTTACCGCATTTAAACGTATACCTTTTTCCTTCGAAACTTTAAAATCGATTTTCTCAAAAACTATAAGGTCTTTTTGAAAAATTGTTTTTTCCTCTTATTCCTAATGATCTCCTTAACATATCCTGCAAATTTAGGGTTTCTAGCATTTAAGGTGGATTTGCTATTAACCATTAAAGTCGGCAGGTTTTTAAATGTGTATTTTTTTTCCTTTGAAATTTTAAAATCGATTTTCTCAAAAACTATAAGGCCGATTTGAACAATTTTTTTCCTCTTGTAGCCACTGGTGGCCCCTACAAGCTCTGGGGCCCTGGGGCAGTTGCCTCCTTTGCCTCTATGGTAGCGCCAGCCCTGCCTCTTTGTCTCGACAAGGCTTGACAAGAAAAGAAGATTAGATCTATTACAGAGACAGTGCAACTAGGAAAGGCTGCAGTAATCCAGACCACATTATAACAGGTATAGGAACTTATGGGATAGAAGAAATAAGGCTGAACATTTTGTTACAGAGTCTCTTTAAAGAAAACCAGGTTCAAGAAAAAGGTTCGCTACCAAACAGTTGGCTGATGCTTCTTGTTTCCTTGAAGCAGGAATGGCAAAGTTAGGAAAGCAAGATCCTGATACTGAGAGGTTTTTTACAAACTTCACTTGATACTCATTTTAGGAAACAGATCCCAGATACATACCATGACAGTGTTCTCCCCAGAATTACTTTCCCGTCGGGTGGCATGAAATTTTAGCCGGGTGGCATGAAAAAGTAGCCGGGCGGGGCGAGATGAGAGAATGCAGGGCCGGTGCTTCTGTGTGCAATTCTGCTTACACCATAGGAGGAGGTGAGCTGATGACAGCCGGGTGGTCACCAAAACTAGCCGGGTGGAGCACCCGGCTAAAAGAGCCTGGGGAGAACATTGCATGACTATATCATACTAACCCCGTCCCTGTGTCTTCCATCATCCTAGTATTGGTTCATGTTATTTCAGTCACATCAGTTCACTTAAAGAGAATCTGTATTGTTAAAATCACACAAAAGTAAACATACCAGTGCGTTAGGGAACATCTCCTATTACCCTCTGTCACAATTTCGCCGCTCCTCGCCGCATTAAAAGTGGTTAAAAACAGTTTTAAAAAGTTTGTTTATAAACAAACAAAATGGCCACCAAAACAGGAAGTAGATTGATGTACAGTATGTCCACACATAGAAAATACATCCATACACAAGCGGGCTGTATACAGCATTCCTTTTGAATCTCAAGAGATCATTTGTGTGTTTCTTTCCCCCTGCAGCTATCTTCCACTGAAGTGTCAGGCTATTTCTTCCTGCAGAGTGCAGACAGCTGTGCCTGTATGTAATTCCTCAGTATGTGAAAGCCCAGCCAGCTCAGAGGAGGATTTATCCAGCTTGTAAAAGATAATAGAACAGAGAGAAGCTGCACTAATCTAAATATCACACAGGCAGTGTGCATACAGGGGCCTGGAAGGGTGAGTTCATAGCAGAACCACAACACTGAAGAACTTGGCAGCCTTCCAGACACAGGCCGACAAGTCTGACAGGGGAATGATACATTGATTTATTACAGAGACAGTGATAGTATAAAGTGCTGCAGTAAGCCAGAACACATTAGAATAGCTTTTGGAACTTGTAGGATGATAAAAAACAGGATGCAATTTTTGTTACGGAGTCTCTGTTAAAGGGACCCTGAGCAGAGTAATAAAATGAAAATCTGAACTTGCCTCGTTCTTCCTCCAGCCCCCCCCCCCCCCCCCCCCAACGCCCCATAACCCCTGAGGTCCCTCACCGTCCTCTGAGTCCCCTCCGAGGTCCCACTGGCAGCTCTATTGGGTGCGTGACTTCAGCTGGGCTTGATCACGCATCCATCTCGAAAGACTGAACCGCGCATGCGTGACATGCCTACAGCGACAGGTGTGTGATCAAGCTGAGTGCGCCAATATGCCGCACCAAGCAGAGCCTAGTGATGATCCTAATCCGCTTATTACCATTATGCGAAATTTTGCCTACATTTTCGCAATTACGCCTATACATAATTACAAATTGGTAATTCAATTGACTTTGCATAATCTTTTGTAATTACACATTAATTTATGCGCAATTGACACGTAACTTTGTGCCGATTTTGGCAGTGAAGAACAAAGCCCTCACAATTGCTACATATGTTAAGCAGAATAGCTGGTACAAGTCAAAAAAAATAATTTTTCAAAAAGACCTTGTAGTTTTTGAGAAAATCGATTTTAAAAATGCAAAGAAAAATGGTTTTTAAACTCAGAAAAATGACAGTTTAAAAAACGTGTTTTTTAGTATTTTTCAAATTGATTTTCTCAAAAACTACAAGGTCTTTTAAAACTATTCTTTTTTTTTTTTTAACTTGTACCCACTATCCTCCTTAACATACGTAGCAATTCTGGTAGCAATAGCATGTATGGGGGTTTTGCTATACACCGCCACAGTCGGCACGCGTAAATATTATGTGTCATTACGAATGCTTACAATTACATACGAAATGAATTACACTTTTCCCTGAAATTTCGCATTACAATTACGATGCGTAATTGTGAATTACAATGCGTAATTATGCATAAGCGTCATTTCTGCTCAGTACTAACAGCCACCAGCAGGAGACCGGAGAGGACCCGGAGGACGCTGAGGGACCCTCGAGGGCTACGGAGGGCTCTGCTCTACTCAGAGTCACTTTAAATAGAGTCTGAAGCCATTAAAATAAGCTCTTTTTAGTTACCACTCCCGTTCAGCATTATCAGCAAAGCTGATTCGCCGCATTCCCACGGATGTCTTTACCCTCCCGACATCACAGAGGCAAAATCCTCCGTTACTTCCTGGTAGAGGCAGAGCCGATTGCTGTAGCTCTGCCTCTAGTCACCGCAGATCGCCGCCTCTCCCCGCCCCTCTCAGTGAAAGAAGACTGAGAGGGGCGGGGAGAGGCGGCGATCAGCGGAGATTGGACTGGAAGCAGAGCTACAGCACAACTCTGCCTCCCTCTGGCAGCAAAATCCACCATCTGGAAATTCGTGGATTCTTGCCACGGGATTTGGGGGGGGGGGGTAAAGACCTCGTTTTGCCGCGGAAATGCTGCGAATCATCTTTGCTCACTATGCGGAGCAGGAATGGTAAAATAAAGAGATAATTTTAATGGCTTCAGACTCTCTGTAAGCTGTGCCAAAAATGTGTGAGGACCTCGGCCCCCGAGGACTGGAGTTCAACAAGCAGACTCGGACCCTGACTGTCTGGTACATTACTAATTGTATAGAGTACCATCCTCTCCAAGAAGTCCAATATCCTGTACTGTACAGTATCCCAGCCTCCTGGGTTGTTTCATGGTATTTAATGAGGAACTTTAACCTAGGCTTGTACTTCATCACAGTTCCCATTCATTGGTCTAAGTCCCCGTGCAAATGACCGCCGCCTTCTATTAGACTTTGCCGTCATTCACAAGAACCGATACTTACACGTCCACGCATTGCTTCCTAAGAAAATCATGCACGAGGACATCTTGTGGCCAAATAGTAAAATTACATCTACAAACATTTTTTTAGACTAACAGACTATATTTTTTTTCATTTAAAATTAACCCCTTACCTCCCACACTCCCCAATAGTTACCTCAAAAGATTTTTGTAAAAAATAAATAAATAAAAATATACAATAGAAAAAAAAAATTCATAAATAGTTACCTTAGGGACTGAACTTTGTTAATACAGTATGTATGTCAAGAGGGTATATTACTATCACTTTATAAATTATGGGCTTGTTGTAAATAGTGATGGACGCAAAACTGAAAAAATGCACCTTTATTTCCAAATAAAATATTGGCGCCATACATTGTACAAGGGAAAACATTTTAAATGTTCCAATAACCGGGACAAATGGGCAAATAGAATGTATGGGTTTTAATTACGGTAGCATGTATTATATTGAAACTATAATGGCCGAAAAATCCTATTTTTCGTGCAGTTAGAATAGAATAATTCTTAGTAAAAGTCCCCCCAAAGAATGCCCAATTGGTGGCAAAAAAACCCAAGATCTAGATTATTTTGTTCGTTAAGTAGTTATAAAGTTATAAGTGTATGAATGGAAGGAACGCTGACAGGTGAAAATTGCTCTGGTTTTTTAAGGGAAAAAAACCTAGGAGGTGAAGTGGTTAAAGAGACACTGAAGCGAGACTAAATCTCGCTTCAGCTGTCATATATAGCAGGGGCACGTGTGCCCCTGCTAAAACGCCGCTATCCCGCGGCTCTACGGGGGTCCCTGACCCCCCAACCCACCCCCCGCAAAATCTACGACCAACTTGGTCGTAGATTTTGTTCCTCCCAGAGGCAGGGCTAACTGCTGCAGCCCTGCCTCTCAGCGCGTCTATCAGACGCGCATCGCCGCCTCTCCCCCGCCCCTCTCAGTGAAGGAAGACTGAGAGGGGCGGGGGAGAGGCGGACGTTCGCGTCTGACAGACGCGCATGGGGCAGGGCTGCGGCGGTTAACCCTGCCCGAATGCGGAAGCGCTCCCCCGCATTACGGAGGGGATCTGGGGGGTCAGGGACCCCCGTAGAGCCGCGGGATAGCGCTGTTTTAGCAGGGGCACGCATGCCCCTGCTATATATGAGAGCTGAAGCAAGATTTATTCTCGCTTCAGACTCTCTTTAAAGCATTTGTTTCTATACAAGTAATAGAAAACTATACTCATCCCGACTTACAAACAGATTCAGGTTAAGAACAAACCTACAGTCCATGTGCCGTTCACTAACCGGGACCTACCTGTTTTTTCAACCAATTTAAATTTGGTAAGATTGTACAATAAACCTAGTATCATTAATGAGCACCTTTACACAACTCTTTATTCCAGTCATATTGATCACTTGCTGCCTTATGAGTCCAGCTTGAAGTTTTGTACAATAAACTAGTCATCTCTTCTAAAAATGGTCTAGTGTTCCAGCTTGCATTCAAATTTCATGCAAATTGTATGCATGGAATTGAGCCAATCCACATCTGCACAAAGTCAGGTGATTGGTCCGATTACAAGCTGCATATCATTTTCATAAAGGCCCCTTTTATACTTTAGGCGGTCTGTTGCGTTGCCTCGCACAAGTACCTTACATCATTTTCATAAAAGCTTGTTCAGAAAAATCGACCAATCCCGGTTGACTTTTAATGAAAAACAAAAGGTACATTTGAACAACTTTTCCAACTGAATGTTGATTGAAAATTAATTGAGAAGAAAAATGCTACCAGAACCGGACGTACACACGGAGCAATGTGCGGTATTTATATTGATATTTTCAAGCCTGTCTGATCAGCTTCCGGTTGTGAACGAGATTGATTTTGAGCTTGGGATCGGTCGCTGGTGATCAATAGACTGATCAATTGATTGATCCGATCATTTGCTTGTTCGGAAAAAAATATCCTAAGTGAAAATTGCATGGTGTGTACAGGGCTTACAAACTCCCCACATGTGGGATATCGCTTTAGCTGAGAGAATCTGAAAATCATCCAGAGATTTCGGATCAGCCCCTCTCCAGCAACAGCTGCAAAATCCATCAAAATCTAACGGCGGATCCGACAGAATAACTTTCCTCTCCAGTGTTGTACTTTGTAAACTTTTCTGTCTGTCTCACAACTTATCTCTCTCTATCTTGTTGTATTCCGCTGTCAGTTAGGAAAACTGCAGATCTGCTGAGGAGCTACAAGTCCCAGCCATGACTCTGGTGGACTTCTTGGCAGAAGGTCCAGATAGATCCCCCAGGCCTGGGGCCACTGCCAGACCGGTGAGAAGGACACAAGAACTGATATGATGATCAGAGATCAGGAGACATTTGTGCGCTGTGCAGAAGAGGTGGTCAGAGTTCTTCCATGGAAGAGTGAAGGTGAGGGATCAGCTTACCTGAACTGGAAGATCCTCTCCCCCAGGAGAGCCAGGAGGACCCCAATGAGAGTGATCTTCAGCAGAGTCCCCATGCTGCCTGCACTGTGGCTGGAGTATTGTTTGCAGGATTCAGGGAGGGACAGAAGAGGGAGGATCCCTCCTGTAATAACTTAGTGTGGAATAATTCTGCGATACGCTGGGGCCTGCGCCCTCCTCGGGTTATACTCACTCGCGGTGTCATTGTTATCTTATTATTCACACTCCTCTGACTCTGGACTGCCGCATGGATTTCCGTGCAAACTGCCAAGACGTGCCATAAAATTCCAGGGCCGATGCAATTCACTTTTACTCCCAAGTTTTCTCCTAGGAGATCATTTTTCATCTTCTGCTTAAAATAACTTTTCTGCACTCTGCAACGGAAAAAGGACTACAAAAATATATTAAAAAGTGTTATCAAAATGATTCTATTTTCTTGCTTGCTGCATTTTGTTCATAAGATGTGAAAATAATATCACCGCTGGGGAAAACTTAGGAGAAAAACGGAATTGAATAAAGAACCACATCTTCAAATGAGGGCTGGAACCCACTACAAAACGCTGTCGCTAATCGCAATCGCTAGCGTTTTGTATGAGTGGTTTGTAAGCGATTTCATGAGCGTTTTCGGTAGCGATTTTAAAAAGTGTATTCAATTTGCCAGCGGTTGTGTAGCGATTTTAAATTCTGATTGGTCCTTTCAATTAATTTTAACAGTGTGCAGTAACTTCAAAACGCTAGCAAAATCGATCTGTGCAGGTTTTGAGCGAGAGATTACGCCAGCGTTTATATACTTTACATTGCAGAAACGCTAACGCTAAACGCTAAAAATGCTGCATGTCCTGCGTTTGCGACTTTGGTAATCGCAATTGCTCCAGTGGAATTTGGCCCATCCAATAACATTAGCAGAGCGTTTAGGGAAATCGCTAGCGTTTTGAATCGCTCCCTGGGGGGTTCCAGCCCTAAGAAGGGGGAAGGCTCTGGATCGTATATCTTCCTTATACCTCCAAAGTTTTTGAGATGAGAAAGAGGGACACTTAAGACATGCCCCTGATCACGCCCCCGTCACACCCCTAATCACGCATACCATAAAGATTTCATAAGAAAAATATGTTGTTTTATAATTCAGACCACACTGGTCCTTTCTATCCTTGTTCATTTTCCTTCATAGTAACATTTTACAATCAGTAATTTATCAATTTAAAGGATGGGAATAAAGTTTGGAGTTGATCTCTTTTTTTTAGAAGAGAAATATATATATTAACATAGAAAGAGGGACAAATGAGGAGGAAAGAGGGACAGGACTCCTAAAGAGGGACAAATGAGGAGGAAAGAGGGACAGGACTCCAAAAGAGGGACAAATGGGAGATATGCTTCCCTCTCTTCTACTCGTCCTGTCGTTCCTGTGCTGGCTCCCCCATTAGCGGTCCATGGGCCACAGACTGCTCTCTTCTGCTTCGGGTGGGCTTCGCACGAGCGCAGAACAGAGCTGCCCATCTCCAGCAGCACTCGGGCTTCCGAAGACTGTGAAAGCCTCCTGTGGTGGGAGATTTCTGCGGAGGAATGAGGGGATGAGGAGAGGAACAGGAAGGCTCTGTAGGTCCCACATCCTTCCCTCTCCTTAGGTAAGTATCTGTTTGTTTGTTTGTTTGTTTGTTTTTTAATTTGCTTCAGATTCACTTTAAAAGACATTTTATGAATATCACCTTGCAGAAAACTTAGGAGAAAAAGTAAACTGAATGCAGGCCCACATCTTCTACAAATTATACTGATTTCTCATTCAGTAATCTACTTTTTATTGTTTTAAAATTTAAACTAAGCCTTAAAGAGAACCTGAAATGAGTAAAAAAAAAAAAGTTTCATACCTATCTGGGGCTTCCTCCAGCCCTCTTCGGGCTGATTGGTCCGTCGCTGTCTCCGCACGCCGCCTGGATCCTCCACTAAGTGGCCCGGTAACTTCGCTAGACGGAGTGTACTGCACATGTGGGTAGAGATGGCCCAAACGGTTCGCCGGCGAACGGTTCCAGGCGAACGGTTCGCCGGCGAACTTTGGGTGGTTCGCCTTCTCAGTGAACCAGGAACTCCGACTTTAGCGGTTAATAGCAAAGTCCCCTTACATAGTAAGAACACCAAATTTGCAGGGTATGTAGAGGAGGAGCAGTAACTACAAGAGGGAAAAAAAATTCAAAAAGACCTTATACTTTTTGAGAAAATCAATTTTAAAGTTTCAAAGTAAAATGAGCCGATTCATTAAAAATAGAACCGATTCATTAAAAAGAACCGGATGATTCATTAACCGTTAGTATAGCTTAGAATGCATCCAACGAATTACAGTATCCTCTTATGTTGCGATCTTCAATTAAGTTGATTGAAGATCTCCGATGCCTCCCACATAGCAGAGAATGCGTCCTGTGCAGGACGCATAGCTGCCGGCTCCTGCTGTCTCTCCCCACCTCCTCACCTGTCACTCTCACCTAGCCTGGCACCCATGGGTGCACCGGGTGCCAGCGTAGATGAGGGTGACAGGTGAAGGAAGGTGGGGAGAGACAGCGGGATCCGGCAGCTATGCGTCCTGCACAGGATGCATTCTAAGCTATGTGGGGGGCGTCGGAGATCTTCAATCAACTTAATTGAAGATCGCAACATAAGAGGATACTGTAATTCGTTGGATCGTTTACCGAGGATATTGGCGTGGGAATTTTTTTTTAAAGGTACAGGTAAGTATTTCTGGTTAATTTAGAATAATAAAATACTGTTCTCGTGGTTGTGTTTTTATTTCATTTAACCTTTTGTGGAAATGGGTAAGGGGTACTTTGTACCCCTATACTCATTTCTCCTGGGAGAGGGGCGGGCATCTGGTGTCCCCTTCTTAAAGGGGGCTCCCAGATGCCACCATGAACCCCCCTAGGGAGTCGTCGCCCCCACCTTCTCCTGGGGCACCAGGGGTGGGGAAGAGCCCCTTGTCCATGGATTGGACAAGGGCTCTGGGGGGAGAGTCCGTGTTCCCAAGTTAAGAGCTTTGATCACATTCCTGCATCGCTCCCGAGATCTGGCATCAGGGGTGTAACTAGAGGATAGCAGTCCCTACATCTGCAGGGACTGCTCAGTTCATAGTGAAAAATACACAGTGTAGCATTATTTTAGAATTACATTTCTTCACCATACATTGTGACAGGAACATAATTTAAGTTTTGCAATAAACGGTAGAAATAGTCAAACAAAATCTGTGTTTTTTTATTTTTAAACTGGAATTGTTAAAACTGAAAAATTTGTTTTTTCAATTGTTCCCTCTTTTTCCCAATAAAATACATAGAAAACAAAATTGTTCAAGGGAAAAAATGCCATAGGATAAAAACCTAGTTAGCATTGAAAAAAAAACTATATTTCATACAGTTACAATATTTCATACAGTATTTCATTTAGGTGTCATAAGTAGGGATAAAGTTATTGCTGATTAAATAGGGACATAGCTAAAATGTCAAATCTGCTCTGGTTCATAAGGAGGAGAGAGGAGACAAGGTCTGGATGCATAGTAGTTAAAGAACTAAAGGCACCCAGTGTAGCTAAAATACTTTATAAAAATGTACACAAAAAAAGAGTTAGTGCTGGGCTTACCTCTCCTGAAGAAATAGGCCAGCATTATCTGGAAATGAGTTTATTGAGTACTATAAACATACAACGCGTTTCACAGGACTATGGCTGGTTCTTCAGCGCAATAGTGCAACAGTGCAAGTAGAATGTTTTCTAGCAAGAAACCCCACCCAATAAGGCGGGTTCCAAAATCCATCTGTAACATTTCCTATTTTCTTTTAATTCATAAAACAAATCAAAAGCTTGCAGCAAATATGGAAGGCATTTTGCTGCTCCAGAAAAGAGGTTGTCAAAGGGATGCAAGTAATCCAGCTTGCATTAAGGCCTTGTTTCCATCTGTGTGCTTCTATCCGCTTTTTATTAGCACAACAATGTTACAGATTGATACATGTTGCTGAAAAGTGGACAGAAGCGCACAGATGGGAACAAGGCCTAAAACTTATTGCAAATTGTATGCAGTTTGGAATAGGACCAATCAAAAAATTGTCAGGGGGTCAGCTTTAGATGGTGTAGAGGTACTGCTTCTGCTTCTCATGCATGATGTTGTGGGTTCGATTCCCGGGCCACCTTAAAGACTGCGACTGGACTGGGAGCGAACACACCAGCATGGGAGGAGGTGGTGTTAAAACACACTCAGCCTGGCCACAACAAAAAAAATGTCAGGAAGGGAATTTGTTTTCCCAGAAGCCAATGTTTTCGACAGGAAACCACCAGGAAATGAGCGCCAAGCTTTTCACGCTGGAGGAGACATGATTCTTGTTGGGCTGTTATCTATCACAAATCCTGATCACCATCCCACCATGATGCCATCAAAACGTTGTCTACTCTCACCAAATGCGTGGCCAGTTCGATTATCACGTTCGGACGGGTTCAGGGAGTAATTGCATTTGTGATGTGCGGCGGAGGAGGAGGGAAAAAAAGTGTGGTTCAAAAATTTGACATGAATAAATGGATTGCAAGAACATTGTGTAGCACCGCGATAGCTATGCGATTTACCTTGCGCAAATCGCAGTCATTGAGAAACAGCCCTTCCTTCTCAGTTCTTTATATATTACTAGTCGACCTAAGCCCGTTTCAAAACGGGCTCTAGGTCTGTCACAGCCGCCACCACCGCATGTCAGCGTGTATGCGCATCCACCCGCCGTGCGCACACACGCCCACCTGGTGCCCTGGCCCATCCTTGTCCTGTCCCAACGGCTGACATGCGCAGTAGGGCAAAAGCACTGACACAGGGACATGTGGCGCAGAGACACAGGCAAATTATTATATACTAGTGACCTTAGCCCATTTAAAAACGGGCTAGGTCTGTCATGACTTCGCTGCGCGCACTCGCCGCCCACCCTTTCTGGCCCCGTCCTCCTCCGGCTCTCGGCAGTGTCTCTGCGTCTTGTCCCTGCACATGCGCAGTGCAAAAAAGCACTGACACACGGATAGACGCAGGGACACTTGCATATTATTATAGAGGACTAGTAGACCCAAGCCTGTTTTAAAACCAGCTCTAGGTCCATCTTTTAACAGTGCGCATGAATGGGCACCCGCCACACATGCGTGCGCATCGGTCGCTCGTGCGCGCGCGCACCTGTCTACCTGCTGCACACACGCGCACACCTGTTGCTCGTGCGCGCGCCTGCACTCGTCCTCCTGGGCACAGGCCAGCCCGGCTCCCTGGCCCCGTCCTGTCTCATCGGCTGCCTGGGTCCGTGTTGCGCACATGCGCAGTAGCACAAAGCACGGACGCAGCTACACAGAGACAGCACACGCAGGGACACAGGGGTTTATTATAGAGGATAATGTGATGTTTCGGGCAGCTCTATAAAGATCAGAGAGTAAACAGGGCACATCGGTCACACCAGGATGTTAGAGAGCGTCGAGCGTTTGTTTAATGGGAGTGTGCTGACCGTAGCGGGACATCCAGTGGGGATCAGACTCAGAGCTGCGTCACGTGAGGCTGCCAGACAATGCCGCGTTTTATAGCCTCTGGGTGTGAATCTGGACTATATTCTACCACCGTCATAAAGCAATAATACAAGTGGCATAGCAGCAACCAAGGCAAACATACTTCTCATCCGCCGCACCTGTGTGAGATGCTTCCGTTTCCATAGAGATTATACCTCTGTTTATAAATGTCCAATCCGTACAGCCCCGCCCAAGGCCTGAACTCCCAATCTGCTGTAAACGGTTTCAAACCGCCAACTGAAGGAGAACTCCACAAACACCAATGCAGGTTGTAAAATTCAAAAGTTTTATTCAAAATAAAAGATAAAAATACACTTTCTACTCCATGTAACCAATGAGAATTACAAACAACACAATCTAATATCACAGTCTTCTTATTATCTTCTGGTCTTCTTTCTATAGAACACTTCCGGAAGCTAGGAGGAAAACAACTGGTTAACAATAACACATAACCTTCCCACCCGGTAAGTATTTTCTCAGCGTTCCCACCCACTTTAATGAAAAATGGACCTTATTTGGATTTCCTAAACCCTGAGGGCTCTTTCACATTAGGGCAGATTTTCTGCGTTTCAACGCAAAGGGTAAAGTTTACGTTACCCAAGGTGAAATGAAAGTCCATAGACTTTGATTTTAGCTTTCACATATAATGCAGCCTTTTTGTGCGTTGCGTTACACTGCACCCAGGCGCAGTTTTTCGGCCAACGCTAGCTTTATGCGTTACAATGTTAGTCAATGTAAAACGCACACTATGCGCGTTTTTAATCCGTTAACGCAGGCAATCAGTCCCAGAATGCAACAGAGGAACAATGTAGAAAGTTGACAACTAAAAGAAAAAAAAATTACCTGCGTTTTTCTATGTGCTGTAACGCATTGAAAACGGATTAAAAACGCACACTCACTGCAGTGCAACGCATATCAAAACGCAGTAAAAGGCATACAACAAAACGTATGCTTTGAGCGTTCTCCAACGCTAGCTCTGGTGTGAAAGAGCCCTGAGTACTAAAGTAATTTCAGTTTAATGCTTCCCTGACAAAACCATTATATAGTACTTTAACCTCTAAGTTTGCTGATCAGCAAAATCTTTCATAACTCAATAGTAAATAGAGTACTCTTGCTTTTTTGTTCTCAGTCTGATCAATTATTCTGGCTTTTTTTCTTATTCAATAGTTCAGCCGTTTCTTAGGAAAAGCCAGAACAATAAATGTATAAGTTAGATGGTTAGAAGTTAATAAATTGGTTGGTTAATAAGTTAATAATAAATAATAAAAGAAATAAAATTGGTTAGTGAATTACTAAATTCTTAGTAAATTAATAAGGTTACTAGAATTAAATAAAGAAGAAGAAAATAACTCCGTCACTTGTTCCTATGAGCAAAACTACTCAATATGCTTGCCCCCCAAAAAACAGCAGAAAAATAAAAGCACAACAGTTTCTTTATAAATCTCAGCTTCTGCCGCTCCTGTATGTAATCTCTTCTGTTCTTTTGCAGGACCAGTCTATTGCCAAAAAAAACAGTCTATTAACAGGTACTTCTTCTAAATCTTTTAACACTACTGGTAAATGGACATATTAATCATTCTCCTTTCTTTTACAGGAATCCAGTCGGACCACTCTTCCCATAGGTAAGTATTTCTTCCAATATAACTTCGCACTATCTTGTGCACCACACATAAAATAACCAAAACAAAATGGCTTCTTGCATTTATTACTTTGGTAAAGTCAGTAAGCTATAAGAGGTTAAGATAGGCCTCTAGCGGACAGGACAGTAGCTTATTTTATTAACCAGATTCACTTTCCTCTCAATCTCACTATCTCTTAGTCTCAGGCCTAGTATATGGGTAATATGCAGTTTTTTGACTTTTATAAAAAAAAAAAAACCTTTCTTCCCATTTCCGCAACCATTCAGGTAAACTTATGAAAATACAAGTAAGATGATAATCATAACAATTAGGGCTTGTCAGTCTCAATTCTCAGCCTCACCAGCACTATACTTCAGCAGTGGGGGACATCACCAGAGCCAATTCACTGTAATCAAAATGTTCAAGTATCTTTCTTGTCACACGCTGATTTATCACAGTATTAATCATATTTCATACGTGTCAGATTTAAAGTCTTCTTTCCCAGCACCTCTGTATCAAGAATAACTGGCTATACATCTGACTGGCTCTTTTTCATCTGCCTGAAATCTCTCTCCTGGCTTTCCCACTCCTTGTCAGCTTTACATGGGACTTAAGAGGCACATACCAAAATAAATATTAATATAAAACTAAACACACCAACTTAGTGGATAAAAATTGGCCGTAAGGCGTTGTTTATTGCGGTTTTCAAATTAAAGTTGTTCGATACTTTTATTCAATGAAATACTTTAAATATTAATTCAACCTTAACTTTATTAAAACTGTAAAAAACATAAATAATCCAAAGTTAATCATATCCAAACACACATCATAGTCGAACAACTTCTAAAGTACTTAGCCCGCCCACCACCGTGGGCAACTTTTACCGCCAATAAAGGCAATAGCCTACGACAGTCCAGAAAGTCCAAGAAGAGGGAGGGTGGGAGGGGGATCGCAGCTTGTCCTGACAGACACTGAGGAGAGAATGACATCCCACACTGATCTGTGACAGGAGCTCAAAGTTCATTGGCTGCCGATAACCCCACTCCTTCTGACAGCTGCCAATCAGGAATATCTCCAGGTGCTCTTTGCCCAGATACCTGACAGCTTCAGATATCACCAGCCGGCCCCTGAAAGAAAGGAGGGAAAGAGCAGTACCACAGAAAACCAAGTGCATAAGAACCTATGCAATTACCCAAGCAATGTCACAACCTGTATTTTGTGTGGCCACAAAGTCCCAAGAGCCCCTTGCTCCATTATGTCGCTCAGGCCTTACATGGGACTTAAGAGGCACATACCAAAATAAATATTAATATAAAACTAAACACACCAACTTAGTGGATAAAAATTGGCCGTAAGGCGTTGTTTATTGCGGTTTTCAAATTAAAGTTGTTCGATACTTTTATTCAATGAAATACTTTAAATATTAATTCAACCTTAACTTTATTAAAACTGTAAAAAACATAAATAATCCAAAGTTAATCATATCCAAACACACATCATAGTCGAACAACTTCTAAAGTACTTAGCCCGCCCACCACCGTGGGCAACTTTTACCGCCACCCGCCAGGCTATAGCCTGGCACCCCAGCCCACGGCCTTCTCAACCATATTCTGAAGCTCCATATTAAAAATGTCAACACCAATTGGGGACAAGTGGACTAAGTCCTTCCTATACAAACCCCGGACCCCCCCCTCCAAGTCAATGTGTCTGTAGGAAAAACCTCCGACCGAAGAGAGAAATTTACACATGGCCCAATTCACCCGCTTCCTAATTTTGTCGAAGAAGCGCTTGTTGGGTGAGACGTACCATAACAAGCGAGGGACAATTTCGGAAAAAACCAAAACCGTGTTCGGAAAAATAGCGCGAATCTGCAGAAAATCCCGACGCATCCTAGCCAGAAGGTTTAAAGTTTTGACTTTTCCCAGGTCGTTTCCCCCTAAATGGATTATTAAGATGTCAGGAACCGGCCATTCGTCTACAAGACAAACTAGTTTGGGCAACAGAGCTTCCCACCTCATACCCCTACAACCCTTCCAGTATATCTGGAAAGAGTCACAGTCTAAGTCCAGGTTGTCCGTATAAGGCCTCTCCTTAGCCCTTCGTCTTGCCCAAAAGATAAAAGAGTGGCCGATAATCCACACCACCTGCTTCAGACCTAGGAAAAAAAACAAGTTATTTTATACAACCAAAGAAGGGCGAACATATAACCTATACCTATGGGACTCCCATCTGCCTATCTTTTTAATTGTAGATTCCGACAATCCTAGTCTCGCAGCTTCTGTGGCTGCCCCAATTCGGAATGAGTGGCTTGAGAATTTAAAAGCCTGCAATCCCAGCGTATTCATACATTTGCCTAATATAGCTCGAAACTGAAAAATAGAAAGCGCCGACCCGTCGGCATGGGAAAGAAAAGAAGGAGACGACGAACGGATACTGGAAAACTCGCTGACCAAGCGCACAGGGCACGACGAGGAACCCTCTAATTTAAAAAGTGTAAGCCAAACCCCCCGACCGGCCCTATCCGTTTTAGACTTTTTGATAAAAATTTGAACCGCCGTATTCGATAACGATATATCCTGGGGGCGAAGACCGGAATGCTCAGATTTGGCTTTTGCAACCAATTCTGAGATGCGCAGGGCTCCGAAAAAGGCTAAAGAAAAAGCCGCTCGAAACAGACGGACTTCGTATTCAGAAGAGCAAATTAAAGGAAGAACAAGTAACAAGTCGCCTAAAAGCTCAAAGGAAATCGGACGCCTACCATCCGGCACTGAAAGACCCGAACGGAAGCCCTTCATCATCTGCTTCACTAGACAGTAGTCCGTGCACGGGGGCGAATGATGAAGCTTCCTGAAAAAGGAGATACCACAAAGCTTACGCTGTAACGATGGGATTGAGGCCCCTAAAGACACTTTGGAACAAACATAAGACAAAACCAACTCTACTTCATCAGCGAAAGGCGACTTTCGAAACAGCCCAGCGTAACTGCACCAGTCCTGCCATGCAGCTGAATAATCAGCCCATGTTTTTGCAGACAGTGATTTACGAACAGAAGCTGTTATTAAGTCCCAATCAAGGTCCATAAGTGCGCCGGGCAAGGTATTCCTTCTTCGTCCGCCGACGGCGCCAACGCCCTGAATGTGGAGAGCTGCTGCCGGGATAAAGCATCGGCCATCAGATTGGACTTACCGGGTAAATGTACAGCTTTCAACCACACATTAAAATTAAGACAGAGCAGGACTAATTGCCTAAGAATATGCAAAACAGGAAGGGATTTAGATGTAAGGCAATTAACTGCATACACCACTCCCTTATTGTCCGATTGGAGCAGAATCCGCTTGTTTGCGAAAGATCTACCCCAAATCGACAATGCCACCAATACAGGAAAAAGCTCCAAAAGAACGATGTTTTTAACATATCCTTGCTCAATCCATGACACTGGCCACTGCTCAGCACTCCAGTGACCCTTCCAATAAGCACCATACCCGATCGATCCAGCTGCATCGGTAAATAAATCCATCTGATCGTCTTTTATAAACTCCTCCTGCCACATTGACCTTCCGTTATAGTTGATCAGGAAGCTATGCCACACCAGCAGATCTTCCTTCACGTCTCTGGTCAAGCGAACGTGCCAAGAAGGATTTTTTAAACCCGACAGCAATCGCGCCGTGCGCCGCGAGAATACTCTCCCCATGGGCATAATGCGGCTTGCGAAAGCTAGACGGCCAAGGAGTTCTTGCAGCTCCTTGACTGACGCTTTTGACTTGCCTAAAAGGTAGTTCAGCAACGACTTTAAAACCAAAATTTTTTCAGGGGGTAAACGATATTCCATTAAAACTGTGTCGATTGTAATTCCTAGAAAAATCAATTCCGTGGTCGGTAAAACCGATTTCTCTTCCGCAACCGGAACGCCAAATTTCTCTGCTATGTCGTGAAAAGTTAAAAATAAGTTAAAAGCCTCATCAGAACCGGGGGACCCGACGAATAAAAAATCATCAAGATAGTGTAACGCCGTGCCGGAACGACATACTTGCTGAACTACCCACTCGAGGAACGTTGCAAAAATTTCAAAATAAAAACAGGACAGGGTACAGCCCATGGGGAGGCACATGTCGAAATAAAAAAGGCCATTAAATTGAAAACCGAGGGAATTGAAACCGCCCGGCCAAATCGGTAGCAAACGAAACGCCGATTTAATATCTGTTTTGGCTAGTAATGCGCCTTTGCCGAAACCACGGATCACCGATACAGCCTGATCGAAGGATAAATAAGAGACAGATCGTAAATGCGTTTCAATGGAATCGTTTAGAGAGTCACCCTTGGGAAAAGATAAGTGATGGATAAGGCGCCATTCACCTGGGTCTTTCTTCGGCACAATTCCCAAGGGTGACAATCTAAAATCCGTAAACGGTGGCGAGGAAAAAGGACCAGCAACCCTGCCAGCTGCAATCTCCTTATCGATTTTAGATTGGACAATGGCTGACAAATTTTTTACCGATTTAAGATTCTCAACCCAGGAACAACCAGATCCCGTAAATGGAGGAATATAAAACCCGTTCGCAAAGCCATTAAGCAGAAATGTGCTGATCTCCCGGTTTGGGAAGCGATCGAGCCATGGAATTAGCTCGAGGAGCTTCACTGGCGTCCGCGCTCCGCAGAAAGGACTCCTTGGTGGAGCCCTGCACAGTAGCTGCTACTTTCTTATAGCAACGCGCCGCCGGGTGAAGGCCGCCGCAATTGACACACTCGTGCTTGTATCGGCAGTTAGCCGCAAACTTGCACTGTGACTCGTTAAAGGCATGACAGAAGCCTTTCTTAAATGTTACATTGCTAGAATTCTGCGTGTTAGACTTAGGAGATTGCGCACGCTGTGGTAACAGTATGCTGATCCATAGGCTGACATCCTTCGAGCCCCAACGCAGGGAGGGATAGATGGACATCTTCTGACGATAAGCGTCATCATAAGTAAACCACGCCATCCCTCCGTACTGCCGTTGGGCCTCGAAAACAGTATCCATGTGCTGGAATAAACCTGCCGCAAGCTCCGGCTGCTTTTCAACTATAACACTGGCGAGAATTAAGAATGCTTGAAGCCAGTTATTAAATGACCTAGTTACAGGCCTACGCCTGTCCTCCTCCTCCTTTTTATCCTTCTGCAAATAGTCTTTACTAAAAGGAAGTAAAGAAAGCAAATCCACGTGCTCACCCCGCCAGATCTTTTCCTTCACCGCAAGAGGTAAATGATAACCGAGTGGAGAAGAAACACAGGGTAAAGCCTCCTTATACAAAAGCTCTGAAACACCGGACCTAATAACAGGAGGGGGAGTGTTACCAGTCTCTAGCGATGAAGGAAAATTTAAAGGCAAAGGGGCAGGGTTAACCATTTGATTGCCTGGGGGTACCCAGACAGCAGCAGGTGAAGCAGAACTAGTAGGAACAGTATTAGCAGTGGGCAATCTCTCGATCACCTGTTTTAAACAATCCACTACAACATTCAATCTATCAAACAAACCCTCCCTGCGTTCACCCCTGCTCTCACCGTGTCTAGGAAGAGATGTCTCCTCATCGGAGGAACTGGAATCCCTGACGCCAGCGACAGCCTCTCCTGTAGCAGCAGGAAGACGTCCGTCCTGGATCACTGTGCCAGCAGACCTGGCTCCAGATGCTGGGAGAAATCCTTGAACCCGGCTGTATGTGGTGGAGGGGGCCCCTGATTGGCAGGCGGCCCCAAAAGAACTCCCGTTGAGGACTCCAGAAAGGTGATGCTGTGCAAGCTGGTCCGGAGTTGGCATGTCAGCAGCTGTGATGAGAGGTGGGGAGGTGCTGGAAGAAGTGCTGGGAGCATCCACAGGGAGGGGGAGAGTCGGTGGGGCCCAAGACACAGGAGCCGCTTGGATGCCCGCAGTTGTGCCCGCAGAAGAGAATGCTGGCTGGATTGTGGGAGAGCTGGGCTGCTGTGGGCACTGTGCGGGGGCAGACTGTGAAAAGGAGGCGGCTGGCTGAGAAGAGGGGGCGGAAGAAAGCGCTGGAGCGCAAACAGACCTCAGATCCGCGGCAAGATGGCGCCCGCCGGTCACCTGACCGCGCCCACTTCCGCCCTTACTCTTGCGGCTACTTCCTGTGGGCACGGTGCTCCTGGAATTCGCTCCCCGCACGTCGGGAGAATAGGGCCTCCTTGGCTTCTTAGCCCTCTTCGCCGGCGGCGCCTCCGGGTACCCGGCGCCCGCTCCGGCAGCAGATTGGAGATCCTGGGCGTGACGATCCTTCCTGGAGCGGCCCTTAGAAGGCGTAGGCGGCCGCACAACAGCCGGCAAGGCAGGTAACAGGCTGGTCGGGGCAGGAGCAGCAAGAGGCTGCTGGGGAGACATAGTAGGGTCCAAAGGCAGAGGCAGGAGAGCTGGGGTAGATGATTCAGCGGGGGCAATGGCATCCAAAATTCTTTTCAGAAGCTCCTCGCCCCCTTCCGATCTGGCAACAGCAGCCAGCCTAATCAGAGTCTGATCCATGAGTAAAAAGTTATAAGTCCTCAAAAAGATAAATCCAGCAGGTGGGATGGAGGTTAAATATAAAAGAATAAGTAATTTAAAGAAATGAAATAAATGAAGTAAACTAACAAGGCTCAAATAAAGAAATCTGCAGGAGAAAAGACAGCACGTCTGGATCGCAGCTTGTCCTGACAGACACTGAGGAGAGAATGACATCCCACACTGATCTGTGACAGGAGCTCAAAGTTCATTGGCTGCCGATAACCCCACTCCTTCTGACAGCTGCCAATCAGGAATATCTCCAGGTGCTCTTTGCCCAGATACCTGACAGCTTCAGATATCACCAGCCGGCCCCTGAAAGAAAGGAGGGAAAGAGCAGTACCACAGAAAACCAAGTGCATAAGAACCTATGCAATTACCCAAGCAATGTCACAACCTGTATTTTGTGTGGCCACAAAGTCCCAAGAGCCCCTTGCTCCATTATGTCGCTCAGGCCTTACAGGACTGATGGCTGGCTTATCTTATGGAGGATTGAAGAATCATCATGGCTCAGTAATTTTCTCCCAAAATGTCAGCTATCGCATCGTCTGGCCTGCTGCATCTTTCCCCTTCTCCTGTCTGCTCCAACTGCCAACTCAACCCCTCAGAAAGCTGTTCTATCTTCCCTAACGGCTCCCCTGCTTGTGTGTCTGGTTGCTTAGCAACCTTCCCTCAGCCATCAGCTCTGCCTACCCACACATTACACATTACAACTAAGGAAAAAAATGCCCTTACTTAACAAACCTGTGTCAGCAGCGCCTCTATTTAAAGCTGCTGACCAGGTAATAATATAAAAATAAAAATAAATAGATCCCCCCTCTTTCTAACAATAACAATAATATTTCTATAGCGCTTTTCTCCCTGGGGACTCAAAGCGCTGCGACCCTGCATTATGCAGTCTCAAAGGCTCGGGAAAAGAGGTGAGTTTTTAGCCTTTTTTTAAAGCTGTCCAGAGAAGGAGCCTCTCGTACTGATTGTGGAAGTGAGTTCCATAGAGTAGGGGCTGCATAGGAAAAGGCCCGAGCACCAAATGTTAAGTGTATCCTGGGAATAACCAGCTTCATCTTGTTGGCAGAGCGGAGGGTGCGTGGAGGGGCATAAAGTTCCAATAGATCCGCTATGTATTTGGGTCCCATGTGGTGTAGAGCCTTGAATGTCAGCAGGCAGATCTTACAATTGATTCTCCAGTTTACTGGCAACCAGTGAAGAGTTTGCAGTACTGGGGTGATGTGTGAGCTGCGGGGGGCATTGCAGTACTGGGGATATGTGTGAGCTGCGGGGGGCATTGCAGTACTGGGGTGATGTGTGAGCTGCGGGGGGCATTGGCTAGGAGTCTGGCTGCAGCATTCTGTACTAGCTGTAAGGGGCGCAGAACCTTATCTGTAGATCCGATGAACAGGGCGTTGCAGTAGTCTAGGCGGGAGGATACAAATGCATGAACCAGGGCAGGTAGGTCTTCAGCTGGAATAAGGTGTTTGATTTTCGCTATATTTCTTAGATGGAAGAAGGAAGACTTGACGACAGCTGATACCTGCTGTCTGAGTTTTAGATTTCCATCCAGGATCACCCCAAGGTTTCGCACAGAGTCTTTATACTGTACAGTATCTCCCCCAATTGCTAGTTTGAGGTGGTGAGCGTTTTGAACTTTATCCATCATGTGTGGACCACCTACCACCAACACCTCTGTTTTGTCAGAGTTCAGCCTCAGCCAGCTGGTGTTCATCCAATTTTGTAAATCCACTAGACACGCATTTATGGATGCTGATGGGTCTTGGGTGCCAGGCTTGAAGGACAGATACAGTTGTGTGTCATCTGCATAACAATGGTATCCTAAACCATAGTTCTGGATTATTTTGCCCAGTGGGAGCATGTAGACTGCAAAGAGTAATGGTGATAGTACAGAACCCTGTGGAACTCCATAGGCAAGTGGCACTGGATTAGAGTAGTGTGTGCCCAGACATACTTGCTGTGTCCTGCCAGATAGGAAGGTCTGAAACCAGCTAAGAACAGTACCCCTTAGGCCACAGTAATTCTTCAGTCGCTGGATTAGTATTTCATGATCCACAGTATCAAATGCTGCTGACAAGTCAAGAAGAATCAGAATTGAGCAATCACCCTTGTCCCTTGCAGTAAGTAGATCATTTATTACTCGGACTAATGCTGTTTCAGTGCTGTGCCTTTTCCTGAATCCTGACTGAAAAGTATCAAAGATGTTGTTATCTGTAAGCCTGGCTTCTAGCTGGTTGGCGACTGCTTTCTCGATAACTTTTGATAGGAATGGTAAGTTCGCCACAGGTCTGTAGTTGGTTACAGAATCAGGATCTAGTGATGGTTTCTTCAGGAGGGGTTTTATGATTGCTGCTACACTGCTACATCTGTCTCGACCAAGAATCTGATGTGTGTTCCAGAGGACAGATCATCCATGTCTGCTGTTCCCCGCAGTTTGTGCGCAGATCACTCATCCTCCCTCTCTGCTCTCTGTAGGACAGTACAGCTCTTGCAGGTTTTTAACTAGTCCATCTCCTTCTGGGGGATTCTCAGGGTTTTCTTTGTTTTCAGAAGCATTGCCCGAACAGCAGTTTAACTGCCAAAATAGTAATATTATACCAGCCAGCCTCCCTATGCCGCTAAGGAAATAATTTTGAAATCAAAGAAAACCTAGAGAATCTACCATGAGGAGATGGACTAGTCAGATTTTAATGGCTTACGTGTTTTGCTGGAGTGGACCTTTAAACTGGGCAACAGCACTCCAAAGTGTGTACCAGCCTTTAGGCACACTAGGCACGTGCTAAGTTGCCACTACCAAAGGCTTTTAGCAAGGGGTGCCACTTCTGCAGGCCTTGGGGAGCATCTGTTCCCAAGATTTCTCCATCCAGTCCAGACTCAGGTCCCAATGAATGCAAGTATTGCTGCTGTCCTTTCTGTATCAAGACCACCTACAGCCATCTCCTCTATACTTTATGCCCACCAACCTGTGCATCTTTTCAGAACCCCTCCTCCCATGTGCTTCTGTACCTTCCTTTCACCATTCCGTTTGGCAGGGGCATGACAGTGTGGGTGTGGCATGCAGTGTGGGTGTGGCAGTCAGTGTGGCAGGGGCATGATGGTGTGGGTGTGGCATGCAGTGTGGGTGTGGCCAGAGGCAGGACAAGGTCCTCCAGCACCCAAGGCTGAGACACCAAAGTGCGCCCCTCCATCCCTCCCACCCCAGCCGTCACGCACTGATTGCTATTAGACTAAGAGGCGCCCCACGGTCCCCAACACCGCTAACACCTTAATCTCTAGTTATTTGGCTTGAAGTCACTGCCATGTATCCCCTTTTCTTATTTCTCTTTGCTTCAAACACAATAGGGGAAGGATAGCTGAGTGAGTTGTGCGCCCCTTCCTACACTGCGCCCTGAGGCTGGAGCCTCTCTCGCCTCTGCCTCGGCTCAGCTCTGGGTGTGGCAGTCAGTGTGGCAAGGGCATGACTGTTTGGGTGTGGCATGCAGTGTGGGTGTGGCAGTCAGTGTGGCAGGGGCATGACGGTGTGGGTGTGGCATGCAGTGTGGGTGTGGCAGTCAGTTTGGCAGAGGCATGACAGTGTGGGAGTGGCATGCAGTGTGGGTGTGGCAGTCAGTTTGGCAGGGGCATGACTGTGTGGGTTTGGCATGCAGTGTGGGTGTGGCAGTCAGTGTGGCAGGGGCATGACGGTGTGGGTGTGGCATGCAGTGTGGGTGTGGCAGTCAGTTTGGCAGAGGCATGACAGTGTGGGAGTGGCATGCAGTGTGGGTGTGGCAGTCAGTTTGGCAGGGGCATGACTGTGTGGGTTTGGCATGCAGTGTGGGTGTGGCAGTCATTGTGGCAGGGGCATGACGGTGTGGGTGTGGCATGCAGTGTGGGTGTGGCAGTCAGTTTGGCAGGTGCATGACAGTGTGGGTGTGGCAGTCAGTCTGGCAGGGGCATGACAATGTGGGTGTGGCCCAGAGTGTGGGTGTGGCAGTCAGTCTGGCAGGGGCATGACAATGTGGGTGTGGCCCAGAGTGTGGGTGTGGCAGTCAGTCTGGCAGGGGCATGACGATGTGGGTGTGGCCCAGAGTGTGGGTGTGGCAGTCAGTCTGGCAGGGGCATGACAGTGTGGGTGTGGCACAGAGTGTGGGTGTGGCAGTAAATCTGGCAGGGGCATGACAGTGTGGGTGTGGCAGTCAGTCTGGCAGGGGCATGACAGTGTGGGTGTGGCACAGAGTGTGAGTGTGGCAGTCAGTCTGGCAGGGGCATGACAGTGTGGGTGTGGCACAGAGTGTGAGTGTGGCAGTCAGTCTGGCAGGGGCATGACAGTGTGGGTGTGGCACAGAGTGTGAGTGTGGCAGTCAGTCTGGCAGGGGCATGACAGTGTGGGTGTGGCACAGAGTGTGGGTGTGGCAGTCAGTCTGGCAGGGGCATGACAGTGTGGGTGTGGCAGTCAGTCTGGCAGGGGCATGACGATGTGAGTGTGGCACAGAGTGTGAGTGTGGCAGTCAGTCTGGCAGGGGCATGGCAGTGTGGGTGTGGCATGCAGTGTGGGTGTGGCAGTCAGTGTGGGTGTGGCATGCAGTGTGGGTGTGGCAGGCATTGATCAGTGGGTTTTAAATCAAAGCTTTAGCTTCAATAATTCCTCAGCGCTTGGCACAATTTTCTTGTAGCCACCACGCCCAGGTTTCTCCTTTCTGGCATAGTCAGGGGTAATTGCTAACTACCCACTGACAGATTATATGGATTGCCTGATGAAGCGGGATTTTGCCCGTGAAACATGTTGCATACTGGAGCTACCATAAAATGTTATTTTTTGTATTACCCTTGTCTGTTTATCATCAAGAGAGGTAAGTCCACCAACTTCCCCCTTTTAAACTGTTTTTAGATGTTTTTATTCTACAATGGTGCCTCTGTTCATAAATTTGTATCAAGTCTAGTCCACCCCTGGTGAAGGGATGTTATCCCCATTTCTTCCTGTCTACAGAAAGCGACTTCTCAGGCTCGGCTCACATTGGAGCGCATCCGCTTCTGCGCTGTCGTTCCGTTCCGTTAGCGGAGCGGGAACGCAAGGTCCCGACATGTCGGGAACGTCTGCTCCGATGAGCAGAACACAGGGAACGGAATGGAGCAGAACGGAGCAATGTGAATTTTCCATCGGGAAAGCATTGCTGCCGCTGCTGCGTTCCGCTCATCGGAGCGGAACGTAAGCTAATTAACTCAATGTGAACCGAGCCTTATACCTGAGTGGGGTCAGGTTACAATTCTCCCCACCTGCATTACAAGTGGTTTCCTAGCTGGTAACCCATACTTGTGAGTTTATTTGCTATTGATTTTATTTTATACATTTGTTACCAAACTACTACACTATATCGGGCTCTCAGTTTCCTCCTTTTGTTTTACATAGCCGCTAGGAGACGGCGTTTGGGACTCGGAGTTAAACGCTCCCATTCAAGTGAATGGGAATGTTTGTACCAGGCTTTTACCGGCGTTTGCGCGAACGCGGCATTCAGATCCCGATATTCCCTGGCGTTCGAGGCGACCCTGGGCGCTACATGTTGCGTCCTGGGATGGTTAACCGCTGCGGCTAATGTCCCCCTGTGGGGGGAGAACAACGATGACTGCAACTGGACGCCAGGGAAATCCACTGAAAGCTTGAACGCAATGCTGCCGCAACGCCTCCGAAAGCCGGGCAGACGCCCATGTGAACCAGCCCTTACGGTGTACAGCGCTACGATCCACAGCAGCGCTGTATTGAGGACAGCCATGTGACACGGCTGTCCCCCTGGGCGGCAAGACAGCGAAGCCTATGACAGCCGATCGCACTGATTGGCTGGCGGGGAGAGGGAGGGCTAGTAAAATAAATAAAAAAATACACATTTTTATTTTACAAATAAATAAAAATTTGTTTAAAAAAAATAAACATTGTGGAAGCGATCATAGCCCACCAACAGAAAGCTCTGTTGGTGGGCAGAAAAGGGGGGGAATCTCTTGTGTGTTGAGTTGTGCGGCCCTGCAGCGAGGCATTAAAGAGAATCTGTACTCTAATATTCTTACACTAAAAAGCATACCATTCTATTCCTTATTTTCTCCTGTGCCTCTCTGTGCTGTTTCTGCCACTCTCTGCTGCAATCCTGGCTTGTAATTAACAGTTTTAGGCAGTGTTTACAAACAAACTAACCAACTTGTGATAGGCTCACATAAGCAGAGTGTGTGAGTCATACAGAGTGTGCAGGGGGCCTGCAGAGGGTGTGTATCGCTTCTATCCAATCACAAGAAGCCCTGCACATTCCACACATTCAAGCCTTAGCCGGACTGTGCCGACAGAAGGAAACAGATTAGATCATATAACAGAGATAACACAGCCACTGTGCAATTAGGAAAGGCTGCAGTAAGCCAGAGCACATTAGAACAGGCATAGGAACTTATAGGATAGAAGAACTAAGGCTGAAAAATTTGTTACAGAGTCTCTTTAAAGCTGCACTGGCCCAATTTGTGAAAAATGGTCTTTAGGGGGGATCAAGCCCGTGGTCCTTAAGTGGTTAAAGGGAATCTGAAGTGAAAATAAACTTATGATATAATGGGCTTGATTCACAAAGCGGTGCTAACTGTTAGCACGCCTGTGAAAACCCCCTTAGCACGTCTAAACGAGCTTTTCGCGCGCAAAACTTTATGCGCGCAAAACTTTACGCGCGCACTGCACAGAGCGCAGGGCGCTCCGCGCGAAGTGCCCATTAAAGTCTATGGGACTTAGCACGCACATAGGACTTTGCGCGTAAAACTTTGTGCGCAGAACTTTGCGCGCGATCTGATTGAGAAATCCGGTGCTAACCTACTTAGCACCCTGGTTAGCACGTGTAAAGACTTAAGACGTGCTAAGTAGGTTAGCACCGCTTTGTGAATCAAGCCCAATGAATTGTATGTGTAGTACAGCTAAGAAATAGAACAGAGATATGAGTCTCATATTGTTTCCAGTACAGGAAGAGCTAAGAAATTTCAGTTATCTATGCAAAAGAGCTTCTCTGAGCTCTCCGACTAATTTAGTCGGCTCCAGTGCTATTTTCTGAAGCAATTATACATCAAAGAAACAGTGAAAGACAACTTCAGGTAAGATTTTACTGCAGGGAAGTTCAAAGGGTCATTGGGAAAGTGTGATAATCCTTTAATTGACTGGCCCACTCATCCGCCAGGATTGTTCCAGCAGTGGAGGAGTTTTGGCAGACCCCCAGAGCCCACCACAATAGTGGACGAGCATTATTCCACAGCCAGCTGAGAAGCCCCGTACTGATACTGTTGACAGTTCACTGTCATCTATAATTAGTTCCCGGGAAGAGTCTGCGAGGACATCATGTATAAATAGACGGCAATGGCCGGCGATAGGGTTACGGGGGCCGGTGGGTGACTGAGCCTGGCAGACAGAAGACATCACCTTGCCCACCGCCACACATCAGGGCAGACATGGATGATGAGCAGAGGGGCCCCCGATACCTGGCCAACAAGCTACTGAAAGAGTCCTTCCTGCAGGCCCTGCAGTGTAACGACTATGTAGCTGTGGAAACTATCCTGAACGAGGGGCATGTAGACCTGGACACCGTGTTCGAGGTGGAAGATGAGAACCTGGTCCTTGCCTCCTACAAAGCAGGTAGGGATTAACCTATTATAGGCATGGGGGTGCCTCAGGGCTCAGCATTATTGCCTTGCAGCACCGAGGTCCTGAGCTTACTTTCACAGGCATGTCATGTTTACACCATGCAGAGTTCAAATACAGGTAGTCCCCGACTTACGAACGCCCGACTTATTAACAACCTGCCAATACGAACGGCATGGATTCTCTGTTTCTATGGGAACAAGCCCCCCCAAAAATTTCAAATTGGACTTGTCGTTTTTCAGAAAATCGATTTTAAAAAATCTAAGGAAAAATGGCTTTTAAACTTGCATAAACAGGTGCAAAGGGCAGAGGTGACACAGAGGGGAACACTGGAGGCACAGGGGGGGGGGGGGGGCACAGAGGAGGTACAGGGGACAGAGATGGCACAATGTTCCGAATTAGAACAGATTTAGGTTAAGAACGAACCTACAGTCCCTATCTCGTTCGTTAACCGGGGACTACAGGTGACATTATCTGCATCTTCCTGCAGTACCAGACATCTTTGCCAATTCTCACAGCTGATTATTGCTATCTGATTTGTTTTATTCATTTGTTTGATGTTTTGGGGGGGTTAACATAGAGGCTAGTATTTTGCTGGTGATGTCAGCACTGAGCACAGAGAAGGTAGAATTCACAATAGTTTTTAGCCTGCTGTGCACAGTCACCCTTGCTTGTAAGGGTGGTCAGTGACACATTAATAATTCTGATCATTCAAAACTGATACACATTTATGCAGTTTAGAAATGGACCAATTGCATACAACAGCCACTGCTTTCGATTGGTCCATTTCAAAGCTACACACATTTACGTAAAATTTGCATAAAACTTTAACTGAGAATTATTATCATCTCACTGGTCATCCCATACCTGTCTGTTTCTGTTTGGGCTGATCAGTCTTATTAGCTTTTCACGTCTGCAAAGAACCTTAAACCTCTTACACATGGTACAATTTTCCATCAGATCGATCAGATAATTTCCGACCGGTCCGATCGATTTTGTGATTGATTTTGGGTAGATATCAATGCAACAATTTGGACGTCTACGATGCAGCTTCTTATCAAATCACCGGTCAATCCGATGGAAAATTGTACTGTGTGTATGAGACTTTAACTATCGTTAATCTGGACTCCTGCATCATCCGTCTTCTGTCCTATGCGCTTTTTCTTTTTCTTTTTGCATATGTGTAGCAAGCTTGCACAATCATTTGTATGAATATAAATCCCAAATTTTTCCCGGTGAAAAATTCAGAAAAATGGTTCTGGTTGATTACTATTAAAGGGTTACTGTTAAAAACAGGCCAAACTAATACGGAGTTAGACAAGACAAATAACATTTATATCGTGCTTTTCTCCTGTCGGACTCAAAGCGCCAGAGCTGCAGCCACAAGGGAGCGCTCTATACGCAGTAGCAGTGTTAGGCCAGAGCTGCAGCTACTAGGGGGCACTCTATAGGCAGTAGCAGTGTTAGGCCAGAGCTGCAGCCACTAGGGGGCGTTCTATAGGCAGTAGCAGTATTGGGCCAGAGCTGCAGCCACTAGGGGGCGCTCTATAGGCAGTAGCAGTGTTAGGCCAGAGCTGCAGCCACTAGGGGGCGCTCTATAGGCAGTAGCAGTGTTAGGCCAGAGCTGCAGCCACTAGGGGGCGCTCTATAGGCAGTAGCAGTGTTAGGCCAGAGCTGCAGCCACTAGGGGGCGCTCTATAGGCAGTAGCAGTGTTAGGCCAGAGCTGCAGCCACTAGGGGGCGCTCTATAGGCAGTAGCAGTGTTAGGCCAGAGCTGCAGCCACTAGGGGGCGCTCTATAGGCAGTAGCAGTGTTAGGGCAGAGCTGCAGCCACTAGGACGCTCTATAGGCAGTAGCAGTGTTAGGCCAGAGCTGCAGCCACTAGGGGACGCTCTATAGGCAGTAGCAGTGTTAGGCCAGAGCTGCAGCCACTAGGGGATGCTCTATAGGCAGTAGCAGTGTTAGGCCAGAGCTGCAGCCACTAGGGAGCGCTCTATAGGCAGTAGCAGTGTTAAGCCAGAGCTGCAGCAGCCACTAGGGGGCGCTCTATAGGCAGTAGCAGTGTTAGGCCAGAGCTGCAGCCACTAGGGGGTGCTATATAGGCAGTAGCAGTGTTAGGCCAGAGCTGCAGCCACTAGGGGGCGTTCTATAGGCAGTAGCAGTATTGGGCCAGAGCTGCAGCCACTAGGGGGCGCTCTATAGGCAGTAGCAGTGTTAGGCCAGAGCTGCAGCCACTAGGGGGCGCTCTATAGGCAGTAGCAGTGTTAGGCCAGAGCTGCAGCCACTAGGGGGCGCTCTATAGGCAGTAGCAGTGTTAGGCCAGAGCTGCAGCTACTAGGGGGCACTCTATAGGCAGTAGTAGTGTTAGGCCAGAGCTGCAGCCACTAGGGGGCGCTCTATAGGCAGTAGCAGTGTTAGGCCAGAGCTGCAGCCACTAGGGGGCGCTCTATAGGCAGTAGTAGTGTTAGGCCAGAGCTGCAGCCACTAGGGGGCGCTCTATAGGCAGTAGCAGTGTTAGGCCAGAGCTGCAGCCACTAGGGGGCGCTCTATAGGCAGTAGCAGTGTTAGGCCAGAGCTGCAGCCACTAGGGGGCGCTCTATAGGCAGTAGCAGTGTTAGGCCAGAGCTGCAGCCACTAGGGGGCGCTCTATAGGCAGTAGCAGTGTTAGGGCAGAGCTGCAGCCACTAGGACGCTCTATAGGCAGTAGCAGTGTTAGGCCAGAGCTGCAGCCACTAGGGGACGCTCTATAGGCAGTAGCAGTGTTAGGCCAGAGCTGCAGCCACTAGGGGATGCTCTATAGGCAGTAGCAGTGTTAGGCCAGAGCTGCAGCCACTAGGGAGCGCTCTATAGGCAGTAGCAGTGTTAAGCCAGAGCTGCAGCAGCCACTAGGGGGCGCTCTATAGGCAGTAGCAGTGTTAGGCCAGAGCTGCAGCCACTAGGGGGTGCTATATAGGCAGTAGTAGTGTTAGGCCAGAGCTGCAGCCACTAGGAGGAGCTCTATAGGCAGTAGCAGTGTTAGGCCAGAGCTGCAGCCACTAGGGGCACTCTATAGGCAGTAGCAGTGTTAGGTCAGAGCTAGAGCCACTAGGGGGCACTCTATAGGCAGTAGCAGTGTTAGGCCAGAGCTGCAGCCACTAGGGGGCGCTCTATAGGCAGTAGCAGTGTTAGGCCAGAGCTGCAGCCACTAGGGGGCGCTCTATAGGCAGTAGCAGTGTTAGGCCAGAGCTGCAGCTACTAGGGGGCACTCTATAGGCAGTAGTAGTGTTAGGCCAGAGCTGCAGCCACTAGGGGGCGCTCTATAGGCAGTAGCAGTGTTAGGCCAGAGCTGCAGCCACTAGGGGGCGCTCTATAGGCAGTAGTAGTGTTAGGCCAGAGCTGCAGCCACTAGGGGGCGCTCTATAGGCAGTAGCAGTGTTAGGCCAGAGCTGCAGCCACTAGGGGGCGCTCTATAGGCAGTAGCAGTGTTAGGCCAGAGCTGCAGCCACTAGGGGGCGCTCTATAGGCAGTAGCAGTGTTAGGCCAGAGCTGCAGCCACTAGGGGGCGCTCTATAGGCAGTAGCAGTGTTAGGGCAGAGCTGCAGCCACTAGGACGCTCTATAGGCAGTAGCAGTGTTAGGCCAGAGCTGCAGCCACTAGGGGACGCTCTATAGGCAGTAGCAGTGTTAGGCCAGAGCTGCAGCCACTAGGGGATGCTCTATAGGCAGTAGCAGTGTTAGGCCAGAGCTGCAGCCACTAGGGAGCGCTCTATAGGCAGTAGCAGTGTTAAGCCAGAGCTGCAGCAGCCACTAGGGGGCGCTCTATAGGCAGTAGCAGTGTTAGGCCAGAGCTGCAGCCACTAGGGGGTGCTATATAGGCAGTAGTAGTGTTAGGCCAGAGCTGCAGCCACTAGGAGGAGCTCTATAGGCAGTAGCAGTGTTAGGCCAGAGCTGCAGCCACTAGGGGCACTCTATAGGCAGTAGCAGTGTTAGGTCAGAGCTAGAGCCACTAGGGGGCACTCTATAGGCAGTAGCAGTGTTAGGCCAGAGCTGCAGCCACTAGGGGGCACTCTATAGGCAGTAGTAGTGTTAGGCCAGAGCTGCAGCCACTAGGGGGCGCTCTATAGGCAGTAGCAGTGTTAGGCCAGAGCTGCAGCCACTAGGGGGCACTCTATAGGCAGTAGCAGTGTTAGGCCAGAGCTGCAGCCACTAGGGGGCGCTCTATAGGCAGCAGAAGTGTTAGGCCAGAGCTGCAGCCACTAGGGGACGCTCTATAGGCAGTAGCAGTGTTAGGCCAGAGCTGCAGCCACTAGGGGGTGCTCTATAGGCAGTAGCAGTGTTAGGCCAGAGCTGCAGCCACTAGGGGGTGCTCTATAGGCAGTAGCAGTGTTAGGCCAGAGCTGCAGCCAATAGGACGCACTCTATAGGCAGTAGCAGTGTTAGGCCAGAGCTGCAGCCACTAGGGGGCACTCTATAGGCAGTAGTAGTGTTAGGCCAGAGCTGCAGCCACTAGGGGGCGCTCTATAGGCAGTAGCAGTGTTAGGCCAGAGCTGCAGCCACTAGGGGGCACTCTATAGGCAGTAGCAGTGTTAGGCCAGAGCTGCAGCCACTAGGGGGCTCTATAGGTAGTAGCAGTGTTAGGCCAGAGCTGCAGCTACTAGGGGGCGCTCTATAGGCAGGAGCAGTGTTAGGCCAGAGCTGCAGCCACTAAGGGGCGCTCTATAGGCAGTAGCAGTGTTAGGCCAGAGCTGCAGCCACTAGGGGGCGCTCTATAGGCAGTAGCAGTGTTAGGCCAGAGCTGCAGCCACTAGGGGGTACTCTATAGGCAGTAGCAGTGTTAGGTCAGAGCTGCAGCAGCCACTAGGGGGCGCTCTATAGGCAGTAGCAGTGTTAGGCCAGAGCTGCAGCCACTAGGGGGTGCTATATAGGCAGTAGTAGTGTTAGGCCAGAGCTGCAGCCACTAGGAGGAGCTCTATAGGCAGTAGCAGTGTTAGGCCAGAGCTGCAGCCACTAGGGGCACTCTATAGGCAGTAGCAGTGTTAGGTCAGAGCTGCAGCCACTAGGGGGCACTCTATAGGCAGTAGTAGTGTTAGGCCAGAGCTGCAGCCACTAGGGGGCGCTCTATAGGCAGTAGCAGTGTTAGGCCAGAGCTGCAGCCACTAGGGGGCACTCTATAGGCAGTAGCAGTGTTAGGCCAGAGCTGCAGCCACTAGGGGGCGCTCTATAGGCAGCAGCAGTGTTAGGCCAGAGCTGCAGCCACTAGGGGACGCTCTATAGGCAGTAGCAGTGTTAGGCCAGAGCTGCAGCCACTAGGGGGATGCTCTATAGGCAGTAGCAGTGTTAGGCCAGAGCTGCAGCCACTAGGGGGTGCTCTATAGGCAGTAGCAGTGTTAGGCCAGAGCTGCAGCCAATAGGACGCACTCTATAGGCAGTAGCAGTGTTAGGCCAGAGCTGCAGCCACTAGGGGGCACTCTATAGGCAGTAGTAGTGTTAGGCCAGAGCTGCAGCCACTAGGGGGCGCTCTATAGGCAGTAGCAGTGTTAGGCCAGAGCTGCAGCCACTAGGGGGCACTCTATAGGCAGTAGCAGTGTTAGGCCACAGCTGCAGCCACTAGGGGGCTCTATAGGTAGTAGCAGTGTTAGGCCAGAGCTGCAGCTACTAGGGGGCGCTCTATAGGCAGGAGCAGTGTTAGGCCAGAGCTGCAGCCACTAAGGGGCGCTCTATAGGCAGTAGCAGTGTTAGGCCAGAGCAGCAGCCACTAGGGGGTACTCTATAGGCAGTAGCAGTGTTAGGTCAGAGCTGCAGCCAATAGGACGCACTCTATAGGCAGTAGCAGTGGTAGGCCAGAGCTGCAGCCACTAGGGGGCGCTCTATAGGCAGTAGCAGTGTTAGGCCAGAGCTGCAGCCACTAAGGGGCGCTCTATAGGCAGTAGCAGTGTTAGGTCAGAGCTGCAGCCAATAGGACGCACTCTATAGGCAGTAGCAGTGGTAGGCCAGAGCTGCAGCCACTAGGGGGCGCTCTATAGGCAGTAGCAGTGTTAGGTCAGAGCTGCAGCCACTAGGGGGAGCTCTATAGGCAGTAGCAGTGTTATTCCAGAGCTGCAGCCACTAGGGGGCGCTCTATAGACAGTAGCAGTGTTAGGTCAGAGCTGCAGCCAATAGGACGCACTCTATAGGCAGTAGCAGTGTTAGGCCAGAGCTGCAGCCAATAGGACGCACTCTATAGGCAGTAGCAGTGGTAGGCCAGAGCTGCAGCCACTAGGGGGCGCTCTATAGGCAGGAGCTGTGTTAGGCCAGAGCTGCAGCCACTAGGGGGCGCTCTATAGGCAGTAGCAGTGTTAGGCCAGAGCTGCAGCCACTAGTGGGCACTCTATAGGCAGTAGCAGTGTTAGGCCAGAGCTGCAGCCACTAGGGGGCGCTCTATAGGCAGTAGCAGTGTAAGGCCAGAGATGCAGCCACTAGGGGGCACTCTATAGGCAGTAGCAGTGTTAGGCCAGAGCTGCAGCGACTAGGGGGCACTCTATAGGCAGTAGCAGTGTTAGGCCAGAGCTGCAGCCACTAGGGGGGGCTCTATAGGCAGTAGCAGTGTTAGGCCAGAGCTGCAGCCACTAGGGGGCGCTCTACAGGTAGTAGCAGTGTTAGGCCAGAGATGCAGCCACTAGGGGACGCTCTATAGGCAGTAGCAGTGTTAGGCCAGAGCTGCAGCCAATAGGACGCACTCTATAGGCAGTAGCAGTGGTAGGCCAGAGCTGCAGCCACTAGGGGGCGCTCTATAGGCAGTAGCAGTGTTAGGTCAGAGCTGCAGCCAATAGGACGCACTCTATAGGCAGTAGCAGTGTTAGGCCAGAGCTGCAGCCAATAGGACGCACTCTATAGGCAGTAGCAGTGGTAGGCCAGAGCTGCAGCCACTAGGGGGCGCTCTATAGGCAGTAGCAGTGTTAGGCCAGAGCTGCAGCCACTAGGGGGCGCTCTATAGGCAGTAGCAGTGTTAGGCCAGAGCTGCAGCCACTAGGGGGCGCTCTATAGGCAGTAGCAGTGTTA
This sequence comes from Hyperolius riggenbachi, assembly GCF_040937935.1. Lineage (NCBI taxonomy): Eukaryota > Metazoa > Chordata > Amphibia > Anura > Hyperoliidae > Hyperolius > Hyperolius riggenbachi. The sequence continues at coordinate 5,399,768 of NC_090650.1, forward strand.
GGCCAGAGCTGCAGCCACTAGGGCGCGCTCTATAGGCAGTAGCAGTGTTAGGCCAGAGCTGCAGCTACTAGGGGGCGCTCTATAGGCAGTAGCAGCATTAGGCCAGAGCTGCAGCCACTAGGGGGTGCTCTATAGGCAGTAGCAGCGTTAGGCCAGAGCTGCAACCACTAGGGGGCGCTCTATAGGCAGTAGCAGTGTTAGGCCAGAGCTGCAGCCACTAGGGGGCGCTCTATAGGCAGTAGCAGTGTTAGGCCAGAGCTGCAGCCACTAGGGCGCGCTCTATAGGCAGTAGCAGTGTTAGGCCAGAGCTGCAGCTACTAGGGGGCGCTCTATAGGCAGTAGCAGCGTTAGGCCAGAGCTGCAGCAACTAGGGGGCGCTCTATAGGCAGTAGCAGCATTAGGCCAGAGCTGCAGACACTAGGGGGCGCTCTATAGGCAGTAGCAGTGTTAGGCCAGAGCTGCAGCCACTAGGGGCGCTCTATCGGCACTAGCAGTGTTAGGCCAGAGCTGCAGCCACTAGGGGGTGCTCTATAGGCAGTAGCAGTGTTAGGCCAGAGCTGCAGCCACTAGGGGGCGCTCTATAGGCAGTAGCAGTGTTAGGCCAGAGCTGCAGCCACTAGGGGGCGCTCTATAGGCAGTAGCAGTGTTAGGCCAGAGCTGCAGCCACTAGGGGGCGCTCTATAGGCAGTAGCAGTGTTAGGCCAGAGCTGCAGCCACTAGGGCGCGCTCTATAGGCAGTAGCAGTGTTAGGCCAGAGCTGCAGCCACTAGGGGGCGCTCTATAGGCAGTAGCAGTGTTAGGCCAGAGCTGCAGCCACTAGGGGGCGCTCTATAGGCAGTAGCAGTGTTAGGCCAGAGCTGCAGCCACTAGGGCGCGCTCTATAGGCAGTAGCAGTGTTAGGAAGACTTGCCTAAGGTCTCCTACTGAATAGGTGCTGGCTTACTGAACAGGCAGAGCCGAGATTCAAACCCAGGTCTCCTGTGTCAGAGGCAGAGCCCTTCACCATTACACCATCCAGCCACCATACATCATACTACACCCCCACCATGAACTCTGCATATCTGCAAATACAGTGATTAAAAGCAAATTAAGATAAAAAAGCCAAGCTTAAAGAGAGTCTGAAGTGTCATAAAATGCCACTTTTGATGTAACATTTATGTTCAGCAGTTTCGCCCTAACTAAAACGCTGCATCCCCGCGGCAGATCGTTACATTTAAACCCCCCCCCCCCCAAATCCCTGTGGGAAAATGTGAAGATTGCTTCCTCATACAGGCAGAGCTTTGGGCTGCAGCTCCGCCTCTCAGTGTGTCAATCCCTGCTGATCGCCGCCTCTCCCCACCCCTCTCAGTCTTCCTTCACTGAGAGGGGCAGGGGAGAGGTGGAGATCCGCAGGGATTGACGTGAATTGAGGCAGGGCTGCAGCTCAAAGCTCTGCCTCCCCGGGCAGCAAAATCCACGTCCAAGAAAGACGTGGATTTTTGCCCTAAGATTTGGGGGGGTTAAATGTAGCGATCTGCCACGGGGATGTGGCGTTTTAGTTAGGGCGATAACTGCTGAACATAAATGTTACATAAAAAGTGGCATTTATGAGACTTCAGAGTCTCTTTAAAGTAAGCATGAGACAAAGCCAGAACAAGGACTTACAGTATACTTACCTGGGGCTTCCTCCAGTCCCCTACAGTCCATCAGCTCCCTCCGTGTCAGTCCGTTTCCTCCGTTGCGCCACTGTGGAGTCCGCGATCCAGCCGGGTTGAAGGCCACAGTGGATGTGCGTTCCTGGCCACCCGATCATGCTCCCTGCTTCCAACCAGCCCCCTTCGTCAGTCTGATGTCATGCATCATAAATAGAGACCTGATAAGCTACTAGTCAGAAGGAGGGTGTTGCTTTACCTCAAAGACCAATCACTGTGTCCCTGCATGCTCATGTGACGAGAAGGAAGGGCCGGATTTACCATAAGGCAATGTAGGCACGTGCCTACAGGCGCCTGATGATGGAAAGGCGGATAATGCCCCTTCCCGAGTGCCTCCCTCCTTACCTATGAAGAGTCCTGATGAGAGTGTATATGAGAAGTTACTCACCCAGCTCTCTTTATTCCATTGACGAGCTCTCCCTTTGAGGAGCACCTCTAGCTACTTTATACTAAGGGTACCTCTGGCTACCTAATGCTAATTGGCATCTGTAACTACCTATGACAGGCAAGGGAAGTAAGGGAGAAGTGACAGCTGGGCCAGGCAGCACACTTGCGGTGCGGTTCAGCTGGGATCTGTAGGTTCATGGAGGGCGGAGTCTAGGGTGCCGGGACATCTGTGCCTATAGGCTCCTGTGATGTAATAGGAGGTCACACTGAAAGGGAGTGGTCAGACCCATGCAGTTTCCTCAGGAAGTGATGATCTATGAATGGGGAATACGGCAGCTGCAAATAACAGAAATTGTGTTATGCAGAGATCATTTCTAATAATGTTGTAAGAAAGAACTACTGTAAAATCAGGGATTTAGAACTCAAACAAGGAACATGCACAGGCATCGGCGTTTGGGGGGGACACAGAGCTGGAACAGCCAGTTTGAGGAGGATGGGAGGAGCCTCGGGATTTAGGGCACTTGTTTCCGCTATAGATACACTTTAAACATTGATCTAAATATACCATCTTACATTTGTAACCAAAATGCTTAAAAGATACTTCAGCTAAATAATCCTGCTTAAAAATGTAATCACATGATCTCAAGCTGCTGATTTCAGGTACTTGGTGGCAGACTTTGTGGGTGTGGCTGCTGCTTGGATTGCATCATCCTGCTGTTCATACAAGAATGGGGCGGGGCACAGGCTGAGCTTTCTAAATAGACCCCAGTGGCAGTCTGTTACACAGGAAGTAGTAACCAGTGTCCTGATTCCCAATGAAGCAGCTTCTGCACAGACATACACAATCTGTGCCCCCCAGCATGGCATTAGATGCACAGGATTCATATGTAGCCTATGGCAGACTATGAGATTCAGCATAGCAAAGCCCTGGCCATGCCCAGCACTTCTCTCTCTGCCAAGCGACATGACGGGTAGATATTTCAGCAGGAAGACCAGCCACTTATATCAGGGATTACATAACACAACCTCGGCGGCGCTGCCAAGATCTGCAGAGAGTTGCATCAGCTTCTTCTGTGCAAAGTGCCAACTCTGAGCAGCTACCAGCAAACATGAGCCACAACTTACATTATTACTGTAGGAAAATGTCTGCAGGCGGCAGGCCCCGCCTATAAGACGAGATTTCCTTATCCTGGACACCGACTGGGCCAAAGTTCAGCAATCACCGCCTGCTATTTCTCCAGATGGACCATTGTGGCCATCATTAATATCAAGGACCTCTGTGCCTTTCCAGAATACAGTGCGGAGGACCCTCCCAAACAGAAACTTTGCTAAAGTCACAAAACAGACTTGTCACTAAACAGATTACAAGTTTTTGGTGACAGAAAAAAAAATGTTTTTATTTCTTAGATGCAAAGAGGAGAATACTTCTGGAAAAACTTTCCATAACTGTTTCCAGGGCCGGTTCTAGTAACAGTGCGGCCCCAGGGAAAAATGAATCTGGGGGACCCCAACAGACCTGACCAAAAAGCAGAATGAGGGGCTCTTGTTGCTGCTGGCCAGCAGCTCCTCTATTGGACTCTGAAGGGGCCCCGGGGACCACAGTTAAGTGTGACCTGGGTGGGCCTGGCTGCCAGCTCAGGGCCCGAGGGTAGTTGCCTAGGTTGCCTATATGGTAGCGCCAGCCTTGACTGTTTCCACAAAGGTTAATATACAGGGCAGGGGAGTCTCAGAATGAGTTGTGTACTCTATACTAAGCGGCAATGCTGGCCAGTTGGGGCCATTCTGCAAAAGGTTTTTATTTTTGTATGAGATAAAACTATGAACTTTAGGCTGCAAGCTGTGATTAGTCGCCTATACTGCTGTCTACTCCCCCCTACTCCTCCCCCGCAGAGATAGTCCGGCCCCCGCAGAGACATGGTTAATGTCACTGCTGGGGCGGGGCTGATCGTGGTCTCCAGCACAGCCACACCTCCCTTGTGAATGGCAGATTATCCATTGGCTGTTAGTCGCTAGAGAGGTGTGGCTTCTTCAGACATTGCAGTTGGTCAGGAGCATAGCCGGATCATCCACAAGGCAATTCCAGGCAGTTGCCTAGGGCCTGGGGAGAGTCTAGGGGCCTGGTGGATGGTAGCCCCCACCAACCCTTGCTAAAAAAGGTAGATGATCATCAGAGAATCATCTGAATCCTTTTCTGGTCGGGAGAGGGGAGGGGGTCAGTGGTAGAAAGCAGTACGCTGCTTGCACCCTTATCTTTTGGTTTTATATTGCAAAAATAATATAATTGTTTATGAACTTTTATTTTGATAAATGCAAATCTATTAAATGCACTTATAAAAAACATTGAATTAGACTTTAAAAAATGAATTTCCGGTGAAGTTGAAGGTAAATTCTGTGATTATGTAGTAGTTGCACATTAAGGGCTTGTATACACCTTCGACTTTTATCACCCAAAATATATAATAGTGAACAGGAGGAGTTCCCCAATTTCTACAGACTGGTCACTGGCAGTTCCTCACCTGATACCCCTCACTGCAGACACTCATGCTTGTCCCCCCCTCCATAGGACTGAGCAGGCTTTTGGGCAGACAGCGGACTAGTAGGTTTGTATTGGGATCATCGGTAACTAAAGCCTTAGTTATGTACTGAGTCTAGCTGAGCAGTGTTTGCCATTGTGACTGCAGGTTCCAGACAGTATATAGAGGAGAGGTGTAATGTATCCGATGTGTATGTAACTCTGTAGAGCTCAGTGGCCTCAATTCACAGAGCTTTATCAAACACTTTATCAAACGTTTGATAATTTTCCTCATGGGTAAAATCTAATTTTGAATTCACTAAGGTGTTATAGATTTATTGATCATTTCATCGATAAAACATTCGATAAATCTATAACACCTTAGTGAATTCAAAATTAGATTTTACCCATGAGGAAAATTATCAAACGTTTGATAAAGTGTTTGATAAAGCTCTGTGAATTGAGGCCAGTATCTCAGTTACAGTCCTATAAGGTTATCACATTAAACGTAGTGCGGCGTAGGGGGGGGGGACCTGTCATAACACCACAGGAGCTCGTCATGCGCGGTAATCTCAGAGTACCTTCTGGGACTGCTGCTGCGCAATCGTATAACAGTTGCAGTGCAAGGTGATGCATCAAGTATAAGATGGGCCTCCAAGATTTACTAAAGTATAGAAAGACCCGGAAAAACATCCTAGTAGTAGAAAGTGCTGCCCGTGCTCTCCATTGGTCCTTTAACAGACCAATGGGAATACTCCATGGAGAAAAGGAAGAAGACATGCAGCGTGTGAATCCCGGAGAGGTGAGTTACTTCAGCAGGGAAGGGAAGACGGGAGACCTCTCTGGCTACCTATACTGTGGGAGGGGGGCTCACTGGCTATCTATAGGGTGGGGGCTCTGTAGCTGCCTATATGAGGGGGGCTCTTTGGCTACCTATGTTGGGGAGCTGGCTATTATACTGGGGGGGGGGGGGGACTCTGCATCTGGCAACTTATACTGGAGGCTTCTGTGAATGCATTCATGCAAGACTGGCATCAAGAAATTTGGGCACAGGTTGAAGCCAAAACACGGCTCACCCTGCTCCTGCAAATGTCCTGGCGGAGTTAATTATTCTCCCCCCCCCCCCCCCCCCCACCATGGACTCAGGGGCAAGACGTAATGTGGCTGCCAGCTGTCTTTTGACGGAGCCCAAATTACTATCTGACTGCCGCTACGTAATTCACATTACAGCCTATGGCGTCGCATGATGCACCCAAATATCCCGGCGCCGTTTTGCACAGTATCACCTGTGGCTACCTGTAGTGGTGGGGGGGGGGAGGGGGGCTGCATCTGACTTCATTATTCTGAGGGCTTGGCGGCTCCTCCTTATACTGGAGGAGAGGCTGCATCTTGATACCCAATAGTGGGGGCTTCTATGGCTTCCACATGGCAACAGTGTAAACAAGTCAGTCATACGGTACATATAAAAAGTTCAGGTTAAACCGGCTGTCCGCTGCATATAAACAATGGGAGGGGCTGCAGTGTCATATAGAGGCAGAACTTGGAGACGTGTGAAATCTCTGCTATCATTGCAGGTACCCGTCAGCTTTCAATTCTTATATATTATTATATATTTCAGAATCAGAATTCATTTATTCGCCAAGTTCGACAGACAGGGCTGGATTTACCATAAGGCAGTGTAGGCTTGTGCCTATAGGCGCCTGATAATGGAAAGGTGTCTCACTCCCCTTCCCCAGTGCCTCCCTTCTTCTCTATGCAGAGTCCTGATGAGAGTGTAAATGAGAGGTTACTCACCCAGCTCCACTGACCAGATCTCCCTTCAGTCAGAGGCCCTTCTAGCTACTTAATACTAAGGGTACCTCTGGCTACCTAATACTAAGGGGCACCTGTAGCTGCCTATGTCAAGCAAGGGAACTAAGGGAGAAGTGACAGCTGGGCCAGTCAGCACACTTGCGGTGAGGTTCGGCGGGGATTTGCAGGATCATGGAGGGCGGAGTCTAGCGTGCCAGGACATCTGTGCCTATAGGCTCCTGTGAGCTAAAAGAGATAAAAAACATAGCAATTAAAACAGCAATGAAACAGCAATTTGACATTGTGAGACAAAGACCAGGGATGTGTACAGTCAATGATTGGGAGCGGCCTGGAAGGCTATGTGGTTGTGCATGAAAGGGTGTTAAGAGTTCAGGAGAAGGACTGCTTGGGGGGAAAAGTAGTTCCTCTGCCTGGTGGTTCTGGTGGAGATGGTCCTGAGGCAGCGGCTGGAGTGGAGGCGGCTGAAGTTGTGCCTGCCGGGGTGGGAGGGGTCATTCAGAATCCTGTTTGCCCAGGACCTCAACCAGGTGGGGTGTAGGAGGTCCAGAGGCGGCAGAGGTGACCCGATGATCCTTTCTGCAGTGTTGATGACTCTGAAGTTTGAGCCCGTCTCTTGCGGATCATGCACCTGCGTACCATACGACAATGGAGGAGGAGCAGAGGATGGACTCTATGGTGGAGGAATAGCAGCAAGTCAACAGTTCCCAAGGCATACTAGACTTCCTCAGTTGTCTCAGGAAGAACAGTCTTTGCTGAGCCTTCTTCTGAATTATGTTTGAGTTCTTCCCCCACTGCAGGTCATCTGTGATGGTAGCGCCCGGGAAACGGGCACTCGACACTCTGGGGATATCGGAGCCCCCGATGGATAAATGGGTGGGTGCGGAAGGGCGCTTCCTGTAATCCACGACTAGTTAAACTGTTTTTGCCGCATTTAGTACAAGCTTATTTTCCGTGCACTAATTGCAGATGCGCTCAATCTCATTTCGGTATGATTGCTCGCCGTCCCTGCCAATGAGGCCGAGGATGGTGGTGTCATCTGGAAATTTGGTAACTTTAACAGAGTTGGCCGTTGCGGTGCAGCTGTGCGTGTACAGGGAGATCGGGAACGGTGACAGGACGCACCCTTGCAGAGCACCTGAGTTGGTAGTTCTTTTCTTAGAGGAGCAGCTGCCAAGCTTGACTAGTTGCATCCTGTTGGTGAGGAAGTCCCTGATCCCAGGGCACAGAGTGAGACCACGCCCGGGTTTTAGCATGTTGTGTATTTGAGCATATATGTCAATTTACTATATGTTTAATTTGAGCATGACATGAAAGCAGATACATCATCATTGTTTATATCTCTTTAGGTTACTGGCTGCCCAGTTTCAAACTGGCATCGTCATGGGCGACCGGCCTGCATATTACGGTTATGTTGGGGCACCTGGAGAGTCTGCTGGTCCTCCTGAAACATGGCGCCTCCATCAACATCAAACCCAATGGGAAGACGCCGCTGCACGTGGCGTGTGAAGTGGCCAACGTAGACTGCGTCAAAATCCTCATCGACCACGGGGCAAAGCTGAACGCCTTCTCTATGAGCGGCCACGCCCCTCTGCATTACTGCAAGACCAAGGAGGCCGTGAAGTGCGCCAAGGAGCTGGTGTGGGCCGGTGAGAGAGACAAGCTTTCCTATTCCCTCGAGGCCGAGAACTGGGCGGCGGCAAAAAGAGTAAAGGAGCCAAAGTCTGCAGTGCGTTACCACATGATCCAGTAATGCGAGTCAGTGGGGTGACGCAGGCAGTGTGCACGACGGGAGCGCGGTGTGACGCGGCGTACATGCGCGGCGTACCAACAGGAATCCCAGTGACGTACTTCCTGTGCAGCAGGGAGCACATCACTAGCCGGGGGGCGGTGCTATGCAAATGACCTCATTGATGCACCATGGTGCAGAGTCATATGGAGCTTCATTTCTGCAGTGCGATAATCGCAAACTCCAAGTGTCTTAAAGGATACCCAAGGTGACATGTGACATGATGAGATAGACATGTGTATGTACAGTGCCTAGCACACAAATAACTATGCTGTGTTCCTTTTTTTCTTTCTCTGCCTGAAAGAGTTAAGCATCAGGTATGTAAGTGACAGTTTCTGTCTGGGTTGGGACTGGGTCAGACTATAGCATAACCCTCAGAGCTCATTCACGCTAGGGGCGTTTTCAGCCTTTTTTCAAGCAAAGGCCATTTTTTAAAATCACCCACAAAACGCTTGTGCAATGAATCTCTATGAGAAGGTTCATAACTGCGCGGTTCGTGCGCTGTGCGTTCAGTTAAGTGGTGCCTGGAACATTTTTGGGGCGATTTTCGTATAATGGAAGGTATAGGAAGAGCGCTAAACTCTCACAAAACCGCTTCATGCAGCGATTGCGTTGGCGCTTTTTAGAATAAATACATTGTACTTATTCTTTTCCAGATCAAAGAGTTCACTTCCTGGCTTGCGTCAGGGAGTGAATCTCAAAACCGCTCTGGAAAAGCGCTTACAAAGGCGCTTTTACCAAAAACGCAGCGTGCAGTGGAGCGCCGGGTGGGGGAGAAAAAAACGCACAAAATCACAAAACGCTTGCGATTTTAGATGTGAACTAGGCCTCACTGATAAGTAATTACAGCCATAAAACACTTTCCTGTCAGTAAATGGCTTCTGAGAGCAGGAAATAGTTAAAAATGGTCAATAATTCATAGATTTGAGCTCCAGCATTCTTCAGTGACGGTGTCATTCAGCAGAGACAATGAAACAGTAAAAGTTAGACAACTAGATTTAAATACAAAAAAAACCTGTGGGACATCTAAAACAAAAAAAAGTCATTTTTAGGAGGAGGAGGACAGATACAATTGTTTTTCTCATCAGTTTATTTTCACCTCGCATGTCCTTTAAACCCCTCAGTGGTGAAGTGGTTAATAAATGGAAAATAAACATACTAAACATAAAGAATGCATTCCTTTCCAGGAGCCAATATAAACCTGCAGAGCATTGATGACACCGAGGAGACGCCGCTGCACACGGCGGCCAGAGTCGGGATCCCAGAGCTTGTGGATTTCTACATCAACCACGGAGCGGAGGTGGACAGCGAGAACGCCACGTTAGAGACGCCCCTGGCCACGGCGGCGTACTGGGCCCTCAACCTGAAGGAGCAGACCTACAGCCAGAAGCACCACCTGATCTGCCGGATATTGCTGGATTACTTCGCCGAGGTGAACGCCAGAGACATCGATCGGAAGACGCCGCTGCACAAAGCGGCGTGGAACTGCGACCACGTCCTCATGCACATGATGCTGGAGGCGGGCGCAGAGCCCAACCTGATGGACTGCAACGGCTGCGCCTCCCAGCAGTACGTCCTGAAGGTGACATCGGTGAGAGCCGCCGGGCAGCCAGAGATCTGCTTCCAGCTTCTGCTGAACCACGGAGCGGCCCGGATCTACCCGCCTCACTTCCACAAGGTACATCGCTGCGTCCCACGTCACTGCAGGACTTCCGTCTATAGGTGCCCATTCATCCCACGTCACTGCAGGACTTCCGTCTATAGGTGCCCATTCATCCCACGTCACTGCAGGACTTCCGTCTATAGGTGCCCATTCATCCCACGTCACTGCAGGACCTCCGTCTATAGGTGCCCATTCATCCCACGTCACTGCAGGACTTCTGTCTATAGGTGCCCATTCATCCCACGTCACTGCAGGACTTCTGTCTATAGGTGCCCATTCATCCCACGTCACTGCAGGACTTCCGTCTATAGGTGCCCATTCATCCCACGTTACTGCAGGACCTCCGTCTATAGGTGCCCATTCATCCCACGTCACTGCAGGACTTCCGTCTATAGGTGCCCATTCATCCCACGTCACTGCAGGACTTCCGTCTATAGGTGCCCATTCATCCCACGTCACTGCAGGACTTCCGTATAAAGCTGCCCATTCATGGTACAATGTTTTCATCAGATACGATCATTCAGGGCTGGTGCACACCAAGAGCGGTTCTGAGCGTTTTTTAAAACGCTTGCGGGGAGGGGGGGGGGGGGGGACCGATTGGCTAATGAAAGTGAATGGGAAGGTGCACACCAGAGCGGCTCGTTTTTTACCCAAGCGCAAACTCGGGGGCTGCAGCATTTTTTAGATTTCTGAGGCGTTTCTGCCTCAATGTAAATTATAGGAAAGTGGAAAACCGCTCTGAGAAACGCTAGATCAGAGCAGTTCTCCAGGCGTTTTTGTAACAGAAGCTGTTCAGTAGCAGCTTTACTGTAACAATATATGTAATCTGCTGCACAAAAACGCTCCAGAAAACGCTCAGCATGTTTAGAAAACCTCTCTAAACATGTCTAGAATCGCTCTGAAAAACCTCTTCAAAAACCGTCAGCGTTTCCGGATCCTTTATCGGTTTTTGGTGTGCACTGGCCCTAAGTCAGATTTTTACGATTTAATAAAAAACCACCAAGTATGTTGAGAAAATTGTCAATTGGATTAGAGAATTTTGTCGATCGGAATGCTGGATTTTACGATTGTATCTGAAGAGAGAAAGTAGAATAGAATAGAATAGAAAATCTTTATTGTCATTGTAACAACCGAAATTGTACAACGAAATTCTTAAGTGCAATTTTCCAGCACACACTCTGGAAAGAGCACCAAGCCGCTGCGTCCATACGCGCCGCCAGAAAGTCTCCTGATCATTACATTTTTGGGAAAAATCGATAATTACATCTTGATTTCTTACGATCCCGCAAATCTGATCAAATGATCGCACCTGAGGAAAGTATTTGTCAGTAAACGGCATTCACAGCTGAACTCTCTCTCTTCATACTTATTTTATTTAAGGAACTATCCTGATTGCCAAATAGGTAGTAATATTTTAGTGTAGATTCAGCCTCCTTCTTTAACCCTCCTGGCGGTCTATTAAAATCCGCCAGGAGGCAGCGCAGCAGTCATTTTTAATTTTTTTTTTTTTAAATCATGTAGCGAGCCCAGGGCTCGCTACATGATAGTCGCTATGCAGCGGCATCCCCCCGCCCGCTTCGATCGCCTGCGGCGATCTCCGATCAGGAAATCCTGTTCAAAGAACGGGATTTCCTGGAGGGCTTCCCCTCCAGGAGCGCGGGGGATCGAGCGCAGGGGGGGGGGGGGCGGCGATCGGTGTGCTCACGCAGCTAGCAAAGTGCTAGCTGCGTGCAGCAAAAAAAAAAATTATGCAAATCGGCCCAGCAGGGCCTGAGAAAACCTCCTGTGCGGCTTACCGCTTACCGCCAGGAAGGTTAAAGAAAAAATGTAAGCAGTTAAAATCTGACAGAACCGACAGGTTTTGGACTAGTCCATCTCCTCATGGGGGGATTCTCAGGGTCTTCTTTGTTTTCAAAAGCATTTTTAATGCGTTTTCAATGCGTTACAGCACATAGGAAAACGCAGGTAATTTTAGTTTTCAACTTTCTACATTGTTCCTCTGTTGCATTCTGGGACTGATTGCCTGCGTTGACGTTTTTAAAAACGCGCATAGCGTGTGTTTTACATTGACTAACATTGTAACGCGCAAAGCTATCATCGGCCGAAAAACTGCGCCTGGGTGCGTCGTAACGCAACGCACAAAAACGCTGCATTATATGTGAAAGCTAAAATGAAAGTCTATGGACTTTCATTTTACCTTGGGTAACCCAAACTTTACCCGTTGCGTTGAAACACAGAAAATCTGCCCTGATGTGAAAGAGCCCTTAGTCATAGCCCCTGAACAAGCATGCAGCAGATCAGGTGTTACTAGATTAGCTGCATGCTGGTTTCAGGTGTGTGATTCAGACACTTCTGCAGCCAGAGAGATCAGCAGGACAGCCAGGCAACTGGTATAGTTTAAAAGGAAATAAATATCCATATGACTCTCACTACAGATTCCCTTTTTAGGACACCTGTGAGAGGCATAAGGAAGCTGCCATATTTATTTCCTGTTAAACAATACCAGTTGCCTGGCTGTCCTGCTGATCTTTGGCTGCAGTAGTGTCTGAATCACACACCTGGGAAGAGGGGAGGCTCCGGGGTAAGTGAAAGTAGACCTATAGGAGTTTGTTCACATACTGGCTAATATACTGGAACGGAGGAGGGATTTTGTAATTTTCCTAAAGTTGCACAAGTAATATATACAGAAGGAGAGAGCTGAATCCAGTACATACAAGAATATAATAACTGCTCTGTATTAACCACCTGGCGTCCTCTCCAGGTCCTGCAGGAGTGCCACGCCTACCCGAGGGCGGTGGAAGTGATGATCAATGCGTATGAACACATCGATGCAACGTCCAGGTGGAATGCAGCCATTCCGGAGGATGCCCTGGAGGTAATAAGCACTGCCAGAACCAATTCTTAGTTAGGGCCGGCGCACACCAAGAGTGCCAGCGTAATCACAAACGCTCAGCGCTTTTTAAAGTGATTTTTCAAGGCGATTCTTGGCACGTGCCTAGCGATTTTTTTTTATCTATACCTAGCAATTTTCGGATCGTTTTTGTGTAGAATTTTTTTTAATTTATATACAGTACAGCTGCTAGTGTATTGGTTTTGTGACAAAAACGCTTGGAAAATTGGTCTATTCTAGCGCTTTTCATAGCGATTTCCCACTTTCCTATACTTAACATTGAGGCTTAATCGCCTCAGAAATCAGCAAAAATGCTGCAGGACCCGCGTTTGCATTTGGGAGAAAATTACATCGCTCTTACATAGTTACATAGTTATTTTGGTTGAAAAAAGACATACGTCCATCGAGTTCAACCAGTACAAAGTACAACTCCAGCCCGTCCCCCACATATCCCTGCTGATCCAGAGGAAGGCACAACACCAGCCTGCTCCCTCACATATCCCTGCTGATCCAGAGGAAGGTACAGCACCAGCCTGCTCCCTCACATATCCCTGCTGATCCAGAGGAAGGTACAACACCAGCCTGCTCCCTCACATATCCCTGCTGATCCAGAGGAAGGTACAACACCAGCCTGCACCCTCACATATCCCTGCTGATCCAGAGGAAGGCACAACCGCAGCCTGCACCCTCACATATCCCTGCTGATCCAGAGGAAGGCACAACACCAGCCTGCACCCTCACATATCCCTGCTGATCCAGAGGAAGGCACAACACCAGCATGCTCCCTCACATATCCCTGCTGATCCAGAGGAAGGCACAACACCAGCCTGCACCCTCACATATCCCTGCTGATCCAGAGGAAGGTACAACACCAGCCTGCTCCCTCACATATCCCTGCTGATCCAGAGGAAGGCACAACACCAGCCTGAACCCTCACATATCCCTGCTGATCCAGAGGAAGGCACAACACCAGCCTGCCCCCTCACATATCCCTGCTGATCCAGAGGAAGGCACAACACCAGCCTGAATCCTCACATATCCCTGCTGATCCAGAGGAAGGCACAACACCAGCCTGCTCCCTCACATATCCCTGCTGATCCAGAGGAAAGCACAACACCAACCTGCACTCTCACATATCCCTGCTGATCCAGAGGAAGGCACAACACCAGCCTGCACCCTCACATATCCCTGCTGATCCAGAGGAAGGCACAACACCAGCCTGCACCCTCACATATCCCTGCTGATCCAGAGGAAGGTACAACACCAGCCTGCACCCTCACATATCCCTGCTGATCCAGAGGAAGGTACAACACCAGCCTGCTCCCTCACATATCCCTGCTGATCCAGAGGAAGGCACAACACCAGCCTGCTCCCTCACATATCCCTGCTGATCCAGAGGAAGGCACAACACCAGCCTGAATCCTCACATATCCCTGCTGATCCAGAGGAAGGCACAACACCAGCCTGCTCCCTCACATATCCCTGCTGATCCAGAGGAAAGCACAACACCAACCTGCACTCTCACATATCCCTGCTGATCCAGAGGAAGGCACAACACCAGCCTGCACCCTCACATATCCCTGCTGATCCAGAGGAAGGCACAACACCAGCCTGCACCCTCACATATCCCTGCTGATCCAGAGGAAGGTACAACACCAGCCTGCACCCTCACATATCCCTGCTGATCCAGAGGAAGGTACAACACCAGCCTGCTCCCTCACATATCCCTGCTGATCCAGAGGAAGGCACAACACCAGCCTGCTCCCTCACATATCCCTGCTGATCCAGAGGAAGGCACAACACCAGCCTGAATCCTCACATATCCCTGCTGATCCAGAGGAAGGCACAACACCAGCCTGCTCCCTCACCTATCCCTGCTGATCCAGAGGAAGGCACAACACCAGCCTGATCCCTTACATATCCCTGCTGATCCAGAGGAAGGCACAACACCAGCCTGCCCCCTCACATATCCCTGCTGATCCAGAGGAAGGCACAACACCAGCCTGCACCCTCACATATCCCTGCTGATCCAGAGGAAGGTACAACACCAGCCTGCACCCTCACATATCCCTGCTGATCCAGAGGAAGGTACAACACCAGCCTGCTCCCTCACATATCCCTGCTGATCCAGAGGAAGGCACAACACCAGCCTGCTCCCTCACATATCCCTGCTGATCCAGAGGAAGGCACAACACCAGCCTGAATCCTCACATATCCCTGCTGATCCAGAGGAAGGCACAACACCAGCCTGCTCCCTCACCTATCCCTGCTGATCCAGAGGAAGGCACAACACCAGCCTGATCCCTTACATATCCCTGCTGATCCAGAGGAAGGCACAACACCAGCCTGCACCCTCACATATCCCTGTTGATCCAGAGGAAGGCGGAAAAAACCCTTACAAGGCATGGTCCAATTAGCCCCTAAAGGGAAAGTCCCAGCTGCTTACCGGTAGCCGTGCTTCAGCAAGTCCTCCAGGATAGCTCTGGTATGATCCATCCCATCCAAATATATTAACCAAGCGCTGGCGTTTTTAGAAGCGCTCAGAAGCGCTCTTGGTGTGCACCAGTCGTAAGAGGAAAATATATGAACAATATTAGCCTATCACAGGCGCTGAACATAATAAACCGATTTTATTACAGCTGATAGAGAATTCTAGAAATAGTCCATTGTGATTCCTCCAGCGCTACAGGGAACCAAAATCACACACTGCTGATGTGGAGGTGAATAATGATCCCACACACTTTACTGCCACAGACTTGTATCTGTAAATTTCTTATTCTGTGTCTGAAATCCCTGATTTTAGGGTGCGGTCAGGAGAAAGTATCTCCCCGTATAGAAATCTGTCCAGAATATGCGCCGGGGTCCGCTGCCAGCATAGGAGCGATCCGCAGCATGTGCCGAGCACAGATTTGGCATAATTGTAATTTTGCATTGTATTTCTCAATTATAATGTGAAGTTGTAATGCAAAATTTCTGTAAAATGTGTCATTAATTTTGCATGTAAACCTAATCCATTCGTAATTTTGTGTAATTTTGTGATACATTTGGCAGTTAATAGCAAAGCCCCTATATATGTTATCATCACCAAAATTGCTACGTATGTTAGAGGGAATACCGAGGAATAATAGGGAAAAAAACCTTTTAGTTTTTGAGAAAATCTATTTTAAAAATGCAAAGGAAAAAAGGTTTTGAAACATTTTTCTTTGTATATTTAAAATATTTTCTCAAAAACTACAAGGTGTTTTTTGTTTACTTGTTCCCAGCGTTCTCCGTAACATATGCAGCAATTCTGGTGACAATCGCATATATCGGGGCTTCGCTATTCACGGCACAAAATTACGTGAAAATGACACAAACATTTATACGAAATTACGAATAATTATATGAAATCAATTGAATTTACAAATCGTAACTGTGTACGGGTGTAATTGCGAAAATGCATGCAAAATGTTGTGTAATGGTAATTACCCAATTATGATCATCCCTAGTCCCAGGTACAGCAGTGTTACACTTCCCCCAACAAACCCAAACAAATCCCTGAGCAGAGATCTCCCGCAGCAACACAGCGCTGCTATACTCGGGCTGCAGGCAGTTGAGTTTGGAGTGAAGCATTGCTGGAGAGATAGGGAGTCTCAGTAATCCGCCTGGATATGGCATTTACTGTCTGCTCATCTATCAGTGAGTGTTTCTCCTGCTGTGTGTACAGAAGGGGTGTCACCTTTCCCCGCCATCTTCCTCTATATATAGCGGAGGTCACTGCTGCTGCCGCCTCACCACTGCCTGATGGTTCACTGAGCAGCCCAGGCCTGTCCCAGCTTCACAACGTTCCGGGAATGTCTGAGCATTGCTGCTGTGTGTTATGATGATAGTCAGTAGTGATGGGCCAAACATCAAATTTAAGGTTCGCGAATGGCGAACATGAATTTCTGCAACAGTTTGCAAATCCACAAATCGCCATAGACTATTCTATGAGCAGGTGAATTCCAAAACCTACAAAGACTGTTTCTGGCCACAAAGCGATGGAAAAGTTGTTTGAAGGGGTCTAATACCTGGACTGTGGCTTGCCGGAGGGGGATTCATGGCAAAGGTCCCACCCAAAATTACCAAGTTGGGGCAGAGTCGTGTTTTCATCTTTAAAGGGCAGAAATCACATTACATTCCTAAATTGGTGGAATAAAGTGCTTTAAAACATCCGGCGTGTGTACATGTCCATCAGGTAGTGTAAGGGTTACACCCTCTTCACACTGACAGACGAGACGCCGTGCAATGCTCCGCAGTCCGCAAACAACCGCAAAGGCCTTTAGTGATTACGTCACGTGAGCATATCTACCTGGCTACCTATACTGGGGAAACCTACCTGGTTAACCTTTACTGGGGGAACCTACCTATCTAACCTATACTAGGGGCACTTACAGTGGTGTGAAAAACTATTTGCCCCCTTCCTGATTTCTTATTCTTTTGCATGTTTGTCACACTTAAATGTTTCTGCTCATCAAAAAACGTTAACTATTAGTCAAAGATAACATAATTGAACACAAAATGCAGTTTTAAATGATGGTTTTTATTATTTAGTGAGAAAAAAAACTCAAAACCTACATGGCCCTGTGTGAAAAAGAAATTGCCCCCTGAACCTAATAACTGGTTGGGCCACCCTTAGCAGCAATAACTGCAATCAAGCGTTTGCGATAACTTGCAACGAGTCTTTTCCAGCGCTCTGGAGGACTTTTGGCCCACTCATCTTTGCAGAATTGTTGTAATTCAGCTTTATTTGACTGTTTTCTAGCATGAACCGTCTTTTTAAGGTCATGCCACAACATCTCAATAGGATTCAGGTCAGGACTTTGACTAGGCCTCTCCAAAGTCTTCATTTTGTTTTTCTTCAGCCATTCAGAGGTGGATTTGCTGGTGTGTTTTGGGTCATTGTCCTGCTGCAGCACCCAAGATCGCTTCAGCTTGAGTTGACGAACAGATGGCTGGACATTCTCCTTCAGGATTTTTTGGTAGACAGTAGAATTCATGGTTCCATCTATCACAGCAAGCCTTCCAGGTCCTGAAGCAGCAAAACAACCCCAGACCATCACACTACCACCACCATATTTTACTGTTGGTATGATGTTCTTTTGCTGAAATGGTGTGTTACTTCTATGCCAGATGGACACGCACCTTCCAAAAAGTTCAACTTCTGTCTCGTCGGTCCACAAGGTATTTTCCCAAAAGTCTTGGCAATCATTGAGATGTTTTTTAGCAAAATTGAGACGAGCCTTAATGTTCTTTTTGCTTAAAAAAGTGGTTTGCGCCTTGGATATCTGCCATGCAAGCCGTTTTTGCCCAGTCTCTTTCTTATGGTGGAGTCATGAACAATGACCTTAATTGAGGCAAGTGAGGCCTGCAGTTCTTTAGATGTTGTCTTGGGGTCTTTTGTGGCCTCTCAGATAAGTTTTCTCTGCGCTCTTGGGGTAATTTTGGTCGGCCAGCCACTCCTGGGAAGGTTCATCACTGTTCCATGTTTTTGCCATTTGTGGATAATGGCTCTCACTGTGGTTCGCTGGAGTCCCAAAGCTTTAGAAATGGCTTTATAACCTTTACCAGACGGATAGATCTCAATTACAGTACTTTTGTTCTCATTTGTTCCTGAATTTCTTTGGATCTTGGCATGATGTCTAGCTTTTGAGGTGCTTTTGGTCTACTTCTCTGTGTCAGATAGCTCCTATTTAAGTGATTTCTTGATTGAAACAGGTGTGGCAGTAATCAGGCCTGGGGGTGACTACAGTAATTGAACTCAGGTGTGATAAACCACAGTTAAGTTATTTTTTAACAAGGGGGGCAATCACTTTTTCACACAGGGCCATGTAGATTTGGAGTTTTTTTTCCTCACTAAATAATAAAAACCATCATTTAAAACTGCATTTTGTGTTCAATTATGTTATCTTTGACTAATAGTTAACGGTTTTTGATGAGCAGAAACATTTAAGTGTGACAAACATGCAAAAGAATAAGAAATCAGGAAGGGGGCAAATAGTTTTTCACACCACTGTACCTATCTAACCTATACTGCGGGAACCTACCTATCTAACCCATACTGCAGGCACCTACCTATCTAACCTATACTGGGGGAACCTACCCATCTAACCTATACTGGGAGAACCTACCTATCTAACCTATACTGGGGGAACCTACCTATCTAACTTATACTGGGGACACCTACCTGGCTAACCTATACTGGGGGAACCTACCTGGCTACCTATACTGGGGGCACCTACCTGGCTAACCTATATTGGGAAAACCTACCTGGCTACCTATAGTGGGGGCACCTACCTATCTAACCTATACTGGGGGAACCTACCTGGCTAACCTATACTGGGGGCACCTACCTATCTTACCTATACTGGGGGAACCTACCTGGCTAACCTATACTGGGGAAACCTACCTGGCTACCTATACTGGGGAAACCTACCTGGCTACCTATACTGGGGAAACCTACCTGGCTACCTATACTGGGGGCACCTACCTGGCTACCTATACTGGGGGCACCTACCTAGCTACCTATACTGGGGAACCTACCTGGCTACCTATACTGGGGAAACCTACCTTGCTACCTATACTGGGGGCACCTACCTGGCTACCTATACTGGGGAAACCTACCTGGCTACCTATACTGGGGAAACCTACCTGGCTACCTATACTGGGGGCACCTACCTAGCTACCTATACTGGGGGAACCTACCTGGCTACCTTTACTGGGGGAACCTACCTATACTGGGGGAACCTACCTGGCTACCTATATTGGGGGAACCTACCTGCCTACCTTATACTAGGGAAACCTACCTGGCTTCCTATATAGGGGCGGGGCAGGGGTTTGGAGGGGGGCGCAGGGGTGGAGGGGGGGGAGGGGGGCGTATCCTTACAAGTTTGAGTCTAGAACTGGCCCTGCCAGGCATTATTTTCACTGGCTTCAGTACGCTCAGTAAACAAAAAATCTGCAGAGCTGCACCTGCCAGCCATAAAGATGTCGCCATGTGATAAATCTCAGAATGTAAATCAAGGAGAGGAGAGATTTCACAATGGGCAAACACTGACTATAAGTCATGTACAGGTTATATTTAGCGGTCTCTCTGATGTTTTGTGTTGCAGAGGCATCGCTTTTTCTACGACTCTGTCTTCGAGGTGTGCAGCAACACTCCCCGCTCCCTCATGCACATGGCCAGGTGCGCCATACGCCGCTTATTGAAGAGGAGGTGTCATCGGGTCATCCCACAGCTTCCACTGCCGCCCTTCCTGAAGAAATACCTTCTGCTGGAACCCCAAGGATGTCTACGCTGACTCTCCAAGCCTGAGCCTGCGCGGGCGGAGCCAGACATGCACCTGCCCCCGCGCTCTCATCTGAGGCAGGCGGAGCCAGACGTGCACCTGCCCCCGCGCTCTCATCTGAGGCGGACGGAGCCAGACGTGCACCTGCCCCCGCGCTCTCATCTGAGGCGGACGGAGCCAGACGTGCACCTGCCCCCGCGCTCTCATCTGAGGCAGGCGGAGCCAGACGTGCACCTGCCCCTGCGCTCTCATCTGAGGCGGACGGAGCCAGACGTGCACCTGCCCCACGCTCTCATCTGAGGGGGCGGAGCTGGTGAAGCATGGGTGTGGCTTAGCCCCATTATACTTGTGTTAAGTGGATCTTAGCTTCATTCCTAGGAACATTTGCGTGCTGACACTGCAGTGCATGCTGGGAATTTCCGTTTCCCAACAGCTTAAAAAAAATGTTGTCAGAAATTTTAAAGCTGGAGTGTTTCTGGCTTTGGGCGGTTCTCTGGCTTCCATCCCGACACCTTACCCGCCACAAACTGCAGCCTGTGCTGTCAGGGCTCCACCCACTGGTTTCACTGGTCATCAAACTCCCCCCATTTCTGTCAATCACCAAAACTTTTTGAAGTGTACCCCAGAGAGTACCGCCCACTGCAACCAGAGAGAGCTGCTTTATGCTGCAAAGGATTGTGGGAAATTAGCAAGTTTACAAGCAAAAAGTCGGTAATTGATTTAGACAATAGACTGTGCGTTTATACAATGCAAAAGGGTTCCACCGTATGAAAGAAGACAGATGCTGAAAAGGCGCTTCATAATTTAATGTCTTATGTTGATGTGATGATAAGATGATAAGACTTGCTGGGTAACTGGTTTCGATTTTGGGGTCTGTAAAAGTTTTTGAATTGATTTATAATTCTATGAATATGGTCGTGTAAGGCCCAGAAGAAACAGGAGAAAAAGGGAATCGCATAAATGGGCCCATGTCTGTCTGTCCGCTGAGTTTTCTGATGGTTGATAGTTTCACACCTTATCAATGCTCCATTTTGAGAGGACTTTGTCACCTACTTTTTTGAAGTTTTGCAGAGTGCTGAAGAGGAATAATTATTTTCAAGGAGAAAACTCAGGAGAGAAAGTTACGGTAATTGCATATGGGCCGGTGTGTACAAGGCTGTCCTGATTAAAGCGGATCCGAGATGAAAAACTAAAGCTGGCCACTAACGGTCAAATTTCTAGCGAAAAATCGTTCACTACACCATCAACTAACCAATCATTGCTTCCTATCTATCACGACCACCAAGAAAATCCAAATTTTGGTTCGACGAAAATTTAATCGGACGATTTTTTTTCATAATCGTTCATTATCGATTGTGCCCATCAACTGTGATTATTTACCACCAATACGATCAGAATTTCTGATTGCTCGAACGATTTTTTTTGCTAGAAATTGGACCGTTAGTGGCCAGCTTAACTATAACAAGTAACTTGTTTATATATCCTATGTAAAGGACAGCTGAAGTGAGAGAGATATGGAGGCTGCCATATTTATTTACTTGTAAACAGAATGAGAATGAAGGAGGCACTCTACTGGTGATATTAAACTTGTGTTTAATGCGAAAAGTAGCTTAACACGACATGTTTAGGGTTTCCCCTTTCCTCGGGTACACCTGTGGAAAGAGGAAACCCTGAAACATGTCGTGTTAAGCTACTTTTCACATTAAATGCAAGTTTAACCTCCATGGCGGTATAATTCCCGCGACTGCGCGGCCGCGGGAGGGTTTTTTTTCAACTTTTTTTTTTTTGTAGCATGTAGCTAGCCTAGCGCTAGCTACATGTTTCCCCCCCCCCCCCTCCCTGCGGCATCCTCCCGTACTCACGGATCGCCGCCGGCGCCGCTTGCCCATAAGGAAATCCCGTTCTGAACAGGATTTCCTTGAGGGCTTCCCCCATCGCCATGGCGACGAACGGAGTGACGTCGCCGACGTCGTGACGTCACAGGGAGTCCCGATCCACCCCATAGCACAGCCTGGCGGCGATTGGCCATGCTGCGCAAGGGGTATGCGGGGGGGGGGGGCGGCCTGTATCGCGGCGGGTAGCGGCGCATCGGCGGCGATCAGACCAAACACGCAGCTAGCAAAGTGCTAGCTGCGTGTTTGAAAAAAAAATGATGTAAATGGGCCCAGCAGGGCCTGAGCGGCACCCTCCGGCGGCTTGCCCCGTGTCACACACGGGGTTACCGCCAAGGAGGTTGATATCACCAGTAGAGTGCCTCCTTCGTTCTCATTCTGGACTATTACATGCGGAGGTGGTGACTCACTGAGGGATTGTGCACCAGTGGACCAGGCGGTTGTCCTGGGAGAGAGGTTGCTTTGCGGTTCTTTGCTGTTAAACAATGCCAGTTTCCTGACACTCCTGCTGATCTTCTGGCATAAGTAGTGTCTGAGTCCAAACCCGGGAACAAGCATATGGCTAATCCAGCAAAACCTGAATCATCTGGGTCAGAGTACCTGATCTGCTGCATGCTTGTTCAGGGGCTATGGCTGAAAGTATTAGAGGCAGAGGAGCAGCAGGACAGCCAGGTAACTGGTATTGCTTAAAAGGAAATAAATATGGCATCCTCCATATACCTCTCACCTCGGGTTCCCTTTAAGAGCTACAAATTCCCAAATGCAAATGATGAAGGAAAGATTTCAGGCAAGCAGCGGATGTCCAGCAATGTGCTTCATTTTGCTATATTGTCACACTATATTAATACTCTGAGAGGTGTTGATGCTTTTGTTATAGTTATTATGATTCTTATATATTATAATTATTATTTTTGCATACAATACACCTTCATGCTGACGGTCACAGTCATTTTAGGTTTAGAAAGCGTGTGGAGGAGTTAGAAGCTATTCTGTGTTTTTATTGCTGTCTGTGATCGTATCACAATGACCAGCACACTGTGAAATGTGATGAAACTTGTTGTTTTATTACACACAGAACATCATCCAGCTAGAGCGAGACAAACCAGCTAAAAACGCACAATACCAGTTGCCTGGCAGACCTGCTGATCTATTTGGCTGCAGTAGTTTCTGAATCACACCAGAAACAAGCATGCAGCTAATCTTGTCAGATCTGACAATAATGTCAGGAACACCTGATCTGCTGCATGCTTGTTCAGGGGCTATGGCTGAACGTATTAGAGGCAGAGGATCAGCAGGACAGCCAGGCAACTGGTATTACTTAAATGGAAGTAAATATGGCAGCCTCCATATACCTCTGGTTACTGTTGTCTTTAAGGACGGCCATGTCTTTGCCTGAGGTGAAAATTGGACTCTGTAATCTCCAGATCTGCGACAGGATTGCTGCTGCTGCTGCGTTTTTACCTGGTTGGTTGGTTTGTACGCAGCCACATGATGTTCTGTGTCGGGTCTATGTAGTCATTATGGACTGCAGCTGCCTATGCCGGCTTTTTTACATTTGTTGTCACCGCAACACAAGTGGTGTCCAAATAAGTGTGCGATTTCCACACATGCGCGATTTGTGGCTTTGCAACTGTGAGCCTATAGAGAGAGCGTCCGCAATGCCATCAACCTAGACTACTATTAACCCATTATGTCCCAGCAATCTGCCCAACATAACTAACTACCGTACCCCCCAAATGTTTGGAAACCACCCCCTCCTCATGTCCCTCCGCCACACCTAACGAGACTCTCCCTTCATAGCGTGCGGCGGGGCGGTATAACGGACGCTTTGTAACGCGGCTTACCGCACAGCAATGCACCACCAGTGCAGTGATCGCAGTGCGGCGGGTGCATTGCAGTATGATGCTTTGCGGTTTGATAACGCATTCCCCGCAGTGCATTTCACCAAAACACGCGTGTGCACAGTGACAGTGACGCATACTTTCCATTGACTGCATGCGAAGCAACCTACCAACAATGCTGAAAGACACCTCTACAAATTGTAAAGTAGTAATGGAGTTTATCCGCCAATGCTTTGTTCTGCGGTCTTTGTCTGGTCTTGGCTCTGCCCTCGTCTGGCACAGAACTTCTGGTTACTCAGAAATCTTTGCCAGAGTGTGTGAGCAGAGAGACTGCCCTTAGCAAACATTGCTATAAACCGTCAGAACATTGCGTCCCCTTCACTCCTTCACGGGCAAAGTGAGGAAATCGCACCAATAATCGGGAACGCCCGCGGATCTGTAAAATGATACATCTCTGCCCTGGCCTCGGGTGTCTTGGTCAGCACTCTGTGGTAGAGCCTCTCTTTATCAGCACAGAGCTCAGGGTTGCCAAATCATCCCTTTAAATACTGACACATTTAAGTTATGCAGATTTCAGGGCAACTTGCACATACTCAGTTCCTAAACTGCATCTAACTAGCCACAAAACCTGTATAAATCATATGTGTCAGTATTTAGGCTAGGTCCACGCTAGGCACGGTTGCAGGACGGATGCTGCAGTCCGGGATCAGGGGAAGTACCACCAGACTGCAAACTGATCCGTTTTCATACGAAGTGCATCCATTTTGCATCAGTTTCCGTTCAGTTTTTTACCCCAAAACACGGACAGAAAACGTCTCTGTCATTAGGAAGGTATTGGGAGGATTTTTTGGGCCAATAATAAAGTTCAGGCTGTCCGTTTTTTTCATCCGTTTTTGGTGCTATTTTGCCTGGGGAGCTGGAGTTGCGTTTTCTCATTGCTTTTCACTACCCCTGCGTGTATCCGTGGTCCTGATCCGTTGCGTGAAAATGCAGCAGATCCGGACCTTCCGTTCAGGTTTTGAGAACGGGTCCCCGCAAACGCAGACTGATCCGTTTTTTTCTTGGGTGAGGACGGCTGCTATTTTTAACATTAGTATCCGGGACTCCGTTTTTCATCAGGGCTGAAAATCGCAGCCACGGATACGTTTCCGGACCTAGCGTGGACTAGCCCTTCAAGGGATGAGATGGAAACTCTGACAGAGCTCTGTGATTAGATGATCAGGAGGCCAGCCACCAGCCACCTCTAACTCTGCCGTCTCTCCCTCACAGGGAAAGCCACACCCACTGCGCACTTAGCCTACAGCTGCTACACACAATACAATAAAAAGTTTGGATTTTACTGCAATCTGACTAAAACAAAAACATCTAAAGGTTTTTTTTTCCAATATAGCATGAAATCTACTCAAATTTTCATTTTTTTTAATCAATATAAGTCGCTCAGGAGTGGTGGATTTTTCTGATCAATTTTTAGAGGGTTGAATGGTGTTGGACAGATTGTCAATTTCTTGATAAATAAATCCAATCCTTTTTTTCATAATTGGGTAAAAATTTAACACAGGTGTGTGATGCATTGGCCAGATTTTTCAAATGTTACAATAAGTCGGAACAAAATGATTGTAAAGCTCAAATAAAAAAATAAATATAAAATATTGTATTGTCTGTTGCCACCTAAAAGGTGACCACACAGGATATCATTTCTTATATTTGCATCGTTTTTTGTGCGAGCGATTTATGTGTGTGTTTGATCTGCCCCTAATTATGAAAAAAAATTATGCAAAACTCCCCCCCCCCCCCCAAAAAAAAAAAAATTTGATTCTACCCTACACCATTCAATGGTATGGAAAAATTGGTCGGAATTTTCCCCAGCTTCCAATAGACTTACATTGGAAAAAAAAAACTTGAAATGTCATCATATTTCTCATAAAAAAATGTTATTGTATCTTGTGTGGCCACCTTAGAGGTAGGCATGCATGCTTCAGGCAAATTCATTGATTATCTTGTTTTTTTTAATAAAAAGATTGAGGCTAAGTTCACAGTGGGACGTTAAAGTCGCGCGTTAAAACAGCATTTAACGCAGAATAACTCACTGCAATGAAAAATCAATGCCCTGTTCACAGTGCACACGTTGCGTTGGTGTCTAACGCTGCACGTTAAATAAAAGTACTGCATGCAGTGCGTTATACACGTTATTAGCTGCGTTGGACTGTTTGCACATGCTCAGTAATGACTTGGAAGCATACTTTTCATTGCCTGTATTTTTTACTGTATCTGCTGTATGCGACGGTAACGCTGCGTTGCCACTTTTTGGGCGCGTTGCGTTGTAAGCTTGCGGTGCGACTTTAACGTGGCATCAAAACGCAACGTCCCACTGTGAATCTAGCCAAATTGTATAGAAAAATTAGAAAAAAAACTATCAAGAAAAAAACAATACATTTTTCCAAATTTTTTAATAAATAGGTGATTGAATAGGTTGGAAAATCAGATTGAAAAATATGAAAAAGTGTGATTTTGATACATTTGAAAATAAATGATCATATGTATATGGTATATTGATTGGATTTTTTTAAATTATTAAGCCTCATCTACACCATAAAATTTTTTGTCCTATTCCAATCATTGACTCGATTTGATTCAATCCTACATGTCCGATCAGGATTTGATTTGATACGATTCAATTTGCCATTGCAAAACAATGGCAAATTGAATCGAATCCTGATTGAATATGTCAGATTGAATCGAATCGAATCAATGAATCGTGTCGAATTGAATCGGACAAAAAATTGTATGGTGTGGATGGGGGTTTAGATCATGCTGAAAAATTGATTAAAAAAAAAGAAAACGTGAAGTGAAAATGGCCTCCTTAGGATGTTTCTGATAAACTGAAGTCTTAATTTTTCCACATTTTTAGTATCTTTTACTTTGCTATAAAAACTTTAATAAAATAAAGTGAGGAATTCGTCAATAGAGGAAATTGTGTGAGAAGGTGTAAGTTTGTGAACTGCAATAAACTCTGGATGTTGTCAGTGGATGGTCTTGTTGTCCAATCATTATCTACAGACGCCCGTGTAAGATCACCCCACACACAGCCAATCATGACTGACGATTTCACCTCCAGAATTGCGCAGACACACTGTGTACAACAGGTGCCAGCTATATATTAATATTATTGATTATATCTTTAATGATATATCAAGCATGCTTACTGGATACATATACCAGATGACTACCAACATCTCTTGTCCTAAAATAAATCGGCCTCTCGGGTTATTGTCCCCATAGACGATCCTTGTTCATCATTCGCCTTTCACGGTTATTGGCTATATATCTTCCTGAACGTCTGACTGTCGGATGACATGACAAGATTGTTTGTCAAACAACGTTTATTGCAAGTGTGTATGGCCCTTTATCACATAGGGGGCGGTCTCCTGCAGTTGAGTGGCGGTGTTTATTGTTCCTCAATGATACATAGCTGTCCGCGGCCTGCGCTTGTCCCCTGCTGGCTCCCAGGATTCCTCATCTGGATACACACACACCCCACGCGGCTTCCTGGTAAGGGGGTGTGTGTGATGTCACACGTGCACGCCCTTAGTATACACTTTGTCACGGGCCGACACTACATTACACAGCGGCGAGACAGCGCACAGGGCCGATTCCGGATTGATTTCCGCATGAAATTGATTGGGAATCGGCCTGTGGTGCATGGGCAGCTAACAGATCTCTCTCTCATCAGTTTCGAATCTGCCCATCATCGCTAGATCTATGGGCACCTTAAAGGGACTCCAAGCACCTCTCATGGGCATGCCTTTAAAGAGACTCCGACCAGTACTGCAAAGTACTATAAGATGCATACCTTTCTGCAGCTTGTGCTCTCCTCTTTCATTTGATACCTGAATCGCCGTTCTACACCAAATAGTTTTTGTTTGATTTCAATTTAAAAATTGCGGCTGCCATCTTGGCTATGTTATAACTTCCGGGTCACCCCTGTCTTCTCTGTTAGAGAAGTGCATCACTGAATGAAGCAGGAAGAGGAAGTGACACGCATGGCCATTGCAAGAGGCTCCTCCAGAGGGGTCATAGCAGGACTTTGTTGGAAGTCGTCTGGCTTAAACTTTAAGGCACGCCCATGAGAGGTGCTCGGAGTCCCTTTAAGGCTCACTCTCTAGGAAAGCGCTGGGAGAGTACAAGCCTATGGACGTGATTCCACAAGCATGGTGTCACAATCACACAGCCTGCAGCATTTTCAGAACAATTTTAATGCAAAGACATAGCGCTCAACTGTCCCTCTTTGGGAGCCCTGTCCCTCTGTCTTTCCTGCTCATTTGTCCCTCTTTCAGGACTTTGTCCCTCTTTCTATGTAAATATATATATTTATCTACTAAAAAATGGGTTTGACTCTTAAAGCGGACCCAAACCAAACATTTTTTTAATTAAAAATATTTAGTTGCACCACTCTGACACATACAAAGACAAATAAACACTCCTTCAAACCTATGATCATTTCAGTGCATGCTTTTCACCCTTCTCTTTGTATAGCTAGGGTTATACTGGGGGCAGCCATTAGCAATTCCTCCATTGCCAGGCCCCATCTACTCCACCAGTTTGCCGGAAAAATCCCGGCAATTTGAAAGGAAGGGAGGGGTTCCTCCAATAAATGTAAAATATTTTATATTTGTCATCATGCAGCTGAAAAAAGGCTGCTATTTATTATTATAATTTAGAAAAAGATTTTATTTCTGAAATCTTGTATTTTTAATTTGGGTCCACTTTAACTTTATTCCCATCCTTTAAATTGATATATTACTAATTATAAAATGTTACTATGAAGGAAAATGAACCAGGATAGAAAGGACCAGTGTGGTCTGAATTATAAAACAACTAACAACATATTTTTTTTAGGAAATCTTTATGGTATGTGTGACTAGGGGTGTGACAGGGCGTGATTAGGGGCGTGGCTTAAGTGTTCCTCTTTCTCATCTCAAAAAGTTGGGAGGTATGGCAAAGAATACAGGCCCAAAATCCCAACCCCTGAATCCAACTGAAATCGCTCAGTGTGTAACGGTAAAATCATACCGCCCAACTTTTTGAGATGAGAGAGACACTTAAGCCACACCCCTGAACCAGCCCCTGATCACGCCCCCATCACACCCTTAGTCACTCATGCATACCATAAAAAAAAAGATGTTTTATAATTCAGACCACACTGGTCCTTTCTATCCTGGTTCATTATCCCTTATATTAACATAGTACTAAGACCTCACTGGTCGATCCTATTCCGGAAGTCTGCTAACGTCACCGGAAGTTACATGGCGCTCAGAGCGGTGACCGTTGGAGTGAGCTGGGGGCAATTCCGAGGAGGTAATTATGTTTTTACAAAAATTATATATATACTTTGTGCATGCCCGCCCGCTCTTGTTTATTCCCTGATGACGACAAGTGCCGAAACTAGTCGGGACAAGAGCGGGCAGCAAGGAAACAGGATCGAGCAGTGAGGTCTTGGTACCACATTTAGTGGGAAGTCCAACAAGCCTGGGGAGGGTCCTAAGTGGATTAGGACCCTCTAGAAGTAAGTGCCCACCTCGTATTGCCTGTACTGCCTTTTATCCAGAAATAAACAAATCAACTTAATCCACTGAAAGCATCCCTCTCTACTTTGTTTGCACCTTGAGTGCACACAGGTGGTGAAGTGGAGAGATATACAGTAAAGAAGAGTATACCTGCACTGTGAATTACTATCATCACATGTTCCGAACTGCCACCCCTCTCCTGATAGAATCCATTGTACAGCTGTGTAGTCCATACTATGCACAATAACATATCCAGCACCCCCCTCTACTGGTATCACTGTGTAATTACTCCAAGAAAAATACACACCCCAATCTGTACCCAAACAAAACTCAATGGGCCATAAGAAAGCAAAAGTAAACTTTATTACTACATTGTCAATAAAACCTTTAAAGAGACTCTGTAACAAAAATGTCATCCTGTTTTCTACCATCCTACACGTTCCTAAACATATTGTAATGTGCTCTGGCTTACTGCAGCACTTACTACTATCACAGTCTCTGTAATAAATCAGCTTACCGTATCTCTCTTCTGTTGGATTTGTCGCCCTGTGTCTGGAAGGCTGCCAACTCTTCAGTGTTGTTGATCTGTTATGCACGCCCCCCACCAGGCCCCCTCTATGCACGCTCCCGTGTGTGTTATTTACATTAGGCAGCCTCTCTGCTCTCTTATCTTTTACAAGCTGGATAAATCCTCCTCTGTTAGGCTGTGAAAGGAGCTGGGCTGTCACATACTGAGGAATTACAGACATCACAGAGCTGTCTGCAGGAAGAAAAGAGCAGCCTGTCACTCTTCAGTGGATGAGAGCTGCAGGGGGAGGAAGGTAAACACACAAATGATCTCTTGAGATTCAAAAGGAGGAAGGCTGTATACAGCCTGCTTGTGTATGGATGTATTTTCTATGTGTGGACATACTGTACATCAACCTACTTCCTGTTTTGGTGGCCATTTTGTTTGTTTACAAATAAACTTTTAAAAACTGTTTTTGACCACTTTTAATGCAGCGGGGAGCGGCGAAATTGTGGCAGAGGGTAATAGGAGATGTCCCCTAACGCACTGGTATGTTTACTTTTGTGTGATTTTAACAATACAGATTCTCTTCAAAATATATAGGTGGCCTGGTCAGTAGACACTGAGTGATGGATGGGGCGGGACTGGCTTCCGATATGAGCGGCTTCTGTCGCAGTCATGCATACAAGCGTGAAGGAGTGATGTGAGGCAGCGGATGAACGAATGGCGAAAAACATCCTGCAGACCGGTATTGGGCCATAGACCAGGGGTTGGGGACCCCTGCTTTAATGAGAAACTGTATCCAAGAATTGAACTTTATCCCAATCAGTAGCGGATACCCCCTTTTACATGAGAAATATTTTCCTTTTCACAAACAGACCATCAGGGGGCGCTGTATGGCTGATATTGTGGTGAAACCCCTCCCACAGGAAACTCTGAGGACCATGGTCCTGGCAGTTTCCTGTCTGTGAACCTTGTTGCATTGTGGGAAATAGCTGTTTACAGCTGTTTCCAACTGCCAAAATAGCAAGCAGCAGCTACATCACCTGCCAGCTGTAAAAATGTCCCCATGTAATAAATGTCAGAATGTAAATCAGGGAGAGGAAAGATTTTACAATGAGCAAACACTGACTAAATCATTTATACATTATATTATTTTCGCTTGAGTTCCTCTTTAAGACAGCAATAAGAGTGTTATTGGCAGTTGTATTGCTTTCTTTTCATTATGAATTTGTAATTTTAAAAAGTAGAATGGAGACCAGACGTGACCACAAAAGTCCAGATGGACATTTTCAGAAAGACATCTGCTATTACTGGTAGCGATATTGTACAATCCTCACTTGGGTCACATCAGAATATTGTGAGGATTGCAGACAGGTCATGTGATCACAGTTACGGTGTCCATACATGGTACAATGAAAACGGTCGATGTTCCCGTTCATTCGACCAAAATGTTTGAATTGAAAAGCATGCTTTTTTTCGATCAAGAAAAATGAACGATTATCCCATTTTCAATATTTTTCAGTAAAAATCTGATCAAACATGTTAGAATAATCTGTATACAGTATTTGATGTAACGGAATAATCGAACTAAATTATCTAATTGAAAAAAATGAAAAAATTGTACCATGTATGGGCACCATAAGATGCACACACTTGCAGTGAAATCTGACTTTGAATACATTCAGGAAAAGTTGGACTTACTAAACAACATGCAGAGAAGTGTGTTCAGCATTTTGACGCAGCAGCAATAGATTGCGTTAAACAAGGTAAAATGAAAGTCCATAGACAACGCTGCGTTTTGGTGCTTTGCGGTTTGACGCACCCAGAAGCAATTAATTGTCTGGCCCTGGTGAATTATAACTACCGCCGCTAATCAGCGCCACACGTCACATAACACGTGCACGAAATCGGGTTCATGCACGCGTTGCCTAATGTGAAAGAGCTTTTACCTGGCAGTCGGGTTGGGCAGTTACGCGGCTGGTGAGTCAGTTACCCGCTGCTCAGTTAACCCACAGTTCTGAGCATCGCCTGCATACTGGGGCTCTTGTCAGTCCAGAATCTACAGCAGGCCTTTCTCAACCTTTCTACCCTGGAGGAACCCTGTAAATAACGTTTGGATCCCAAGGAACCCCTGCAAACAATATTTTGATCTCGAGGAACCTTGCATTTATTTTGCAGGAGGCGTGGTCTTTAAAAGTAGGTGTGGCTGTTTATTTCACTACCCCCTATTACACTGCCACTCAGTATACTGTCATCTTATCCTAGTGCTTTTTATTAATGTGTTTATTATTCTGAATGCTTCTTTTTTCAGTATTCCCTATTATATTGTGCTCTATTATACTTCCCCACGATGGGGGAAAATGCCTAGGATCCTCTGCAGAGTACTGAAGGAACCCTGGCTGGGAAAGCCTGAACTACAGGTTAGTCAGTTGTTGCCCATCACTTAGGGACTTCCCTATTTGTCAGTGCTTTTGTTTGCATTTACAGAATCAGCCACTAGAGGGAGGTGGTGGATCAGCTCCGAGAATGCTGCAAAATTTCTGTTAGGGCCACTGCACACCAAAAAGCGTTAGTGTAATCGCAAACGTTCAGCCCAGCTGTGCATTCAGTGGGCTGCAGCGTGACCGCCGTGGGACAGAGGAGGACAAGGGAAGCCCCGATAGGATCCAGAGGTTTCCCGAGGTGAGTACCCCCCAGGGGAGTTTTTTTTTATTACAGAGTCTCTTTAATCCGTGCCCCTGCCACTGCCTTAATCACGCCCCCAACACACCCCTAGTCATGCATACCATAAAAATGTCATAAGAAAAATATGTTGTTTTAGAATTCAAACCACACTGGTCATACATGGTACAATTTTGTCATCCAATCTTACGATTTCTATGTAATATAAGGGAACTGCCTGAATTATCATTTCAGTATATTCACTTAATTTACCCTTATACTACATAGAAATGGTAAGATTGGATGAAAAAAATTGTACCATGTATGGCCACCATTAGAGTCAATTGAACACATATTTTAGTAGAAAACTGCATACATTTACATAGATCTGTTCATTAGTCCTGAAAGAGGGACTGTCCCTCCAAAAGAGGGACAGTTGGAAGCTATGCTCATGGCTCCTCCCCATTCCAGGCATCACATCCTCCACACGAGATCTGTGACCAGTGGCATAACTGAGGCTCTTGGGCCCCTGTGCGAGTGCTACATGGGGCCCCAACCACTGTATTGATATGAAGCCCCAAAACCTACCAAGGGCAGCTACAGTGTCAGAGAGGTGTATTTACAGTAAGGACAGGGGTGCCTTTAGTCATTTCGTCACTCCAGGCGCGAAAACCTGTGGTAACTCCCCTCCCCCCCTGTGGTGCTCCCCCCCATGAAAATAATAGTAATGCGGCAATGTTTCACCAGAAAATAATCGTAATGCGGGCAATGTTTCACCAGAAAATAATCGTAATGCAGCAATGTTTCACCAGAAAATAATCGTAATGCAGCAATGTTTCACCAGAAAATAATCGTAATGCAGCAATGTTTCACCAGAAAATAATCGTAATGTGGGCAATGTTTCATTATAAAATAATCATAATGCAGCAATGTTTCACTATAAAATAATAGTAATGCAGCAATGTTTCACCAGAAAATAATCGTAATGCAGCAATGTTTCACTATAAAATAATAGTAATGTGGGCAGCGTTTTACCAGAAAATAATGTGCACCTGTGAAGAAAAAATAGCATTTACTTACTTGCAGAAGACTCCTCTCCCGATGCGCAGCTCTCTCAACGATCTGCCTGCAGCCAGTCACTGCAAATGTCCCGCGCTGACACAGGCAGAGCAGGGCTACAGGAAGATGGTGCCTGAATCCCTGTACTGGAGACACAAATAGTCCCAACTATCCATTCACTATTCAGTAGAGGACAGAGATTTGACTCTTTCGTGAACCTGTTACTCAATGTTTTCTCTTCTCACACAAGGGCCACCTTTATGTCAAATTCAGGTTTTTGTGGTATAGTGCTTTGTTCAGTCGGTGTTGCCATTTTTTAGGCCTGAAAGGAGACTGGTTAGTATGTGTAGATAACGTGTCACAGCCACAGCTGAGAGAGGAAGAGTTTAGTATGTGTAGATTGCGTGTCACAGCTGTGTGATTGCTGGGGAGGGGGGAGGGAATGCGTTGCAGGGAGATGATAGTAATTATGTTGATCGGGTAGACAGGCTGTAAGCAGAGAGCCGGAAGTGACGCGTCGTTCTGCACGACATTCCGGGCACCATTGTCTCTCTCCATCGCCTCACGCAGAGCGCTCAGCGCGGGTGAATCATACTCACCGCACCAGGGACAACAATCACTACAAACACTCTTCACACCAAACTGAACATAAAACCATTAACAGTTTATAGAGTCAGAGGCTGTCAATGTAATCTTCAATCTTTCTCAAGTTTTACTTATTAATATAAATGTAATTATACTGCACTCACAGCCCCAGGGCCACCATCACAAGTTTCTGAGCCCCATCCTGGGCTGACCTACTGGACAGCGGCGGCACGGCAGGCATAGGCTGGGCGGGAAAGAGTGGGCGGAGCATCATGCGGAGACACGTGCACTGCCTTGTATGCTGGAATGCAGAGTGTATCAGCATGATGCTCCGCCCCCTCCCTATGCCTGCGGTGCCACTGCTTTCCATGTCTGGGGAGAGAGGATGGATGGCGGTGTAAGAGTGCACCACATCCTGCTGTACGTGTCTCCAGTGGCCCTGGCCACTCCCCCAGCACAAGGAGCATTACCGTGGTTGGTTCTGCATGGTCTGGACACAGACTGCAGCTGGAGCCCATGTGCATGGGTGCCACTGTTTGCCGGGCCCCAGACTTGCTGGGGCCCCATACGCCACTCCACTTGTGATGCCTAGAAGGCGGCCCTAGCCTAACTATGTACAGGGGTGAAAAGTAAAAAATTGCATTCTCTTTCTTTTATTGCCTTGTGCAGCCAAATGTATTACTGGGTGAGGAAAGGGGAAAGTCATCCTTGTCAGTCTCCTTTGTGCCACAGTATGGAACACATCCAGCCTATGAGATGAGTTTATGGTTTCATTTATGGTCAGGTGTGGTGAGCGATTTTCCTGTGTGTGGAAGGAACGTGTCTTATGTTGCCATACAAGTAAGTGTTCCAATGTATTCTCCTACGTGCTGCTGTAGGTACATCTATAAGTTAGGGTTACAGTCAGGATAAGTTAGGGGAAGGGGACAGTTTCAGTACTAATTTAACTTAAAGAGGAACTCCAGTGAAAATAATGTAATAAAAAAGTGCTTTATTTTTACAATCATGATGTATATTT
The DNA here is from genome assembly GCF_040937935.1 of Hyperolius riggenbachi. NCBI lineage: Eukaryota > Metazoa > Chordata > Amphibia > Anura > Hyperoliidae > Hyperolius > Hyperolius riggenbachi. The sequence goes on from NC_090650.1 coordinate 5,434,947, forward strand.
TTTAGGTTGCCTTAAGCGTCCCTTTAAAGAGGAACTTAAATGCAAAATTATAAGACAAAGGGACACCGAGAGCCCGATATAGTGTAGTATGTACTGGATAATGTGGAATGTTAGTAAATTGAGGTAAATATACTCACAAGCATGGGTTACCACTAAGGCAACCACTGTATAGGCAGGTGAGGAGATTAGTCCTGTCCCCACTCAGGATTAAAAAGTCGCTCTCTGTAGTACAGGAAAAGTAGGGCTTAGCACCCCTCCACCAAGGGTGGACTTGATATGTAGATAACGGAACAGAAGCGCCAGCAGGATAAAAACATATATTAAAAGTTCTAAAAATGCTACGGAGGTAGCGGTGGACTCACCTCCCGAAAGCAGACACTTAACAACTGTCTGACAAGCATCAAAAACATTTATTTATAAATACCCCAAAGGTGCAACGCGTTTCTCAGGCAAAGCCCGCTTCCTCAGGCAATAGAAGGGGATCACAAACAGTAGCTCGTGTTGGACGGGTTTAGCGCCTCTGGGCGCAGGATATTTAATGCGGAATGTTACCGAAGAATAGCGCATATGATACAGGGAAAATACAGCAAGACATTGCAAAATAAGAGGTTAAAAAGAATATAAGATAGATTGAGAAATGATTGACCTGCTGCATACACAGTCTAGTCTGTGATTTATCTGAAGCCTTCTAGCTGATGTGGTTGCCCAGCTTCTGCTCTGACCGTCAGGACACAGAATATAGAGGAGGAGGACATTTACCCAGAAGGGGAGAAGTAATTGGCAGAGCCAGCTAATAGTAACTGATAGGACATTAGTCCCCCCAGCAGCTGCCCGCGTCAGTTATTGCCTCTGCAGGCTGTTGCTGTAAGTCTATGAATGTCCAGCCATTTACTGGCCGAGGAGACACTTGCTGACCTCTCCTGGTCTTTCTCATTCTCGAGAGATTCTCTGAGGTTCCTGCTAGCCACCAAGAACAGCCCCTTAAAGAGTAACTGTCGGGCAGGGGCGTAGCTAGAAATGACTGGGCCCCATAACAAAAAAAAATTATGGGCCCCCCCACGATCTTCCAACCCCACGGACCTCGGACCTCCCACCCAAACATTTTGTGGAGAAATCTGATTTCCCCACAAAATGCAGCCAGATTGTCGGCAGATTTCCCCACAAAATGCAACCAGATTGTCGGCAGATTTCCCCACAAAATGCAACCAGATTGTCGGCAGATTTCTATACAACATGCACCCAGATTGTCGGCAGATTTCCCTACAACATGCACCCAGATTGTCGGCAGATTTCCCCACAAAATGCAACTAGATTGTCGGCAGATTTACCCACAAAATGCACCCAGATTGTCGGCAGATTTACCCACAAAATGCACCCAGATTGTCGGCAGATTTACCCACAAAATGCACCCAGATTGTCGGCAGATTTCCCCACAAAATGCAACCAGATTGTCGGCAGATTTCCCCACAACATGCACCCAGATTGTCGGCAGATTTCCCCACAAAATGCAACCAGATTGTCGGCAGATTTCCCTACAACATGCACCCAGATTGTCGGCAGATTTCCCTACAACATGCACCCAGATTGTCGGCAGATTTCCCCACAAAATGCAACTAGATTGTCGGCAGATTTACCCACAAAATGCAACCTGATTGTCGGCAGATTTACCCATAAAATGCACCCAGATTGTCGGCAGATTTCCCCACAAAATGCAACCAGATTGTCGGCAGATTTCCCTACAACATGCACCCAGATTGTTGGCAGATTTCCCCACAAAATGCAACCAGATTGTCGGCAGATTTCCCTACAACATGCACCCAGATTGTCGGCAGATTTCCCCACAAAATGCAACCAGATTGTCGGCAGATTTCCCCACAAAATGCAACCAGATTGTCGGCAGATTTACCCACAAAATGCACCCAGATTGTCGGCAGATTTCCCTACAACATGCACCCAGATTGTCGGCAGATTTCCCCACAAAATGCAACCAGATTGTCGGCAGATTCCCCCACAAAATGCAACCAGATTGTTGGCAGATTTCTCCACAAAATGCACCAAGATTGTCGGCAGATTTCCCTACAATAAGCAACCAGATTGTCAGCAGATTTCCCCACACAATGCAACCAGATTGTCGGCAGATTTCCCCACAAAATGCACCCAGATTGTCGGCAGATTTCCACACAATATGCAACCAGATTGCCAGCAGATTTCCCCACAAATTGCAACCAGATTGTCGGCAGATTTCCCCACAAATTGCAACCAGATTGTGGGCAGATTTCCCAATAAAATGCAACCAGATTGGTGGCAGATTTCCCCACAAATTGCAACCAGATTGTCAACAGATTTCCCAACAAAATGCAACCAGATTGGCGGCAGATTTCCCCACAAATTGCAACCAGATTGTCGCCAGATTTCCCCACAAAATGCAGTATATGTAGCCAGGTCTATAGTGGGCTAACATTAATTACCTGAAGGGCGGGCGGTTGGGCAGGCTGGCACGCTATTTGCGGTGCAGGCACTGCACTGGGTAGGCAGTTAGGTAGCCGGGTGGGCAGTTAGGTAGGCAGGTGGGAGGGTAGGCAGATAGGTAGACGGGCGGGAGGGTAGGCAGATAGGTAGACGGGTGGGAGGGTAGGCAAATAGGTAGCCAGGTGGGCAGTTAGGTAGCCGGGTGGGCAGTTAGGTAGCCGGGTGGGAGGGTAGTCAGTTAGGTAGCCGGGTGGGAGGGTGGGCAGTTTGGTAGCCGGGTGGGAAGGTGGGCAGTTTGGTAGCTGGGTAGGCAGTTAGGTAGCCGGGTTGGCGGGTAGGTAGCCGGGTGGGAGGGTGATCAGACGGGTAGTTTAGTGGGGTAGGGGCCCGACTCCTATCCTCCCTGCCTCACCTCGGGGGCCCCCCTCCTCCTATTATGAGCGGTGCGGGGGAGCGGCATATACAGCAGGCTCCTGCGGGGTAATCAGACGCTAGAGGTCCAGCCTCCCGGGCTACGGTGTCTCCTCTTTATGCTGCTCGCAATAAACCAGGAAGCAGTGCGAGCAGCATACAGAGGAGACACAGTAGCCCGGGAGGCAGCTGGACATCTAGCGTCTGATTACCCTGCCGGAGCCTGCTGTATATGCCGCTCTCCCGCACCGCTCATAATAGGAGGAGGGGGGCCCCCGAGGTGAGGGAGGGGGGGGGGCCCCCGAGGTGAGGGCGGCAGGCCCCCTATGACGTAGGGCTGCCGTGGGCCCTATAGCAACGCTATGGTTGTTATAGCGATTGCTACGCCGCTGCTGTCGGGCATAAAATAAAAAATCAATTCTTTATCTGGTAAACAAGTAATAAGGATGCTAACCAGGTTCTTGTTGATAAATGATCATTCCCCAGCTTACCTGACTCTTATTTGGTACACAAAAAGGAAGTTGCAGGGCATGCTGGGTTGTCCTTTTTTGCTTCTCTACTTCCCCTCAGATTTAATGCAGCCTGATTGGCTGAAGCCTCTGCTTTCCCCTCCCACACCTCTGTTCCTCTCTGATTGGCCAATATTTCTCATGCTGGGACAATGCACTTTGTACACTGGAGGGTGGGCAATGCCTACACAATCAGGCAGAGGAGAGTAAGGGAGGAAATGACATCAGAATTGGCTTCAAAATAGCCACACTTGAAATGGGAAATGCTAAGAAAGATTTTCTCTTTTTATACTGTAGAAAAATCACTAAAATCAAAATGTGGAAAGTGTAATACATGTGTTATGTAAGTAGAGCAAGTATTTATGTACTTATATATGTGTGTTGTTTTTTTCTGAGATAGCATGGCTGACAGCTCCTCTATAAAGGGGCACTATCACGGAAATTGTAACATTTTAAATACATGTAAACACATACAAATCAGAAATATGTTTCATCCAGAGTAAAATTATCTAAAAATTACTTTTCTCCTATGTTGCTGTCACTTGCAGTAGGTAATAGAAATCTGACAGAACTGACAGGTTTTGGAGAAGCCCATCTCCTCATGGGGGATTCTCAGAGTTTTGTTTATTTTCAAAAGCACTTAGTGAATAGCAGTTGCTCCGTCCAACTGCCACAAAAGTGTGTGGTGAGCAGGGAACGGGCCAGCATCATTGTATAAATGCTTTTCAGGGAATGTCTTTATAAAGAATAAAGGCCATGCTGAAAATCCCCCATGAAGAGATGGACTAGTCCAAAACCTGAAGATTCTGTCAGATTTCTACTACTTACTGTGAGTGACAGCAACATAGGAGAAAAGTAATTTATGGCTCATTTTACTCTGGAAAAAACGTACTTCTTATTTGTATGTGTTTTAAACTTTATAATCTTTAGTGATAGTGTTCCCCTAAAACTGAAGTGTTTGTCCCTCATCTGAGCAATATTCATATTTGTGTCATTTCTTTATAAAGTATGACAACAGAGGCGGAGGTAAGTGAGAGGAAGGGGGGGGGGGGATTTATCTTCAGAGTAGCGACTGTCCCTCTTGGGAGCTCTGTACGGTTCGAGGCCTTGCTGATTGATTACACCCCGATCCTCATCATCAGAGGGGTTATATTAGGAAACTGATGTGTACACAGCAGTGGTGATTGGTGGAGTAACCCGGCAACCCAGAGACCGCGTCCTGAGCCACGGTCAGCTCTACTTCATTATCTAAATTGGTCATTAAGGCAGAACTATGTGTTCCGGACAGATTTCACAAGTCGTTAACCATGAAGCACATGTTCCCAGACGGTCACCTGCTGCTGCCACACGTGGTCCGAGTATCGAGGATGTGAGAGTGTGACCACAACCCTGTGTCTGCTGCTGTGACACGTGGTCTGAGCATTGGGGACACAAGAGCCCTGCGCCTGCTGCTGCTGTGACACGTGGTCCAAGAATCGTGTACATGAGGGCTGGCGCATACCTCCCAACTTTTTGAGATGAGAAAGAGGGACACTTAAGCCACGCCCCTGATCACGCCCCTGTCACATAAAGATTTCATAAGAAAATTATGACGTTTTATAATTCAAACCACACTGGTCCTTTCTATCCTGGTTCACTTTCCTTCATAGGCACATTTTACAATTAGTAATAAATCAATTTAAAGGATGGGAATAAAGTTTAGAGTCAAACACATTTTTTAGTAGAGCAATATATATATTTACATACAAAGAGGGACAGTTGGGAGCTATGCTGGAGCCCGACCACAGTCCACAGACCACATACGAGAGCCCTGCGCCTGCTGCTATCACACGTGGTCCCAGCATCGGGGACACGAGAGCCCTGCGCCTGCTGCTATCGCACGTGGTCCCAGCATTGGGGACATGAGAGCCCTGTGTCTGCTGCTGCCAAAAAAAGAATATACATTTTTCCAGTAGCAAAAAGTAATTTAATGGGGCATATCAGGCTGTCTAGGGGGTGTGGCTTGAGGAGGTGTGGCCTGTGTTAAGTGGCAGGATTTAGGGCGCCAGAGCTTATGTGCCTATAGGCTCCTGAGCTGTATATCGTGCCCTGCGGCTGCAACACAAGTGATTCAGCATTTGTTTTTTGCATTTGATTGTCCCTGCAATTTGCATTTGCTTTGCGGGTAAATTCCTGCATTCAGCTTATTAAGCGTCTCGTAACAGCCGAGTCTTGTATAAATCTCAGGTTTAGGGTGACAGATTCTCTTATTCCAGCAGAATCTCAGTGATTAGGCCCCGCATGTTCCATAGAACGTTCCCTTGTCTCTGCATGGAATATTCCGTCTCATTTCTCAGACTCATAAAATCACCGTCAGAAACCGCGGAAACCGTTTGGCCAATTTCGGAATGTTTTCATAGATTGTAGGGGGTAAAAATATTTCTAAGCAGAAACCGCAGCAAACATCTCGGCCGATCGTAAAAGATTATTTCCAGCAAAATTTAAAGAGGCCTCAGCTGAAAACTCACCGATCGCCAGCGGCTAACGCAGCGTCCCAAAATAGACCAGATTGTTGTGCCACAAAATTAGGACACCCAGAAAAATTATGTTAGAGTGAAAATAATGATAGTAAACTAATAAATATCAATATCTTGCTACAACTAAACATAACTCTATTCTCATACTGAACCCTCCTACTACTGATGCATAATCCCACCCCCTTCCACATGGCTAACCATCACCACCTCCCAGTTAGTAGTAACAACATTATTAGTTATACTGCAGTATAGTAAAGCAACCACAAGATGTCACTGTCTGTAGAATGATGTGAAGATCTCTATGGTATTGTGATTTCCTGTATTCTGTGTGTTCCTCTCTGTTCTAAGTAAGCTGCATTTCCTGATGGTGGTGTTGTGTGATTTACCTCTGCATGTTTTCCTTCAGTAAACCTAACCGTAACCATAAACCTTTACTGACAAGCTTTTCCAATATACAGTCATAAAAATAGATCAATCAATAAAACAAGAACCAGTAAAGTGTATTTGGGCCACCGCGGTGTTCACAACCTGCCCATGCCATGTAAGAGGCGGGGCTTGTGCAGAAACTAAACTAGATGTGACTGAGGGAAAGAAGCATTGTGAGAAGATGATGTACATGATGGACACGGGCCCAGATGCAATTCACTTTTTCTCCTGAGTTATCTCCTAGGAGATAGTTTTCATCTTCTCTTTAAGCTAAATTTTCAGCGCAATTAAAAAAAAAAAAGTACCCAAAAGTTGGTGAAAAAGTTTTATCAAATGTAATTTTAGAATCTTCTTGCTTGCTGGTGGCTTAAATGGCCTTGTGTATTACAGGTTGTGAAAATATCACCCAGGAGAAAAAGTGATTACATATGGGCCCAGTTATCAGGGCCGGATTTACCATAAGGCAATGTAGGCATGTGCCTACTGGCGCCTGATGGTGGAAAGAAGGCTCACTGATACTAAGGGCACCTCTAGCTACTTAATACTGAGGGTACCTCTGGCTACCTAATGCTAAGGGGCACCTGTAGCTGCCTATGACAGGCATGGGAAGTAAAGGAGAAGTGACAGCTGGGACAGCCAGCACATTGCGGTGCGGTTTGGAGGGGGTTTGTAGGTCCATGGAGGGCGGAGTCTAGGGTGCCAGGACATCTGTGCCTATAGGCTCCTGTGATGTAAATCTGGGCCTGCATGCATGGAGGGCGGAGTCTAGGGTGCCAGGACATCTGTGCCTATAGGCTCCTGTGATGTAAATCCAGACCTGCATGCATGGAGGGCGGAGTCTAGGGTGCCAGGACATCTGTGCCTATAGGCTCCTGTGAATAGAGGGCGGAGTCTAGGGTGCCAGGACATCTGTGCCCATAGGCTCCTGTGATGTAAATCCAGGCCTGCATGCATGGAGGGCGGAGTCTAGGGTGCCAGGACATCTGTGCCTATAGGCTCCTGTGATGTAAATCCTAGCCTGCATGCATGGAGGGCGGAGTCTAGGGTGCCAGGACATCTGTGCCTATAGGCTCCTGTGATGTAATCTGGGCCTGCATGCATGGAGGGCGGAGTCTAGGGTACCAGGACATCTGTGCCTATAGGCTCCTGTGATGTAATCTGGGCCTGCATGCATGGAGGGCGGAGTCTAGGGCGCCAGGACATCTGTGCCTATAGGCTCCTGTGATGTAAATCCAGGCCTGCATGCATGGAGGGCGGAGTCTAGGGTGCCAGGACATCTGTGCCTATAGGCTCCTGTGAGGCAAATACGGGCCTGCATGCATGGTGGGCGGAGTCTAGGGTACCAGGACATCTGTGCCTATAGGCTCCTGTGATGTAAATCCAGGCCTGCATGCATGGAGGGCGGAGTCTAGGGTGCCAGGACATCTGTGCCTATAGGCTCCTGTGAGGTAAATCCAGGCCTGCATGCATGGAGGGCGGAGTCTAGGGTACCAGGACATCTGTGCCTATAGGCTCCTGTGATGTAAATCCAGGCCTGCATGCATGGAGGGCGGAGTCTAGGGTGCCAGGACATCTGTGCCTATAGGCTCCTGTGATGTAAATCCTGGCCTGCATGCATGGAGGGCGGAGTCTAGGGTGCCAGGAGGACATCTGTGCCTATAGGCTCCTGTGATGTAAATCCGGGCCTGCATGCATGGAGGGCGGAGTCTAGGGTGCCAGGACATCTGTGCCTATAGGCTCCTGTGAGGTAAATCCAGGCCTGCATGCATGGAGGGCGGAGTCTAGGGTGTCAGGACATCTGTGCCTATAGGCTTCTGTGAGGTAAATCTGGGCCTGCATGCATGGAGGGCGGAGTCTAGGGTGCCAGGACATCTGTTCCTATAGGCTCCTGTGAGGTAAATCTGGGCCTGCATGCATGGAGGGCGGAGTCTAGGGTGCCAGGACATCTGTGCCTATAGGATCCTGTGATGTAAATCCGGGCCTGCATGCATGGAGGGCGGAGTCTAGGGTGCCAGGACATCTGTGCCTATAGGCTCCTGTGAGGTAAATCCAGGCCTGCATGCATGGAGGGCGGAGTCTAGGGCGCCAGGACATCTGTGCCTATAGGCTCCTGTGATGTAAATCCAGGCCTGCATGCATGGAGGGCGGAGTCTAGGGCGCCAGGACATCTGTGCCTATAGGCTTCTGTGATGTAAATCCAGGCCTGCATGCAGGGAGGGCGGAGTCTAGGATGCCAGGACATCTGTGCCTATAGGCTCCTGTGATGTAAATCTGGGCCTGCATGCATGGAGGGCGGAGTCTAGGGTGCCGGGACATCTGTGCCTATAGGCTCCTGTGATGTAAATCCGGGCCTGCATGCATGGAGGGCGGAGTCTAGGGTGCCAGGACATCTGTGCCTATAGGCTCCTGTGATGTAAATCCGGGCCTGCATGCATGGAGGGCGGAGTCTAGGGTGCCAGGACATCTGTGCCTATAGGCTCCTGTGAGGTAAATCCAGGCCTGCATGCATGGAGGGCGGAGTCTAGGGTGCCAGGACATCTGTGCCTATAGGCTCCTGTGAGGTAAATCCGGGCCTGCATGCATGGAGGGAGGAGTCTAGGGTGCCAGGACATCTGTGCCTATAGGCTCCTGTGATGTAAATCCGGGCCTGCATGCATGGAGGGCGGAGTCTAGGGTGCCAGGACATCTGTGCCTATAGGCTCCTGTGATGTAAATCCGGGCCTGCATGCATGGAGGGCGGAGTCTAGGGTGCCAGGTCATCTGTGCCTATAGGCTCCTGTGATGTAAATCCGGGCCTGCATGCATGGAGGGCGGAGTCTAGGGTGCCAGGACATCTGTGCCTATAGGCTCCTGTGATGTAAATCCAGGCCTGCATGCATGGAGGGCGGAGTCTAGGGTGCCAGGACATCTGTGCCTATAGGCTCCTGTGATGTAAATCCGGGCCTGCATGCATGGAGGGCGGAGTCTAGGGTGCCAGGACATCTGTGCCTATAGGCTCCTGTGGTGTAAATCCGGGCCTGCATGCATGGAGGGCGGAGTCTAGGGTGCCAGGACATCTGTGCCTATAGGCTCCTGTGAGGTAAATCCGGCCTGCATGCATGGAGGGCGGAGTCTAGGGTGCCAGGACATCTGTGTCTATAGGCTCCTGTGATGTAAATCCCGGCCTGCATGCATGGAGGGCGGAGTCTAAGGTGCCAGGACATCTGTGCCTATAGGCTCCTGTGATGTAAATCCAGGCCTGCATGCATGGAGGGCGGAGTCTAGGGTGCCAGGACATCTGTGCCTATAGGCTCCTGTGAAGTAAATCCGGGCCTGCATGCATGGAGGGCGGAGTCTAGGGTGCCAGGACATCTGTGCCTATAGGCTCCTGTGATGTAAATCCTGGCCTGCATGCATGGAGGGCGGAGTCTAAGGTGCCAGGACATCTGTGCCTATAGGCTCCTGTGATGTAAATTCAGGCCTGCATGCATGGAGGGCGGAGTCTAGGGTGCCAGGACATCTGTGCCTATAGGCTCCTGTGAGGTAAATCTGGGCCTGCATGCATGGAGGGCGGAGTCTAGGGTGCCGGGACATCTGTGCCTATAGGCTCCTGTGAGGTAAATCCGGACCTGCATGCATGGAGGGCGGAGTCTAGGGTGCCAGGACATCTGTGCCTATAGGCTCCTGTGATGTAAATCCTGGCCTGCATGCATGGAGGGCGGAGTCTAAGGTGCCAGGACATCTGTGCCTATAGGCTCCTGTGATGTAAATTCAGGCCTGCATGCATGGAGGGCGGAGTCTAGGGTGCCAGGACATCTGTGCCTATAGGCTCCTGTGAGGTAAATCTGGGCCTGCATGCATGGAGGGCGGAGTCTAGGGTGCCAGGACATCTGTGCCTATAGGCTCCTGTGATGTAAATCCGGGCCTGCATGCATGGAGGGCGGAGTCTAGGGTGCCAGGACATCTGTGCCTATAGGCTCCTGTGAGGTAAATCCGGCCTGCATGCATGGAGGGCGGAGTCTAGGGTGCCAGGACATCTGTGCCTATAGGCTCCTGTGATGTAAATCCCGGCCTGCATGCATGGAGGGCGGAGTCTAAGGTGCCAGGACATCTGTGCCTATAGGCTCCTGTGATGTAAATCCAGGCCTGCATGCATGGAGGGCGGAGTCTAGGGTGCCAGGACATCTGTGCCTATAGGCTCCTGTGAAGTAAATCCGGGCCTGCATGCATGGAGGGCGGAGTCTAGGGTGCCAGGACATCTGTGCCTATAGGCTCCTGTGATGTAAATCCGGGCCTGCATGCATGGAGGGCGGAGTCTAGGGTGCCAGGACATCTGTGCCTATAGGCTCCTGTGATGTAAATCCAGGCCTTCATGCATGGAGGGCGGAGTCTAGGGTGCCAGGACATCTGTGCCTATAGGCTCCTGTGATGTAAATCTGGGCCTGCATGCATGGAGGGCGGAGTCTAGGGTGCCAGGACATCTGTGCCAATAGGCTCCTGTGATGTAAATCCTGGCCTGCATGCATGGAGGACGGAGTCTGGGGTGCCAGGACATCTGTGCCTATAGGCTCCTGTGATGTAAATCCGGGCCTGCATGCATGGAGGGCGGAGTCTAGGGTGCCAGGACATCTGTGCCTATAGGCTCCTGTGATGTAAATCTGGGCCTGCATGCATGGAGGGCGGAGTCTAGGGTGCCAGGACATCTGTGCCAATAGGCTCCTGTGATGTAAATCCTGGCCTGCATGCATGGAGGACGGAGTCTGGGGTGCCAGGACATCTGTGCCTATTGGCTCCTATGATGTAAATCCAGGCCTCCATGCATGGAGGGAGGAGTCTAGGGTGGCAGGATATCTGTGCCTATAGGCTCCTGTGATGTAAATCCAGGCCTGCATGCATGGAGGGCGGAGTCTAGGGTGCCAGGACATCTGTGCCTATAGGCTCCTGTGATGTAAATCCGGGCCTGCATGCATGGAGGGCAGAGTCTAGGGTGCCGGGACATCTGTGCCTATAGGCTCCTGTGATGTAAATCCTGGCCTGTATGCATGGAGGGCGGAGTCTAGGGTGCCAGGACATCTGTGCCTATAGGCTCCTGTGATGTAAATCCAGGCCTGCATGCATGGAGGGCGGAGTCTAGAGTGCCGGGACATCTGTGCCTGTAGCCTCCTGTGATGTAAATCCGGGCCTGCATGCATGGAGGGCGGAGTCTAGGGTGCCAGGACATCTGTGCCTATAGGCTCCTGTGATGTAAATCCGGGCCTGCATGCATGGAGGGCGGAGTCTAGGGTGCCAGGACATCTGTGCCTATAGGCTGCTGTGATGTAAATCTGGGCCTGCATGCATTGAGGGGGGAGTCTAGGGTGCCAGGACATCTGTGCCTATAGGCTCCTGTGATGTAAATCCAGGCCTGCATGCATGGAGGGCGGAGTCTTGGGTGCCAGGACATCTGTGCCTATAGGCTCCTGTGATGTAAATCCTGGCCTGCATGCATGGAGGGCGGAGTCTAGGGTGCCAGGAGGCAGGGCCGGGCCGAGGCATAGGCTGGAGAGGCTCCAGCCTCAGGGCGCAGTGTAGGAGGGGGCGCACAATTTATTCAGCTGTCATTCCTGATTGTGTATGAAGCAGAAAGAAATAAGAAAAGGGGATACATGGCAGTGACTGCAAGCCAGATAACTAGATATTAAGGTGTTGGGGAGGTTGTGGGCCCTGTGGCACCTCTTAGTCTAATAGCAATCAGTGTGTAACGGCTGAGGAGGCAGGGATGGAGGGGCGCACTTTGGTGTCTCAGCCTTGGGTGCTGGAGGACCTTGTCCCGTCTCTGCCAGGAGGACATCTGTGCCTATAGGCTCCTGTGATGTAAATCCAGGCCTGCATGCATGGAGGGCGGAGTCTAGGGTGCCAGGACATCTGTGCCTATAGGCTCCTGTGATGTAAATCCGGGCCTGCATGCATGGAGGGCGGAGTCTAGGGTGTCAGGACATCTGTGCCTATAGGCTCCTGTGATGTAAATCCGGGCCTGCATGCATGGAGGGCGGAGTCTAGGGTGCCAGGACATCTGTGCCTATAGGCTCCTGTGATGTAAATCTGGGCCTGCATGCATGGAGGGCGGAGTCTAGGGTGCCAGGACATCTGTGCCTATAGGCTGCTGTGAGGTAAATCCAGGCCTGCATGCATGGAGGGCGGAGTCTAGGGTGCCAGGACATCTGTGCCTTTAGGCTCCTGTGATGTAAATCCGGGCCTGCATGCATGGAGGGTGGAGTCTAGGGTGTCAGGACATCTGTGCCTATAGGCTCCTGTGAGGTAAATCCGGGCCTGCATGCATGGAGGGTGGAGTCTAGGCTGCCAGGACATCTGTGCCTATAGGCTCCTGTGATGTAAATCCAGGCCTGCATGCATGGAGGGCGGAGTCTAGGGTGCCAGGAGGACATCTGTGCCTATAGGCTCCTGTGATGTAAATCCAGGCCTGCATGCATGGAGGGCGGAGTCTAGGGTGCCAGGACATCTGTGCCTATAGGCTCCTGTGATGTAAATCCGGGCCTGCATGCATGGAGGGCGGAGTCTAGGGTGTCAGGACATCTGTGCCTATAGGCTCCTGTGATGTAAATCCGGGCCTGCAGGCATGGAGGGTGGAGTCTAGGGTGCCAGGACATCTGTGCCTATAGGCTCCTGTGATGTAAATCTGGGCCTGCATGCATGGAGGGTGGAGTCTAGGGTGCCAGGACATCTGTGCCTATAGGCTGCTGTGAGGTAAATCCAGGCCTGCATGCATGGAGGGCAGAGTCTAAGGTGCCAGGACATCTGTGCCTATAGGCTCCTGTGATGTAAATCCGGGCCTGCATGCATGGAGGGTGGAGTCTAGGGTGCCAGGACATCTGTGCCTATAGGCTCCAGTGATGTAAATCCGGGCCTGCATACATGGAGGGCGGAGTCTAGGGTGCCAGGACATCTGTGCCTATAGGCTCCTGTGAGGTAAATCTGGGCCTGCATGCATGGAGGGCGGAATTTAGGCTGCCAGGACATCTGTGCCTATAGGCTCCTGTGATGTAAATCCGGGCCTGCATGCATGGAGGGCGGAGTCTAGGGTGCCAGGACATCTGTGCCTATAGGCTCCTTTGATGTAAATCCGGGCCTGCATGCATGGAGGGCGGAGTCTAGGGTGCCAGGACATCTGTGCCTATAGGCTCCTGTGATGTAAATCCAGGCCTGCATGCATGGAGGGCGGAGTCTAGGGTGCCAGGACCTCTGTGCCTATAGGCTCCTGTGATGTAAATCCGGGCCTGCATGCATGGAGGGCGGAGTCTAGGGTGCCAGGACATCTGTGCCTATAGGCTCCTGTGATGTAAATCCGGGCCTGCCAGTTATGCAGGAGTGATTTGTGTCGCTGGGAATGCCCGGTACAAATGTGCTTATACATAGCTACAGACTCTTCAGGTGTAAGGGGATAGTACAATATAGAGATATTAGACACTGTTACATATAAAGGGATGAATCATTACATATCTCCCACAAGGAGTTCCCTGGCCAGAGTCTTGCCAAGTCTGGGCGGCACGTATCGCGCTTGTGACGCACCTGGTTGCTAGGCGGGAATCCTTCTCCACGGAAAATATTATTAACAAGTTCATCGCTGGAATCTGCTGTCTGGCTTACATTAGATAATTTATTATTATTAAGATTGATTTATAAAGCGCCAATATACTCCATGGCGCTGTACAGAGTAAGAAACAAACATGGGCTACATCATAATACGGACAATGGTATACACAGAATATACATAATAAGGCACATAATACAGAATTGGTGGACACAGTAATGTAACATGATGAACAAAATAAATCCCAAGACACAAAAGGGTGAGAGAACTCTGCCCTTGCGAGCTTACGGGGTAGGATACAATATTCCTACCTAGTGGCAGTGTGTTGTAATGTTATCTAGTAAGGAGTAGAGGTTGAAGGGGGAATGGCCTAAGTTGGAGCGTGTGCTTGTCAGAAGAAGTGAGTTTTGAGGGAGTGTTCACACTAGCGGCCTTTTCTGGCTTTTTTCCAGCACAGGCGATTTTCAGAATCACCCACAAACCGCTTGCGCAATGATTCACTGAGAAGGTTCATATCAGCGGAGTTTGTCCGCTTTGCGCTCATCAAAGCGGTGCCTGGACCATTCTTGGGGCAATTTTGTTCTAATGGAAGGTATAGGAAGGGCGCTAAACGCTCACAAAATTGCTTTATGCGGTGATTGCGTTTTTAAGAATACATACATTGTATTTAATCTTTTTCGGGTCAAAAAGTTCACTCCCTGACTGATGTCAGGAAGTGAAAAAACGGAATCGCTCCGCAAAAGCGCTTACAACAGTGCTTTGCACAAACATCACTGACATCAGCAATTTTGATTTTAGATGTGAACAGAGCCTTAAAGAGAACCAGACATGAAGCACCCTCATGTATTTTACCATATATATCAGTGGGAACATGACAGTAAACACCTACCCTGCTCTCTCTTTCATTCTTCACTGCTAAATCTGCCTGTTATCAGCCCTGATAGGAATCCCAGACTGAGCATTCAGTCTGGCTTTGCTCAGGAATATTTATAGCTCATTCTGTCTTCTCTGATGTCTTTTCAAGTCCAAGCCTGCCCCCTTCTGGCTCTGCTCAGGAATCATTATAGCCGAGTCATAGCAAAGCCAGACTGAATGCTCAGTCGGGGATTTTATCAGGGCTGATAACAAGCAGTCTGAGCAGTAAATAATGAAACAGAGAGCAGCGTAGGTTTTTTCTCTAATGTCCCCACTGATATATATGGTAAAATACATGAGGGTGCTTCGTCTCTGGTTCACTTTAAAGGGGAACTTCGGCCTAAACCAACATACTGTCATCAAGTTACATTAGTTATGTTAATTAGAATAGATAGGTAATGTAATCTCTTACCCACCCTGTGTTAAAAGAACAGGCAAATGTTTGTGATTCATGGGGGCTGCCATCTTTGTCATGGGGGCAGACATCTTTTTGGTTGAAAGGAGGTGACAGGGAGCAGGAGACACAGTTCCAACTGTCCTGTGTCCTGATTACCCCTCCCAGCAGCATGCGCTAGGCTTCAAAATGTCAAATTCAAAATGTAAAAAAAAAAAATTGCACCAAAACAGCAGAAAGAGAACAACAAAATCAGAAATCCCATCATGCTTTGCACAGCATCAGGGGAAAAAAGCCCGGGCAGTTTTCTTCTGTGCAGCTAAAAATGAGGCTTGGATAAGAGAAACAAATTTCTGATGCTGTGAAACTGTTAAAGAAACACAAAGGCTTTTCAGTGCTGCTGAGTCGATTTTTAGTCCGGATGTTTACTTTAAAGATTTCAAAAGTAGGAGAGAGACAAATGTGTTTTGGAAGGGGAATAAAGAGAAGGGGTGAGAAGTCTTGTATATAGACATAGGACTATGATAGGGACCACTAGATTATGAGCACCTCCGAGGGACAGTTAGTGACAAGATATATATATATATATATTTATTCTGTACAGCGCTGCAGAAGATGGCGGCGCTATATAAATACTAAATAATAATAAGGGCTCGCTCACAATTCTACCTAACAACACAGCCGTGAATAAAGAACGGTACCAAAACTTCCTCCGGCAGCCAGAACATTGCCTTCTCCATTATGGTGGGGCTCCGTGCCACAAGGCCAAAGTGATAGCTAAGAGGCTCAGGGAACAAACCATTTTGGCTCCATGGCGAGGAAACTCCCAAATCCTGACACACTCCAAGCACTGATTATGAAGGAATGGGCGGCCATTGGTCAGGATTTGGCCCAGAAGTTGAATGCCAACATCTCAGGGCGAATATCAGAGGTCTTGAAAAAAGAAGGGCCTACACTGCAACTATTGACTCTCTGCATAAACGTAATGTATTTGTCGATAAAGGCCTCTGAATCTTACGAAATGTTTGTAATTATACTTTAATACACCACAGAAATAGCTGACAACAAGATCTATAAACACTGAAGCAGAAATCCAATATTGGTGCCGTTCTCAAAACTTTTCTCCAGGCCTGTCCAAATGAAGGGATGGATCTTACTTCCCACAAAGCGTTTGAATGTAAGAGTTCCCTGGCCGGAGTCTTGCCAAGTCTGGGTGGCACGTATCGCGCTTGTGACGCACCTGGTTGCTAGGCGGGTATCCTTCTCCATGGAAATTATTATTATTAACAAGTTCATAGCTGC
The DNA here is from genome assembly GCF_040937935.1 of Hyperolius riggenbachi. Taxonomy (NCBI): domain Eukaryota; kingdom Metazoa; phylum Chordata; class Amphibia; order Anura; family Hyperoliidae; genus Hyperolius; species Hyperolius riggenbachi. The sequence continues at coordinate 5,451,456 of NC_090650.1, forward strand.
AATCTGCTGTTTGTCTTACATTAGATAATGGATACAGAATTCTACACCTTTATGGATAGCCGCTCTGATATACGATTAATCACTGAAGACCTGCTTGTCTTTACCAGAGATATGGACACAGGTTTCCTTACTAAAAATATCACAAATAAAAAAACAGTTGTGATTAAAGGGGAACTGAAGTAAGAGGTATATGGAGGCTGCCATATTTATTTCATTTTAATCAATACCAGTTGCCTGGCAGCCCTGGTGGTCTATTTGGCTGCAGCAGTGTCTGAATCACACCACCTGAAACAAGCATGCAGCTAATCTTGTCAGATCTGACAATTTCAGAAACACCTGATCTGCTGCATGCTTGTTCAGGGGCGATGGCTAAAAGTATTAGAGGCAGAGGATCAGCAGAATAGCCGGGCAACTGGTATTGCTTAGATGGAAATGAATATGGCAGCCTCCATACCCTTCTCGCTTCAGTTGTCCTTTAAAGTGTACCTGAGACAAAATATACTGTATAGAAGAATGTATACTTACCTGGGGCTTCCTCCAGCCTCATGTGGGCTCCCTCGCCGTCCTATCGGGCCACTCAGTTTGTCTGCTATGCTTCCCGATTGGAAGGCTTCAGACACGTCAGTCGAGCTGCCCTGCACAGCCAGGCCACGCCCCCCATTATTGCGCTCCCAGCACTGGGAGTGCGCATGCGCAGTGCAGCTTTACTGATGTGTCCGACACCTTCCTAGGCAGGATTGTGGACAAACAGAACCCCAGGTAAGTATACATTCTTATTTTGTCTCAGGTTGCCTTAAAAGAGAATCTGAAGTGAAAATAAACTTATGATATAATGATTGGTGTGTGTAGTACTGCTAAGAAATAAAACATTAGGAGCAGAGATAGCAGTCTAATATTGTTTCCAGTAGAGATGCTCAAAACCGAATTCGGGTAAAACCTGGATAGTAGCTATACGGATTTTACCCTGCTAATTACAATCAGCTGTGCGGGCTGAGCGGGGGTGTCAATGTTACCTAGCTGACGTCTTCTTCGGTCCGTCCCTCGGCACCTCCCACGCGGCGGTGATGTGACTACTAACACTTCCTCCTTCCAGGTTGAAGGAGGAAGTGTATAGTCACATGACGCCGGATTGGACCGCATCGTGGGAGGCGCAGAGGGACGGACCGAAGAAGACGTCAGAGAGGTAAGGTAGGTTGACCCCCCCTCACAGCTGATTGTAATTAGCAGGGTGAGATCCGGATAGCTACTATCCAGGTTTCACCCGAATTCAGTTTTGAGCATCTCTGGTTTCCAGTACAGGAAGAGGTAAGAAACTTCACTTGTTATCTATGCAAAAGAGCTTATCTGAGCTCCTTGACTAATTTAGCCAGTTACAGTGCTGTTTTGTGAAGCAATTATACCATCAAGGAAACAGAGACAACTTCCGATAATATTTTACTGCAGACAAAGGGTCATTAGCTCTGCACTGTTTCATAGTTTAAAATGCAGTGTGTAGTTTGTAAACTGCAAATATGACAGAATGATGCAATGTTATAATAATAAAAAATGCTATATACCTGAAAATAAAAATTGACTTTTCTTTTCTACTAATGTTTTATTAATTATCCATACAATTCATGATATCATAAGGTTTGTTTTTTTTCTTTTTCGTTTCAGTGTCACTCTAAAGGAGAACTGTAGTGAGAGGTATATGGAGGCTGCCATATTATTTCATTTAAGTAATACCAGTTGCCTGGCTGCCCTGCTGATCCTCTGCCTCTAATGCTGGGAATACACCATGATATTTTTTTGGGCAGATAGATGTTCAATAGATAATTTCTACCAGGTCCGATCTGATTTTAGATCATTTTTCTGATCGATTTCTCATAGAAGTGAATGAAAATCAATCGGACAGTAAATCTGCTGAAAAATCTTATTGTGTATTCCCAGCATAATACTTTAGCCACAGCCCCTGAACAAGCATGCAGCAGATCAGGTGTTTCTGACATTGTCAGATCTGACAACATTAGCTGCATGCTTGTTTCTGGTGTGATTCAGACACTACTGCAGCCAAATAGGGCTGCCAGGCAACTGGTATTAACAGGAAATAAATATGGCAGTCTCCATACACCTCTCACTTCAGCTGCCCTTTCAAGCGGATCCGAGATGAAAAACTAACTATAACAAGTACCTTGTCTATATAAATTTGCGAGAGAGTTTTGAGTTTTCATCTTTTTGACCAGTGCTGTAGCTGCGTTTCCCAGAAGGGGTCGCTGTAGACACATTGTCAGGGTTTGTTGTTGAAGAGGTTTAGCTATGCACATCCACATTCTCACACATACATGTACAAATATATACAGATTCGGTTATTCAATGTTGCAGTATTGTATTAACTGTTAAAAGAACATTAAAAATAAGATTTATTTTTTTTTAAAGTGAAACTGTCCCGGAGCATCCTGGGAGGAGGGCAGCGCAGAGCGGTTATCTAGCCTAAGCCGCAGTCTGTCACAGATGCGCTCCACTCCGCCTCTCCATCTTCCCCACACTTCTGCCATCCCATTGGAAGTTCCAGTTTAGCAGGCTGAAGTGTAGAGAGGATGGAGAGGCAGCGTGGTGCACATCGGCGGCTTAGGTAAGATAACCCCCTCTGCACGGGCTAAGTAATGGAGAATATTCTAAGATTCCCCGATTACTCCTCCCTCTACATGTTTCACTGAAAAATCCTCCTGACTAAATCGATTCCATCACTGGATCACCCACTTACGATCGCCTACTTGTGGAAGGAATGGCCCAGCAGCGATGAAAAAGGAATGTAGGGTAATTAATCTCCTGCTTTGTGCAGAACCAGTGAGAAAGAGCAAGAGGTGAATTCTAAGCATCGCTGACAAATTGGCCTCCCCCTACATTGGCCCGAGACTATGATACATCCACTACACGATGCATACATAGACATAAGACTATGGTAGGGATTAGATTGTGAGCCCCTCCGAGGGACAGTTAGTGACAAGACGATATACTCTGTACAGCGCTGCAGAAGTCATAGACTATATAAATACTACATACTTCTAACACTAACAATAATATGCAGTTAGGAGGAACTTGGACAGCAATAATAAATACCTCAGTGTAAAAATGATGCTGCATTGTTAAATCCACTCTACACAGCAAGGAAGAGATACAACATGGAGTCTTTAAGCTGAATATTTATTTATTTTTATTATTATTTTCTGTTGATAACATTCTAACAAACTGTATAGGAAAATAAAAACATAAAAGCAAATCCATGACAAACACAGGAAGCACAAAAAACAGAAAGTGTAATACAAGATGGAGGCAGACCCGGGACGCCGGATTTAATAAATTACAAAAAAAAAAAAAATTTAAAAAAATGTATTAAAGCAAACCTGAACTGGCCACAGAACAGAAAGTTTCGGTGGGAAACTAAAAAGATGATTCGGAAATACTAAGGCTTGTTGTGAAATTGGAAAACAAACAATATAAAATAAAAGATCTGCCATTTTGGCGGACAGGGAGCATGTGTGACGTGATTTTACATGATAAGTTAGGAAATTATTACAGATGGTTGGTGAAATTCTAATGAGTCCCGTTTGCATGAAAATGTAATGCAAATCATACGCAGCTCGAAACTGCATCAATCACACTTATTTTCTGACAATGCCAATTGAACTAATTCCAAGTCACACATAATTGGCACGACATCTGCCTACGAGCCGGCGTCACCAACATATCATTGGCTGACTCTGGTAATGACCAGTATAGCTATTGCCGAAGGAAAACTACAACTCCCAGCATGCTCTGCTAGTCTCAGGACTTGTACGGACTGAAGGTAAACCTATGACATCATCACAAAGCGACGCAAAGCTCGCTCTGCCAGCATTCCGGAAGATAAATGCAATTATAACACTATTTACTCCATCAGCTCTTCACCTGTCAGAGAGAACCTGCATTTGTTAGCAATGTAGGGGATACATTTGATCCATCAAGAATAATAATACATTTGTTTTCCAAAACGCACTCAAAAAGTGAAATACTTGGTGCAGCAATGATTGCTGAGGAGCTCCTCACCGGTGACATCTCACTGCTGCTCGCAGGCTCCACCCCAGAGTCCCGCCCATTACAGTGACATCAGCAGCGGCATATGCCACCAATCCTAGATTTAGATGGATGCACAATCTACCCCAACACTGAACGTGGAGGGGTGTGGCTTAGAGACAGGGAGGAGTCTGTGAGCTTCAGCTGGACTGTGAGGGGATCAGCAGCAATCAATTGCTACACCAGGTACTTTATATTTTTCATTTACATCAAGTTTTCAAATAAAAAGTTTATTATTAAAACTATGAAATACATTGCTAATAAATGTGTTCAGAAAAAGGTTCCCTGATCTTGGACCACAAATCTGTCTGAACAATTGTCTCAGAGAATTGAGGGGTTCACTAGCGATCGAAAAAACATCAACATTGTAAACCCCAGGAAATAACCCAGAAGCTCTGCCTCCTCAGCAATTACCCAGAAGCTCCACCTCCGTAGCAATTACCCAGAAGCTCCGCCTCCTCAGCAATTACCCAGAAGCTCCACCTCCGTAGCAATTACCCTGAAGCTCCGCCTCCTCAGCAATTACCCAGAAGCTCCACCTCCTCAGCAATTACCCAGAAGCTCCACCTCCTCAGCAATTACCCAGAAGCTCCACCTCCTCAGCAATTACCCAGAAGCTCCACCTCCATAGCAATTACCCAGAAGCTCCATCCCCATAGCAATTACCCAGAAGCTCCGCCTCCATAGCAATTACCCAGAAGCTCCACCCCTCAGCAATTACCCAGAAGCTCCACCTCCTTAGCAATTAACCAGAAGCTCCGCCTCCTCAGCTATTACCCAGAAGCTCCACCTCCTTAGCAATTACCCAGAAGCTCAGACTCCTCAGCAATTACCCAGAAGCTCAGACTCCTCAGCAATTACCCAGAAGGTTCACCTCCTCTGCAATTACCCAGAAGCTCCACCTCCTCAGCAATTACCCAGAAGCTCCGCCTCCTAGGCAGAGGATCAGCAAGGTGGGTGTGCCCTCTGCTTCGTCTCATTGTGGAGTGACTATTTTGTTGAAACGATTGGCCTGTCCCAGCGATTGTGGCATGTGTGGCGATACGCTGTGATGTGACAGGTTCCCGATAACCGTCCACAAGTCCTGAAGAAGCAGATATCACTGAGAATTTATTACAGGGGATGATTAATGAGATGCAAATAATTTCTCCTTGCATTCAAATTCTATGTAAATTATGTGCAGCTTGAACTTGGACCAATAAGAACTGACAGGAAGTTATTCTAGTTGCATATAATTTACATGACATTTGAATGCAAGGAGACATTATTTGCATCTCATGAATTATCACTTATTATGGTATTACGGACAGAGAGGAAGACTGAGTGTATCCAGACAACGATCACAGCTTAACCGCCTCCGAAACGTTCGCCGTCTTCCGCTTACATTCCTCTCCTCCGGCAATCCGTACCGCTAAGTCACACTTACGGGCCCAGCTATTATATATTCACTTCTCTATATGTAAAATAAAAATATATATATATGCACTTTCTTCCAAACCGAAAATACCAGATCACACCCAGAAAAATAAGATGCCCATTAACGGTACAATTTTTCTTCATATTCATTCTTTCTACACAATTTGAATGCTTGAAACTAATCGGAAAATTATCGTTTGTTCCATTCAATGTAAAAAGGTTGTACATTCCATGTAAGTGAGTCAATCATAAAAAACAACTTTTGGATAATTATTTTTTCCTTCTCCATTCGACCCCCAAAAAATAATTTCACACGAATTTGCGCCACACATGGTGCAGTTCTCTATACAAATCGATCATAAAAATCACATCGAAAGATCAAGTCTATTGTACCACTAATGAGCACCTTAAAGGGACACTTAAGTCAAACAAAAAAATGAGTTTTACTCACCTGGGGCTTCCAATAGCCCCCTGCAGCTGTCCGGTGCCCTCGCCGTCTCCCTCCGATCCTCCTGGCCCCGCCGGCAGCCACTTCCTGTTTCAGTGATAGGAGCTGACAGGCTGGGGACGCGAGTGATTCTTCGCGTTCCCAGACACATTAGCACCCTCTATGCTGCTATATGGTATATGATATATGCTATAGCTGCATAGATGGCACTATTGTGGCCAGGAACGCGAAGAATCACTCGCGTCCCCAGCCTGTCAGCTCCTGTCACCGAAACAGGAAGTGGCTTCCGGCGGGGCCAGGAGGATCGGAGGGAGACAGCGAGGGCACCGGACAGCTGCAGGGGGCTATTGGAAGCCCTAGGTGAGTAAAACTCATTTTTTTTTTTTTACTTAAGTGTCCCTTTAAACCAGGGGTCTCAAACTCGCGGCCCGCGGGCCATTTGCGGCCCTCAATACAATATTTTGTGGCCCTCGGCGGCAAAAGCTTCCTTATAGTTCACTTCTGTGCTCACAAGTAATCCGCCGCATCCCCGCCGCTAAACGAGGGCTGCAGAGCAGAGCCCCCAAATCGCCCGGGGGGCAATACGCTGGCATTTCCTGGAAGGGGGAGAGCTTTCAGCTTCAGCTCTGCCCCTCCTGACGTCAATCGCCGCATGGATCGCCGCGTCTGCCCGCCCCTCTCTGTGAAGGAAGAGTGAGAGGGGCGGGCAGAGGCGGCGATGCGCCGCGATTGTGAAATTCCTTATGCGGCCCAGCCTCATCCTGACTTTGCCTCCTGCGGCCCCCCAGGTAAATTGAGTTTGAGACCCCTGTACTAAACCATTTCAAGCCGGCTTGGAACTGGTAAGAATGTAGAGGCGTCTTATTAAACCGCCCAACATAAACTGCCCGTCATGTGACAGCAGATCTATAACAGGACAGGAGGTCTGGATATCTGAAGGACTAAGGAATGGGGGGTGGGCAGAAAGAAGTTTAAAAGTCTATTATATCTTATTCACATAAATATTATTGTATTTATTTTAATTGAGTTAATGGATGGCAGTTCATCACTTTAAACAACGCTTTCGCCACACGCCATAAACACAGCGGTTACCGCCCACCTGACCCAGCCCGAAATATAGGACAACCCTCGTCACCCACCCAGATACCGGTAACCCAGGGCTACACGTCACATACAGCCCGGGTATTAGCAGCAACAGGTCACTTGTATATTGAGACTGATAATAATATATATATTACACATCTGTCACGAGGTGTGGGGTGATCAGCAAGCCCAGATGAGATGCTTTTTAAACTATCTGCTATAGTTGTCATCTTTTCCCCGGGCCCTAGCAGATCTTAGCAATAATTGGTAGGAAGTTGTCAGAATAAGTGACGGCTTTATGAATGCACCAATAGTGCAACGTTTTTATAATAAATACAAGCTCTTTCATTCCCCTTTCAGCAATTCTGACTATGACCCGATATGACCCAGGTCCTACCCAATGAGGGACTTTCTAATAAAGGCAGTCTGGGTTGGCTGACCACACACACACACGGCTCTTCACCCGCTATCAGGCCATCGTTAGCAGCAATGCCACTGAGAGGATATACAGTACATGTATCTATATATCTGCCTTTTTATTGCAAGGATTGGATTGTTATAAATTTGTGTATTATTGCCTCAGCTGTGACAGGACATAGGACTCCGCCTCTGAAACACTTCTTACATTCTATAGACCATTATAGAGTTATCCGAACCAGAAGACCTTCACAACATGGCTTCCCAAGTTACATACGGTCAATTCAGCAATCGACAACTACATTCCCAATGTTTGGGAGAGCTACGTATACAATTAACGGTATCTGAACAGATACGATCTGGAAGGGGGAACGAACAGGAGTCCTACAGGGTGGGCATCTTCTTCCATCCTAATCAGCGTGTGCAGAACGCGGATCCCGCCGATATCGCAGTACATGCGGTACACTGGCGGGCGTCGATCCCTCAATGTTCTCACGTTTTCCTCCTCGGGGAACCAGCACATCGTGTTTACGGACGATGACGCACCAGTGATGGATCTCATTGAAGATTGGAATAACTTTATATACAACTACTAGATTAAGAGTTTGTGTCTCTGCGACTCTCGTATTGCATCCCGGCCAGCCCCAGCACAGTACAGTACAGGTCGCCCTGCCTCCAGCGACACGCCCAGGAAGTGGTCCTCTGCTCACATCAGTGCTTGTTCCCGCTCTGTGGAAGCTCCGCCCTCCTCCTACCTCGCCAGGTTCTTGGGCTCGCTGCTCGGGATGCACCAATCGTCGGCCTCCATGGAGAACTTGTAGTGCTTCCAGGCGGACTTGTTAAAGACCGGCAACCGCTCAATCGACTCAGAGGACAGCGCCTGCGACAAGAGAAAGCAGAGAAGATAAAGAGGCCCTGTAGTGACATATAGCGGAATGCAGTAAAGAGGCCCTGTAGTGACATATAGCAGAATGCAGTAAAGAGGCCCTGTAGTGACATATAGCAGAATGCAGTAAAGAGGCCCTGTAGTGACATATAGCAGAATGCAGTAAAGAGGCCCTGTAGTGACATATAGGAGAATGCAGTAAAGAGGCCCTGTAGTGACATATAGCAGAAAGCAGTAAAGAGGCCCTGTAGTGACATATAGCAGAATGCAGTAAAGAGGCCCTGTAGTGACATATAGGAGAATGCAGTAAAGAGGCCCTGTAGTGACATATAGCAGAAAGCAGTAAAGAGGCCCTGTAGTGACATATAGCAGAATGCAGTAAAGAGGCCCTGTAGTGACATATAGCAGAATGCAGTAAAGAGGCCCTGTAGTGACATATAGCAGAATGCAGTAAAGAGGCCCTGTAGTGACATATAGGAGAATGCAGTAAAGAGGCCCTGTAGTGACATATAGCAAAAAGCAGTAAAGAGGCCCTGTAGTGACATATAGCAGAAAGCAGTAAAGAGGCCCTGCAGTGACATATACTAGAATGCAGTAAAGAGAATGCAGTAAAGAGGCCCTGTAGCGACATATTGTAGAATGCAGTACATTTTTCAGCATATCCAATTTTACAGTAATTTTCATGGTTTCAGCATCATAAAACACCTCTTATAGCTGTATATAGGTATGTAGCACCGCAATCCCAGTGATTCTTAGCCTAGGCTGTTTAGCTATGCAGAAGTCTCCTCACAGAACATTCTGAGAGACCAGGTATATTTTGTACAGGCTTTGGAATGCTTATCAACAATTATTCCTGCAGAGCTGCACCACTATAAGTGTCAGAATGTAAATCAGGGAGAGGAAAGATTTTACAATTGGCAAACATTGACTAAATCATTTATACAGGAATATTTAAAAAAAAAATAATCAGCAATTGTATTCATTATGTTATTTTCACTGCAGGTCGCCTTCAAAGTAAACCAGAGTGGAGTAAAGTGCAAGAATCCATACTTACCCGCAGCTTCCTCCAGCCGCATAAGCTTGTCCGAGTCCCTCACCGTCCTCCTGCTGTCTGCCGATCAGCCGCAATCAGCCCCGGTAATACTGCGCATGTGTGGACTTACTGTACATGCGCAGAAGATCGCGACTGAGCTGTTACCGGGGCTGATTTCAGCTGATCGGCAGACCGCAGGACGATGGCTAGGGACTCAGACAAGCTTATGGGGCTGGAGGAAGCAGTGGGTGGGGGATTCTTGCACTTTACTCCGCTCTGGTTTACTTTAAATATAAACAAAGTATTTGATTTAACAAAAATGAAGAGTGATCCTTTTTCTCTTTCAGGACACTCTGTACAGGAATTGCTTTTTTAGAATTACTTCCTTTTACTGCAATTCCTGGGAAGAAATATAGACTAGATAACAGTCCTGAAATAGACTGACTGTAAATCAGTTTGTTTTGCTTTATCAGAAATGACAGCGGGGACAGGAAGCAGCGATACGCCCGCTATCTCCATGGGAGAGTGCCAGGGGGCGCACAGCGGGGACAGGAAGCAGCGATACACCCGCTATCTCCATGGGAGAGTGCCAGGGGGCGCACAGCGGGGACAGGAAGCAGTGTTACGCCCGCCATCTCCATGGGAGAGTGCCAGGGGGCGCACAGCGGGGAGAGGAATCAGCGATATGTCCGCTATCTCCATGGGAGAGTGCCAGGGGGCGCACAGCGGGGACAGGAAGCAGCGATATGCCCGCTATCTCCATGGGAGAGTGCCAGGGGGCGCACAGCGGGGACAGGAAGCAGCGATACGCCCGCTATCTCCATGGGAGAGTGCCAGGGGGCGCACAGCGGGGACAGGAAGCAGCGATACGCCCGCTATCTCCATGGGAGGGTGCCAGGGGGCGCACAGCGGGGACAGGAAGCAGCGATATGCCCGCTATCTCCATGGGAGAGTGCCAGGGGGCGCACAGCGGGGACAGGAAGCAGCGATATGCCCGCTATCTCCATGGGAGGGTGCCAGGGGCCGCCAATCGCATCACAACTTCCCCTTTCCCATGTAAACTTGTTAGATGGGTAATTTTGGCATGCAGATCCTTCTTCTCACGCCCCCTGCTGGTTTGACTGGGAAGTTTTTAAGCAAGAGATGCAACTGGAATTCACATACGTGCGCAGGGGATGCAGAGACTTAAAGGGCAACTATAGCAAGAGATATGTTGAGGCTGCCGTATTTATTTCCTGTTAAATAATACCATTTGCCTGGCAGCCCTGCTGATCTATTTGGCTGCAGTAGTGTCTGAATCACACCAGAAACAAGCATGCAGCTAGTCTTGTAAGATCTGACAATAATATCAGAAACACCTGATCTGCTGCATGCTTGTTCAGGGGCTATGGCTAATAGTATGAGAGGCAGAGGATCAGCAGGACAGCCAGGCAACTGGTATTGCTTAACCTCCCTGCCGGTTATCCCGAGCTCAGCTCGGGGTAACCTGCCGCGGAGGATTCCTCAGGCCCTGCTGGGCCGATTTGCATAATTTTTTTTTTGTTACACGCAGCTAGCACTTTGCTAGCTGCGTGTAACTTACGATCACCACCGCTCCGCGCTGATTCGCCGCAACCCACCGCTTCAGAGGGTCCCCCCCCCCGTGCGCTGCCTGGCCAATCAGTGCCAGGCAGCGTCGAGGGGTGGTTCGGGACTCCCTCTGACGTCACGGCGTCGGTGACGTCATCGCGCCCGTCGCCATGGCGACGGGGGAAGCCCTCCTGGAAATCCCATTCAGAACGGGATTTCCGGATGGGTAAATGCGCCGGCGGCGATCGCCGCATTCGGGGGGACGCCGCAGGGAGGGGGGAAGCATGTAGCTAGCGCTAGGCTAGCTACATGCTAAAAAAAAAAAAAAATGCCAAAAAACACCCTCCCTGCCGTGCGCAGCAATTTTTTATAACGGCAGGGAGGTTAAAAGGAAAGAAATATGGCAGCCTCCATATCCCTCTCCCTACAGCTGTCCTTTAAAGGAAATTTGAAATGAAAACTTTAGTGGCTAGTTTCTTACCTGAGGATTCTTCCCCTGCGCTTGCTGAGTGAGTAAAATTGCTACTGCACATGTGCAGGACACAGTTACCCAGCTTACATATATGGAGGCTGCCATATTTTTCTTTTAAAAAATGCACATTGCCTGGCAGCCCTGCTAGTCCTCTGCCTCTAATACTTTTAGCCAGGGCCCCTGAACAAGCATGCAGCAGATCAGGTGACTTAAAGAGACTCAGAGATGAGTAAAGGGTTTTTTTTTTACACTTAGCCGGGGTTTCCTCCAGCCCCATAAGCATGGCTGCGTCCCTCGCCGGCCTCACACGGTCCTCCGTTCAGCCGCAATCAACCGGTACGCGGCTCAGTCTGACTGAGTGACGTCAGCCGGGGTCTTCTGCGTTTGTGCTGACGTCTCAGAGCCGAATACCGGAGAAGATTGCTGCTTAACGGAGGTGCGCGGGACAGCGAGGGACGCATCCGTAATTATAGGTTGGAGGAAGCCCCGGGTGAGTAAAATAAACGGACCATTTACTCATCTCTGGGTCTCTTTAAATAATTATGACAGCCTCCATATTCCTCTCACTTCAGCTGTCCTTTAAAGGGAACCTGAAGCGAGAGGTATATGGAGGCTGCCATATTTATTTCGTTTTAAATAATACCAGTTGCCTGGCTGTCCTGCTGATCCTCTGCCTTTTTTAGCTATAGCCCCTGAACAAGCATGCAGATCAGGTGACTGAAATGTGACTGGATTAGCTGCATGCTTGTTTCAGGTGTGTGATTCAGACACTACTGCAGCCAGAGAGATCAGCAGGAAAGCCAGGCAACTGGTATTGTTTAACAGGAAATAAATATGGCAGCCTCCATGTCCCTCACTTCAGATGTCAATACTTTGAGTAAAGCAAGAAAGGTGTGAGCTTCCCTACTGGACAGTCAAACCAGCCGGTGGAAGTATATGAAAATAAATCATTTTTTTCCACTTTTAGTATTAAACATAATCAATAAATATATAAAAAATGCCAATCACTTGAAGGGGATGATTTGCGAGGTGGAGGAACGCAGTAATGACCATTGAAGCGGATTACCTTTAAGTAAATTACGGCATCGGTTCCGTAGCCTTCCATGGAATACAGCATGAGATCTCCCTGGAAATATTTGGCATAAAGTCGAGAGATGGGCAAACCGTATCCGAACCCGGCCTGGAAGATCGAGAAAGGAAGGGATGCGTTATAACAGCCGCCCACATCCTACAGCAAAAAAACCCTCAGAAATATCCGCAACACAATACAGCATTTTCCTTGTGTCACAATGGTGAGTGCCAGACACATCACAGAGGCATGCGCAGAGACACAGAGGCACCCCACGGAGACACAGCACAGCCGCACGCCACAGAGGTATGCGCAGAGACACACCACAGAGGCATGCGCAGAGACACAGAGGCATGCGCAGAGACACGGCACAGCAGCACGCCACAGAGGTATGCACAGAGACACATCACAGAGGCATGCGCAGAGACACAGAGGCACCCCACGGAGACACAGCACAGCAGCACGCCACAGAGGTATGCACAGACACATCACAGAGGCATGCGCAGAGACACAGAGGCACCCCACGGAGACACAGCACAGCAGCACGCCACAGAGGCATGCGCAGAGACACAGAGGCACGGCACAGCAGCACGCCACAGAGGAATGCGCAGAGACACATCACAGAGGCATGCGCAGAGACACAGAGGCACGCCACAGAGACACGGCACAGCCGCACGCCACAGAGGCATGCGCAGAGACACAGAGGCACGGCACAGCAGCACGCCACAGAGGTATGCGCAGACACACCACAGAGGCATGGCACAGAGGTATGCGTAGAGACACAGGAACGCCACAGAGGCACACCACAGAGGTATGCACAGAGACACAGAGGCACCCCACGGAGACACGGCACAGCCGCACGCCACAGAGGCATGCGCAGAGACACATCACAGAGGCATGCGCAGAGACACAGAGGCACCCCACGGAGACACAGCACAGCAGCACGCCACAGAGGTATGCGCAGACACACCACAGAGGCATGGCACAGAGGTATGCGTAGAGACACAGGAACGCCACAGAGGCACACCACAGAGATATGCACAGAGACACAGAGGCACACCACAGAGGTATGCACAGAGACACACCACAGAGATACATCACAGAGGCACACCACAGCGGCATGCCATGGAGGCATGGCACAGAGGCGTGCGCAGAAACAGAGGCATGGCACGGATACACATCACAGAGGTATGCGCATAGACACACAGAGGCATGCCACAGAAACATGACACAGAGGCATGTGCAAAGACACAACATAGAGACATGACACAGAGGCACAGAGGTATGCGCAGAGACACGGCACAGAGGCACATCACGGAGACACGACACGGAGGCACAGAGGTATGCGCAGAGACATGAAGGCACATCACGGAGGCACAGAGGTATGCGCAGAGACACGGCACATCACGGCGACACGACACGGAGGCACAGAGGTATGCGCAGAGATACGGCACATTACGGAGACACGACACGGAGGCACAGAGGTATGCGCAGAGACACGGCACATCACGGAGACACGACACGGAGGCACAGAGGTATGCGCAGAGACACGGCACATCACGGAGACACGACACGGAGGCACAGAGGTATGCGCAGAGACACGGCACATCACGGAGACACAACACGGAGGCACAGAGGTATGCGCAGAGACACATCACGGAGGCACGACACGGTGGTGATAACTTCAATGGGGACAAAGACAGCAGAAAATACTAAGAAGGGTTAAAGTTTGGATTCTATCCATAATTGATAGTTCACCATCAGCTTTTGTCACACACACAGAGAGGGGTGGATATTCTCTACATAAAGGGAGGAATGTTCTATGCTTCCCTCACATTTCCTGACACTATGGCAACACAGCAGGGAGGGAGGGGTGTGGCCAAGCTGCCACTCCAGCATCGTCACATGACCCACTTTACAGCCCCAGGTGCTCCGACCTCCTAACATACTATGGCATCAAAGCATGGCATTCTGGGAGGGGTGTGGACAAGCTGACACTCCTGCATGCTCACATGACCCACGGTACAGGATCAGGTGCTCCGCCCTCCTGACATACTATGGCATCACAGCACTGCATTCTGGGAGGGGTGTGGCCGAGCTGCCACTCCTCCTTCCTATTCTGATCTCTGGTCTGGGTGGGGTTAGACTCCATTTCACATGATTATAACATATCCAAATTCTGCGGGTAAAGCAAGTATAATTTCCACTGGAGTCATTCTATTACTATGCTGGAGTTATATGAGTGATTACAGCCAGACAAGAGCCATTCCTGACAGAAGAGAGAATTCATGTCTCCTCTGGCATGGTGTCCTCACCGTCATCTCCGGCCACCATGCCAACCAAACAGCTCATGTTTCTTAAATATTCCCGGCATACAAGGGACGATTCATTAGTGCTGGAAGAGTTTCCGGGTCTGTGGGCAGGAGCTGGACTGCGAGGAAGCGTCCGTGGTCAGCTACACACCGTCACAGACTCGTCTATCACCCAATCCAGACACGAGACATTCATCCATCTCTCAGCCTCATCTATCCCCCAACACAAACACGTCATCCGCAGGAGGCGGCCAATCCTCTGGGACTCACCAGCGGGGCATTGCGGGAATTCTCCGAGGGCCGAGGGGCTGTGGAATACATATAGCTGAACAGCCGCTCGATCTTCCTTAGTGGGACGCCTCCCCCGTTGTCAGATATCTGGAAGAGAAGTGAGATGTCAGCAGACGTCACGCGAGCTTCCACCACTAACAAAGCCGACAACTCTGAACTGCACAACAAATGCCTGCTACACACCATGCAATTTCCCGTCAGATAGACAGGTCGAAAGGATTATTTCCAACAGGTCCGATCTGTCTGGTCGACGGAAATTGCATGGTGTGTACCAGGAATAAAATATAAAAAAATACCGTTAGATGGCAATGACCGCGTATAAATGTTTAAGCACAAAATCTATTGGCAATCTGTGGAACCGCTGCCCCCCAGGTCCCCCTAGTGGCAATAGCCTCAGGAGGAGGTATAACTATGGTCAGGTGAGCTTGCCCGGGAAACACACATTCTACATGGGGGGGGGGGGGGGGGGGACGGTCAGGGGACTTCTGGTCATTTGGAAATTGAACGCAGCTATCATCTCACATGCGAATGAGCCCCTCCGAGCGAGAGCTCTCCAGCATGCAAGATCAATAGTTTTGATCAATTTTGGATGGAGAACGATTACAATTATGATCAGGCAGCCTCGATCTCTGCAAGATCTGATCATTATGATGAAATCTGCCAGATATCGATGCTGAAAATTGAGTAATGTATGGGCACCTTAACATTATGCTTTGCTTTTATCTAAGGCCTTATTCTGATAACATTATTCAAAGTATATTCAGCCTCCTACCTAAGTAATATCCACCTGTTCAATGTAGCTACTCTCCTTTCCTGGCAGATCTAAAAGGGGCAGAGACTGGGCAGGGCCTGAAACCTCCAATCATATGACTTTACCACCATGTATCACAGTTGGCAGTGTCGGCATATTCACATGATCAAATGCATGCTTGGATCTTTTTTAGTTTGAATCACCATAAAAAGGGCGAATAAAAATAAGATAAAAATTAAGGATCTCTCCAAAAATCAGTTTTGGGTTTAGGTTCACGTCTTGTGACCTCTAGTCTGTTTGTCTCCCGGATTCCCCTTCCTCCAGCCGCTCACCTGAATGGTCAGATCCTCCTTCCCCAGCACGACATTGACTTTCACAGGTGGAAGAGTCGGGCTGTCTTCGTGGTTCTCTACCGTGGCTCGCATAGCATTCTGCAGGAAGAGGAAACATCCCGTACATTAAAAAAAGAAGGCACAGCTAATTCTAAGTACTGTAAATCAGCACTCTGATAAACGCAACTTAAAAGTAGTTTGCACTTTACTCACATTACTTTTTCATGTAGGTTTACAGTACCTCATTTACGCATAGCATACATATTTTGAAGGTGATATGTAAACATCTTCACACAGAGGTAAAGTTACGGGCTGGTTCAGATGGGCAGTAATCGCAGCGTTTGACGGGCCACAAAAGAGCCGTTTGTAAGGAATCAGCTGCTGTTCCATTCAAATGAATGGAGACTTTTTTAAACAATGGTTTTGGCTTTTCGAGTCTTTCGCAAAATGTAGCAGTAGTTTGAGGCTACATATAGCATCGCCGCTGGCTGCGTTCCACGCTTTACGTGTCCCCCTAGGGGTTCAAAACAAGACGCGCTGACAAAAACGCCAGTAACCGATGCTGAACGCCTTTCTGCACGTAGCATTAGCGTTTAGCATCAATGAACGTTAACAGTTTAATAGGGAGGCTGGGATGAGATTTGATAGACAGAAGAGCTATAAAATACACTTTATTTATCTTGATACACGCAGCAGTTCTCACTTCCTGTACAAGGACAGGCAGATCTCAGCAAGGAAGGGGCTCGGATTATTTGGGTCACACAGAGTCCTCAGGTCATTGAGACTACTGTAAATAATAATAATGCAGATTCTATTCACTTGAAATGCAAAAGACAGATACAGTAATATTCACACGTTACTGCTGAGCTATGTAGTGCACCATGAGTTTTGCCTTGGCTAAATGAGAAGGTGTCCCTATAAACACCTCACCAGTCAGAAAGGCAAGGCGCTATATTTAGCTGGTGTCGGCCAATCAGAAGCCGGGACGTGGGCATTGTGGTGGCGTTACGAGCGACATGTGATATGGGGTGATCACTGCGAACATGCCAGACAGAGGCCAGACAGAGGACAGCCAGCGGGAGAGTGCCAGCCACAGCCCAGAGATCCCCCATTACTAGCTGCTGTGCCCGGCCTCCCATCCCCCCAGCAGCAGCCGGCTCCTGAATGCCCAGGTGGGAGCAGAGCTGTGCTGCTAAAGACTCACAGAGGGGAATCCGCAACCTACTACAACGGCTGCAGCATCACCTCAAATCTTTAGACAGGCATCACCTCACATACAGGCAGGGAGCCACAATCTGCTTTGCCTAAACACACAAAGGCCAGCGCTGCACAGGTCTCTCGTCATCACACACTGTACACGCCCCCTGCAGGGTCAGCGCTTGCACCAATCACACACTACACGCCCCCTGCAGGGTCAGCGCCCACGTCAACCACACACTGTACACGCCCCCTGCAGGGTCAGCGCCCATCACACACTGTAGACACCCCCAACAGGGTCAGCGCCAACCACACACTGTATACACACACACACACAAAGGCCAGCGCTGCACAGGTCTCTCGTCATCACACACTGTACGCGCCCCCCGCAGGGTCAGCGCCAATCACACACTGTACACGCCCCCCGCAGGGTCAGCGCCAATCACACACTGTACACGCCCCCTGCAGGGTCAGCGTCAATCACACACTGTACACGCCCCCTGCAGGGTCAGCGCCCGTGCCAATCACACACTGTACACGCCCCCTGCAGGGTCAGCGCCAATCACACACTGTACGCGCACCCCGCAGGGTCAGCGCCAATCACACACTGTACACGCCCCCCGCAGGGTCAGCGCCAATCACACACTGTACACACCCCCGCAAGGTCAGCGCCCGCGCCAATCACACTGTAGACGCCACCCGCAGGGTCAGCGCCCGCGCCAATCACACTGTAGACGCCACCCGCAGGGTCAGCGCCCGCGCCAATCACACTGTAGACGCCACCCGCAGGGTCAGCGCCCATCACACTGTAGACGCCACCCGCAGGGTCAGCGCCCGCGCCAATCACACTGTAGACGCCACCCGCAGGGTCAGCGCCCGCGCCAATCACACACTGTAGACGCCACCCGCAGGGTCAGCGCCCGCGCCAATCACACACTGTACACGCCACCACAAGGTCAGCGCCCGCGCCAATCACACACTGTAGACGCCACCCGCAGGGTCAGCGCCCGCGCCAATCACACACTGTACACACACACACAAAGAGCAGCGCTGCAGAGGTCTCTCGTCATCTAATCTTTCAGTGAGCGATTGCTTTTTGCTTTCCAAAATAAACACTAAAGCACACCTAAAGGGGAGAGATATGGAGGCTGCCATATTTATTTCCCATTAAACAATGCAGATTGCCTGGCTGTCCTGCTGATCCCCTGCCTCCAATACATTTAGCCACAGCCCCTGAACAAGCATGCAGCAGATCAGGTGACTGCAGTGTGACTGGATTAGCTGCATGCTTGTTTCAGGTGTGATTCAGACACTACAGCAGCCAAATAGATCAGCAGGGGCTGCCAGGCAACTGGTATTAACAGGAAATAAATATGGCAGCTTCCATATCCCTCTCGCTTCAGGTTCAAATTGTGGAACACAGATTTCCATAAGCTCCCACCTTGCTGGGAGTGATAAAGTGTCTGGAGCAAGAGCCTTTGCTGGAAACACTATGGAATGGCTGCGTTTTATAGGCAAATGAAAAATAGGCGTGATGCAATATATTTGCCATTAGTTCTCATAAACAATAGAGATTAAATGGATCCTGTTTTTCCCAACATACAATTGGAATTCATTTGAATGAAAACTAGCAATATTCATGCCATTTAGTTTTGTAATTAAAGGAGTAAAAAAAATAAAAAAAAACCTGACAGAGGGAAAAGGGCAGCACCTATAAACACCTCTTGTAGAGACATTTTACCATCTCACGGTGAATAGCAGTTGCCATTATAAATTGAGTCTTATTACGAACAGCTCCACTCTCAGAGGTTATATCTAAATGATGCTGTTTAATACTTTATACATGCTATATATTTCGGAGGGTTTATATATGAGACTAATGTAAATATTACTGTGACTCAAAACATATTTTCAAAATTTGACTCCACCCTAATGGGCGTTATCCATGATGTGTGAGCAATAAAAGTCGCACTGACGTCTCTTTTCTATTGACACTTTTTCCTTCTCAGTCTTTTGCAATGTTTTCCCGTGACTTTGCTGGGACATGACACATTTCCGCTTAAAGGTCTGACCACCTGCGGGGGGCTCTATGGCTGAATAAGATGTGCAGTAACTAAACAAGTATAGATAACGCGTTTGCCAGGTGTGTACACGCCCCCTGCAGGGTCCGCGCTAATCACACACTGTACACGCCCCCCCCCGCAGGGTCAGCGCCCACGCCAATCACACACTGTACACGACAGCCTGCTGAGAGACAAGCGGACATGCACGGAAGAGAACACAGTGCCCCCCGCAGGGTCCGCGCCAATCACACACTGTACACGCCCCCCCCCCGCAGGGTCAGGGCCCGCGCCAATCACACACTGTACACGCCCCCCCGCAGGGTCAGCGCCCACGCCAATCACACACTGTACACACCTCATGCTGGGTCAGTGCCCACGCCAATCACACACTGTACACGCCCTCCGCAGGGTCAGTGCCCGCGCCACTCAAACACTGTACACGACAGCCTGCGGAGAGACAAGCGGACATGCACAGTGCCCCCCGCAGGGTCTGCGCCAATCACACACTGTACACGCCCCCTGCTGGGTCAGCGCCCACGCCAATCACACATTGTACACACCCCCTGCTGGGTCAGCGCCTATCACACACTGTACACGCCCCCTGCTGGGTCAGCGCCCATCACACACTGTACACGCCTCCTGCTGGGTAAGCGCCCGCGCCAATCACACTGTACACGCCTCCTGCTGGGTAAGTGCCCGCGCCAATCACACTGTACACGCCCCCCCGCAGGGTCAGTGCCCGCGCCAATCACACACTGCACACGACAGCCTGCGGAGAGACAATCGGACATGCACGAAACAGAACACAGTGCCCCCCGCAGGGTCCGCGCCAATCACACACTGTACACGCCCCCTGCTGGGTCAGCGCCCACGCCAATCACACACTGTACACACCCCCTGCTGGGTCAGTGCCCACGCCAATCACACACTGTACACGCCCCCCGCAGGGTCAGTGCCCGCGCCAATCACACACTGTACACGACAGCCTGCGGAGAGACAATCGGACATGCACGAAACAGAACACAGTGCCCCCCGCAGGGTCCGCGCCAATCACACACTGTACACGCCCCCTGCTGGGTCAGCGCCCACGCCAATCACACACTGTACACACCCCCTGCTGGGTCAGTGCCCACGCCAATCACACACTGTACACGCCCCCCGCAGGGTCAGTGCCCACGCCAATCACACACTGTACACGCCCCCCGCAGGGTCAGTGCCCGCGCCAATCACACACTGTACACGACAGCCTGCGGAGAGACAATCGGACATGCACGAAACAGAACACAGTGTCCCAGGTGACCTTCTGCATTATGGGAACAGCAGTCTGTCGCAGGATCAATGAAGCCTCCAGAACCATTGTTCTACATTAACCACTTCCTGCAAAATGGACATTTATAAAAAAAAAAAAAAAATCCTTTCTCTGCAAACTCCACCCAATGAAATAATAATTCCAACATTTGTATAGCGCTTTTCTCCTTTCAGACTCAAAGTGCTTGAGAGCTGCAGCCACTAGGGGCGCTCAAGAGGCCACACTGTAGTGTTGGGGAGGCTGTCCCAAGGACTCCTTACTCCGGCCTGAAAAGAGCCTGCCCTTTCTTTCTCAGTAAGTTGCTCCCATTAGCTACTAGACCAGGCTTATCCTGCCACCAATATCACATGACTGGAGTTGATGACAGCTGACTGGTGGGAGGGGTTCAGCTTGGCAGTAAGGGGCGGGTACAATACAGGACTCAGCTCAGTTTCTGTTGTGCTGACGGCAGGCAGAGCCATCAGCGGGTTGACAGCTGCTGCGCTATGCTGGTTCAGTATAAATACATAGAGCTAAATGTCCCATCATTCTATGCATACCTTGAAGAGCTCGAACAGCATGTGGTAGAGATGGGAGGGAACGTACACGATGTTTATCCCTTGTCCCGGGGCTTTGGCTGTGGAGAGAAAAGGAGAAATTTGTCAAACTTATTCTGAGGATTTCCTTGCTTGCTGGTGGCTTAAAGGAAACATCCAAGATGAAGAAAAGAAAAAAAAATCCACTTACCTGGGGCTTCCTCCAGCCCGTGGCAGCCGTCCTGTGTCCTCGCCGCAGCTCCCGGTCTCCTCCGTTGCAGAACCCATCCTCGCCAGGTCGGGTTCCTGGTCAGCGTCTTCTGCGTTCCACGGCGCGGGTCACGTGGTCCGGCCGACGTCATCAGGACTGTACTGCTCAGGTGGAGAACTACTGCGCAGTACAGTCCTGATGACGTGGGCGACATCACGTGACCCACGCCATGGAACGCCGAAGACGCCGACCCGGAATCCGACCTGGCGAGGTTGGGTTCTGCAACGGAGGAGACCGGGAACCTCCGGAGCTGCGGCGAGGACACAGGACGGCTGCCAGGGGCTGGAGGAAGCCCCAGGTAAGTGGATTTTTTTTTTTTTAAAGCTTGGACACTCACTTTAAAAAGTCATTATAGTGATAAGATGTGAAATATCACCCAGGAGAAAAAGTATATCACTGGGTGGGACAGCAGAACGAGGACAGAGACAGGACCAGCAAGCCTCTATGGGATCCAAAGCCAGGTGTTTAATTCTCATTTCAGGGTCACTTCAACATCTCAATATGAAGTGATGAAGAAATGCCAGCATTATATAAAGGCCAGTAATATATATATGAAAAGCCAGCGCTATATACGTCAGCACTACATAAAGACCAGTATTACAGCAACATGCGGACATGAAGAGCGTCTCACTCACCATTTGACTGTTTGATCTGCATCTCTGGAGAGGAGAGGTAATACTGGTCACACAGCATCTTAGCGCTTTCGAAAGCATCTAAAAAATATAAACAGGTCAGTTACTGGAGAGCTGCTGTAGCCTGAATCTACTAAAGAAAGCGGCAGGATTCAACATCATCCTGCAACTGGCATACAACCATCAGGGTTCAACATCATCCTGCAACCAGTGCAAAACCGCCAGGATTCAATATCATCCTGCAACTGGCATACAACTGTCAGGATTCAATATCATCCTGCAACCAGTGCAAAACCGCCAGGATTCAATATCATCCTGCAACTGGCATACAACCGTCAGGATTCAATATCATCCTGCAACCAGTGCAAAACCGCCAGGATTCAATATCATCCTGCAACTGCCATACAACCATAAAGATTCAATATCATTCACCAACCGGCATCAATATCATCCTGCAACCGGCAGGATTCAATATCATCCTGCAACTGCCATACAACCATAAAGATTCAATATCATCCTGCAACTGCCATACAACCATAAGGATTCAATATCATCCTGCAACTGCCATACAACCATAAGGATTCAATATCATCCTGCAACTGCCATACAACCATAAGGATTCAATATCATCCTGCAACTGCCATTCAACCATAAGGATTCAATATCATCCTGCAACTGCCATACAACCATAAGGATTCAATATCACCCTGCGACTGCCATACAACCATAAGGATTCAATATCATCCTGCAACCGGCATACAACCGTCAGGATTCAACATCATCCTGCAACTGGCATACAACCATCAGGATTCAACATCATCCTGCAACTGGCATACAACCATCTGGATTCAACATCATCCTGCCACCAGCATAAAACTGCCAGGATTCAATATCATCCTGCAACCGTCGTCAATATCATCCTGCAACTGGCATACAACCATAAGGATTCAATATCATCCTGCAACCGGCATACAACCGTCAGGATTCAATATCATCCTGCAACTGGCATACAACCGTCAGGATTCAATATCATTCACCAACCGGCATAGACAGAAGCTTTTCCACACAAACAGAGAATTTGTTTCCTCCCAGAATATTAATGTAAAACGATTGCCTCCGCTCTCAACACCCGACTTATAACTGGCCAGGGGCCACGAGAGGCTGAGAATTCTGCCTTGCATGAAAATTGCATGCAGCCTGCAATAGAGCCAAGAATGTAACTCTCCACCCACCATGCACCACTTCCACCACGTCGCAGTTGGGGTCGATGCTCCCGATGTGTTTGGGGTGGGCTGGGTTGGTGCCGCCATCGAACAGAAGAGCTGAAATGAAGAAAAAAGCAGGAAAATGATAAATACGTGACAGAATATTCCTGAAAAATGATTTGTGATGTACTGTATGAGTAAAACCATTCAGAAGTCAGGACTGGATAAACGGCTGTCATGTGTGTAACGTCTCGGCCAAAACATTCCTCCGCTGACAACAGGAAGGACTCACCACAGCAACACTGAACACCGTCCAGCGGAAACTATCACCTACAAGATCACTGTCAGCCCGCTGGTATCATATGTGCCAACTGGCTGAAGTAACTTGGCAGCAAGGCTAGCACTCATTCCTTCTGCATGAGCTGATCTTGTACTGCACTGACAAAGAACGCATCAGATACAGATATGGGCCCTCATTCCAGCCACTTTATTGCCTTCGTTTTCTCCTCTGAGATCATTTTTCATCTCCTGTTTAAAATGACTTTTCAGCATTCTGCAATCCAAAAAGTACCAAAAAAATAGGTGAAGAAGGTGAAGTCCTGTCAAAATAATTTCAGGTGTTTTCCTGCTAGCTGGCAGCTGAAAAGGCAGTTTATTGATGAGGTGTGGAAACATCACCTAGGAGATATGAATGCAATACGGGCCATCCCCTCTCCAACTCAGCTGAAGAATACAGGAACCGGGACAGGCGCCGCACACCACCACCTACATGCAGAGACAATAGCAGGCCAAGCACCGCCCCCTACAGGCGAGAGAGGTGACAATAGCAGGCCACACACCGCCCCCTACATGATGACAATAGCAGGCCAAGCACCACCGCCTAAAGGTGAGGGAGGAGACAATAGCAGGCCAAGCACCGCCCCCTACAGGCGAGAGAGGTGACAATAGCAGGCCACACACCGCCCCCTACATGATGACAATAGCAGGCCAAGCACCACCGCCTAAAGGTGAGGGAGGAGACAATAGCAGGCCAAGCACCGCCCCCTACAGGCAAGAGAGGTGACAATAGCAGGCCACACACCGCCCCCTACATGCAGAGACAATAGCAGGCCAAGCACCACCGCCTAAAGGTGAGGGAGGAGACAATAGCAGGCCAACCACCGCCCCCTACAGGCAAGAGAGGTGACAATAGCAGGCCACACACCGCCCCCTACATGCAGAGACAATAGCAGGCCAAGCACCACCGCCTAAAGGTGAGGGAGGAGACAATAGCAGGCCAAGCACCGCCCCCTACAGGCAAGAGAGGTGACAATAGCAGGCCACACACCGCCCCCTACATGCAGAGAAAATAGCAGGCCAAGCACCACCGCCTAAAGGTGAGGGAGGAGACAATAGCAGGCCAAGCACCGCCCCCTACAGGCAAGAGAGGTGACAATAGCAGGCCACACACCGCCCCCTACATGCAGAGACAATAGCAGGCCAAGCACCACCGCCTAAAGGTGAGGGAGGAGACAATAGCAGGCCAAGCACCGCCCCCTACAGGCCAGAGAGGTGACAATAGCAGGCCACACACCGCCCCCTACATGCAGAGACAATAGCAGGCCAAGCACCACCGCCTAAAGGTGAGGGAGGAGACAATAGCAGGCCAAGCACCGCCCCCTACAGGCAAGAGAGGTGACAATAGCAGGCCACACACCGCCCCCTACATGCAGAGACAATAGCAGGCCAAGCACCACCGCCTAAAGGTGAGGGAGGAGACAATAGCAGGCCAAGCACCGCCCCCTACAGGCAAGAGAGGTGACAATAGCAGGCCACACACCGCCCCCTACATGCAGAGACAATAGCAGGCCAAGCACCACCGCCTAAAGGTGAGGGAGGAGACAATAGCAGGCCAAGCACCGCCCCCTACAGGCCAGAGAGGTGACAATAGCAGGCCACACACCGCCCCCTACATGCAGAGACAATAGCAGGCCAAGCACCACCGCCTAAAGGTGAGGGAGGAGACAATAGCAGGCCAAGCACCGCCCCCTACAGGCAAGAGAGGTGACAATAGCAGGCCACACACCGCCCCCTACATGCAGAGACAATAGCAGGCCAAGCACCACCGCCTAAAGGTGAGGGAGGAGACAATAGCAGGCCACACACCGCCCCCTACAGGCAAGAGAGGTGACAATAGCAGGCCACACACCACCCCCTACAGGCGAGGGAGGAGACAATAGCAGGCCACACACCACCCCCTACAGGCGAGGGAGGAGACAATAGCAAGCCACACACCGCCCCCTACAGGCGAGTGAGGAGACAATAGCAAGCCACACACCACCCCTACAGGCGAGGGAGGAGACAATAGCAAGCCACACACCGCCCCCTACAGGCGAGGGAGGAGACAATAGCAAGCCACACACCGCCCCCTACAGGCGAGGGAGGAGACAATAGCAGGCCACACACCGCCCCCTACAGGCGAGTGAGGAGACAATAGCAGGCCACACACCGCCCCCTACAGGCAAGAGAGGTGACAATAGCAGGCCACACACCACCCCTACAGGCGAGGGAGGAGACAATAGCAAGCCACACACCACCCCTACAGGCGAGGGAGGAGACAATAGCAAGCCACACACCGCCCCCTACAGGCGAGGGAGGAGACAATAGCAAGCCACACACCGCCCCCTACAAGCGAGAGAGGAGACAATAGCAGGCCACACACCGCCCCCTACAGGCAAGAGAGGTGACAATAGCAGGCCACACACCACCCCCTACAGGCGAGGGAGGAGACAATAGCAAGCCACACACCGCCCCCTACAGGCGAGGGAGGAGACAATAGCAGGCCACACACCGCCCCCTACAGGCGAGTGAGGAGACAATAGCAAGCCACACACCACCCCTACAGGCGAGGGAGGAGACAATAGCAAGCCACACACCGCCCCCTACAGGCGAGGGAGGAGACAATAGCAAGCCACACACCGCCCCCTACAGGCGAGGGAGGAGACAATAGCAAGCCACACACCGCCCCCTACAGGCGAGGGAGGAGACAATAGCAAGCCACACACCGCCCCCTACAGGCGAGAGAGGAGACAATAGCAAGCCACACACCGCCCCCTACAGGCGAGGGAGGAGACAATAGCAAGCCACACACCGCCCCCTACAGGCGAGGGAGGAGACAATAGCAAGCCATACACGGCCCCCTACAGGCGAGGGAGGAGACAATAGCAAGCCACACACCGCCCCCTACAGGCGAGGAGACAATAGCAAGCCACACACCGCCCCCTACAGGCGAGGGAGGAGACAATAGCAAGCCACACACCGCCCCCTACAGGCGAGGGAGGAGACAATAGCAAGCCACACACCGCCCCCTACAGGCGAGGGAGGAGACAATAGCAAGCCACACACCGCCCCCTACAGGCGAGGGAGGAGACAATAGCAAGCCACACACCGCCCCCTACAGGCGAGGGAGGAGACAATAGCAAGCCACACACCGCCCCCTACAGGCGAGAGAGGAGACAATAGCAGGCCATACCGCCCCCTACAGGCGAGGGAGGAGACAATAGCAAGCCACACACCGCCCCCTACAGGCGAGGGAGGAGACAATAGCAAGCCACACACCACCCCTACAGGCGAGAAAGGAGACAATAGCAAGCCACACACCACCCCTACAGGCGAGACAGGAGACAATAGCAAGCCACACACCACCCCCTACAGGCGAGAGAGGAGACAATAGCAAGCCACACACCACCCCTACAGGCGAGGGAGGAAACAATAGCAAGCCACACACCGCCCCCTACAAGCGAGAGAGGAGACAATAGCAGGCCACACACCGCCCCTACAGGCGAGGGAGGAGACAATAGCAAGCCACACACCGCCCCCCTACAGGCGAGAGAGGAGACAATAGCAAGCCACACACCGCCCCCTACAGGCGAGGGAGGAGACAATAGCAAGCCACACACCACCCCTACAGGCGAGGGAGGAGACAATAGCAAGCCACACACCGCCCCCTACAATCGAGTGAGGAGACAATAGCAGGCCACACCGCCCCCTACAGGCGAGAGAGGTGACAATAGCAAGCCACACACCGCCCCCTACAAGCGAGAGAGGTGACGATAGCAGGCCACACCGCCCCCTACAGGCGAGGGAGGAGACAATAGCAAGCCACACACCGTCCCTACAGGCGAGGGAGGAGACAATAGCAAGCCACACACCACCCCCTACAGGCGAGGGAGGAGACAATAGCAAGCCACACACCGCCCCCTACAAGCGAGAGAGGAGACAATAGCAGGCCACACACCGCCCCCTACAGGCGAGTGAGGAGACAATAGCAGGCCACACACCGCCCCCTACAGGCGAGGGAGGAGACAATAGCAAGCCATACACGGCCCCCTACAGGCGAGGGAGGAGACAATAGCAAGCCACACACCGCCCCCTACAAGCGAGAGAGGAGACAATAGCAGGCCACACACCGCCCCCTACAGGCAAGAGAGGTGACAATAGCAGGCCACACACCACCCCCTACAGGCGAGGGAGGAGACAATAGCAAGCCACACACCGCCCCCTACAGGCGAGGGAGGAGACAATAGCAAGCCACACACCGCCCCCTACAATCGAGTGAGGAGACAATAGCAGGCCACACCGCCCCCTACAGGCGAGAGAGGTGACAATAGCAAGCCACACACCGCCCCCTACAAGCGAGAGAGGTGACGATAGCAGGCCACACCGCCCCCTACAGGCGAGGGAGGAGACAATAGCAAGCCACACACCGTCCCTACAGGCGAGGGAGGAGACAATAGCAAGCCACACACCACCCCCTACAGGCGAGGGAGGAGACAATAGCAAGCCACACACCGCCCCCTACAAGCGAGAGAGGAGACAATAGCAGGCCACACACCGCCCCCTACAGGCGAGTGAGGAGACAATAGCAGGCCACACACCGCCCCCTACAGGCGAGGGAGGAGACAATAGCAAGCCATACACGGCCCCCTACAGGCGAGGGAGGAGACAATAGCAAGCCACACACCGCCCCCTACAAGCGAGAGAGGAGACAATAGCAGGCCACACACCGCCCCCTACAGGCAAGAGAGGTGACAATAGCAGGCCACACACCACCCCCTACAGGCGAGGGAGGAGACAATAGCAAGCCACACACCGCCCCCTACAGGCGAGGGAGGAGACAATAGCAGGCCACACACCGCCCCCTACAGGCGAGTGAGGAGACAATAGCAAGCCACACACCGCCCCCTACAGGCGAGGGAGGAGACAATAGCAAGCCACACACCGCCCCCTACAGGCGAGGGAGGAGACAATAGCAAGCCACACACCGCCCCCTACAGGCGAGGGAGGAGACAATAGCAAGCCACACACCGCCCCCTACAGGCGAGAGAGGAGACAATAGCAAGCCACACACCGCCCCCTACAGGCGAGGGAGGAGACAATAGCAAGCCACACACCGCCCCCTACAGGCGAGGGAGGAGACAATAGCAAGCCATACACGGCCCCCTACAGGCGAGGGAGGAGACAATAGCAAGCCACACACCGCCCCCTACAGGCGAGGAGACAATAGCAAGCCACACACCGCCCCCTACAGGCGAGGGAGGAGACAATAGCAAGCCACACACCGCCCCCTACAGGCGAGGGAGGAGACAATAGCAAGCCACACACCGCCCCCTACAGGCGAGGGAGGAGACAATAGCAAGCCACACACCGCCCCCTACAGGCGAGGGAGGAGACAATAGCAAGCCACACACCGCCCCCTACAGGCGAGGGAGGAGACAATAGCAAGCCACACACCGCCCCCTACAGGCGAGAGAGGAGACAATAGCAGGCCATACCGCCCCCTACAGGCGAGGGAGGAGACAATAGCAAGCCACACACCGCCCCCTACAGGCGAGGGAGGAGACAATAGCAAGCCACACACCACCCCTACAGGCGAGAAAGGAGACAATAGCAAGCCACACACCACCCCTACAGGCGAGAGAGGAGACAATAGCAAGCCACACACCACCCCCTACAGGCGAGAGAGGAGACAATAGCAAGCCACACACCACCCCTACAGGCGAGGGAGGAAACAATAGCAAGCCACACACCGCCCCCTACAAGCGAGAGAGGAGACAATAGCAGGCCACACACCGCCCCTACAGGCGAGGGAGGAGACAATAGCAAGCCACACACCGCCCCCCTACAGGCGAGAGAGGAGACAATAGCAAGCCACACACCGCCCCCTACAGGCGAGGGAGGAGACAATAGCAAGCCACACACCACCCCTACAGGCGAGGGAGGAGACAATAGCAAGCCACACACCGCCCCCTACAAGCGAGAGAGGTGACGATAGCAGGCCACACCGCCCCCTACAGGCGAGGGAGGAGACAATAGCAAGCCACACACCGTCCCTACAGGCGAGGGAGCAGACAATAGCAAGCCACACACCACCCCCTACAGGCGAGGGAGGAGACAATAGCAAGCCACACACCGCCCCCTACAAGCGAGAGAGGAGACAATAGCAGGCCACACACCGCCCCCTACAGGCGAGTGAGGAGACAATAGCAGGCCACACACCGCCCCCTACAGGCGAGGGAGGAGACAATAGCAAGCCACACACCGCCCCCTACAGGCGAGAGAGAAGACAATAGCAGGCCACACACCGCCCCCTACAGGCGAGTGAGGAGACAATAGCAGGCCACACACCGCCCCCTACAGGCGAGGGAGGAGACAATAGCAAGCCACACACCGCCCCCCTACAGGCGAGAGAGGAGACAATAGCAAGCCACACACCGCCCCCTACAGGCGAGGGAGGAGACAATAGCAAGCCACACACCGCCCCCTACAGGCGAGGGAGGAGACAATAGCAAGCTACACACCACCCCTACAGGCGAGGGAGGAGACAATAGCAGGCCACACACCGCCCCCTACAGGCGAGTGAGGAGACAATAGCAGGCCACACACCGCCCCCTACAGGCGAGGGAGGAGACAATAGCAGGCCACACACCGCCCCCTACAGGCGAGGGAGGAGACAATAGCAAGCCGCACACCGCCCCCTACAGGCGAGGGAGGAGACAATAGCAGGCCACACACCACCCCCTACAGGCGAGAGAGGAGACAATAGCAGGCCACACACCGCCCCCTACAGGCGAGAGAGGAGACAATAGCAAGCCACACACCGCCCCCTACAGGCGAGGGAGGAGACAATAGCAAGCCACACACCGCCCCCTACAGGCGAGGGAGGAGACAATAGCAGGCCACACACCGCCCCCTACAGGCGAGGGAGGAGACAATAGCAAGCCATACACGGCCCCCTACAGGCGAGAGAGGTGTCGATAGCAAGCCACACACCGCCCCCTACAGGCGAGGGAGGAGACAATAGCAGGCCACACCCTGCCCCCTACAGGCGAGTGAGGAGACAATAGCAGGCCACACCCCGCCCCCTACAGGCGAGGAGACAATAGCAAGCCACACCGCCCGCTACAGGCGAGAGAGGAGACAATAGCAAGCCACACACCACCCCTACAGGCGAGGGAGGAGACAATAGCAAGCCACACACCGCCCCCTACAAGCGAGAGAGGTGACGATAGCAGGCCATACCGCCCCCTACAGGTGAGTGAGGAGACAATAGCAGGCCATACCGCCCCCTACAGGCGAGAGAGGAGACAATAGCAAGCCACACACCGTCCCTACAGGCGAGGGAGGAGACAATAGCAGGCCACACACCGCCCCTACAGGCGAGAGAGGAGACAATAGCAAGCCACACACCGCCCCCTACAAGCGAGAGAGGTGACGATAGCAGGCCATACCGCCCCCTACAGGCGAGGGAGGAGACAATAGCAGGCCACACACCGCCCCTACAGGCGAGGGAGGAGACAATAGCAAGCCACACACCGCCCACTACAGGCGAGGGAGGAGACAATAGCAAGCCACACACCGCCCCCTACAGGTGAGGGAGGAGACAATAGCAGGCCACACACCGCCCCCTACAGGCGAGAGAGGAGACAATAGCAAGCCACACACCGCCCCCTACAGGCGAGCGAGGAGACAATAGCAAGCCACACACCGCCCCCTACAGGCGAGGGAGGAGACAATAGTAAGCCATACACGGCCCCCTACAGGCGAGAGAGGTGACGATAGCAAGCCACACACCGCCCCCTACAGGCGAGGGAGGAGACAATAGCAAGCCACACACCACCCCTACAGGCGAGGGAGGAGACAATAGCAAGCCGCACACCGCCCCCTACAGGCGAGGGAGGAGACAATAGCAGGCCACACCCTGCCCCCTACAGGTGAGTGAGGAGACAATAGCAAGCCACACCCCACCCCTACAGGCGAGGGAGGAGACAATAGCAAGCCACACACCGCCCCCTACAGGCGAGGGAGGAGACAATAGCAAGCCACACACCGCCCCCTACAGGCGAGGGAGGAGACAATAGCAAGCCACACACCGCCCCCTACAGGCGAGGGAGGAGACAATAGCAAGCCACACACCGCCCCCTACAGGCGAGAGAGGAGACAATAGCAAGCCACACACCGCCCCTACAGGCGAGGGAGGAGACAATAGCAAGCCACACACCGCCCCCTACAGGCGAGGGAGGAGACAATAGCAAGCCACACACCGCCCCCTACAGGCGAGAGAGGTGATGATAGCAGGCCACACCGCCCCCTACAGGCGAGTGAGGAGACAATAGCAAGCCACACACCGCCCCCTACAAGCGAGAGAGGTGACGATAGCAGGCCACACCGCCCCCTACAGGCGAGGGAGGAGACAATAGCAAGCCACACACCGCCCCCTACAGGCGAGGGAGGAGACAATAGCAGGCCACACCGCCCCCTACAGGTGAGTGAGGAGACAATAGCAGGCCACACACCGCCCCCTACAAGCGAGAGAGGTGACGATAGCAGGCCACACCGCCCCCTACAGGTGAGTGAGGAGACAATAGCAAGCTACACCCCGCCCCCTACAAGCGAGAGATGTGACGATAGCAGGCCACACCG
Source organism: Hyperolius riggenbachi (assembly GCF_040937935.1). NCBI lineage: Eukaryota > Metazoa > Chordata > Amphibia > Anura > Hyperoliidae > Hyperolius > Hyperolius riggenbachi. The sequence continues at coordinate 5,483,780 of NC_090650.1, forward strand.
CCCCCTACAGGTGAGTGAGGAGACAATAGCAAGCCACACACCGCCCCCTACAGGCGAGGGAGGAGACAATAGCAAGCCACACACCGCCCCCTACAGGCGAGGGAGGAGACAATAGCAAGCTACACCCCGCCCCCTACAAGCGAGAGATGTGACGATAGCAGGCCACACACCGCCCCCTACAGGTGAGTGAGGAGACAATAGCAAGCCACACACCGCCCCCTACAGGCGAGGGAGGAGACAATAGCAAGCCACACACCGCCCCCTACAGGCGAGGGAGGAGACAATAGCAAGCTACACCCCGCCCCCTACAAGCGAGAGATGTGACGATAGCAGGCCACACCGCCCCCTACAGGTGAGTGAGGAGACAATAGCAAGCCACACACCGCCCCCTACAAGCGAGAGAGGCGACGATAGCAAGCCACACACCGCCCCCTACAGGCGAGGGAGGAGACAATAGCAAGCTACACCCCGCCCCCTACAAGCGAGAGAGGCGACGATAGCAGGCCACACCGCCCCTAGCAGGCTATAGCAGCGCGAGTTAAAAAAAATAAATAAAAAAATCAGCATGTACACGCCATGCGCAGCAGCCTTGCGTTGCATGCGCTGCTTTCAGGTACTGGCTGCTCCTTTAATCCGCCGTGAGATGAGGGATTGTGACACTAGTGAAGTATTGCGGTTGCGATCCTTCACATCTCGCGGCAGATTACAGCAGCGCCGGGTACCTGAAAGCAGCGCGTATAACATAGGAGCGAACACTACGCAGCACTACCGCACATAGCGTGCACATGCCGATTCTTCCACGCTGCTGAATGTAACTCGTACTGCTAGAGCAGCTTAATGTATCGACCCCATGGCAGGCAGGCAGGGCACTGCTGCACCAGCCATCTCTAGCACTGCTCTGTGTATTTCTATAGCTGGGCTCCTGTGAGGCAGGCAGGGCAGTGCTGCACTAGCCATCACCATAGCTCCCAACTGTCCCTTTTTCGGAGGGACAGTCCCTTTTGGGGAGCCCTGTCCCTCTTTCCTCCTCATTTGTCCCTCTTTCAGGACTTTGCCCCTCTTTCTATGTAAATATATGTATTTCTCTACCAAAAATGTGTTTGATTGACTCTAAACTTTATTCCCATCCTTTACATTGATATGTTACTAATTTTAAAATGTCAATATGAAGGAAAATGAATCAGGATAGAAAGGACCAGTGTGGTTTGAATTATAAAACAACATATGTTTTTTATGAAATCTTTATGGTATGCGTGACTAGAGGCGTGGTGAGGGTGTGGCCAGGGTGTGGCAGGGGCGTGGCTTAAGGGTCCCTTTTTCTCATCTCAGAAAGTTGGGAGGTATGCCATCCCTAGCACTGCTGTGTGTTTTTCTATAGCTGGGCTCCTGTGGACTTGTAAGACAAATCATTACACTAAGCAGCAGAAACACTGACCTATTCCTAGAAGCAGCAGCAAAGGACGGCAATGCTTGTTTTTCCAGACTAGGGAGGCGACTTTTGCACTTTGATCAGTTTTGGAAAAAAAATCTAACCAGACAAGATTACTCTGCTGAACTTTGCTGCCAGCCGCACCGTGCAAAATGCCCCAGCAAGCAAGGAAATACTCAGAATAATTATGACGGGACTTTTTGTACCTACTTTTTGGTACTTTTTCAGTTGCAGATTGCTGGAGAATTAAGCTGAAGATGAATTATGATCTGTAGGAGTGAAGGGCTCATATGCAATTCACCTTTTCTCTGGTGGTTTCTCCTGGGTGATATTTTTACACCTTCTTAATAAAATGCCCTTTAGGCCACCAACAAGCAGAAAAGTACTCAGAATAAATTGACGGGACTTTTTCAGCTACTTTTTTGGTACTTTTTCACAGAGTGCTAAAAAGTATTTTAGACGCCAGAGAAAACATGAATTGCATATGGGCCGAGGTGAGCTGAATAAGGCCTCGTGTTTCTTTGCTGCACTGACATCGGCTGCTTTCTACCACAGACGTGGCTGAAACACCACCACATGGCTGCACTTCCTGTGCCTGGATAGCGGCGGGAGGAAGTTCCTGCAACTCCCTCATTATTCGGGATGGTCAGTGAGTTGCAAATAATTCCGACTACTACTACAGGAATCGGGATTCAGCGGAGTCTGCTGGGTGGAAATCTGCTACTGCAATTTATTGCTCTACATCCAAGATGCATATATTTGCATTAATTAACATAGGATTTGCATCAACTCAAAACACAAATCCACTATCTCTATTGTGGGACATCAGCAGCTGCACAAGACAACCAGACTAAATAAAAGTTTAAAGCAGGCCTGAATTGAGAGGGATATGGAGGCTGCCATATTTATTTCCTGTTAACAATACCAGTTCCCTGGAAGCCCTGCTGTCTGAATCACACACCAGAAACAAGCATGCAGAAAATCTTGTCACACTTCAGTCACCTGATCTGTTGCATGCTTGTTCAGGGGCTATGGCTAAAAGGATTAGAGAGAGAACCAGCAGGACAGCCAGGCAATCTGCATTGTTTAACAGGAAATATATATGGCAGCCTTCATATCACTCTCACTTCAGGTCCCCTTTAAGGTCTATGTAAGACATCAGACAGATCAACTGATCAATGTATTGCTCCAGTTAGCACGGAAGGTCTGTGGCTTGGCAAACGGGGGCATGAATCACACCGCTGTCACTAGGACAACACGTGCTCAGCGCTGGGAATGGGGGTCAGCCCCGGTCACTTACTGTGCTGGTTAATCAGCATTCGGATGGAGATCCGGCTCATGTAGAAGCGATCCAAGAAGTACTGGACATTCTGGTTGGTCACGGGGTCCACGCCAAACGCTTCTTTATACTCAATCACCCCCTGCGCCATGGTGGGAACCACGTTGTTGTGCCGGTTCCGAATGTTCACCAGAGTCTCTGTAAAGCTGAACGTCAAACAACCATCGTTAGTGCAGATTCAGCGCAGAAAATACCGACAAAACGTTTATTATGAAAGAGGCGACTGATGTATGCCATAATTTTGAACATCCAACAACCACCGTTACAGCAAACTCAGCGCAGAAAATACTCACAAATGTTTTATATGATAGAGGCGACCGATTTATGCCATAACTCTAACCATCTAACAACCAATGTTACTGCAAATTCAGCACAGAGAAGACCGATAAACGTTTCATATGAAAGAAACGACCAATTTATGACATAACTTTGAACAATTAACACCCGCCAGAACTACAAGGCCAAATAAAAGACTACATAATCTAAAAAACAACTGGCCAGCGTTTTGCATTTTGAAAAACGCTCTCCCAATCAATTTTGAAAAATCGTGGCAATTTTGCTGCGATTCTCAGTCAAGCGAATGAGAGAGTAAAATCGCTGCAGGCGGGTCTCGGGCCGTAGAAAATCGAGGCCATTGCTCCATGCCAGCTCCGCAGCATTATTCCCTCCCATCGCCCTCCGGTAAATCCGCCCCCAGCAAGGCCGGTGATTGTTTTGTCGGGAAGGTGAACTTGGCTTTGAAGTAAACAGCCATAATTGACATTTGAATAATAAGGGCTGCGTTCACCTTGGCAGGAAGGTCTAAACTGAAACAAATCTCTGCGGTGTTGTGTCAACAATCCCCGCGTTCTCTGTGAACGGATAGAATCCTTGGGCCATTGTTGTGACAAAGTGTGGTGACATTTCCTCGTCTGCCTCCGGCGGGGACAACAATGATAATTACACATCAGTTTACCTTAAACTTTCACAACACGACACTTACTCAGAGAGCACCCTCTGGTCCTCCGGGTTCTTCTCCACAAAGTCTATCAGCTCCATCAGGCTCTGCACGTACCTGGAGGAGAGGAGACGCAATTCAATGCCGAGGAAGAGAGATCTACAGCAAGCTATACATGGAAAATGTGGGGCCACCAGCCATACAAACTGCGGCCATAAATAACCGTCTCTAGTGTTTATAGGCGCAATGCAGTTGGGGGAGTAGATACTCATTTAGGGATCGGTGGTTGGTTATTGTTAGGTTCAGGTGTGTTTGTACAGGGGGGGGGGGGATGTTGTCAGTTAGGGATCGGTGGTTGGGGGGTTGGTTATTGTTAGGTGTGTGTGTGTGTCAGTTAGGGATCAGTGGTTAGGGGGGGGGGTTGGTTAGCGTGTGTGTAGGGGGGGAAGGGGGTTGGTTAGGGATCAGTGGATGGGGGGGTTGGTTAGTGTTAGGTGCGGGGGGGGAAGGGGTGTGTGTAAAGGGGGGGGGGGGGGGTGGAGGGAGGGCTCTGTGTGGAAATAAAATTTGCTGATACTTTTTACTAATCGCTGTTACCCCTGCCTAGTGGTGAAGTAGAATTTTGGTAATCGTGTTGGTAATTTTAGCCATACTATACTATTCCCGCTGCCCAAATTTCCGCTGCACCCGTTTTGGATGTACGCGGGAGGTGTGGCTTGGTCAGACCAATCACTTTGCTACCAGCAGGCCCATGTGATTAAACAGGTGTTTCAGGGAATGGGAGCAGGAGTGAGCAGGCAGATGCAGAGGAGAGGAGCGTCTATGAATTAATACAGCAGGCATTTCACCATTTTTTTTTCTACTTTTCAAAAAACAAAAACTTTTTTTATTTTTATAAAAAAACTTTTGAATGTGAAATTAATATAAAATATATTTATATGAAGAAGAAATCTGTGCCAGACACTGGGCCATGTAAGGTCACATTACTCCTGAATGACACAAGTTGTAACATATGGTAATATTACGTCAGCGGCAGCAGTTGTGGCACTGGGTGGAACATTTCTCCTCTCACCCCCCCTTGGCACGGCACCCGCTGCGTCCTCCTCTGCAGGTGGCAGAGTTTCCCTGGATCTGACCCAGTTCAGCTGAAACCCTTCAGATAAGGAAGTGAATGGGAACAGAGTGTTCTGCCACCCTCGTGCCAAGTCAGATACACAAACCGGCTCCAGTGTTCAGAGGCCGTGCGATTATCAGAGGTTACTCAGTCCGTCACGCAAGGAGTTCACTCCAGAAAGGGAGGGCAGAGCTCCGGAGGTGCCAGGCCAGCCTGGTAACCTATAAGGCTGGGCATATACGCTATAAGACAACTGCTAAAGCACACCTAAAGTGAGAGGGATAAGGAGGATGCTTTTACAGTGACTCGGTTCAGGCCGGAGGTTCAGGTCCATTGCCACCAGGACCTCAAGGCACAGGAACGTCTTCTTCCCCTCTGCTGTCAACTCTCTGAACTCTCTTCACACACTCCCCACACCCGCTGATAGTTACCCTCACAAGCAAGTTTTGACAGAACTTGACTGTATTGATGCAGCTTACGCAATCTGGAGAAAACCTGGGGTAACATTGCGAAATCGTTCCTGTTGGATCTATTGCAGCGTAGGGCTAAATGTTGTATTGGAGTGGCGTAATTGTATTTGTATTGTGTTCTGTATTGTATATATATTTTGTGTACTGTGGTTTTTCAGCCCTGTATGCCAAGCTTAATTCCGGGTGTCACGGACGATTGCGGGGACGCAGGCGCGTCCTGGAACCGCTCGTGAAGAAAAGCGATCGCACTCGATTCTCTGCGTCGATTGCGCTTCAAATCGATAGAATCTGGATTGAGTGTGTAGGAGGTCTGCAGTCCTTTCTTAGCAGAGGAATAGCATCACCTTAACTGCAGGATGGCTCTTTTGATATGCTAATGAGCCTGGGCCCAGAGAGTCCCTGGCTTCAAGCTGTGCTGATGGCCCATCCATCAGGTATAAGGTGACAAGCAGCTGGCAGGAAGACTGGCCCTGTGACTGCTGATCAAGCCAGAGGTGTAAACTCAAAGTTGTCTAAGCAGATTTCACATTCAGATGTTAATTGAAGGAGCCAACAGGGCCTTTTCATAGACAAGAAGCAGACACAGCTGGACTCCAGTCAGGCTGACTCCGGCCTTAGCAGGAAGAAATGAATGTACAATATAATCTTTTGCCCATTTACAGAATACAATAAATAGGGTGGTTATGAGAGCGGTATCATTGGATCCGTAGGGTCATGCTGGATCTCTTGATACCAGTCGAGAGGGGCCCGGGGCCCCTACCACCCAGGTATGAATCTACTCAGGACCCTGATCTGATGCACTAGCCATGTCAGGTGTCATATTAATCTGTATTTTCCTCCAAGTATGAAGCTGTTACCCCCCTAAATGTAACGTGTATGGTTCAGGAGTTACAGCAATTCATAAGTTTAGCTCTAAAATCTCTCAGAGGGAATGAACTGTCATTTGCTGGTAGCTCAGAGGGGGCTGGCATTGCCACACCCCCAAACCAGCTTCATCAAAAGCACAGAGCCAGCAGGCGGGCTGGGTCCTCCACACTGAACCATCTTGCACTCATCAGATGCCAGCTTGAGGATATGCTGGCATCCACCTGGTCTGAACTCTGAACTCTGGACTTTGAAACCAAGGACTTTATGATTCTTCCCACAATAAGGACATCTTTCCAGGAACTAAGTATTTTTCTCCCTTCTTTTATTTTTCATACTGGCTATTACTGTTTTCATAATTGTTGATTTTCATAATTGTCTGTATATATTAATTATTTATATTGCGTGAATAAACGACTTTCTCCAAGTCATTCACTTTCCGCTACCCTGCTTATCAGCACACACAGAAATGATCCCGGGTCTCTGAAGATACGCTACTGTTTGTTTGTTGTTGGCTAGACAGAATATCGTGTGTTTAACCGTTTTATTCGCAGGATTAGTCAGTCAGTTAGTGAGTTCCTCTGTCTCAGGAAACAGAGGTGGTGGCAGATCCCATGAACCAGTAGGTGACGTTGTAATTACCCGTGTCTCACAGGCTCCCTTCTGAGTTGTCTGCGGCTAATTCTTAACGGTTCCTGCGCATTGACTGCGACCAGAGTTCGCACGATCTGTGCGCTGGCACCGTTTAGAAGGCTAAGTGCGGTCAGCCACGAGGGCTCCTGTGACACCGGGTACCACCCAGTCGTTCTTGGCGAAATAAACATGATTCTGATTTATTTACTGTTAAACAATACCAGTTACCTGGCAGTCCTGCTAATCCTCTGCCTCTAATACTTTCAGCCATAGCCCCTGAACAAGCATGCAGCAGATCAGGTGTTTCTGACATTATTATCAAATCAGACAAGATTAGCTGCATGCTTGTTTCTGGCATTATTCAGACACTACTGCAGCCAGAGAGATCAACAGGACTGCCAGGCAACTGGTATTGTGTAAAAGGAAATTAATATGGCAGCCTCCATATATTTCTCATTTCAGTTGTCCTATAAACAATACCAGTTGCCTGGCTATTTTTTTCTGGTCTTTGGCTGCAGTAGTATCTGACACACACCTGAAACAAGCATGCCGTTAATCCAGCCTCACTTCAGAGCACCTGATCTGTTGCATGCTTGTTCAGGGGCTATGGATAAAAGTATTAGAGGCAGAGGATCAGCAGGACAGCCAGGCAACTGGTATTGCTGAAAAGGAAATAAATATGGCAGCCTCAATATCCCTCTCACTTCAGGTGTGCTTTAAAGAGAATGTGTATTGTTAAAATCGCACAAAAGTAAACATACCAGTGCGTTAGGGGACATCTCCTATTACCCTCTGACACAATTTCGCCGCTCCTCGCCGCATTAAAAGTGGTTAAAAACAGTTTTCAAAAGTTTGTTTATAAACAAACAAAATGGCCACCAAAACAGGAAGTAGGTTGATGTACAGCATGTCCACACATAGAAAATACATCCATACACAAGCAGGCTGTATACAGCATTCCTTTTGAATCTCAAGAGAACATTTGTGTGTTTCTTTCCCCTGCAGTTCTCATGCACTGAAGTGTCAGGCTGCTTGTTTCTTCCTGCAAACAGCTTTGCCCTTGTCTGTAATTCTTCAGTATGTAAAAGCCCAGCCAGCTCAGAGGACGATTTATCCAGCTTGTAAAAGATAAGAGAGAAGAGAGAAGCTGCTCTAATCCTAAATAACACACAGGCAGTGTGCATAGAGGGGCCTGGAAGGGGGAGTTCATAGCAGAACCACAACACTGAAGAACTTGGCAGCCTTCCAGACACAGGCTGACAAGTCTGACAGGGAAAAGATACATTGATTTATTACAGAGATGGTGATAGTAGAACGTGCTGCAGTAAGCCAGAACACATTAGAATAGATTTTGGAACTTGTAGGATGATAAAAAACAGGATGCAATTTTTGTTACGGAGTCTCTTTAAGATCCACAACTACATGCAGCGTGTTTGCAATTTTATAACAATCACAATGCCGCTGTGGGAACCCCCTTATAGGAGAATGTTATCCAAGCCCTTTTCAAAGAACTAGGCTTAATAGGGGCCCCTGCAAAAATGATAGCATGGGGTCCCTTTGCTCCCTAAACCCCATGCGGGTCACGTGATCGAGAACCGGCGAATGGCAGCAGGAAGTGTTCGGCTGGAAGCAGGAAACCATTACACACGTTCCTGCACACGGATTTGTGAGCCAACAGGGAGGTTTATTTGCTAATTGGCTGCACTTGTGGTTGGGGAGAGGGAGGAGGAAGGCCCCCCTGTGGTGGCGGGGGTTGCAGGGGTGATTGCTACACTCCATGCTCTTGCTGTGCAGCAGCCCTAACATGTAATGAGTAACCAGCAGGTCAGAAGGTCTGGAGCTGGGAGCATCTGTGTGACGGGACTCTGCAGGTCAAACATTAAATCTATCCCTATTAGCAGATTATACTCAGAGGTGTTGTGTAAGAAGCAGCCATCCGCATTACAGGAGAGCTTCTGGGGCGGATCAGGTCATCCAATAAGAGATCCCCGCGGGAGGAAACGCCCCCCCCACTGCTCAGTGACCAGGAATCACCCCCACCCCCCACTGCTCAGTGACCAGGAATCACCCCCACCCCCCACTGCTCAGTGACCAGGAATCGCCCCCACTGCTCAGTGACCAGGAATCGCCCCCACTGCTCAGTGACCAGGAATCACCCCCACCCCCACTGCTCAGTGACCAGGAATCGCCCCCACCCCCACTGCTCAGTGACCAGGAATCGCCCCCACCCCCACTGCTCAGTGACCAGGAATCGCCCCCACCCCCACTGCTCAGTGACCAGGAATCGCCCCCACCCCCACTGCTCAGTGACCAGGAATCGCCCCCACCCCCACTGCTCAGTGACCAGGAATCGCCCCCACCCCCACTGCTCAGTGACCAGGAATCACCCCCACCCCCCACTGCTCAGTGACCAGGAATCACCCCCACCCCCCACTGCTCAGTGACCAGGAATCACCCCCACCCCCCACTGCTCAGTGACCAGGAATCACCCTCTGCCCAGCAATCCTATACATATACCTGCATGAGTCATCAGCAGGCCGGACGCCTTCCTGGGTGTGCACAGAGCGGGCGTGGCAGATAATCAATACCCCCCCCCCCCCACATTGATTACTAATCACCTTGTGTTCTGTGTGATATCTCTGAGAGGATACCCCTGTATCCGCCAATATTGATCACCTTGTCACAGCAAAAAAAATGATAGCATGGGGTCCCTTTGCTCCCTAAACCCCATGCGGGTCACGTGATCGAGAACCGGCGAATGGCAGCAGGAAGTGTTCGGCTGGAAGCAGGAAACCATTACACACGTTCCTGCACACGGATTTGTGAGCCAACAGGGAGGTTTATTTGCTAATTGGCTGCACTTGTGGTTGGGGAGAGGGAGGAGGAAGGCCCCCCTGTGGTGGCGGGGGTTGCAGGGGTGATTGCTACACTCCATGCTCTTGCTGTGCAGCAGCCCTAACATGTAATGAGTAACCAGCAGGTCAGAAGGTCTGGAGCTGGGAGCATCTGTGTGACGGGACTCTGCAGGTCAAACATTAAATCTATCCCTATTAGCAGATTATACTCAGAGGTGTTGTGTAAGAAGCAGCCATCCGCATTACAGGAGAGCTTCTGGGGCGGATCAGGTCATCCAATAAGAGATCCCCGCAGGAGGAAACGCCCCCCCCCACTGCTCAGTGACCAGGAATCACCCCCACCCCCCACTGCTCAGTGACCAGGAATCACCCCCACCCCCCACTGCTCAGTGACCAGGAATCGCCCCCACTGCTCAGTGACCAGGAATCGCCCCCACTGCTCAGTGACCAGGAATCACCCCCACCCCCACTGCTCAGTGACCAGGAATCGCCCCCACCCCCACTGCTCAGTGACCAGGAATCGCCCCCACCCCCACTGCTCAGTGACCAGGAATCGCCCCCACCCCCACTGCTCAGTGACCAGGAATCGCCCCCACCCCCACTGCTCAGTGACCAGGAATCGCCCCCACCCCCACTGCTCAGTGACCAGGAATCACCCCCACCCCCCACTGCTCAGTGACCAGGAATCACCCCCACCCCCCACTGCTCAGTGACCAGGAATCACCCCCACCCCCCACTGCTCAGTGACCAGGAATCACCCTCTGCCCAGCAATCCTATACATATACCTGCATGAGTCATCAGCAGGCCGGACGCCTTCCTGGGTGTGCACAGAGCGGGCGTGGCAGATAATCAATACCCCCCCCCCCCCCACATTGATTACTAATCACCTTGTGTTCTGTGTGATATCTCTGAGAGGATACCCCTGTATCCGCCAATATTGATCACCTTGTCACAGCACCCAGTGTGTTATGTTTGAGCTGATATCCCTGTATCCGCCATTATTGATTACTGATCACCTCCTCACAGTGCCCCGTGTGATCTCTCTGAGCTGATATCCCTGTATCCACCATTATTGATTACTGATCACCTTGTCACAGTGCCCTGTGTGATGTCTCTGAGCTGATATCCCTGTATCCACCATTATTGATTACTGATCACCTCCTCACAGTGCCCCGTGTGATCTCTCTGAGCTGATATCCCTGTATCCGCCATTGATTACTGATCACCTCGTCACAGTGCCCCGTGTGATGTCTCTGAGCTGATATCCCTGTATCCACCATTATTGATTACTGATCACCTTGTCACAGTGCCCCGTGTGATCTCTCTGAGCTGATATCCCTGTATCCGCCATTATTGATTACTGATCACCTCCTCACAGTGCCCCGTGTGATATCTCTGAGCTGATATCCCTGTATCCACCATTATTGATTACTGATCACCTCCTCACAGTGCCCCGTGTGATATCTCTGAGCTGATATCCCTGTATCCATCATTATTGATTACTGATCACCTCCTCACAGTGCCCCGTGTGATCTCTCTGAGCTGATATCCCTGTATCCACCATTATTGATTACTGATCACCTCCTCACAGTGCCGCGTGTGATATCTCTGAGCTGATATCCCTGTATCAGCCATTATTGATTACTGATCACCTCCTCACAGTGCCCCGTGTGATCTCTCTGAGCTGATATCCCTGTATCCACTATTATTGATTACTGATCACCTTATCACAGTGCCCCGTGTGATAGCTCTGAGCTGATATCCCTGTATCCGCCATTATTGATTACTGATCACCTCCTCACAGTGCCCCGTGTGATCTCTCTGAGCTGATATCCCTGTATCCACCATTATTGATTACTGATCACCTTGTCACAGTGCCCCGTGTGATCTCTCTGAGCTGATATCCCTGTATCCACCATTATTGATTACTGATCACCTCGTCACAGCACCCCGTGTGATATCTCTGAGCTGATATCCCTGTATCAGCCATTATTTATTACTGATCACCTCGTCACAGCACCCCGTGTGATCTCTCTGAGCTGATATCCCTGTATCCACCATTATTGATTACTGATCACCTCCTCACAGTGCCCCGTGTGATCTCTCTGAGCTGATATCCCTGTATCCACCATTATTGATTACTGATCACCTCCTCACAGTGCCCCGTGTGATCTCTCTGAGCTGATATCCCTGTATCAGCCATTATTGATTACTGATCACCTCGTCACAGCACCCCGTGTGATCTCTCTGAGCTGATATCCCTGTATCCACCATTATTGATTACTGATCACCTTGTCACAGTGCCCCGTGTGATCTCTCTGAGCTTATATCCCTGTATCAGCCATTATTGATTACTGATCACCTCCTCACAGTGCCCCGTGTGATCTCTCTGAGCTGATATCCCTGTATCCACCATTATTGATTACTGATTACCTCGTCACAGCACCCCGTGTGATCTCTCTGAGCTGATATCCCTGTATCCGCCATTATTGATTACTGATCACCTTGTCACAGTGCCCCGTGTGATGTCTCTGAACTGATATCCCTGTATCCACCATTATTGATTACTGATCACCTTGTCACAGTGCCCCGTGTGATGTCTCTGAGCTGATATCCCTGTATCCGCCATTATTGATTACTGATCACCTCGTCACAGTGCCCCGTGTGATATCTCTGAGCTGATATCCCTGTATCAGCCATTATTGATTACTGATCGCCTCCTCACAGTGCCCCGTGTGATATCTCTGAGCTGATATCCCTGTATCCGCCATTATTGATTACTGATCACCTTGTCACAGTGCCCCGTGTGATCTCTCTGAGCTGATATCCCTGTATCAGCCATTATTGATTACTGATCACCTCCTCACAGTGCCCCGTGTGATGTCTCTGAGCTGATATCCCTGTATCCGCCATTATTGATTACTGATCACCTCCTCACAGCACCCCGTGTGTTATGTCTGAGCTGATATCCCTGTATCCGCCATTATTGATTACTGATCACCTCCTCACAGTGCCCCGTGTGATCTCTCTGAGCTGATATCCCTGTATCCGCCATTATTGATTACTGATCACCTTGTCACAGTGCCCCGTGTGATCTCTCTGAGCTGATATCCCTGTATCAGCCATTATTGATTACTGATCACCTTGTCACAGTGCCCCGTGTGATCTCTCTGAGCTGATATCCCTGTATCCGCCATTATTGATTACTGATCACCTTGTCACAGTGCCCCGTGTGATATCTCTGAGCTGATATCCCTGTATCCACCATTATTGATTACTGATCACCTCCTCACAGTGCCCCGTGTGATCTCTCTGAGCTGATATCCCTGTATCCGCCATTATTGATTACTGATCACCTTGTCACAGTGCCCCGTGTGATCTCTCTGAGCTGATATCCCTGTATCCGCCATTATTGATTACTGATCACCTCGTCACAGTGCCCCGTGTGATCTCTCTGAGCTGATATCCCTGTATCCACCATTATTGATTACTGATCACCTCGTCACAGTGCCCCGTGTGATCTCTCTGAGCTGATATCCCTGTATCCACCATTATTGATTACTGATCACCTCCTCACAGTGCCCCGTGTGAGCTCTCTTAGCTGATATCCCTGTATCCGCCATTATTGATTACTGATCACCTCCTCACAGTGCCCCGTGTGATCTCTCTGAGCTGATATCCCTGTATCCGCCATTATTGATTACTGATCACCTCGTCACAGTGCCCCGTGTGATCTCTCTGAGCTGATATCCCTGTATCCACCATTATTGATTACTGATCACCTCGTCACAGTGCCCCGTGTGATCTCTCTGAGCTGATATCCCTGTATCCGCCATTATTGATTACTGATCACCTCGTCACAGTGCCCCGTGTGATCTCTCTGAGCTGATATCCCTGTATCCGCCATTATTGATCACTGATCACCTTGTCACAGTGCCCCGTGTGATCTCTCTGAGCTGATATCCCTGTATCCGCCATTATTGATTACTGATCACCTTGTCACAGTGCCCCGTGTGATCTCTCTGAGCTGATATCCCTGTATCCGCCATTATTGATTACTGATCACCTTGTCACAGTGCCCCGTGTGATCTCTCTGAGCTGATATCCCTGTATCAGCCATTATTGATTACTGATCACCTCCTCACAGTGCCCCGTGTGATATCTCTGAGCTGATATCCCTGTATCCACCATTATTGATTACTGATCACCTCCTCACAGTGCCCCGTGTGATATCTCTGAGCTGATATCCCTGTATCAGCCATTATTGATTACTGATCACTATCCATTATCAAACTGTGTACATATGCTAGAAAATTTTGCATCAACTCGGAATGTTTTGCATGTCATTGACCACCGCTCGTTAGTGTGACATATGCTTGCTGCAGGGGATGGGCAGAGGTAAGTACTTTGTGTAAAATGCCCACCAACCCCCCTCTGACCCCATGATCGCTCGAGGCCCCTGTGCACGCCTGTTATGGCGGCTTAGCAGCTGGTCATTGCCCAGCGCAGTAATCGAGACCTGTGATTGGCTGCTGCAGTTCCCCCACGATTGTGCGGCTGCGGATTGACTGAGGAATGCAAGCGCAGCACTCACCAGCTCTGGACCAGCTGCACTGAGGGGGTCCCCAGCAGGGGGTCCGGCAGGATGTAGATCTCTCGCATGATGTTGGCCAGCCTCACCGGCAGCTCCTGCCGCAGGAAGACGAACGAGGTTTTCTCGCATCCGTTGGCTGATCCTGTAAAAACGCAAGAAAACAGCAATATTATTATTACTTCTATAGCATCATCATCTGCTGCAGCAATCTACAGCCGATGCAGCCAATGACAGACAACAATAAATGTATACATCCAAAATATGACTCCTACTGAATGCCCAACCCAACGGCTAATCACTAAGTATCGCTAGCCTGGCAGCTAGTAGCCGTCATTTGCTAGCACAGCCTCTCAATATATTAAAAAGTGTAACTGTCGGGCATAAAATCAAAAATCAATTCTTTATTTTTATCTGGTAAACAAGTAATAAGGATGCTAATCAGGCAAGCCAAAAGTTACACATCTCTATTACTTTTCTTGTTTATAAATGATCATTCCCCAGTTTACCTGACTCTTATTTGGTGCATTGCCGCACAAAGTCCTTTTTTGCTTCTGCACATTAGTTAAGTCTGAGGAGAAATAAAGAAGCAGACAACCCAGCATGCTCTGCAACTTCCTTTGTGTGGCAACGTACCAAATAAGAGTCAGGTAAACTGGGGAAGGATCATTTATAAACAAGAAAAGTAATAGTGATGTGTAACTTTTGGATTGCCTGGTTAGCATCCTTATTACTTGTTTACCAGATAAAAATAAAGAATAGAATTTTGATTGTATGCCCGACAGTTACACTTTAAGTTATAAAGCAGCAACATATTCTGTGGCGCTATATAAAATGTCATTTACAAACACGTGGCATGTGTCCCACATATATACACACACACACGCAATACACAAACACACATGAGATATACACACACACACACACACACACACACACACACACACACACACACTAGTATATGGGATTCTTGGAAGGAACAGATAACTTCAGAGATTCTTGGACAGAAGCGGCCTTCAGAGCCACGTCTGTATCTGCCGGGCAAACTCCACCGAGATAAGACGGTGAAAGATCTCAGCCTCTCGGTAGCAGCCGGACTCTGACCTGAATGCCACACACAGCATTCCTAGAATGGATTGGCACACGATTGACGCTCCACAACTGGATACAAAAGTAACAAAGAAGAACAGCGACAGGAGTGCTAAAGGGCTGATCCATGCGGACCCATATAGAGAAAAAGTAACCAAAAGCTGATGTCCCGAGAAACCAATGAGGATTCCGCTGTGAGAAGAAGCATGGATTCCGATTGGTTCATCTAGAGAATGCCTAGCAGTGTGTCTGTACAGTGCTCGTTTCCAAATCTGTCCTCCGAGCAATCAATTAAAGTGGATGAGAATGAGGCGTGTGTACAAGGTGAATGAGAGATACTGGAAGTGTCAGTAAATAGGTCTCTCTTATCATTCCTGATGTGAGAAGAGAAAGGCTGGGCAGAGAACCCTGGAGGGGATTTTATCTTTATAACACGTCTGTAAAGCTTTGTCAGGTAAACGCGCGGCGTGATCTGCGTATTCCAGGTAACCCCCCCCCCCCGAAGGTCTCGCCGTACGCACACGGTCATGGATACACAGGGAATGGCGGCCAGAGGCCTGACCTTTGCACTACAGCGTGGAAACGCCCCCAAACTCTAATAAGGGCCACACCAGCTGGAATACCAAACCGGATGAATCTCACATCAATGTTTATTTCTTTTGTAATTCATTTTTATTGAAGAAATGTTAAACTTTAACACACACAAACACAGGCAGATCCACCATCCAGGTAAATACAGTTGTCACACAACACTAAATCCACTAGATCTAAATGACTTAGCAGAAGTAAATATAACTATCAGCTAGACCAAAACAGTGATATGAAGACCAAGAACACAATTAGCAAAACTAAATATCAGCTTCCATCATCAAAACAGCTTGTAAAAGTCAACATGGCCAATACCATAAACATCTAACAAAACAGAAGAGAAGAAGAGGAAAAAGAAATAAGGACAAAGAAAGAAAACAAAAGAAAAGAAAAAAGCACTTATCCTCCCTGTGGCTGGATAGTGTAATGGTTAAGGGCTCTGACTGACACAGGAGACCTGGGTTCGAATCTTGGCTCTGCCTGTTCAGTAAGCCAGCACCTATTCAGTAGGAGACCTTGGGCAAGACTCCCTAACACTGCTACTGCCTATAGAGCGCGTCCTAGTGGCTGCAGCTCTGGCGCTTTGAGTCCGCCAGGAGAAAAGCGCGATATAAATGTTCTGTGTTTGTTTTGTTTGTGTTATTCATCATCGCCCTCCGGTAATAGTTCCAGTCTGGATATATGCCCCTTGTCCGTTGATATTACCTCGTTAGGAAGTTATCCCCCATAACTTTCATCGTTTATATCCCAGAAGTCCCACATTTTAGTGAAACTTTCCGACCTCTCGTGAGTCTCAGCCGTGAGATATTCCATCACGCTTTAGTGGCAGTTGTGTGGGACGGTTCCTCGCCGGTTACCATCACCTGCGCATAACTCCATCCCAGAGCGAATGCTTGGCTACAGGTCAGCTAGGCATACACATCAATTCATGTGTTCAAATGACATTTAGGTTTGATTGTTGAATCGAGGGTTAAATCAAATACACTTTTGGCTGTTCGATTGATGATAAGCGATATCGAGCAATCGGAATTCTGACCATCGTGAAGGATAGAAAGTTTCGATTGGATGCTTCTGATGGACTGAAGATCGATTTACTGTTTCTGCCAGTGAGGATTAACGTCCATCTCATTTCAACATTGAGTGATCGAAAGACAATCATTTGGGCAAAATCTACAATTGCAAAATTGCAACTAGTGGGTGGGGCTTCGATTAATTACTTCTCAATTCACGTAATATTGTTTGAGGACTTTCTTTTTCCCTTTAAAAATCGCCTGTTCTGTCACTCGATCACAACTCCAATGTATAGTGACCTAAAACGGACCCACACTTTAACCAATCACACGCGAGCGGGAGGTATAAATCTACTGAGGGCTACTTCACACGAGGGGCGTTTTACCCTTTTTTCCAGCGCAGGCGATTTGCATGTTGTGTCCGCTGTGCGTTCAGCAAAGAGGTGCCTGTACTAGTTTGGGGGCGTTTTTGCTATAATGGAAGGTATAGGAAGAGCGCAAAACGCTCACAAAACTGCTTTATGCGGTGATTGCGTTCACGTTTTTAAGAATTCATTGTATTTATTATTTTCCTTGTCAAAGAGTTCACTTCCTGACTTATGTCAGGGAGAGAATGACAAAACCGCTCGGGAAAAGCGCTGTTACCAAAAACGCAGCACGCAGTGGAGCATCGGGAGGGGAAAAAAAAGCGCACAAAATTGCAAATTGTTTCCGATTACGACATTAGATGTGAACGAGGCCTAACAGCGTTGTGAGAGCGGTTAAAGCACAACTGATCCGAAAGGGATATAAAGGCGGCTATATTTATTTCCTTTTAAAAAAAATGCACATTGCCTGGCTGCCCTGCTGATCCTCTGCCTCTAATACATTAAGCCATAGCCCCTGAACAAGCATGCAGCAGATCAGGTGCTCTGACTGAAGTGTGACTGGATTAGCTGCATGCTTGTTTCAGGTGTGTGATTCAGACACTACTGCAGCCAGAGAGATCAGCAGGGCTGCCAGGCAACTGGTATTGCTTAAAAGGAAATAAATATAGCAGCCTCCATCTCCCTCTCACTTCAGGTGTCCTTTAAGGGCCCACAGTTCACTCTCCCCCAGAAAACTAGGAGTGCGAGCCGGGGTCTCCAGACAGAAGTTCATGCACAGGCAGGATGGGATTTATCTCATTTGTTTGTTTCTGGGGTCAGGACATCAGCAGAAACAGAATTCACAGCTAAACTGCAAGTTAGCAGCCGGGCAGACGGTATCTGACCTGTGATCTGTCTTATCTCAGGACAGGCCTTGCACTTGTGACCTGCAGCAGCTCACGTCAACAGACAGGGTGGCAGATAAACCACTCAGAGAAGGGGGGAGTGTATTCGCTGGCATGAGTTCATGGCTCACGTCAGCAGATAGGGCGGCGGATAAACCACTCAGAGAGGGGGAGTGTATTCGCTGGCATGAGTCTGTATAACGTCAGCCAACACACAGGAGGGGCTTTCATAGCACAAGAAAAGTCACAATGCAAAGGGGCCGATTCACTGAGGTATCCCGGTGTGGATACAATATGGGCACTGCAACAACTACAGATGGTCAGTGAGATGCAAATTGCTCCAGCTTGCATGCAAATGTAATGCAAATTGCATGCAGTTTTGAACTGGGCGAATATTAGGTGGTTGGATTTGCTGCTCAGGCTGATCTGTAATGACTGTTTATTATGACAAATAATAATGCAATCGCAAACACGCCAATTTCTATCTATGCTCAGTACATGGGTTGCGATCATTGCGCATTTAGACAAGTTTCACGCCATGATCTTAAAGAGAAACTCCGACCAAGAATTGAACTTCATCCCAATCAGTAGCTGATACCCCCTTTTACATGAGAAATCTATTCCTTTTCATAAACAGACCATCAGGGGGCGCTGTATGGCTGATATTGTGGTGAAACCCCTCCCACAAGAAACTCTGAGGACCGTGGTACTCCTGGCAGTTTCCTGTCTGTGAACCTTGTTGCATTGTGGTAAATAGCTGTTTCCAACTGCCAAAAAAGCATGCAGCAGCTACATCACCTGCCAGCAGTAAAAATGTCACCATGTAATAAATGTCAGAATGTAAATCAGGGATTTAAAAGATTTTACAATGGGCAAACACTGAATTATTTATACATAATTATTGTAAAAATGAAGCACTTTTTTTTATTACATTAATTTCACTGGAGTGCCTCTTTAAGTTTCAACAGAGGGCAGAGGAAAAAAAATGCAGCAAAAATGTTTAAAAATTACCTGATTGCAAAAAAAATTTAAACAAAAATGATATAGTGCCGCAATTCCTGTGCGATTTTTTTTGTTTACAAAAAGCAGGAAAAATGTATCAGGACTGGCATTTGCGATCAGACGACATGGAAACGAAAATCGCATTGAACTCGTGGAAACGAGTTTCTTACTTTGTACAGCGCCACGGAACATGTCAGCGCTTTATAAATCAGAAACTCAGCGCTGCTTTCCATGAATTCGCACGCCGCTTCTCCTGCCAGCCAGTGGCGCCAAACTCCCAGCGACTCGTTTATCATGCCCAGAAAGAGAACAGCTGCAGGACACATCTGCTGTTTACAGCAAGTTCAGTTCCCCAAAATACTCCGAAAAAAAAAAAAAGGAAAACGCTTCTGGCTGAACGTCCGTCATTCCGCTGGCGTCAGGCGAGGAGGAGAATTTCTAAGAAACATCCAGCGAGGGCCAGAGCGTCTGAGTAATCCGGAGTCTCCCAGCTCAGGAACTTTCTACAGGCCGAGCTTTATAAACAGGATTACGGGAGACAGGCGCGCTGGTATGGGAATAACCGCGTTACATAACACAGCGACGCTGCCACATATACAACCAGCTGCGATTCTCTCGGGGGGCTAAGCAGGTCACCCGGGGTGCGGGGAGAGCGGAGGAGGCGGCACGCATGTCATGCAGGGTACACGTGTTACATAACACAGCGACGCTGCCACATATACAACACGCTGCGATTCTCTCCGGGGAAGAAGAGCTAAGCAGGTCACCTGGGGTGCGGGGGGAGCAGAGGAGGCGGCGCGCATGTTATGATGGGTACACACGCTACATTTTTCCATGTGATAGATGCATCAGATAGATAAAATCTGTCATGTCCGATATTGCTCCCGATCGTTTCTGCGCTAGATTTCTCATAGCAGTAAATGGAAAAAGATAATGAATGAAGATAAGAGAATAGAGTGCTGAATCGTTCCACAAAAACAATTGGGTCGGAGAATCGTTCGAAAAAAAAACGTAACGTGTGTACCCAGCATGATGCTGGGTTACAATTTTTCGTGTGATTCTCCGACCTGATCGTTTTTTGCGGCACGATTCCGCACTCAATTCTCTTATCTTCATTTGTTTTTCTTATTCACCGCAATGAGAAATCGAGCGCAGAAACGGAGCGATATTGGACATGAGGGATTTTATCTATCTGATCCATCTATCGCACGGAAAATTGTACCATGTGTACCCAGCATAAGACCGCGCACATTTAAAGGCGCCCATTAACCATCCAATTTCTTCAAACGATCGACCATCCAATTGATCAGAAACGATTGATTGAGCCCACAAATGGAGAGGAAAAAAAGGTAAGCAATCTGATCAGACTAAAAGAATCATTCAGATCAACATAAAATCGATAAAGCAATCGTTTGTTGACTGGCACCAGGCACCCTGTCCTATCAGCCATACAGTAGATCGTTCAGGAGATTGTACCCTAAAGGTGGCCACTAATGATCCAATCTTTTTCAACCAATCTTACCAAATCGATGTAGTAGAAGAGTAAACAGAGGGAGTATATTGAATGGATACTTCAGGCAGCCCCTTATATTACACAGAAAACATAAGATTGGATCATTAGTGACCACCTTCAGTTAGCAACACCGAAGATTTGTGGAGTCGAGGGCATCAGGATCTGTTTACCAGGCTGTTGAGTTATTTCAGGTGAACCCCCCCAGAGCGTCGGCATGTCCGATTTTGGGATGTGCAGCCCCCCTCACATTTCTAATTATAAAAAAAGTGCTCATGAAATAAATCCATAATAATAATAATAATAATAATAATAATAACTTGTAGTTAGAGACATTGCAGGACTACAGCTCCCAGCATGCCCTACCAGCTAGACAATGCACTAACTAAGCCAGGGCATTGGCATGTCATGCTGGTACTTGTAGTTCCCTGGCAGCGGGTGGTCTATAAGTTGTGGAAGTACACAGTAGAGGCAGAACTCTCCCATATGGGGGGGGGGGGTAGTTGTGGCAGTGGAGTGCTGGCGGCTGAGGGGTCTGGGAGTGAAGGGGATCCTGGGAATGCCCCCCCCCCTCTCCTCGGTGTTAAAGATCGCTCTGTGCTCAGCTATTCCTCCCAAAGAACAAACATGTTTACTCTGCAAGGAGTGGAAAAAGTTTCGGACTAGAGGAAGTTTCCGGCATAACAACGAGAGCTAAGAAAAACAACCTGTGCTGATGAGGCGAGGAGGAGACGTCTCCCTATTCCCACCTGTACAGCGCCGCGACTAACGAACGCTCAGAGACCTGCTGGGGGTGTAATAATCAGGAGCAGCACTGAGAACAATCGCAAAGAGGAGAAGTCTCCCTATTCCCACCTGTACAGGGCTGTCCCTAACGAAACTCCAACGCCTCTCGTGTGACTATCCTGACAGCGCAACACACAGGGTCGTTTGTGGGCCCGTAAAAATTGATTAGCAGTGTGTAATGACAGACCAGCAATGTGTAATGACAGACCAGCAATCAATTAGCAGTGTGTAATGACAGATCGGCAATTGATAAGTGGCATACAATGACAGATCAGCAGATCCATCAGTCGTGTGTGGGGCCAGGCAGGGACATGGGACGTAGCGAGATATATCATTTAGAAGTGAGATATAAATAAGACAGTGTAATAGGAGATACCGCAGGAATATGCTATATATATATCCCCCACAGTCCGGGTCACACTATTGGGCCTGCTAAGCTTCGGCCACGTCGGGTCACGATCTCACAACTGAACTACAGCCGAGAGGAAAGACCCCCAAACCTCTGCTGCAAAACCCCCAACCTGACACACGTCATCACCCCCCTGCACTGACCGGCACCCCAACCCTGCTGCATGCTCACACTGTACAACACACCTGCAGGTTGTGCGATTGTACAGACACGTGTACATCTCTGCTTCAGCAAGCAGCGCACGTAAAGTGTACCGGTCATTACACAGAGTACGGAATTAGTTATGTAATCTGTGCAGGAGATTAGGCAGGCAACGCCAACGGTGTCTAATACACAAGCAAGGCCGGCACCGCATGCTTAATGCAATTTACAGAACGGGTTACATCATTTGCGTAAAGCACAGTCAACTGAACGTGCGCTACCTGCACACAATGGGCTTGATTCACTAACTGGTGCAAACCTAGTTAGCACGCCTAAAGAGTTTGAGTGTGCTAACTAGGGTGCTAACCAGTTAGCACAGGCAGAGATCGTGCAGTGTGCCGAAAAGATCGCGCGGTGCGTCGTTATCGTCGCACCCTTCGCATGAAAAGTAACCCCCGGTGCCCTGGAAACATTGCACCCAGTGCAACCATAATGATGCATAGGGTGCAACGATAACGTAGAGTGAACACACCCTTCTGCATCTAACAAAACATCTATTGCCAATGTCTGATCATGAATGGCAGTCTGGAACCGCACCTCTAACATCGACTCTCACCGACCTCCGAGCGGCACAGCCTGGCTTACTCAGAATTGGATGCATTGGGCTCAATGGGAGTGAAAAACTGAATTGTAACGCCTAGAACTAAAAGGGTTTTTTTTTTTTTTAATCGGTACCCTTCAGCTATTTGATCCGCAATGTGCGGTCAAATACCTGATACTAACCCATAAATATAATAATGTATAAATAATCATATCTTCATCAATAAAAAGATAAATTGCACATAAAACAGACACCACTGCTATATGATCAATCAGTAAAAATTCTGTTCTGTTGAAAAATGTATTTCAGCCCTCAGAGTGTGATGCAGGTTTCGCTGCTCACTAGGCTGCTTCTTCAGGAGGTATCTTTGTCTGATGCACGTTTCGCGGCCATCTGTGCTGCTTCCTCAGGGTCTTTATGGATTTTCTGAAATATCTGCTCGGCATGTATATAAATTGCTGCGATCGTGAGGTCACTGAACTCTCTATAGGAATGTTACCCTATTGCTTTCAGGAGTAATACATGTCACTCCAAGGTGCAATATTCTACACCTTCTGTAACAGGCAATGCCATGATTACTAACACGGTATATTTTTAACTCTTGATGATGCAGACTTTGTAGGGATATATCTGTATCTAGCTATGTGCTGTTATTCTATTACTGACTTACATCCAACAATTTGCTATTTGGGAAAATATAAAGGTCTAAAAACCCCTGAAGCAGTGGCCAGCTGAGGCACGAAACAGGTCAGGCAAAGAGAATCTTGCAAGGATCCATAACTGTGGGTTAGAATGCATTTTCAGTTTCAGGGAGTTTTTACAGTTTTATTGCACAGCAATGATTTTATGAGATTCTTTAAAGAGATTTACCCTGTCTAATTCCCCCCTCATATGTGACTAATCACAAGTTGTAATATTATCCCACAGCTGTGTCAGCTGACTGCCATGGCAGAGCAGCTCATTAGTAAACACAGGATGTTAACCCTATGTCTGCTTCCATGAAAGCAGGGAGTAGACACGCAGCAGATTTATTGCAGGATGTGTATCAGATGTAACAAAGATTTTGCTGTTGCGTATCTTTCACAGCAGAGAGGAAGTTCTGAGTTCAGGTCCACTTGAAATAAGGCAGGGATGATTAAAATGGTGTTTTAGAAAAACTCTAAGGGCTGGTTCAGACGGACGTTTGGAGGCGTTGCGTTTGCTGGCGTCGCGTTCAGCAGCGTTCGTGTGCGTTTGGATGCGGTCGCGTTTTTTCTTCCCCTAGGGGGACATAAGCCGTCGCGGTTAACCTCCCCTGGAAGCTACATGTAGCTTCCAGGGGCTCCTTGAACGCCAGGGAAAATCGGGACCCGAACGCCGCGTTTGTGCAAACGCGCGTAAAAGCTTGGTACAAACGCTCCCATTCACTTGAATGGGAGCGTTTAACACCAAGCCCTGAACGCTGGCTGTAAACGCTCTGCAAGCGTCCGTCTGAACCAGCCCTAAGGGTCGCTACCAAGCATTAGAAGATCAGCATAGATAAAGTCCCCTGAATTCTAGGAGATAATAAATATTGCTCTCTCGTTTCAGTGCAATGCGCTTCCTCAGGGTTGGAGAGTATAATAAATTATCCAAATGCTTATCTATAGTACTGATCTGTTCTGATCAGGCATGCTGGTACTTGTAGTTTCTGTGTTGCAGATAATACATCTTCGGTTTAGCCGCTATCGCCTGCAGCGCACGATCTCATGCCTGACTTGTTTTCCCCATCCAGGTCGGTCACCTTCAGTTCACAAAGAGAAGCGTAGAAGGAATTCTTTGCTTGTCAGGTTTATGTGAGGTCAGCTCCTGATGGGAGCCGAAGTCTAAACCTCACAGAAGCATAACAACGGTGCAGATAGCGATCTCTAGAACGCCACCGCCAATATCAAACGCTTATTGTAATTCGGGAACCTGAGTTGTGTGTCCGTCACCACACTGGTAATTATCAGAGTAACCGTCTGTGGGTGATGACATCACTGCGCCGAAGGAATGAGAGAAACGCAACATTCACACATGTCTCCCTTTATAGATCGCTGCTTTATGCCAATACACACATCAGAGACGATTGTCTAATCTCAAGCCAAAATCTGGCATCGCTCCCAACTCAGTAACAAAACAAAAGAGTTCAAATAAACGTTCATAGTGAAGTAACCAACATAAACTAGACCAACTTATTTTCTGTAAGATATTGCAAGACACTAGTTGGAGGCTATGAACGCCTCTAAAGCCATACCGGGCCAACGGAACGCCCCAGGCGGCACGACAGGGCCAACGGAACGCCACGGGCGGCTCGAGAGAGACAACGGAACGCCACGGTGGGCCCGAGAGAGACAACGGATCGCCACGGGCGGCTCGAGAGAGACAACGGAACGCCACGGTGGGCCCGAGAGAGACAACGGATCGCCACGGGCGGCCCGAGAGAGACGACAACGGATCGCCACGGGCGGCCCGAGAGAGACGACAACGGATCGCCACGGGCGGCCCGAGAGAGACGACAACGGATCGCCACGGGCGGCCCGAGAGAGACGACAACGGATCGCCACGGGCGGCCCGAGAGAGACGACAACGGATCGCCACGGGCGGCCCGAGAGAGACGACAACGGATCGCCACGGGCGGCCCGAGAGAGACGACAACGGATCGCCACGGGCGGCCCGAGAGAGACGACAACGGATCGCCACGGGCGGCCCGAGAGAGACGACAACGGATCGCCACGGGCGGCCCGAGAGAGACGACAACGGATCGCCACGGGCGGCCCGAGAGAGACGACAACGGATCGCCACGGGCGGCCCGAGAGAGACGACAACGGATCGCCACGGGCGGCCCGAGAGAGACGACAACGGATCGCCACGGGCGGCCCGAGAGAGACGACAACGGATCGCCACGGGCGGCCCGAGAGAGACGACAACGGATCGCCACGGGCGGCCCGAGAGAGACGACAACGGATCGCCACGGGCGGCCCGAGAGAGACGACAACGGATCGCCACGGGCGGCCCGAGAGAGACGACAACGGATCGCCACGGGCGGCCCGAGAGAGACGACAACGGATCGCCACGGGCGGCCCGAGAGAGACGACAACGGATCGCCACGGGCGGCCCGAGAGAGACAACGGATCGCCACGGGCGGCCAGAGAGGGACAACGGAACGCCACGGGCGGCCAGAGAGGGACAACGGAACGCCACGGGCGGCCAGAGAGGGACAACGGAACGCCACGGGCGGCCAGAGAGGGACAACGGAACGCCACGGGCGGCCAGAGAGGGACAACGGAACGCCACGGGCGGCCAGAGAGGGACAACGGAACGCCACGGGCGGCCAGAGAGGGACAACGGAACGCCACGGGTGGCCAGAGAGGGACAACGGATCGCCACGGGTGGCCAGAGAGGGACAACGGATCGCCACGGAAGGCCAGAGGAGGGACAACGGATCGCCACTGGTGGCCCGAGAGAGACAACGGAATGCCACGGGGGGCCTGAGAGGGACAATGACTACCCAGCATAATACCCAGGCAAAAAAACAACACTTGTCATAACTTACCGAAGTCAAGGAACTGCTTCATAGAGAGCGGTGATGGTGAAAACCGGCTGAACCTCTCGATTTGTTTTGGCGCATTGGCCAACGCCGCATTTTTCAACAGGAAACGTGCGAACTTCATCTTCAGGACGGTCGTGGCGTTACTTCACCTATGGAAATAAGCAAAAATATTCATGAAAAATCAGCTTAAAATAGACAATGTATATGTGTCAATATACAATAGAATGCAACAGATCAACTGGGCAAAATACAACGTGCAGCAAACCAGAGCCTACAAATAACGCAAGGGGATATCCGATTGGCTGCCAAGAGAAACTAATCAAGAAAATAAGAGTCAAAGTGGAGCACTTCCCCAAAGCAACCACTGGGGGCTCTGGTTTCCTTTACAAAATAAATGTGACTACTCCAATGTTCTGCAACTATCAATAAATCAGCCCAGGAAACCTCTGTCCATTGGGAAACAAGCCACCCCCGCCACGTAACACCAATCCTTTGCTTGCTACACTGGCTCCCCATAAAATCCCTACACGACCTAGGCCCCGGATACCTGTAGGATTTGTTGTAACCAGGTCACTTGTCCCCACAACCTCAGATAATTTGACCAACCCCAGATTCCAACTAAAAACCTTTGGAGCCAGAACCTTCTGTCATGCTGCCCCTACCCTGTGGAATGCCTTGCTAAATGTAATCAAGACAGCTCCAACCCTGGACACGTTCAAATCAAAACGGAGAGGACTCCTGTGTAGTCTGGCATTTATGATCACATAACTTTTTCCCTGTACAGATCACTATGTACTGATCTGAGACAAGCTTATGTGCTTCGGGTCCTCAGGGAGTAAAATCACTTTACAAATGTTCCGTCGTTGTTCTCAGCTCACCAGGTGCCAATATCGGCCTTCATAGACTCCGATCCCCTACGCGACACCCACACTCACTAGGACTATTCTGCAACCACAAACAAATTATATAATAATGGAGATGAATACAGGACATGATGGTTAATGGGGCTTGAAGTCCAACGTCAGACATGTCCTACCACATAAAGCAGAGATAATGATTAATAGGACAAACATGTTTCTGGAATATGGCAGGAGCTACTCGCTGAGCAACAACTTTACAGCATGAAATACGCCACGGCCAGAGGAGTCAGGACAAGCAGAGAGCGACAGACATTAACCACATCAACAGCTGGAGTGCCAAGGTTAATCACTGTGAGCCAACACACAACATCGAATAATAGAGGTATATTTCTGAATTATCTCCCATGCATACTGACAGATTTGCTACAGAGGTTCTCAGTACTTCCTAGGGTGCAAAATACAAATACTTCCATCCCCTTCAGCCCCTGATATATCCATCAACAACTGTCTCCTGTGTTCCCCCACAGCCTGATGGGACAGGTCCTCTTCCCTCCTACTGTATCCTGTGCTCCCTCACCTCTTAGATTGTAAGCCTGATGGGACAGGTCCTCTTCCCTCCTACTGTATCCTGTGTTCCCTCACCTCTTAGATTGTAAGCCTGAAGGGACAGGTCCTCTTCCCCTCCTACTGTATCCTGTGTTCCCTCACCTCTTACATTGTATGCCTGATGAGACAGGTCCTCTTCCCCTCCTACTGTATCCTGTGTTCCCTCACCTCTTAGATTGTAAGCCTGAAGGGACAGGTCCTCTTCCCTCCTACTGTATCCTGTGTTCCCTCACCTCTTAGATTGTAACCTGATGGGACAGGTCCTCTTCCCTCCTACTATATCCTGTGTTACCCCACCTCTTACACTGTAAGCCTGATGGAACAGGTCCTCTTCCCTCCTACTCTATCCTATGTTACCCTACCTCTCGGATTGTAAGCCTGATGGGACAGGTCCTCTTCCCCTGCTGCTGCAGAGTACAGGCAGTGTCAGTAGGACTATAGCTAAGATGCCCCCCTATTTCTGTGCCTGGAGATAGCAGTATAGGTAAAGCACATCTAAGAGGACCAGTCATAGTAACTGAAATGCATAGATCATTGGGGAAGCTTTGTCTGGCGTTACATAAGAGGTGACACAACATCTCCAACAACCCCCCCCCCCCCCCACCATACAATGGGACAGTCAGTGTCCAGCTCCTCTTTGTCACAGCAGCAGATGGCAGGAGGTCGGAGCACAGCTGGGGGTGGGGGGGGGGGGGGGGGGGGGCTCAGGGTCTAGCTGATGGCCAGCAGGGACTATACAGACCTCTGGAGCCAACACTGCTCACCAGTCAGCAATGATGCACCTTACTCAGCAGCACTGGTCCTGGCACTGGGATAGGCAGCAGCCCTGCACCTGGCACTAGAATAAGCAGCAGTGGCACTAGGATAGGCAGCAGCCCTGCACCTAGCACTAGAATAAGCAGCACTGGCACTAGGATAGGCAGCAGCCCTGCACCTAGCACTAGAATAAGCAACACTGGCACTGGGATAGGAAGCAATCCTGCACCTGGAATTGGGATAGGAAGCCAAGGCACTAGGATAGGCAGAAGCACTGGGATAGGCAGTCCTGGCACTGGGATAGGCAGAAGCACTGGGATAGGCAGAAGCAGCACTGGACCTGGCACTGTAATAGGCAGCAGCCCTGGACCTGGCACTGGGAGGGATAGGCAGCAGCCCTGGCACTGGGAGGGATAGGCAGCAGCCCTGGCACTGGGAGGGATAGGCAGCCAAGGCACTAGGATAGGCAGAAGCACTGGGATAGGCAGAAGCACTGGGATAGGCAGAAGCAGCACTGGACCTGGCACTGTAATAGGCAGCAGCCCTGGACCTGGCACTGGGAGGGATAGGCAGCAGCCCTGGCACTGGGAGGGATAGGCAGCAGCCCTGGCACTGGGAGGGAGAGGCAGCAGCAGCTCTGGCACTGGGAGGGATAGGCAGCAGCAGCTCTGGCACTGGGAGGGATAGGCAGCAGCAGCTCTGGCACTGGGAGGGATAGGCAGCAGCCCTGGCACTGGGAGGGATAGGCAGCAGCCCTGGCACTGGGAGGGATAGGCAGCAGCCCTGGCACTGGGATAGGACGCAGCCCTGGCACTGGGAGGGATAGGCAGCAGCCCTGGCACTGGGAGGCATAGGCAGCAGCCCTGGCACTGGGAGGCATAGGCAGCAGCCCTGGCACTGGGAGGGATAGGCAGCAGCCCTGGCACTGGGAGGGATAGGCAGCAGCCCTGGCACTGGGAGGGATAGGCAGCAGCCCTGGCACTGGGAGGGATAGGCAGCAGCCCTGGCACTGGGAGGGATCGGCAGCAGCCCTGGCACTGGGAGGGATAGGCAGCAGCAGCTCTGGCACTGGGAGGGATAGGCAGCAGCAGCTCTGGCACTGGGAGGGATAGGCAGCAGCCCTGGCACTGGGAGGGATAGGCAGCAGCCCTGGCACTGGGAGGGATAGGACGCAGCCCTGGCACTGGGAGGGATAGGACGCAGCCCTGGCACTGGGAGGGATAGGACGCAGCCCTGGCACTGGGAGGGATAGGACGCAGCCCTGGCACTGGGAGGGATAGGACGCAGCCCTGGCACTGGGAGGGATAGGACGCAGCCCTGGCACTGGAAGGGATAGGACGCAGCCCTGGCACTGGGAGGGATAGGACGCAGCCCTGGCACTGGGAGGGATAGGACGCAGCCCTGGCACTGGGAGGGATAGGCAGCAGCCCTGGCACTGGGAGGGATAGGCAGCAGCCCTGGCACTGGAAGGTATAGGCAGCAGCCCTGGCACTGGGAGGGATAGGCAGCAGCCCTGGCACTGGGAGGGATAGGCAGCAGCCCTGGCACTGGGAGGGATAGGACGCAGCCCTGGCACTGGGAGGGATAGGACGCAGCCCTGGCACTGGGAGGGATAGGACGCAGCCCTGGCACTGGGAGGGATAGGATGCAGCCCTGGCACTGGGAGGGATAGGACGCAGCCCTGGCACTGGGAGGGATAGGACGCAGCCCTGGCACTGGGAGGGATAGGACGCAGCCCTGGCACTGGGAGGGATAGGACGCAGCCCTGGCACTGGGAGGGATAGGACGCAGCCCTGGCACTGGAAGGGATAGGACGCAGCCCTGGCACTGGGAGGGATAGGCAGCAGCCCTGGCACTGGGAGGGATAGGCAGCAGCCCTGGCACTGGGAGGGATAGGCAGCAGCCCTGGCACTGGGAGGGATAGGCAGCAGCCCTGGCACTGGGAGGGATAGGCAGCAGCCCTGGCACTGGGAGGGATAGGCAGCAGCCCTGGCACTGGGAGGGATAGGCAGCAGCCCTGGCACTGGGAGGGAGAGGCAGCAGCCCTGGCACTGGGAGGGAGAGGCAGCAGCCCTGGCACTGGGAGGGATAGGCAGCAGCCCTGGCACTGGGAGGGATAGGCAGCAGCCCTGGCACTGGGAGGGATAGGACGCAGCCCTGGCACTGGGAGGGATCGGCAGCAGCCCTGGCACTGGAAGGGATAGGACGCAGCCCTGGCACTGGGAGGGATAGGCAGCAGCCCTGGCACTGGGAGGGATAGGCAGCAGCCCTGGCACTGGGAGGGATAGGCAGCAGCCCTGGCACTGGAAGGGATAGGCAGCAGCCCTGGCACTGGGAGGGATAGGCAGCAGCCCTGGCACTGGGAGGGATAGGCAGCAGCCCTGGCACTGGAAGGGATAGGCAGCAGCCCTGGCACTGGGAGGGATAGGCAGCAGCCCTGGCACTGGGAGGGATAGGCAGCAGCCCTGGCACTGGGAGGGATAGGCAGCAGCCCTGGCACTGGGAGGGATAGGACGCAGCCCTGGCACTGGGAGGGATAGGACGCAGCCCTGGCACTGGGAGGGATAGGACGCAGCCCTGGCACTGGGAGGGATAGGACGCAGCCCTGGCACTGGGAGGGATAGGCAGCAGCCCTGGCACTGGGAGGGATAGGCAGCAGCCCTGGCACTGGGAGGGATAGGCAGCAGCCCTGGCACTGGAAGGTATAGGCAGCAGCCCTGGCACTGGGAGGGATAGGCAGCAGCCCTGGCACTGGGAGGGATAGGCAGCAGCCCTGGCACTGGGAGGGATAGGCAGCAGCCCTGGCACTGGGAGGGAGAGGCAGCAGCCCTGGCACTGGGAGGGATAGGCAGAAGCCCTGGCACTGGGAGGGATAGGCAGAAGCAGCTCTGGCACTGGGAGGGATAGGCAGCACTGGGAGGGATAGGCAGAAGCCCTGGCACTGGGAGGGATAGGCAGCAGCAGCCCTGGCACTGGGAGGGAGAGGCAGCAGCCCTGGCACTGGGAGGGATAGGCAGCAGCCCTGGCACTGGGAGGGATAGGCAGCAGCCCTGGCACTGGGAGGGATAGGCAGCAGCCCTGGCACTGGGAGGGATAGGCAGCAGCCCTGGCACTGGGAGGGATAGGCAGCAGCCCTGGCACTGGAAGGTATAGGCAGCAGCCCTGGCACTGGGAGGGATAGGCAGCAGCCCTGGCACTGGGAGGGATAGGCAGCAGCCCTGGCACTGGGAGGGAGAGGCAGCAGCCCTGGCACTGGGAGGGATAGGCAGAAGCCCTGGCACTGGGAGGGATAGGCAGAAGCAGCTCTGGCACTGGGAGGGATAGGCAGCACTGGGAGGGATAGGCAGAAGCCCTGGCACTGGGAGGGATAGGCAGCAGCAGCCCTGGCACTGGGAGGGAGAGGCAGCAGCCCTGGCACTGGGAGGGATAGGCAGCAGCCCTGGCACTGGGAGGGATAGGCAGCAGCCCTGGCACTGGGAGGGATAGGCAGCAGCCCTGGCACTGGGAGGGATAGGCAGCAGCCCTGGCACTGGGAGGGATAGGCAGCAGCCCTGGCACTGGAAGGTATAGGCAGCAGCCCTGGCACTGGGAGGGATAGGCAGCAGCCCTGGCACTGGGAGGGATAGGCAGCAGCCCTGGCACTGGGAGGGATAGGCAGCAGCAGCCCTGGCACTGGGAGGGATAGGCAGCACTGGGAGGGATAGGCAGCAGCAGCACTGGGATAGGCAGCACACACTGCTCTCTCTGTCTCACCTCCTCCCGGTTCCCGGTTCGCTCCTCTCGCACTCTGATCTCTCCACTCAGCAATCACTCTTATTATTCAGCTCCAGGGGGAGGGGCCCCGCCAGCCAGCTCCGCCCACCTCCTGCAAGAAGGAGGAGTCGCGCCGCCGGCTCCACTAATCCGCAGCAGAGAGTTTGGCACAAACAAGTGCGGGGCGCGCGCGGGGGGCGGGGCCGGCCGCTCATGTTGCCGGGCGCTCTCGCGGCGGAGGGGCAGCTGATTGGCTGGCGGTGGAGGAAGGGGGAGGAGACTGCAGCAGCTCGTGCACCGTGCTGTGGCGCACGTGCTGGCCCCTCCCCCCGCTCTGTGCTGAGGGGGAGGAGGTGGGTCTTCCGTGCGTTCCATTCACTCTGCGTTCCATTCACTCTCTGTGTGATAATAAAGAGTGTGTGTGTGGGGCGTGACCTGAGGCAGCCCAGCCGAGAGAGGTAACAGCAGGACACGGGCGTATGTATGAAGAATACAGCCTGCATGCATCTCTCCAGGGCAGAGTGCTGTACAGACGCGCCCCTCGGCTACAGCCTGCGCTCTGTCGTCATGGAGAAGGGAGGTGCGAAGCTACAGCATCCCCGGTGTACAATAATCCCCATACGCCTCCCAGCACTTCCTGCTGAGGGGGCGGAGAGTATGTATGAAGAATATCGCCTGCATGGATCACTTCAGGACGGAGTGCTGTACAGACAAGACAAGACAAATAACATTTATATTGCGCTTTTCTCCTTGCGGACTCAAAGCGCCAGAGCAGAGCAGCAGCCACTAGGGCGCGCTCTATTGGCAGTAGCAGAGTAAGGGAGACTTGCCCAAGGTCTCCTACTGAATTAGTGCTGGCTTACTGAACAGGCAGAGCCGAGATTCGAACCCTGGTCTCCTGTGTCAGAGGCAGAGCCCTTAACCATTACACCATCAGCCAACTGTACAGGCGCGCCGCTCAGCTACAGCCTGCGCTCTGTCATCATGGAGAAGGGGAGAGGCAAAGCCACAGCAACCCCTGGTACAATAAACCCCATACGCCTCCCAGCGCTTCCTGCTGAGGGGGCGGGGCATATGTATGAAGAATATCGCCTGCATGCATCTCTCCAGGGCAGAGTGCTGTACAGACACGCCCCTCGACTACAGACTGCGCTCTGTCGTCATGGAGATGGGCGGGGGAGCATCAAAGCCTCTGGTGGTGGGGTAGTAGGAGAATGATGCGCTTGGCAGAGATGTTCCGCTAGTCTCATCTCCCTGCGACGCATCGGGGCCGTCCAAACACACACTGGATTCTTAGCATAGGCGGCCCGGGCCACCACTGGCCCCCATGGAATGTCACCTGTGTGTGCTGACAGTGCAGCATGGCGTGTGTTCACAAGGTTTGCAGTGCAGCGGGGAATGTAGCTTTAGGTTAGTGGTGCGATGTAACGGTGTGCGCCGGTGTAACGCACTGCAGAGCACCACCCATGCAACAGTCACAGTGCGATGTAACGGTGTGCGCCGGCGTAACGCGCTACAGCGCACCACCCATGCAACAGTCACAGTGCGATGTAACGGTGTGCGGCGGTGTAACGCACTGCAGCGCACCACCCCTGCAACAGTCACAGTGCGATGTAACAGTGTGCAGCGGCGTAACGCACTGCAGAGCACCACCCATGCAACAGTCACAGTGCGATGTAACGGTGTGCGCTGGCGTAACGCACTGCAGCGCACCACCCATGCAACAGTCACAGTGCGATGTAACAGTGTGCAGCGGCGTAACGCACTGCAGAGCACCACCCATGCAACAGTCACAGTGCGATGTAACGGTGTGCGGCGGTGTAACGCACTGCAGCGCACCACCCCTGCAACAGTCACAGTGCGATGTAACAGTGTGCAGCGGCGTAACGCACTGCAGAGCACCACCCATGCAACAGTCACAGTGCGATGTGACAGTGTGCAGCGGTGTAACGCACTGCAGAGCACCACCCCTGCAACAGTCACAGTGCGATGTAACAGTGTGCAGCGGCGTAACGCGCTGCAGAGCACCACCCATGCAACAGTCACAGTGCGATGTAATGTTGTGCGCCGGTGTAACGCGCTGCAAAAGCACCACCCATGCAACAGTCACAGTGCGATGTAACGGTGTGCGGCGGTGTAACGCGCTGCAGCGCACCACCCATGCAACAGTCACAGTGCGATGTAACGGTATGCGCCGGTGTAACGCGCTGCAGAGCACCACCCATGCAACAGTCACAGTGCAATGTAACGGTGTGCGTCGGCGTAACGCGCTGCAGAGCACCACCCATGCAACAGTCACAGTGCGATGTAACGGTGTGCGGCGGCGTAACCCACTGCAGAGCACCACCCATGCAACAGTCACAGTGCGATGTAACGGTGTGCGGCGGTGTAACGCACTGCAGCGCACCACCCATGCAACAGTCACAGTGCGATGTAACGGTGTGCGCCGGTGTAACGCGCTGCAGAGCACCACCCATGCAACAGTCACAGTGCGATGTAACGGTGTGCGGCGGTGTAACGCACTGCAGCGGACCACCCATGCAACATTCACAGTGTGATGTAACGGTGTGCGGCGGTGTAACGCACTGCAGCGCACCACCCATGCAACAGTCACAGTGCGATGTAACGGTGTGCGGCTGCGTAACGCACTGCAGCGCATCACCCATGCAACAGTCACAGTGCAATGTAATGGTGTGCGCCGGTGTAACGCGCTGCAGAGCACCACCCCTGCAATAGTCACAGTGCGATGTAACGGTGTGTGGCGGTGTAACGCGCTGCAGAGCACCACCCATGCCACAGTGCGATGTAACGGTGTGCGGCTGCGTAACGCGCTGCAGAGCACCACCCATGCAACAGTCACAGTGCGATGTAACGTCGTGCGCCGGTGTAACACGCTGCAGAGCACCACCCATGCAACAGTCACAGTGCGATGTAACGGTGTGCGGCGGTGTAACGCACTGAAGCGCACCACCCATGCAACAGTCACAGTGCGATGTAACGGTGTGCGGCGGTGTAACGCACTGCAGCGCACCACCCCTGCAACAGTCACAGTGCGATGTAATGGTATGCGGCGGTGTAACGCGCTGCAGAGCTTTCCTGATCACTGTGAGCCGAGCCTAAAGGACACCTGAAAAGAGAGGTATATGGAGGCTGCCATATGTATTTCCTTTTAAACAATGCAGATTGCCTGGCTGTCCTGCTGATGCTCTGCCTCTAATTCGCTTAACCCTAGCCCCTGAACAAGCATGCAGCAGATCAGATGACTGAATTGTGACTGGATTAGCTGTATGCTTGTTTCTGATGTGTGATTCAGCCACTACTGCAGAGAGATCAGCAGGGCAGCCAGGCAACTGGTATTGTTTAACAGGAAATAAGTATGGCAGCCTCCATATCCCTCTCTCTTTTCAGGTGAGATTTAAAGGAACCTGAAAAAACCTGTCCTGCGCAGGTGCTAGGTGCCCTAGGTGCGCGCGAACAAGATGCAGGCGCAGTGGATGTCGACTTGCAGGTTGGCGATCATGAAACAGACATGGTGGTGGTGGGGGGGGGCAGAGGATCATTTGGTAATGGCGCAGGCACAGAGCGGCTGCAGGGGGATGGCAGAAGCCACAGGTAAGTGAAACTTTTTTTTGTCAAGCCGGTTCACATCTGCGTTTCGAGCCAAACGGATCCGGTGAGCGGATCTGGTCTCTGCTTCACCGGATCCGGATGGCTCTGTGCACACTGCCGAATGGAAGTGAAAACGGATCTGATCAACGATTGATCGGATCAATTTTCAATACGTTTTGCTGGCTTGAATACATACCTAATCTTCAGTAGCAGTCGGCGGTAGAGGCTTCCTCTTCTTCCGCTGTGACTACACAGCGCGTCATGTGACTAGTCACATGACGTGGAAGAAGACGGAATCCTCTTCCGCCGGCTGCTACAGAAGATCAGGTATGTATAAACCTTCCCTCACCCACCCTCCCGTCGGCATATCCCTCCCATCCCCCGTGGAACGGTCTGTTTCCTCACTAGTGTGAATAAACGTTCTGTCTCCCATTGCCCCAATGCTGCTGCATTATTTGTCTGGATCCGTTCCGCTGGGCAGAACGGTCCGGAAAATTAGGGCCTGCAGCAATTTTTTGATCCAGGGACCGGAACGTACGGAACGTATCCGCACCAACAGACGTATGTGAACAGTCCAATAGGTTAACATTGGGTCCTTTCACATCCGTTCCGTTTGTACAGTATACGTTCCGGCTCCGATCCGCAAAAAAACGCAGATGTGAGCCGAGCCTTACTCCAGATATAAACAAGGGCAATCAGAGTACATTAATACCTTGTGTAGATTCCCTATTACTTTCCTAGCATTACAGAAGACCACCTGCTCTGCCCACCACAGAAAGGACACCCTGAGTCCTCATTCACAGGAAGACATCCCCTCTGGGCAGTGTTACCATATGAAAGACCACCCCTCCCCCCCCATGCAGCCATGCAAGTCAGTGGATCCCCTGTGTTTACATATAAATGCTTCTCACATGAGATGCAAGCCAGGCTAATACACCCACTCTGTACTGATCTGACAGATGTTTCACCAGCTTTCATGCAGTCTGAGGATTGGCTTTATCATACCTCCCAACTTTTTGAGATGAGAAAAAGGGACACTTAAGCCACACCCCTAATCACGCCCCCGTCACACCCCTAGTCACGCATACTATAAAGATTTCATAAGAAAAATATATTTCTGTACCGTGTTAGCCAAACAATATAAGTAGGTAGAAAAAAACACTAGGACTACATCCCAGAAAGCTTGCATTATTTAACGTTATCAGTTAGCCATTAAAAGGTATTACTTTTACAAGACTTTGTTTTTTTTCTACCTGCATATAAGAAAAATATATTTTATATATTTCAAACCACACTGGTCCTTCCTATCCTGGTTCATTTTCCTGCATATTAACATTTTAAAATTAGTAATATATCAATTTAAACGATGGGAATAAAGTTTGGAGTCAAACACATTTTTTAGGAGATTATATATATTTTCACAGAAAGAGGGACAAAGTCCTGAAAGAGGGACAAATGAGGAGGAAACAGGGACAGAGGGACAGGGCTCCCAAAGAGGGACTATTAAGCCACGCCCCTAGTCACGCATACCATAAAGATTTCATAAGAAACATATGTTGTTTTATAATTCAATCCACACTGGTCCTTTCTATCCGGGTTCATTTTCCTTCATATTAACATTTTAAAATTAGTAATATATCAATGTAAAGAATGGGAATAATGTTTAGAGTCAAGCAAACACATTTTTTTAGTAGAGAAATATCTATATTTACATAGAAAGAGGGACAAAGTCCTGAAAGAGGGACAAAGTCCTGAAAGAGGGACAAATGAGGAGGAAAGAGGGACAGAGGGACAGGGCTCCCAAAGAGGGACAGTTGGGAGCTATGCTTTAATAGAATACAATTAGCATGAATTCAGAATTGTAAGGCCTGGCTCACCTTGGTACTCAGGCCTCATTCACACCTAGAAATGAAAATGCAAGCGTTTTGCATTTTTGTGCATGTTTTTTCCTCCCGCACGCCACTGCGTGCTGCGTTTTTTGAAAAAGCACTTTTTCAGAGCAGTTTTGTAATTCACTCCCTGACGCAAGTCAGGAAGTGAACTCTTTGGCCCGGAAAAAAATAAATACAATGGGCTTGATTCACAAAGCGGTGCAAAGTGTTTGCACGCTGGTGAAAAGCCCTTTATCACGCCTAAACTCAGTTTAGGCGTGAAAAAAAGAAACTTGCACAAAATTCCCGCACGCAACACTTTGCGCCCATTAAACCCTATGGGCGCTGCATGCGCGATTGAGCGCCGGGCTTTGCGCGCGATCAGCAGCACAAAGTGGTGATAACTCAGCTAGTGCAAAGGTTATCATCCCTAAAGTCTTTTAGGCGTGATAACTGGGCTATCACCGCATTGCTAATCAGGCCCAATGTATTTATTCTAAAAAATGCGAACGCAATTGCTGCACAAAGCAGTTTTATGAGCGTTTAGCGCTCTTCCTATACCTTCCATTATAGCAAAATCACCTAAAAAATGTTCAAGGCACCGCGCTGATATTGAACCTTCTCATAGAGATTCATTGCACAAGCATTTTGTGGGCGATTTTGAAAATCGCCTGTGCTGGAAAAAAGGGCAAAAACGCCCATAGTGTGAGCGAGCCCTAAGAATGGTCTGCTAAACAGACTGGATCCTAACGAAGGTGAATGGATCCCTAAGTTATCAACAGGATCCATTCTCATTGCTCCATTAGAACAGATCTGTTCAGCATGGACCGGTAGTCAGGAGTGGTTGCGATAATTTGGGAGTGACGGACGCATCGCATTGTCAGAACAGATCATAAACTGATGCCCAATAAAAACTGATAACTTCCACAGATCAGTTTTCATCCGGATCAGCTTCTGATCCATCCAGTATGAACCGAGCCGAGCCTTAATGTCGGATTGACCAACCCTAGTGCAGTGTACAGCCTGAGCTCAAAGCTTTTAGGCTTCATTCACACCATTTAGGACAGATGACCACGCAATCGGAACGCGTACGATTGCACGTTATCTGTGCCGCTATCCGCTGCACATCCTAATCACTACAGTGAATGAGTCAGTGCTGCGCTTCCCAAAACATGCATGCAGCAGTGTGATTGCGTCGCAGTACTGCGCAGCACATTAGATCAGAATGGCAGAAGTGCCGTCTATGCCCGTCTGCCGTTCTTGGGTGTCGCACACGACATGCGCTGCCAAAGTGCGCTCGACAACGCGTATGATGTGAGCAAGGCCTTACTAGAATCTTTATTTTTCCTTTAATGTAAAACTGACAGCGTGTTTGAATGATGATGTACTTGTAGGACAGCGCTGGATCCCCGAGGCTGAAGAGGGCGAGGAAAGCCTCATTAGGACCCAGAGGTTCCCCCTCCTGAGGTAAGTACCCCCCAGGGGCAGTTTTCTTCCTTACAGGTGTTCTTCAAAGATCTGGGAAAGAATAACATCCCCACTAGGAATGTATAGAGGAATAAGAGACCGGAAAGCCCTCCTACTAAAAAGCAATGCTCAGTGTAATTTGCCTTCTTGAGGCCGGTTTTACGCCATTTTTTTGTGCTGTGTTTACACTATGCGTTTCGTCCATGCACTGTGCATTGACGGCGGAGCTTGCGGTAACGTGCTGCTGTCCTTGCGTCAGCACGGATACTTCTGGTGCACCGCAAGGGACTGCAGTAAGTGTGAAAGTCTCCAAAGACTTTCATTGTTTTGCGGACTCTTGCAGCAAAATAGGATAACACTACACAGGTTCACCCTGCTGGTGTAAAAGGGGGCCTAAAACAGAATACACTGAGCAAAGCATAAGTAGGGGGAACAGTTGTGCCTCACTCCAGTAACAATCTAAGGCCTCGTTCACACTGGGGGGCGATTGCTGCACTTGCTGCTGTGCCTCACCCCAGTAATAATCTAAGGCCTGGTTCACACTGGGGGGCGATTGCTACACTTGCTGCGGTGCCTCACTCCAGTAATAATCTAAGGCCTGGTTCACACTGGGGGGCAATTGCTGCACTTTCTGCTGTGCCTCACTCCAGTAATAATCTAAGGCCTGGTTCACACTGGGGGGCGATTGCTGCACTTTCTGCTGTGCCTCACTCCAGTAATAATCTAAGGCCTGGTTTACACTGGGGGGCGATTGCTGCACTTGCTGCGGTGCCTCACTCCAGTAATAATCTAAGGCCTGGTTCACACTGGGGGGCGATTGCTGCACTTGCTGCTGTGCCTCACCCCAGTAACAATGTAAGGCCTGATTCACACTGCTGCACTTGCTGATCGGCAAAGCTCTTGTGCAGTGTCACCTTATGAGCGTGTTCTCACAGCAGCATGGGGATTTGTGGAAAATCTAAATCTAGCTGCATCTACCATTTTTCAGAGCGATTCTGCAGTGTACAAAAATGCACATTCCTTTAAAAATCGCTCTCAGAATCACAATTGCTTAGCATGCTTTGCAGTGGGAGCTTCGGATTCTTATATATGTATATTTGAGAAAGAAACTGACAGCAGAGCAGTTTACAAATCACATTACAGAGCGGTGAATGCCCCAGAAGTCTTGTATCTTGTGACTCCAATACAGCTTGTTGCTGCACAGCTCCTGAGGGCCCGGTCCTTTTTTACTATTGTGGCCCTGAGACCTCCCCCTCCCGAGGTAGGTATCCACCAGAGGGCTTTGTACAGGTACAGGTTCTCTTTAAAGGACACCCGAACTGACATGTGACATGATGAGATAGACATGTGTATGTATAGTGCCTAGCACACTAATAACTATGCTGTGTTCCTTTTTTTCTTTCTCTGCCTGAAAGAGTTAAATATCACGTATGTAAGTGGCTGACTCCGCCCCGACTCAGACAGGAAGTGACTACAGTGTGACCCTCGCTGATAAGAAATTCCCCTTTTTATCTCTTTCCTGCTCTCAGAAGCCATTTTCTGCTTGGAAAGTGTTTTATAGTTGGAATTTCTTATCAGTGAGGGTCACACTGCAGTCACTTCCTGTCTGAGTCAGGACTGAGTCAGCCACTTACATACCTGATATTTAACTCTTTCAGACAGAGAAAGAAAAAAAGGAACACATCATAGTTATTTGTGTGCTAGGCACTGTACATACCCATGTCTATCTCATCATGTCACATGTCAGTTCGGGCATCCTTTAATGTCTAGCTGAACATGGTTTAGTGCAGGCTTTCCAAACTGTACGTTCCTTCTTCAGGCATCTTACAGAACCTCACCCTGCATCATATGTCTGGAGAAGAAACCATTGTTTGCAAAGCTGAAATTGTGAACATATTTGTAATAATCAATCAATCGTCACTTGCCTCATAGAGCAGCCTGCTGACCGTGTCTCCTCCAATAGGCCTCGTTCTTCTCTGACCCTTCAGCCACTTCTGCCCCTTTATATGAGGGGGGGGGGGGGGGATTCTCCTGCAGGTTCTGACAAGTCTAGACATGTGTCTGCCCTCCCCATGTGCACTTCTCTGTCCGAGACCCCAGACATACTCAGGTCTAATGCTAGACACACACCATTCAATTTCCCAGACAATCGATGAGACAAAACAGTTATCTCCAACATGTCTGATCAGCTTTTCCGATCACTACTACACAAAATCCATCCCTTTATCAATCGGACGCTGATTGGGCATGTCAGAAATAATCGCTTTGACTCTGATGATTGCTCGGGAAATTGAATGGTGTGTACGGAAGACGTCGCTATAGAAATAATAAATATTGATAATGAATTCACCGGCTGGGTATTGGCTGGCGCTGTCAGTGTCGCTATATATCCAGCGTGTCAGATCTGTAGGCGACATTTTTTTGTGGTTTCTTTTGAAATGAAACGATCCTAGGGATGAAAATAAGTGTGAAAGCATCCTAGAGACAAGTCCTCCATAAGTACCCTGAGAGCGGCACTTGCCACAGACGCCCTCTGCACCTGCTGTGGCCACAGTGCAAATGTAACTATCCTAGTGATGAGAATAAGTGTGAAAGCATCCTAGAGACAAGTCCTACATAATTACCCTGAGAGCGACACTTGCCACAGACCGCTGCACCTGCTGTGGCCACAGTGCAAATGTAACTATCCTAGTGATGAGAATAAGTGTGAAAGCATCCTAGAGACAAGTCCTCCATAATTACCCTGAGGACTTGTCACTTGTCTCTCACTTGCCACAGACGCCCTCTGCACCTGCTGTGGCCACAGTGCAAATGTAACTATCCTAGTGATGAGAATAAGTGTGAAAGCATCCTAGAGACAAGTCCTCCATAATTACCCTGAGAGCGGCACTTGCCACAGACGCACGCTGCACCTGCTGTGGCCACAGTGCAAATGTAACTATCCTAGTGATGAGAATAAGTGTGAAAGCATCCTAGAGACAAGTCCTACATAATTACCCTGAGAGCGGCACTTGCCACAGACGCACGCTGCAGCTGCTGTGGCCACAGTGCAAATGTAACTATCCTAGTGATGAGAATAAGTGTGAAAGCATCCTAGAGACAAGTCCTACA
The DNA here is from genome assembly GCF_040937935.1 of Hyperolius riggenbachi. Classification (NCBI taxonomy): domain Eukaryota; kingdom Metazoa; phylum Chordata; class Amphibia; order Anura; family Hyperoliidae; genus Hyperolius; species Hyperolius riggenbachi. The sequence continues at coordinate 5,525,984 of NC_090650.1, forward strand.
TAATTACCCTGAGAGCGGCACTTGCCACAGACGCACGCTGCAGCTGCTGTGGCCACAGTGCAAATGTAACTATCCTAGTGATGAGAATAAGTGTGAAAGCATCCTAGAGACAAGTCCTACATAATTACCCTGAGAGCGGCACTTGCCACAGACGCACGCTGCAGCTGCTGTGGCCACAGTGCAAATGTAACTATCCTAGTGATGAGAATAAGTGTGAAAGCATCCTAGAGACAAGTCCTACATAATTACCCTGAGAGCGGCACTTGCCACAGACGCACGCTGCAGCTGCTGTGGCCACAGTGCAAATGTAACTATCCTAGTGATGAGAATAAGTGTGAAAGCATCCTAGAGACAAGTCCTACATAATTACCCTGAGAGCGGCACTTGCCACAGACGCACGCTGCAGCTGCTGTGGCCACAGTGCAAATGTAACTATCCTAGTGATGAGAATAAGTGTGAAAGCATCCTAGAGACAAGTCCTACATAATTACCCTGAGAGCGGCACTTGCCACAGACGCCCTCTGCACCTGCTGTGGCCACAGTGCAAATGTAACTATCCTAGTGATGAGAATAAGTGTGAAAGCATCCTAGAGACAAGTCCTACATAATTACCCTGAGAGAGGCACTTGCCACAGACGCACGCTGCACATGCTGTGGCCGCAGTGCAAATGTAACTATCCTAGTGATGAGAATAAGTGTGAAAGCATCCTAGAGACAAGTCCTACATAATTACCCTGAGAGCGGCACTTGCCACAGACGCACGCTGCAGCTGCTGTGGCCACAGTGCAAATGTAACTATCCTAGTGATGAGAATAAGTGTGAAAGCATCCTAGAGACAAGTCCTACATAATTACCCTGAGAGCGGCACTTGCCACAGACGCACGCTGCAGCTGCTGTGGCCACAGTGCAAATGTAACTATCCTAGTGATGAGAATAAGTGTGAAAGCATCCTAGAGACAAGCCCTACATAATTACCCTGAGAGCGGCACTTGCCACAGACGCCCTCTGCACCTGCTGTGGCCACAGTGCAAATGTAACTATCCTAGTGATGAGAATAAGTGTGAAAGCATCCTAGAGACAAGTCCTCCATAATTACCCTGAGAGCGGCACTTGCCACAGACGCACGCTGCACCTGCTTTGGCCACAGTGCAAACGTAACTATCCTAGTGATGAGAATAAGTGTGAAAGCATCCTAGAGACAAGTCCTACATAATTACCCTGAGAGCGGCACTTGCCACAGACGCACGCTGCAGCTGCTGTGGCCACAGTGCAAATGTAACTATCCTAGTGATGAGAATAAGTGTGAAAGCATCCTAGAGACAAGTCCTACATAATTACCCTGAGAGCGGCACTTGCCACAGACGCACGCTGCAGCTGCTGTGGCCACAGTGCAAATGTAACTATCCTAGTGATGAGAATAAGTGTGAAAGCATCCTAGAGACAAGTCCTACATAATTACCCTGAGAGCGGCACTCGCCACAGACGCACGCTGCACCTGCTGTGGCCACAGTGCAAATGTAACTATCCTAGTGATGAGAATAAGTGTGAAAGCATCCGTGAGACAAGCCCTACATAATTACCCTGAGAGCGGCACTTGCCACAGACGCACGCTGCAGCTGCTGTGGCCACAGTGCAAATGTAACTATCCTAGTGATGAGAATAAGTGTGAAAGCATCCTAGAGACAAGTCCTACATAATTACCCTGAGAGCGGCACTTGCCACAGACGCACGCTGCAGCTGCTGTGGCCACAGTGCAAATGTAACTATCCTAGTGATGAGAATAAGTGTGAAAGCATCCTAGAGACAAGTCCTACATAATTACCCTGAGAGCGGCACTTGCCACAGACGCACGCTGCAGCTGCTGTGGCCACAGTGCAAATGTAACTATCCTAGTGATGAGAATAAGTGTGTGAAAGCATCCTAGAGACAAGTCCTACATAATTACCCTGAGAGAGGCACTTGCCACAGACGCACGCTGCAGCTGCTGTGGCCACAGTGCAAATGTAACTATCCTAGTGATGAGAATAAGTGTGAAAGCATCCTAGAGACAAGTCCTACATAATTACCCTGAGAGCGGCACTTGCCACAGACGCCCTCTGCACCTGCTGTGGCCACAGTGCAAATGTAACTATCCTAGTGATGAGAATAAGTGTGAAAGCATCCTAGAGACAAGTCCTACATAATTACCCTGAGAGAGGCACTTGCCACAGACGCACGCTGCACATGCTGTGGCCGCAGTGCAAATGTAACTATCCTAGTGATGAGAATAAGTGTGAAAGCATCCTAGAGACAAGTCCTACATAATTACCCTGAGAGCGGCACTTGCCACAGACGCACGCTGCAGCTGCTGTGGCCACAGTGCAAATGTAACTATCCTAGTGATGAGAATAAGTGTGAAAGCATCCTAGAGACAAGTCCTACATAATTACCCTGAGAGAGGCACTTGCCACAGACGCACGCTGCACATGCTGTGGCCGCAGTGCAAATGTAACTATCCTAGTAATGAGAATAAGTGTAAAAGCATCCTAGAGACAAGTCCTACATAATTACCCTGAGAGCGGCACTTGCCACAGACGCACGCTGCAGCTGCTGTGGCCACAGTGCAAATGTAACTATCCTAGTGATGAGAATAAGTGTGAAAGCATCCTAGAGACAAGTCCTACATAATTACCCTGAGAGCGGCACTTGCCACAGACGCACGCTGCAGCTGCTGTGGCCACAGTGCAAATGTAACTATCCTAGTGATGAGAATAAGTGTGAAAGCATCCTAGAGACAAGTCCTACATAATTACCCTGAGAGCGGCACTTGCCACAGACGCACGCTGCAGCTGCTGTGGCCACAGTGCAAATGTAACTATCCTAGTGATGAGAATAAGTGTGAAAGCATCCTAGAGACAAGTCCTACATAATTACCCTGAGAGCGGCACTTGCCACAGACGCCCTCTGCACCTGCTGTGGCCACAGTGCAAATGTAACTATCCTAGTGATGAGAATAAGTGTGAAAGCATCCTAGAGACAAGTCCTACATAATTACCCTGAGAGAGGCACTTGCCACAGACGCCCTCTGCACCTGCTGTGGCCACAGTGCAAATGTAACTATCCTAGTGATGAGAATAAGTGTGAAAGCATCCTAGAGACAAGTCCTACATAATTACCCTGAGAGCGGCACTTGCCACAGACGCACGCTGCAGCTGCTGTGGCCACAGTGCAAATGTAACTATCCTAGTGATGAGAATAAGTGTGAAAGCATCCTAGAGACAAGTCCTACATAATTACCCTGAGAGCGGCACTTGCCACAGACGCCCTCTGCACCTGCTGTGGCCGCAGTGCAAATGTAACTATCCTAGTGATGAGAATAAGTGTGAAAGCATCCTAGAGACAAGTCCTACATAATTACCCTGAGAGCGGCACTTGCCACAGACGCCCTCTGCACCTGCTGTGGCCGCAGTGCAAATGTAACTATCCTAGTGATGAGAATAAGTGTGAAAGCATCCTAGAGACAAGTCCTACATAATTACCCTGAGAGCGGCACTTGCCACAGACGCACGCTGCAGCTGCTGTGGCCACAGTGCAAATGTAACTATGAACTCCAATGATTTGAGAAAGGCACTCCACAGGCTTCAAACTTGCGTTTGTTTATTGAGCAAAAGACACACATGTAACTATCCTAGTGATGAGAATAAGTGTGAAAGCATCCTAGAGACAAGTTCTCCATAATTACCCTGAGAGAGGCACTTGCCACAGACGCACGCTGCACCTGCTGTGGCCACAGTGCAAATGTAACTATCCTAGTGATGAGAATAAGTGTGTGAAAGCATCCTAGAGACAAGTCCTACATAATTACCCTGAGAGCGGCACTTGCCACAGACGCACGCTGCACCTGCTGTGGCCACAGTGCAAATGTAACTATCCTAGTGATGAGAATAAGTGTGAAAGCATCCTAGAGACAAGTTCTCCATAATTACCCTGAGAGAGGCACTTGCCACAGACGCTCTCTGCACCTGCCTTGGCCACAGTGCAAATGTAACTATCCTAGTGATGAGAATAAGTGTGAAAGCATCCTAGAGACAAGTCCTCCATAATTACCCTGAGAGCGGCACTTGCCACAGACGCACGCTGCACCTGCTGTGGCCACAGTGCAAATGTAACTATCCTAGTGATGAGAATAAGTGTGAAAGCATCCTAGAGACAAGTCCTCCATAATTACCCTGAGAGCGGCACTTGCCACAGACGCACGCTGCACCTGCTGTGGCCGCAGTGCAAATGTAACTATCCTAGTGATGAGAATAAGTGTGAAAGCATCCTAGAGACAAGTCCTACATAATTACCCTGAGAGCGGCACTTGCCACAGACGCACGCTGCAGCTGCTGTGGCCACAGTGCAAATGTAACTATCCTAGTGATGAGAATAAGTGTGAAAGCATCCTAGAGACAAGTCCTACATAATTACCCTGAGAGCGGCACTTGCCACAGACGCACGCTGCAGCTGCTGTGGCCACAGTGCAAATGTAACTATCCTAGTGATGAGAATAAGTGTGAAAGCATCCTAGAGACAAGCCCTACATAATTACCCTGAGAGCGGCACTTGCCACAGACGCCCTCTGCACCTGCTGTGGCCACAGTGCAAATGTAACTATCCTAGTGATGAGAATAAGTGTGAAAGCATCCTAGAGACAAGTCCTCCATAATTACCCTGAGAGCGGCACTTGCCACAGACGCACGCTGCACCTGCTTTGGCCACAGTGCAAACGTAACTATCCTAGTGATGAGAATAAGTGTGAAAGCATCCTAGAGACAAGTCCTACATAATTACCCTGAGAGCGGCACTTGCCACAGACGCACGCTGCAGCTGCTGTGGCCACAGTGCAAATGTAACTATCCTAGTGATGAGAATAAGTGTGAAAGCATCCTAGAGACAAGTCCTACATAATTACCCTGAGAGCGGCACTTGCCACAGACGCACGCTGCAGCTGCTGTGGCCACAGTGCAAATGTAACTATCCTAGTGATGAGAATAAGTGTGAAAGCATCCTAGAGACAAGTCCTACATAATTACCCTGAGAGCGGCACTCGCCACAGACGCACGCTGCACCTGCTGTGGCCACAGTGCAAATGTAACTATCCTAGTGATGAGAATAAGTGTGAAAGCATCCTAGAGACAAGTTCTCCATAATTACCCTGAGAGAGGCACTTGCCACAGACGCTCTCTGCACCTGCCTTGGCCACAGTGCAAATGTAACTATCCTAGTGATGAGAATAAGTGTGAAAGCATCCTAGAGACAAGTCCTCCATAATTACCCTGAGAGCGGCACTTGCCACAGACGCACGCTGCACCTGCTGTGGCCACAGTGCAAATGTAACTATCCTAGTGATGAGAATAAGTGTGAAAGCATCCTAGAGACAAGTCCTCCATAATTACCCTGAGAGCGGCACTTGCCACAGACGCACGCTGCACCTGCTGTGGCCACAGTGCAAATGTAACTATCCTAGTGATGAGAATAAGTGTGAAAGCATCCTAGAGACAAGTTCTCCATAATTACCCTGAGAGAGGCACTTGCCACAGACGCTCTCTGCACCTGCCTTGGCCACAGTGCAAATGTAACTATCCTAGTGATGAGAATAAGTGTGAAAGCATCCTAGAGACAAGTCCTCCATAATTACCCTGAGAGCGGCACTTGCCACAGACGCACGCTGCACCTGCTGTGGCCACAGTGCAAATGTAACTATCCTAGTGATGAGAATAAGTGTGAAAGCATCCTAGAGACAAGTCCTCCATAATTACCCTGAGAGCGGCACTTGCCACAGACGCACGCTGCACCTGCTGTGGCCACAGTGCAAATGTAACTATCCTAGTGATGAGAATAAGTGTGAAAGCATCCTAGAGACAAGTCCTACATAATTACCCTGAGAGAGGCACTTGCCACAGACGCACGCTGCACATGCTGTGGCCGCAGTGCAAATGTAACTATCCTAGTGATGAGAATAAGTGTAAAAGCATCCTAGAGACAAGTCCTACATAATTACCCTGAGAGCGGCACTTGCCACAGACGCACGCTGCAGCTGCTGTGGCCACAGTGCAAATGTAACTATCCTAGTGATGAGAATAAGTGTGAAAGCATCCTAGAGACAAGTCCTACATAATTACCCTGAGAGCGGCACTTGCCACAGACGCACGCTGCAGCTGCTGTGGCCACAGTGCAAATGTAACTATCCTAGTGATGAGAATAAGTGTGAAAGCATCCTAGAGACAAGTCCTACATAATTACCCTGAGAGCGGCACTTGCCACAGACGCACGCTGCAGCTGCTGTGGCCACAGTGCAAATGTAACTATCCTAGTGATGAGAATAAGTGTGAAAGCATCCTAGAGACAAGTCCTACATAATTACCCTGAGAGCGGCACTTGCCACAGACGCCCTCTGCACCTGCTGTGGCCACAGTGCAAATGTAACTATCCTAGTGATGAGAATAAGTGTGAAAGCATCCTAGAGACAAGTCCTACATAATTACCCTGAGAGAGGCACTTGCCACAGACGCCCTCTGCACCTGCTGTGGCCACAGTGCAAATGTAACTATCCTAGTGATGAGAATAAGTGTGAAAGCATCCTAGAGACAAGTCCTACATAATTACCCTGAGAGCGGCACTTGCCACAGACGCACGCTGCAGCTGCTGTGGCCACAGTGCAAATGTAACTATCCTAGTGATGAGAATAAGTGTGAAAGCATCCTAGAGACAAGTCCTACATAATTACCCTGAGAGCGGCACTTGCCACAGACGCCCTCTGCACCTGCTGTGGCCGCAGTGCAAATGTAACTATCCTAGTGATGAGAATAAGTGTGAAAGCATCCTAGAGACAAGTCCTACATAATTACCCTGAGAGCGGCACTTGCCACAGACGCCCTCTGCACCTGCTGTGGCCGCAGTGCAAATGTAACTATCCTAGTGATGAGAATAAGTGTGAAAGCATCCTAGAGACAAGTCCTACATAATTACCCTGAGAGCGGCACTTGCCACAGACGCACGCTGCAGCTGCTGTGGCCACAGTGCAAATGTAACTATGAACTCCAATGATTTGAGAAAGGCACTCCACAGGCTTCAAACTTGCGTTTGTTTATTGAGCAAAAGACACACATGTAACTATCCTAGTGATGAGAATAAGTGTGAAAGCATCCTAGAGACAAGTTCTCCATAATTACCCTGAGAGAGGCACTTGCCACAGACGCACGCTGCACCTGCTGTGGCCACAGTGCAAATGTAACTATCCTAGTGATGAGAATAAGTGTGTGAAAGCATCCTAGAGACAAGTCCTACATAATTACCCTGAGAGCGGCACTTGCCACAGACGCACGCTGCACCTGCTGTGGCCACAGTGCAAATGTAACTATCCTAGTGATGAGAATAAGTGTGAAAGCATCCTAGAGACAAGTTCTCCATAATTACCCTGAGAGAGGCACTTGCCACAGACGCTCTCTGCACCTGCCTTGGCCACAGTGCAAATGTAACTATCCTAGTGATGAGAATAAGTGTGAAAGCATCCTAGAGACAAGTCCTCCATAATTACCCTGAGAGCGGCACTTGCCACAGACGCACGCTGCACCTGCTGTGGCCACAGTGCAAATGTAACTATCCTAGTGATGAGAATAAGTGTGAAAGCATCCTAGAGACAAGTCCTCCATAATTACCCTGAGAGCGGCACTTGCCACAGACGCACGCTGCACCTGCTGTGGCCACAGTGCAAATGTAACTATCCTAGTGATGAGAATAAGTGTGAAAGCATCCTAGAGACAAGTCCTACATAATTACCCTGAGAGCGGCACTTGCCACAGACGCACGCTGCAGCTGCTGTGGCCACAGTGCAAATGTAACTATGAACTCCAATGATTTGAGAAAGGCACTCCACAGGCTTCAAACTTGCGTTTGTTTATTGAGCAAAAGACACACATGTAACTATCCTAGTGATGAGAATAAGTGTGAAAGCATCCTAGAGACAAGTTCTCCATAATTACCCTGAGAGAGGCACTTGCCACAGACGCACGCTGCACCTGCTGTGGCCACAGTGCAAATGTAACTATCCTAGTGATGAGAATAAGTGTGTGAAAGCATCCTAGAGACAAGTCCTACATAATTACCCTGAGAGCGGCACTTGCCACAGACGCACGCTGCACCTGCTGTGGCCACAGTGCAAATGTAACTATCCTAGTGATGAGAATAAGTGTGAAAGCATCCTAGAGACAAGTTCTCCATAATTACCCTGAGAGAGGCACTTGCCACAGACGCTCTCTGCACCTGCCTTGGCCACAGTGCAAATGTAACTATCCTAGTGATGAGAATAAGTGTGAAAGCATCCTAGAGACAAGTCCTCCATAATTACCCTGAGAGCGGCACTTGCCACAGACGCACGCTGCACCTGCTGTGGCCACAGTGCAAATGTAACTATCCTAGTGATGAGAATAAGTGTGAAAGCATCCTAGAGACAAGTCCTCCATAATTACCCTGAGAGCGGCACTTGCCACAGACGCACGCTGCACCTGCTGTGGCCACAGTGCAAATGTAACTATCCTAGTGATGAGAATAAGTGTGAAAGCATCCTAGAGACAAGTCCTACATAATTACCCTGAGAGCGGCACTTGCCACAGACGCACGCTGCACATGCTGTGGCCACAGCGCAAATGTAACTATCCTAGTGATGAGAATAAGTGTGAAAGCATCCGTGAGACAAGCCCTACATAATTACCCTGAGAGCGGCACTTGCCACAGACGCCCTCTGCACCTGCTGTGGCCACAGTGCAAATGTAACTATCCTAGTGATGAGAATAAGTGTGAAAGCATCCTAGAGACAAGCCCTACATAATTACCCTGAGAGCGGCACTTGCCACAGACGCACGCTGCACATGCTGTGGCCACAGCGCAAATGTAACTATCCTAGTGATGAGAATAAGTGTGAAAGCATCCTAGAGACAAGTCCTACATAATTACCCTGAGAGCGGCACTTGCCACAGACGCTCTCTGCACCTGCCTTGGCCGCAGCGCTGTCACAATAGCAGCGTGACACAAGACATAGCGCAATGTGCCCAATAAATACACAAAGGGAAGCTTGTCAGAGGCCACAAAGCCTTCTCTGTTTCATCACCTCCCAGTCCTGCAGCCAATGTCCTCCCAAACGATTCCCATACACCTATCAACCACATGGCCAATCCTTCATTATAGTGATGACCTGTCATTGCAACCTGTCTGGTCCTGCAGCCAATGTCCTCCCAAACGTTCTACATACACCTATCAACCGCATGGCCAATCATTCATTATAGTGATGACCTGTCATTGCAACCTGTCTGGTCCTGCAGCCAATGTCCTCCTAAACGTTCTACATACACCTATCAACCGCATGGCCAATCCTTCATTATAGTGATGACCTGTCATTGCAACCTGTCTGGTCCTGCAGCCAATGTCCTCCCAAACGTTCTACATACACCTATCAACCGCATGGCCAATCATTCATTATAGTGATGACCTGTCATTGCAACCTGTCTGGTCCTGCAGCCAATGTCCTCCTAAACGTTCTACATACACCTATCAACCGCATGGCCAATCCTTCATTATAGTGATGACCTGTCATTGCAACCTGTCTGGTCCTGCAGCCAATGTCCTCCTAAACGTTCTACATACACCTATCAACCGCATGGCCAATCATGCATTATAGTGATGACCTGTCATTGCAACCTGTCTGGTCCTGCAGCCAATGTCCTCCTAAACGTTCTACATACACCTATCAACCGCATGGCCAATCCTTCATTATAGTGATGACCTGTCATTGCTGCCTGTCTGGTCCTGCAGCCAATGTCCTCCCAAACGTTCTACATACACCTATCAACCGCATGGCCAATCCTTCATTATAGTGATGACCTGTCATTGTTGCCACAACCTGTCTGGTCCTGCAGCGAATGTCCTCCCAAACGATTCCCATACACCTATCAACTACATGGCCAATCCTTCATTATAGTGATGACCTGTCATTGCAACCTGTCTGGTCCTGCAGCCAATGTCTTCCCAAACGATTCCCATACACCTATCAACCGCATGGCCAATCCTTCATTATAGTGATGACCTGTCATTGCAACCTGTCAGGTCCTGCTGCCGACGTCCTCCCAAAGGATTCCCATACACCTATCAACCGCATGGCCAATCCTTCATTATAGTGATGACCTGTCATTGCAACCTGTCTGGTCCTGCAGCCAATGTCCTCCCAAACGATTCCCATACACCTATCAACCGCATGGCCAATCATCCATTATAGTGATGACCTGTCATTGCAACCTGTCTGGTCCTGCAGCCAATGTCCTCCCAAACGTTGTACATACACCTATCAACTACATGGCCAATCCTTCATTATAGTGATGACCTGTCATTGCAACCTGTCTGGTCCTGCAGCCAATGTCTTCCCAAACGATTCCCATACACCTATCAACTACATGGCCAATCATTCATTATAGTGATGACCTGTCATTGTTGCCACAACCTGTCAGGTCCTGCTGCCGACGTCCTCCCAAAGGATTCCCATACACCTATCAACCGCATGGCCAATCCTTCATTATAGTGATGACCTGTCATTGCAACCTGTCAGGTCCTGCTGCCGACGTCCTCCCAAAGGATTCCCATACACCTATGAACCGCATGGCCAATCATTCATTATAGTGATGACCTGTCATTGCAACCTGTCAGGTCCTGCTGCCGACGTCCTCCCAAAGGATTCCCATACACCTATCAACCGCATGGCCAATCCTTCATTATAGTGATGACCTGTCATTGCAACCTGTCAGGTCCTGCTGCCGACGTCCTCCCAAAGGATTCCCATACACCTATCAACCACATGGCCAATCATTCATTATAGTGATGACCTGTCATTGCAACCTGTCTGGTCCTGCAGCCAATGTCCTCCCAAAGGATTCCCATACACCTATCAACCGCATGGCCAATCATTCATTATAGTGATGACCTGGGGTATACCGCGCCTATCCCACTCTGAGATCTGCATCGGGTAAGGAATCCGCAGGTTGCTTACATATTATTGTGCCGCCGGTGAGTCAGATGACGACTATCCCTGCTGCCGCTAAACTCCCCGGCAGCGTTAAATACTATTCCCCGTCCGAGGCGTAGCAACTGAGAGGGAGATGTAGTTTTGGGGTCTGGTGATTCCTGGATCCCCGTATTACTCTTACGCGGGGCACACAGCATAGCATTGCCGCTATGACAGCGCCCAGCTTCGGTGCTCAGAGCCGAAATTACCGGCTCTGGGTACCCGTAATGATTCTAATTGGGTTGCAGGTAGCGGTGTGCGGGGCGGGTTGTGGGCAGTGAAAGCATTAAACACCTGTGTCATTTGCTTCCCGAAATCTGTGGTGGCCGCTGGGACCAGAATACTTACCTGCTGACTTGTTTGCTGCTGCTCAGGAGTCAACACTGACAGAGGCTGAAATCACGAGGCTCTGTCTCAGGTCCGGTTCACATTCGGTTTTTTAGTGGATCCGGCTGTCTGGATCGCATACAAGACCTTCGGTTTCCGCTCTGCTGGCCACAACGGTCCGCAAAATTAGGGCCTGCAGCATTTTTTTGTCCGTTCGGCGGAACGGAAACGGAACTGTACAGCCGGATCCGCTGCTAAAGTCTAATGTGAACCAGGCTTTAATGACGGGGGGGGGGGGGGGGGGGGGTGTAGTTACGGAGTTAAATATTCACTTGCCCTGAAGTCCTTCCTCCAGGCAGGTGATCTCTCCACCTCCCTCTGAAAAAATGTTTTCTCCAAAATCGCCTGCAAGTCTCTGGCCACGCCCTCCTGCATCGCCACGGCCCACCCACAGCTTGGCAGCCGCTGCCTAATTGCCTACCGTGCTTGGGTTGGGCTGCAATGCAGATGGAGGACTCCGATGAATTTCGGCAGTTTTCAGAAGCATGGCCATGACTGCACTGCCGAGGGGGGCGGAGCGTCACCTTTGACCTGAAGACATCACAATATATCCCTGTGTTATCCCTCCCAATAGAAACCAGCAGCAAGTCTTCACTGTGAGCAGCAACGCCTGATTACTGCTGCTTGGTCAGCAAGTGGATTTCCTCAGCTTTCCCACCTCCCAGTCCGACACTGCCTCTAGTCTCCCGCAGTGACCTAGTTTTGTTTCTGGGGACTGGTAAGTAAAGTAGGTGGCCACCATGCCTGAGTGGCCCTCGCCGCACACGTCCTCGATCACGTTCCCATTGCCATCATGCGCAGTACGAGAAAATCTCACACTGCGCATGCGTGATCGAGGACGAATGCCGCCACCGACTGGCCTGTCGCTAGAAACGAAACTAGCTCGCTGCAGGGGACCTGACAATCGGTTTGTCCCGGGGTGGGCACAGGGTGGCTGCAGGGGCCAGTAGAAGCCCCAGGTAAGTTAAACTTACATGCGTTTTTAAAGTGCATGTAGTTTTAAAAACGCATGCGCTTTTGCCTGCGTTTTTTGTGCGTTTGCGTTTTTCTTGTAATTGCTGATTGGCTAAAGAATCCTTTGTTTTTTTTTTTGTTTAAAAAAGCGCAGCAGGCACTGCGATTGCGTTTTTCTAAAAACGCATCGCACCAGTGTGTACAAGTCATCACGATTTTCATTCTTTTTCAAAAGACCTTGCGATTTTAAAAACGCATGCGTTTTTAAAAACGCAACGCAAGCGCAGCAGTGTGTACAGGCCCTTACACTGGACTTGCTCAGCAAGGGGAGGGGTAATAGGAGATCTGTCCCTGTTAGTGACTGTGGATATTTGATTGGACAAGAGGTATAGAATGTTCTGGGTCTGGGCGTGTCCTATGAAGCTGGAGGAAGGAGGCACAGGGCAGGCTGAAGCACATGGACTGAGAGAGACAGTGGCACTGCACCCACAGCCATCTAGCACACAGGTATGTGTTTACTGCATATGACAGACAGGCTTTTAGGCCTGGAACCCACTAGCAGCTCTTTTGTGAACCTTTTGTAAGTGCAAGTGACTTGAAAACCTCTTACTAATGTAATGCTGTGGGTGTGATCCCACTGGAGCAATGTGATTTTTTTTTAAACCCCCCATAGTATGGGGCAGGAAAATGGGGCAGATTTACCAACACGAGTGCATGCAAGATAGGGGAAACTATTGCAAAACTGAAAACGGTCAATGGAAAATTGCTCTAATTAGGAAACACCAGTTGTCCTGCTTTTTTTTTTTCTTTCACTTGTGATAAACCAGATTTTATATATAGTATATATACTGTACGCAGAGTGTTGGCAGACTGGCAGTACTCGCACCTGTCCGGCTGGCACCTGCCCTCCTGCAGCCAGTGTTTTAACATCACACCACAAGTCTCCTCCTCCAAGTGTCTCCTTCTCTTCCTGGTCATGTGACACAACCTGAAGTTAAAAGCCTAGAGGTCTGGCAATGCACCTGCCAGCAGCACACACACCAGCAGCATACACACCAGCAGCATACACGCCAGCAGCACACACACCAGCAGCATACACGCCAGCAGCACACCTGCCAGCATTATACATGCCAGCAGCATACACGCCAGCAGCATACACGCCAGCAGCACACACACCAGCATTATACATGCCAGCAGCATACACGCCAGCAGCACACACACCAGCGGCATACACACCAGCAGCGCACCTGCCAGCGGCATACACACCAGCAGCATACACGCCAGCAGCATACACGCCAGCAGCACACACACCAGCAGCATACACACCAGCAGCATACACACCAGCAGCATACACGCCAGCAGCACACACACCAGCAGCACACACACCAGCGGCATACACACCAGCAGCGCACCTGCCAGCAGCACACACACCAGCAGCATACACGCCAGCAGCATACACGCCAGCAGCACACACACCAGCATTATACATGCCAGCAGCATACACGCCAGCAGCACACACACCAGCGGCATACACACCAGCAGCGCACCTGCCAGCGGCATACACACCAGCAGCATACACGCCAGCAGCATACACGCCAGCAGCACACACACCAGCAGCATACACACCAGCAGCATACACACCAGCAGCATACACGCCAGCAGCACACACACCAGCAGCACACACACCAGCGGCATACACACCAGCAGCGCACCTGCCAGCAGCACACACACCAGCAGCATACACGCCAGCAGCATACACGCCAGCAGCACACACACCAGCAGCATACACACCAGCAGCATACACACCAGCAGCATACACGCCAGCAGCACACACACGAGCAGCATACACGCCAGCAGCATACACGCCAGCAGCACACACACCAGCAGCATACACGCCAGCAGCATACACGCCAGCAGCACACACACCAGCAGCGCACCTGCCAGCAGCATACACGCCAGCAGCATACACGCCAGCAGCACACACACCAGCAGCGCACCTGCCAGCGGCATACACGCCAGCAGCATACACACCAGCAGCATACACACCAGCAGCGCACCTGCCAGTAGCATACACGCCAGCAGCATACACGCCAGCAGCATACACGCCAGCAGCACACACACCAGCAGCGCACCTGCCAGCGGCATACACGCCAGCAGCATACACACCAGCAGCGCACCTGCCAGCGGCATACACGCCAGCAGCATACACACCAGCAGCATACACGCCAGCAGCATACACACCAGCAGCATACACGCCAGCAGCGCACACACCAGCAGCATACACGCCAGCAGCATACACGCCAGCAGCACACACACCAGCAGCATACACACCAGCAGCATACACACCAGCAGCATACACGCCAGCAGCGCACACACCAGCAGCGCACCTGCCAGCAGCGCACACACCAGCAGCGCACCTGCCAGCAGCATACACGCCAGCAGCGCACACACCAGCAGCATACACACCAGCAGCATACACGCCAGCAGCGCACCTGCCAGCAGCATACACGCCAGCAGCATACACGCCAGCAGCGCACACACCAGCAGCATACACACCAGCAGCATACACGCCAGCAGCGCACCTGCCAGCAGCATACACACCAGCAGCGCACCTGCCAGCAGCATACACGCCAGCAGCGCACACACCAGCAGCATACACACCAGCAGCATACACGCCAGCAGCGCACCTGCCAGCAGCATACACACCAGCAGCATACACACCAGCAGCGCACCTGCCAGCAGCATACACACCAGCAGCATACACACCAGCAGCGCACCTGCCAGCAGCATACACACCAGCAGCATACACGCCAGCAGCATACACGCCAGCAGCGCACACACCAGCAGCATACACACCAGCAGCATACACGCCAGCAGCGCACCTGCCAGCAGCATACACACCAGCAGCATACACGCCAGCAGCATACACGCCAGCAGCGCACCTGCCAGCAGCATACACACCAGCAGCATACACGCCAGCAGCATACACGCCAGCAGCGCACACATCAGCAGCATACACACCAGCAGCATACACGCCAGCAGCACACACACCAGCAGCACACACACCAGCAGCACACACATCAGCAGCATACACACCAGCAGCATACACGCCAGCAGCATACACGCCAGCAGCATACACGCCAGCAGCATACACGCCAGCAGCGCACCTGCCAGCAGCATACACACCAGCAGCATACACGCCAGCAGCATACACGCCAGCAGCGCACCTGCCAGCAGCATACACACCAGCAGCATACACGCCAGCAGCATACACGCCAGCAGCGCACCTGCCAGCAGCATACACGCCAGCAGCGCACACACCAGCAGCATACACACCAGCAGCATACACGCCAGCAGCACACACACCAGCAGCATACACGCCAGCAGCATACATGCCAGCAACTCACACGCCAGCAGCATACACGCCACCAGCGCACCTGCCAGCAGCATACACACCAGCAGCATACACGCCAGCAGCATACACGCCAGCAGCGCACCTGCCAGCAGCATACACACCAGCAGCATACACGCCAGCAGCATACACGCCAGCAGCGCACCTGCCAGCAGCATACACGCCAGCAGCGCACACACCAGCAGCATACACGCCAGCAGCACACACACCAGCAGCATACACGCCAGCAACGCACCTGCCAGCAGCATACACGCCAGCAGCATACACACCAGCAGCATACACACCAGCAGCATACACGCCAGCAGCACACACACCAGCAGCATACACGCCAGCAGCGCACCTGCCAGCAGCATACACACCAGCAGCATACACACCAGCAGCATACACGCCAGCAGCACACACGCCAGCAGCATACACACCAGCAGCATACACGCCAGCAGCATACACGCCAGCAGCACACACGCCAGCAGCACACACGCCAGCAGCATACACGCCAGCAGCACACACGCCAGCAGCACACACGCCAGCAGCACACACGCCAGCAGCACACACGCCAGCAGCACACACGCCAGCAGCACACACGCCAGCAGCACACACGCCAGCAGCACACACGCCAGCAGCACACACGCCAGCAGCACACACGCCAGCAGCACACACACCAGCAGCATACACACCAGCAGCATACACACCAGCAGCATACACGCCAGCAGCACACACGCCAGCAGCACACACGCCAGCAGCATACACGCCAGCAGCATACACGCCAGCAGCATACACGCCAGCAGCATACACACCAGCAGCATACACGCCGGCAGCATACACGCCGGCAGCATACACGCCGGCAGCATACACGCCAGCAGCATACACGCCAGCAGCATACACGCCAGCAGCATACACGCCAGCAGCATACACGCCAGCAGCGCACCTGCCAGCAGCATACACGCCAGCAGCATACACACCAGCAGCATACACGCCAGCAGCATACACACCAGCAGCATACACAACAGCAGCATACACGCCAGCAGCATACATGCCAGCAGCATACACACCAGCAGCATACACACCAGCAGCATACACACCAGCAGCGCACCTGCCAGCAGCATACACACCAGCAGCATACACACCAGCAGCGCACCTGCCAGCAGCATACACACCAGCAGCATACACACCAGCAGCGCACCTGCCAGCAGCATACACACCAGCAGCACACACGCCAGCAGCATACACACCAGCAGCGCACCTGCCAGCAGCATACACACCAGCAGCATACACACCAGCAGCGCACCTGCCAGCAGCATACACACCAGCAGCGCACCTGCCAGCAGCATACACACCAGCAGCATACACACCAGCAGCGCACCTGCCAGCAGCATACACGCCAGCAGCATACACACCAGCAGCGCACCTGCCAGCAGCATACACACCAGCAGCATACACACCAGCAGCGCACCTGCCAGCAGCATACACACCAGCAGCATACACACCAGCAGCGCACCTGCCAGCAGCATACACACCAGCAGCATACACACCAGCAGCGCACCTGCCAGCAGCATACACACCAGCAGCATACACACCAGCAGCGCACCTGCCAGCAGCATACACACCAGCAGCATACACACCAGCAGCGCACCTGCCAGCAGCATACACACCAGCAGCATACACACCAGCAGCATACACGCCAGCAGCGCACCTGCCAGCGGCATACACACCAGCAGCATACACACCAGCAGCACACACGCCAGCAGCATACACACCAGCAGCATACACACCAGCAGCGCACCTGCCAGCAGCATACACACCAGCAGCATACACACCAGCAGCGCACCTGCCAGCAGCATACACGCCAGCAGCATACACGCCAGCAGCACACACACCAGCAGCATACACGCCAGCAGCACACACACCAGCAGCATACACGCCAGCAGCACACACACCAGCAGCGCACCTGCCAGCGGCATACACACACCAGCAGCATACACGCCAGCAGCATACACGCCAGCAGCATACACGCCAGCAGCACACACACCAGCAGCACACACACCAGCAGCACACACGCCAGCAGCACACACACCAGCAGCATACATGCCAGCAGCATACACGCCAGCAGCATACACGCCAGCAGCATACACGCCAGCAGCACACACACCAGCAGCATACACACCAGCAGCACACACACCAGCAGCGCACCTGCCAGCGGCATACACACCAGCAGCGCACCTGCCAGCAGCATACAATCCAGCAGCATACACACCAGCAGCGCACATGCCAGCACCATACACACCAGCAGCGCACCTGCCAGCAGCATACAATCCAGCAGCATACACACCAGCAGCGCACATGCCAGCACCATACACACCAGCAGCATACACACCAGCAGCGCACATGCCAGCAGCATACACACGAGCAGCATACACACCAGCAGCATACACGCTAGCAGCGCACCTGCCAGCAACATACACGCCAGCAGCGCAACTACCAGCAGCATACACGCCAGCAGCGCACCTGCCAGCAGCATACACACCAGCAGCGCACCTGCCAGCAGCGCACCTGCCAGCAGCATACATGCCAGCAGCGCACCTGCCAGCAGCACACCTGCCAGCAGCATACACGCCAGCAGCATACACGCCAGCAGCATACACGCCAGCAGCATACACACCAACAGCATACCTGCCAGCAGCATACACACCAGCAGCGCATCTGCCAGCAGCATACACGCTAGCAGCATACACACCAGCAGCGCACCTGCCAGCAGCATACACGCCAGCAGCATACACACCAGCAGCATACACGCCAGCAGCGCACCTGCCAGCAGCATACACACCAGTAGCATAGACACCAGCTGCGCACCTGCCATCTGCATACACGCCAGCAGCATACACACCAGCAGCATACACGCCAGCAGCATACACGCCAGCAGCATACACGCCAGCAGCGCACCTGCCAGCAGTATACACGCCAGCAGCATACACACCAGTAGCATACACACCAGCAACGCACCTTCCAGCAGCATACACACCAGCAGCGCACCTGCTAGCAGCATACACACCAGCAGCGCACCTGCCAGCAGCATACACACCAGCAGCGCACCTGCCAGCAGCATACACACCAGCAGCGCATCTGCCAGCAGCATACATGCTAGCAGCATACACACCAGCTGCATACACGCCAGCAGCGCACCTGCCAGCAGCATACACACCAGCAGCGCACCTGCCAGCAGCATACACACCAGCAGCGCATCTGCCAGCAGCATACATGCTAGCAGCATACACACCAGCAGCATACACGCCAGCAGCGCACCTGCCAGCAGCATACACACCAGTAGCATAGACACCAGCAGCGCACCTGCCAGCAGCATACACGCCAGCAGCATACACGCCAGCAGCATACACGCCAGCAGTATACACGCCAGCAGCATACACACCAGTAGCATACACACCAGCAACGCACCTGCCAGCAGCATACACACCAGCAACGCACCTGCCAGCAGCATACACACCAGCAGCATACACACCAGTAGCATACACACCAGCAGCGCATCTTCCAGCACCATACACACCAGCAGCATGCACACCAGCAGTGCACCTGCCAGCAGCATACACACCAGCAGTGCACCTGCCAGCAGCATACACACCAGCAGCGCACCTGCCAGCAACATACACACCAGCAGCGCACCTGCCAGCAGCATACACGCCAGTAGCATACACGCCAGCATTACATGCCAGCAGCATACACGCCAGCAGCATACACGCCAGCAGCGCACCTGCCAGCAGCATACACACCAGCAGTGCACCTGCCAGCAGCATACACGCCAGCAGCATACACACCAGTAGCATACACACCAGCAGCGCACCTGCCAGCACCATACACACCAGTAGCATACACACCAGCAGCGCACCTGCCAGCAGCATACACACCAGCAGCATACACACCAGCAGCATACACACCAGCAGCGCACCTGCCAGCAGCACACACACCAGCAGCGCACCTGCCAGCAGCATACACACCAGCAGCATACACACCAGTAGCATACACACCAGCAGCGCACCTGCCAGCACCATACACACCAGTAGCATACACACCAGCAGCGCACCTGCCAGCAGCACACACACCAGCAGCGCACCTGCCAGCAGCATACACACCAGCAGCGCACCTGCCAGCGCCATACACACCAGTAGCATTACACGCCAGCATTACACGCCAGCAGCATACACGCCAGCAGCGCACCTGCCAGCAGCATACACACCAGCAGCATACACACCAGTAGCATACACACCAGCAGTGCAGCTGCCAGCACCATACACACCAGTAGCATACACACCAGCAGCGCACCTGCCAGCAGCATACACACCAGCAGCATACACACCAGCAGCATACACACCAGCAGCGCACCTGCCAGCAGCATACACACCAGCAGCGCACCTGCCAGCAGCATACACGCCAGCAGCATACACGCCAGCAGCATACACGCCAGCAGCATACACGCCAGCAGCATACACACCAGCAGCATACACGCCAGCAGCATACACGCCAGCAGCATACACGCCAGCAGCATACACACCAGCAGCATACACACCAGCAGCATACACACCAGCAGCATACACACCAGCAGCATACACACCAGCAGCATACACAACAGCAGCATACACAACAGCAGCGCACCTGCCAGCAGCATACACACCGGCGGGACACACGCGGCAGCACACCTGCCAGCAGCATAAACACCAGCAGCATACACGCCAGCAGCATACATGCCGGACCTCTAGTGTTTGAACTTCAGTCTCGCAGCCAGGATGAGAAGACATGGGGGGACGGAGCCAGGGTTTGATGCGGATGGATGCTGCTTGAGTGAGCTCCACCGCAGCCACACTATCTGAGGCTAACATCCTCTGGTTGCCTCCAGCCCTCCACCGATTTGCCCAGATGTACAAGAGCCTCACGTCGGCAATCGCAAAAACCTGCCTGACGACTACGATGGAGAAGATGAGTGGAGGTAGGCCTCTTCTGGAGGTAGCACTCCTGATCCAACTTCCTGCAGGCGGTACACGCGATGGGAGTGAACGGAATGTCAAGCAATCGCGGTCCTATGCGTGTTGGTCGTCTGGGATTTTAAAGGATACCCGAGGTAAAAAGAAAAGACGGAAATAAACGATTGTATCTATCCTCCTTCTCCTAAAAATGACTTTTTAAGATATTCCAAAGTTTTATTTTATATTTGAATCTACTTTTTACTTTTTTTTTACAGTTTTATTGTTTATTGTATCACTCATGCAAAACGCCTTGCGTTTCCAAGTGTGAATGGGCCCTTACTGTTTTATTGTTTTTGCTCAATGACCCATTCATTGAAGTATGCCAGAGCTAAAATCTATGAACTATTGACCCTTTTTATTTCTTTCCTGCCCTTAGAAGCCATTTTCTGCCAGGAAAGTGTTTTATAGTTGGAATTTCTTATCAGTGAGGGTCACACTGTAGTCACTTCCTGTCTCAGTCAGGACTGAGTCAGCCACTTACATACCTGATGTTTAACTCTTTCAGACAGAGAAAGAAAAAAGGAACACAGCCTAGTTATTTGTGTGCTCGGCACTGTACATACCCATGTCTAGCTCAACATGTCACATGTCAGTTCGGGTATCCTTTAAACATCCTATCCGCCGTGACAGTCGTTATTCGCCAAACGTCGTTCACGTAATTGCGTGCCTTTACCAACGTTGTGAGATTGCGGGAATGATTGCTCACTGTTAAAACAGACACAGAACATTTATTTCGTGCTTTTCTCCTGGCGGACTCAAAGCGCCAGAGCTGCAGTCACTAGGACGCGCTCTATAGGCAGTAGCAGTGTTAGGGAGTCTTGCCCAAGGTCTCCTACTGAACTGAAAAATTGTCAGTTGTTGGAAAACGCATTGGAAAAATCTCGTAACGGGCCTTTACTCTATGGCCTGTCCTGCACGGGTGCGTGTCGTGTTTGCTGGGATAACACACGTTTTTGGCGCAGCTACGGCGGCTCTGGAATTTGTTAGCCGTCGTGTCATTCCAGCATGAGGCCACCCTTCAGGTTCCTGCGGCCCACAGGCAATAGGAGACGCAGTACTTTATTGGTTTTTGCTTTGACAAGTTTTTGCCATCTTCCTGATGTTCCTGTTCTCTCCCAGCGCATGACTTGTGTGTATTCACGCTCGTTTGATGTTTCGCTGTTACGTTCTAATTGCTGCAAGATGGTGGGATCTGAGCAAACGGCTTCCTGTTATATATATAACGCTTTGTTCCTAAAATACTGTATGTGGTCGGCGCACTCGGTCAGCATCGCAACATTTGTACAGGTAGTCCCTGACTTACGAACGCCCGACTTACGAACGACCCGCCGATACAAACAGTATGGATTCTGTGTTTCTGTGGGAACAAGTAAAAAAAATTCAAATTGGACTTGTAGTTTATTTGAGAAAATCGATTTTTAAAGAATTCAAAGAAAAAGACTAGATTACTTACCGGTAATGTCTTTTCTGGTAATCCGAAGGACAGCACCCTGAGAGAAGATGTCCACTCCCACATTCACTGGACAGGACCGCACTAAAGAATTTGCATAGTTAGGCAGTATAAAAGGCAGCATTTCACATACCACATCAGTTATAAAAAAAGACAAGACACCAAATGATGCTTCAATATAAATTTTTTATTTACATGGGTGGGCGTCAACGGGTGCTGTCCTTCGGATTACCAGAAAAGACATTACCGGTAAGTAATCTAGTCTTTCTCTGGACATCCTCGGACAGCACCCTGAGAAGATAAACAAGAACATGATATCTAGGGAGGGATAACTGCCTGTAAAACCTTTCTGCCAAAGGCTAAATCTCTACTAGCAGATACGTCTAGCTTATAATGTTTAGCAAAAGTGTTTGAAGAAGACCAGGTAGCTGCTCGGCAAATCTGCTCAATACTGGCTCCTGCCCTCTCTGCCCAAGAAGTTGACATCGATCTCGTGGAGTGAGCCTTGATGGATGCTGGCACTCTCTTATTCTGCACGCTGTAGGCCAGGGAAATGGCCTGTCTTAACCATCGTGCTATGGTAGCTTTTGAAGCTTGCCTTCCTCTGTTTGGTCCTGAATGAAGGACAAACATCGCCCTAGACCTTCTCCAACTGTTAGTGACCTCCATATACTGTAAGATACAGCGTCTAACATCAACAGCCTGCAACTTCCTTTCCTTGTCATTTGAAGGATTTGGACAAAAAGAAGGTAAGTAAATCTCCTGTGACCTGTGAAAATCCGAGACCACTTTTGGTAGAAAGGTAGGGTTCATCTTTAAAGTGATGCGATCGTCTGAAACAATGCAGTATGGTTCATCAATCGACAAGGCCTGGATCTCGTTTACACGCCTTGCAGAACAAATTGCTAGTAGAAATACTGCCTTCAAAGTAAGGTTTTTCTCCGATATTTCTGATAATGGCTCAAAGGGATGTAATGAAAATGCCTGTAACACTGTGTTTAAATCCCAAGGTGGGGTCCTTATTCTCTGTTTTGGTTTCAACCTAGACGTTGCCTGGAAGAACTGAATTATAAAGCGATCTTCTGACAATTTTTTCTCCAAGAATACACTTAATGCAGCCGTCTGTACTTTTAATGTGCTGATGCTTAGGCCCATTGCGAATCCTGCCTGTAAAAACTCTAATACAGAGGATATCAAAGTTCTTGAGACCCCTTTCCTTGAGCACCAATCAGAATAAGTTCTCCAAGCCTTCGCATACATTTTTCTAGTTACCTCCTTTCTGCTGCAAATCAAAGTTCTTATAAGTTCTTCTGAAAATCCCTTTTGTTTCAGGAGTGTCCATTCAGGTTCCACGCTGTTAGCTTGAACATGGTCAGCTGTGGATGGAAGAACGGGCCCTGAGATAGTAAGTCTGGTCTGTTCGGTAATATCCAGGGATCCTCTACAGCTAACCTTTTCAGCAGCGAAAACCAAGGTCTTTTTGGCCAAAAAGGAGTTATCAATATCGCTCTGACCTTCTCCTGCATTATTTTGTTCAGTACTTTCGGAATCACTGTAATTGGTGGAAAGGCATAGACCAGAGGAAACTCCCACTTGATTGAGAAGGCATCTATGACCTTTGAGTTGTCCTCCCGAGAGAGGGAACAGAACTGAGGGCATTTGTTGTTGTGCTTGGAAGCAAATAAGTCTATGTCTGGACTGCCCCATTTCTGCAGAATCTCTTGAAACACTTCCTGGTGAAGGCTCCACTCGTCCTGTAACAAAGTCTCCCGACTGAGGAAATCTGCCATGCAATTTCGAGAACCTTTCAAATGTATAGCTTTTAGAGAACAAGTCCATTGTTCCGCCCAGGACATTATCCTTTGAGTCTGACTCCAAAGGGAAGCACTCCTGGTACCCCCCTGCCTGTTCAGGTATGCCACTACTGAAGAATTGTCTGTCTGGATCAACACATGTTTCATCTGGAGGAATGAGGAGAAATGTTCTAGAGCCAATCTGACTGCTTCCAACTCTCTGTTGTTCGATGGCATGCTGCTTAGAGTTTGAGACCATAGACCCTGGGCTGGCATATTCTTGAAGTGTGCCCCCCACCCTATTGCACTTGCATCTGTTGTCAGAATGCATTCTGTTGGAAAGTTCCAGAGACGGCCTGTCGAGAGATGTACTTGTTCCTTCCACCAGTCCAAAGAAAGCTTCACCTTGGGAGGGATCAGTACCCTGTCGTCTAGAGAAGACTTCTTCTTGTTCCATACCCTCAGGATCCATACCTGGAGTTGCCTTGAATGAAACTGTCCCCAAACCATAGTCATGAAGGCAGAAGTCATGAGCCCCAGAAGTGACATAGCTTCTCTTATTGTTGTGGTCTGAGCACTCTGAAAGGAAAGAATACAATTGATTAATCTTTGACCCTTATCAACAGGCAGAAAAACTTTCTGAACAGAAGAATTAATCGTAAGGCCTAAATAATTCATGACTTTTGAAGGTTGAAGACAAGATTTCTCCCAGTTCATGAGCCAACCTAATGACTCCAGAAAGTTAATTGTATAGCTCAACTGATATGAAACTGACTCTGTAGAAGGGCCCCATATCAGCAGGTCATCTAAGTATGATATAACCTGAATAGATCGTATTCTAAGCACTGACAGAACTTCTGCCATTATCTTAGTAAATAACCATGGTGCTGATGATAACCCAAATGGTAAAGAAGTGAACTGGTAATGTCTTACCTCCCCTGCAGTCCTGATGGCAAATCTCAGAAACCTCTGTGATCTCAGACTCATGGGGATGTGTAAGTATGCATCTCTGAGGTCTAGGGACACCATATAACAGTCTCTCTGTAGTAGGTTCACTACTGTCCTCATATTGTCCATTCGAAATCTTTTGTATAAGATGAATCTGTTCAATGACTTTAGATTTATGATGAACCTGTAATCTCCTTTGGGTTTTTTGACTAGGAAGACAGGGGAGTAGAAGCCTGCATGCATGTGAGAGGCGGGTACCTGGCGTATCACCTTCTTCTCCAGCAGGGAGGCAATCGATTCCATCAGTGCCTTCTGAACAATCATATCCTTTGGGTGGGGGGTTACACAAAATCTTGAATGAGGAATCCTTACAAACTCCAGATCGTATCCCTCTAATACAATCGATCTTATCCATTTGTTCTGGAAATGTTCCTGCCAAGTCTCGAAAAAATGCGTGATCCTTCCTCCTACTGGAATTATGGCGTCATTGTTGCTTTGGCGTTGTAACTGAGCTGGAGGGATTAAGTAGGAAATTTGATCTGGCTCTTGGACCTTTTGCTGTATTCCATCTTCCTCTACCACTTCCTGTAGAGGTATTGCTTTGCTTCTTCTGGTTACGAAAGGATCTCTGGAAACGAAAAGTTTTCCTCTTAATTGGGAAATTTTTCTTCCTATCTGATGATCTGTCAAGGGTCTCCTCCAACTTGCTACCAAACAAAAGGTTTCCCTCACACGGAATGCCACATAAACGTGATTTTGATGATGAATCTCCCTGCCATGTTCTTAGCCAAACCACACGTCTTGTAGAATTTACTAATGCTGATGTCCTAGCTGACAGCCTTACAGATTCATCTGCTGCATCAGAAAGATAATTTACTACTAGAAACAAGGTAGGGAATGCTTTCAAGATCTCCTCTCTTGGCGTATCTCCTGCTATATGCATATGAAGTTGTTCTAACCAGATTTTTAAGCAACGTGCCATGGCTGTGGATGCAACAGCAGGTTTAAACCCTGTAGTAGATGACTCCCATGCTCTACGCAATAAGTTGTCCATCTTTTTATCCATGATATCTTTTAAAACACCTGAGTCCTCAAACAGGAGGTCTGAACTTCTAGACATTCTAGAAATTGAGGGATCCAGCTTCGGAACTGGACCCCAAAATTTCTGATCCTCAAGTCTAAAAGGATATCTTCTAGCTAACGATTTTGGCCAAAATACTCTCCTTTCTGGTACATTCCATTCTTTGTCTATCATCTCCTTAAGGTTCTCATGAACCGGAATGAAGGTTGATTGTACCACTGACAGGCTTTCATACATTTTATCCATAGCAGACAATTCCTTATGTTCGGCTTTAACACCCATAGTAATATGCATTGTAGACAGTAACTTATCCAAGTCATCAACAGCAAAAGCAAACTTAGCAGATTTCAATGCCTTTTCCTTTTCTTCCTCCGAATCAATAAAACTACCCTCAAAAGATGAATCCTCCACCTCTCCCTCAGAGAGATCTGATACTTCCTCCTCTCTATCAAGCTTCCTTTTCTTAGATGGATGTTGTGTTTTATCAGAAGTAACCTCTGTAGGTGCTAAAGGAAGGGGAGGGGTAGGAGGGGGAGGAGAGGTGTGGGTAGCCACTCCTTTGAAAGCTTGAAAGGTAGATGATAGTTCAGATTTCATCCATCCCACAAACTCCTTTAATACCCCAGAAGATTCTTGCTTCACAACCTTATCAGCACATTTCTGACATAAAGATTTTGAAGATATAGGAATCCTAGTGGAACAAATTGAACATCTCTTTGTATCAGTTTTCTGTTCTGCTTTCTTATGTTTTTCTCCTTTATCTCTTGGATTGGGCTGTATAAGAGAAGGAGAGAGAACAAAACAGAAAAAAGGCCCCTCAGTAAAATATACTAATATAGTATATAAAATATAAATGTAAAGCAATCCCACCAGCAGGATTAGTTTACCAGAGAGGAATTGGAACCTTGCTCCGCAGCCTGAGAGGAGGATCCAGCAGCCTGCTCCATGGTCAGCCGATTCACACTGGAGGCTGAAAACCAGGAGCCTTAAATACCCACAAGCCCACCCAGCCAAAACGCCCCCTGTGCAGCCGAAAGAGGTGCCTACCTACAACCATTGCCGTCCGCAAGTTCCGTAGGACGCTGACAGGCTTCCTGAGCCCGCAATGGCGCTCGGCGTTCCCCTCCTGGCTGCCTCACCCCGATCAGCTGACAGAGGGCGAGTAAACCGGAACTTCCGGTTTCCGCGTGTGCGCGCGCTCTGGGCGGGCTTCCGTAGCGTCTGGCGTCTATGCTGCGGAAAGCTCCCCACCTTAGACCAGCCTGGCTTACGGTATTCCTGGGAGCCTTCTGGCAGCAGCCCCTGCTCCCTGGCATGGAAAGCCTCAGACGTTTCGACGAAGTGCATCCTGCGTGGACAGGACAAAAAACTGATGTGGTATGTGAAATGCTGCCTTTTATACTGCCTAACTATGCAAATTCTTTAGTGCGGTCCTGTCCAGTGAATGTGGGAGTGGACATCTTCTCTCAGGGTGCTGTCCGAGGATGTCCAGAGAAAATGGCTTTTAAACTTGTATAAACAGGTACAGAAGGCAGAGAGGGACACAGAGGGGTACACTGGAGGCACAGAGGAGGTACAGGGGACAGAGATGGCACAGAGGGGGACACTGGAGGTACAGGAGGGCACAGAGGAGGTGCAGGGGACAGAGGTGACACAGAGGGGGACACTGGAGGCACAGGGGGGCACAGGGGACAGAGGTGACATAGAGGGGGACACTGGAGGCACAGGAGGGCACAGAGGAGGTGCAGGGGACAGAGATGGCACAGAGGGGGACACTGGAGGCACAGGGGGGCACAGGGGACAGACATGACACAGAGGGGACACTGGAGGCACAGGAGGGCACAGAGGAGGTGCAGGGGACAGAGATGGCACAGAGGGAGACACTGGAGGCACAGGGGGGCACAGAGGTGACACAGAGGGGGACACTGGAGGCACAGGGGGGCACAGAGGAGGTACAGGGGACAGAGATGGCACCATGTATAGACAGAGGTGTGTGCGGCCCCCATATGTAGCTGTAACACCATGAGCTGACTGTAGTGATGTTATACTGTATGTAATGTGCTGTACATTGATGTGTACATTGCTGGGGTCTCTTCCTATAGGAGGTGGTTACTGACACCGGTATGTATAGACGGCGGTGTGTGCGCGGACCATATATAACACGATGAGCTGACTGTAGTGACGTTATACTGTATGTAATGTGCTGTACGTGTGCGCGGACCATATGTAACACGATGAGCTGGCTGTAGTGACGTTATACTGTATGTAATGTGCTGTACATTGTGTACATTGCTGCGCTCTCTTCCTATAGGAGGTGTTTACTGACACCGGTATGTATAGACGGCGGTGTGTGCGCGGACCATATGTAACACGATGAGCTGACTGTAGTGACATTATACTGTATGTGATGTGCTGTACATTGCTGGGGTCTCTTCCTATAGGAGGTGGTTACTGACACCGGTATGTATAGACGGCAGTGTGCGCGGACCGCATGTAACACGATGAGCTGACTGTAGTGACGTTATACTGTATGTAATGTGCTGTACATTGCTGCATTCTCTTCCTATAGGAGGTGGTTACTGACACCGGTATGTATAGACGGCAGTGTGCGCGGACCATATATAACACGATGAGCTGACTGTAGTGACGTTATACTGTATGTAATTTGCTGTACATTGCTGTGGTCTCTTCCTATAGGAGGTGGTTACTGACACCGGTATGTATAGACAGCAGTGTGCGCGGACCATATGTAACACGATGAGCTGGCTGTAGTGATGTTATACTGTATGTAATGTGCTGTACATTGATGTGTACATTGCTGCGGTCTCTTCCTATAGGAGGTGGTTACTGACACCGGTATGTATAGACGGCGGTGTGTGCGCGGACCATATATAACACGATGAGCTGACTGTAGTGACATTATACTGTATGTAATGTGCTGTACATTGATGTGTACATTGCTGCGGTCTCTTCCTATAGGAGGTGGTTACTGACACCGGTATGTATAGACTGCAGTGTGTGCGCGGACCATATGTAACATGATGAGCTGACTGTAGTGATGTTATACTGTATGTAATGTGCTGTACATTGCTGGGGTCTCTTCCTATAGGAGGTGGTTACTGACACCGGTATGTATAGACTGCAGTGTGTGCGCGGACCATATGTAACATGATGAGCTGACTGTAGTGATGTTATACTGTATGTAATGTGCTGTACATTGCTGGGGTCTCTTCCTATAGGAGGTGGTTACTGACACCGG
This sequence comes from Hyperolius riggenbachi, assembly GCF_040937935.1. NCBI lineage: Eukaryota > Metazoa > Chordata > Amphibia > Anura > Hyperoliidae > Hyperolius > Hyperolius riggenbachi. The sequence continues at coordinate 5,555,363 of NC_090650.1, forward strand.
TATGTATAGACGGCGGTGTGCACGGACCATATGTAACACAATGAGCTGGCTGTAGTGACGTTATACTGTATGTAATGTGCTGTACATTGCTGGGGTCTCTTCCTATAGGAGGTGGTTACTGACACCGGTATGTATAGACGGCGGTGTGCGTGGACCATATGTAACATGAGCTGGCTGTAGTGACGTTATACTGTATGTAATGTGCTGTACATTGATGTGTACATTGCTGCAGTCTCTTCCTATAGGAGGTGTTTACGGACACCGGTATGTATGGACGCCAGTGTGCGCGGACCATATGTAACATGAGCTGGCTGTACTGACGTTATACTGTATGTAATGTGCTGTACATTGATGTGTACATTGCTGCAGTCTCTTCCTATAGGAGGTGGTTACTGACACCGGTATGTATAGACGGCGGTGTGCACGGACCATATGTAACACAATGAGCTGGCTGTACTGACGTTATACTGTATGTAATGTGCTGTACGTTGCTGGGGTCTCTTCCTATAGGAGGTGTTTACTGACACCGGTATGTATAGACGGCGGTATGTGCGCGGACTGCATGTAACACGATGAGCTGACTGTAGTGACATTATACTGTATGTAATGTGCTGTACGTTGCTGGGGTCTCTTCCTATAGGAGGTGTTTACTGACACCGGTATGTATAGACGGCGGTGTGTGCGCGGACTGCATGTAACACGATGAGCTGACTGTAGTGACATTATACTGTATGTAATGTGCTGTACGTTGCTGGGGTCTCTTCCTATAGGAGGTGTTTACTGACACCGGTATGTATAGACGGCGGTGTGTGCGCGGACTGCATGTAACACGATGAGCTGACTGTAGTGACATTATACTGTATGTAATGTGCTGTACGTGTGCGCGGACCATATGTAACACGATGAGCTGAAGTTTGTGAATGACAAGCATGTGACACATTCCAGGCAGTTCAGCCCTCCATGTCCTCCAGCCTTGACTGCCCCCCTTTCCCTCCCCGGCTGCAGGATTTCCAGGAACTCAGAGTGACATTTATCCAGTCCCTCTCCAGAGAAACCAGTAAACAGCACACGTCATTCACATGAACCAGCCAATGGGATGACTCCAGGCCGAGGAGAGGATCCGATTGGCTACAAGAAGTCAGTAAACATATTTTCAAACACCCCCCCTAGTTTCTGTTTTCAGTGACAAAACAAAAGAGAAAAGTTTTTCAGAGGAGTTGAAGAAGCAGAGAGCACGTAGCACAGGGCCTGGGGGGGGGGGACTCTGCAAACACTGGACGTAGCATAACTCAGCCGATAACTCTAAAATGCCGCACCTGAACTTAGAATTTTTTAAACGAAAGGTTACAGTTGAGGGAGAGTTTGTCTGCATTTCTGAGAACATTGTTTTGTGTGAATTACATTTTACTTTTTAGAAAAACTTTGGCAAGAATGCTGTAGATTTTTCAGTGAAGGCCTCTCTCTATCACGTAGCAAGCGGTGAATTCCCCACCTGTCACCGGTCGGGCGCTTGCTACGTGATACACACACCTGGGGAAAAAAAAGGGCACAGGGGATTGCCGCTAGTAGCAAATCACTCTAATTAGGGTTCTTTCACATCAGAGCTTGCGTTTGGAAAAGCTAAAAGCATGCGTTTCGCTGTTTTTCATGCGTTTTCAATTTGTTACAGCACATAGGAAAACGCAGGTGAAGTTATTGGTTTTTGACTGTCAACTGTAACTGTGTGCGTTGAAACGTTTTAAAAGTGCATGCTCTTTTTGGAGCTTGCGTTTTACATTAATTTACATTGTAACGCAAACACAAGCGTCGGACGATTAAAGGCTCCGGGGAGCGTCGAAACGCAACGCACAAAAACGCAGCGTTAGATGTGAAAAGTAAAATGAAAATCTATGGACTTGGAAAACGCAAACTATCGACATTGCGTCAAAACGTCCAAAACCAGCTCAGATGTAAGGCTCGTTACACACCAAAAGCGTGCAGGAGAACGGCTCCTGCACGCGTTGCGGCGTGTCGTCGGGAAACTCCGGTGCAACGCTGAGTAGCGGCGGTAGTAGTTAATTACCCCGAAGGGGAAGCGCCGATTCCCGACGATAAAATGCGCCGGGACGCGTCGTACCGCAACGTATCGAAACGCAGCGTCGGGTGTGAAAGGTAAAAGGAAAGTCTATGGACTTTCCTTTTACCTTGGTTAACGCAAAGTATAGACTTTGCGTTAAAACGCCAGAAGTGGGCTCTGGTGTAAAAGAGCCCTAATAGAGCCCTTAGACCTATTCTACTGCAGGATCCCGTAGTAAAATATTGGTAAGGTTTACCAATATTTTACTGTGGCTAAACCTAACCCTACTCTAACACAGAACCCTCCCTCTACTAATGCCTAACCCTAAGACCCCCCCTTCCCCGGTGGCACCTAACCCTAAACCCCCCGATGGTGCCTGACCTTAACACCCCCCCACCACCAGCACTGGTGGTGCCCAACCCTAAACCTTCCCCCGCTCATAACCCTAACCCTCCCCTTGCCTAAACCTGAATTTTCCCTCTGCTGTAGAGCTGCGAATTGCGGCAACAAATTCAGTTTGGGCACCCGGAAGCAGCGCCTCAGACGCTTACAAGATACATTTCGGCAACTGGAGGCTCGAGGATATACAGAATGGGCGCTTTGCAGCGCCGCCGGGCGCTAACTGTGCACCTCCGGGCACCAAAATTTACCACCTTTACCACATAGCTTGGTCATTGTAAACTTGTGACAAACAAAGTACATTTCGGGGCCCAGAGCCAAATGATAGTGGGCACTGCCATGCACCAACATTACCGCAAATCCCGTCTTTTATAATAGGTGCCTACGATGGCGCCGTTTTTTTCTTAAGGGCTCCTGCACCCTTTTTTCCTGAATCGGTGGTAAATATCTGTGTAAGTACCTGTCTTTTTTTATTTAATTTAGCTTCAGAATTCCATAAAGGAAACTGCCTGCTGCTCCGTGTCCTAGATCCTGAGCAACTGATACCTGCCTGCTCACACCCAATCAGTCAGAAACACTCCCCCTGGTGGTTGTGTGCTGTTTGGAATAGCTCTGTGTCTGCAGCAAAATCATCTTCACCTTGGGCTCCAAAGTCTGCACTTAAAAATGGGTATTTAACTTAGTTGTAAGCCCCACATTCTGTACTTCTGCTGCCATGGGAATGGCGGATGCTTTTTGTGCCAGGTTGGTGCAGAGGGCAGATGTGCCCAATAGTCTTGTGCCTTACCCCTGACGGAATGAGACTGTCCATAGCACCCTGCTGCAGGAGTAATCAGCTACACAAAGCAGAAGGTATTGCTACTCATTGTCAATGCCAGCTCATGCTCTGTAGCTCCTCCCCCATTGCATGCACACCAGTGTAATTGTGGAATCACCTGGCACACCGTGGTACTGAAGGGGATCAGTCTGACACTGATCTGCATAGACTGACACTGTGTTGGAATAGATCCAGCAATAGCACCCCTAGCAGTGAGCTCAAATGCACCCATGTGATATTTAAATTACGTTTCAGAACATGGGGGAGGCGGCATTCAGAGCGTCGGTCTTAATCTGACAATTTAATCTAAAGGTGCCGACACTGTGCTCAATTTTATCCGCCAACAGCGCCCCCTAGCCGCAGCCATGTTTTCTTGTGTCAGACTACTGTATGTCCGTCATTGGTGCTGAACTAGACAGTGCTAGTGTCAGGCAGAGTCCGACATAGGATTGGAAAGAGTTAACAACTTACAGCACACCTGAAGTGAGAGTGATATGGAGGCTGCCATATTTATTTCCTGTTAAACAATACCAGTTGCCTGGCAGTCCTGCTGATCTTTTTGGCTGCAGTAGTGTCTGACGCACACCTGAAACCAGCATGCCGCTAATTCAGTCACACTTCAGTCAGACTGGAGATGGTTGGCGTAATACTTGCATGCAAATGTAAAGTAAACTGTATGCAGCTTAGTATTGGGCCAGTCAAATGCATCAATTAACACTTGTTTCCCAGCTGCATTGCACGCTTTCAATATTTGCCTCTTACTACTGTTTACTGTCCACAACTTTATCTTAATGCCTGGCCACTTTATAGTTGACTTTTTGCTTTCAGTTGCACAACCAAGCACTAGAATGCCCCGAGAATAGTTATTTGCTGATAAAATTCTTTCTGTTAGTCTCTAAAGCCCAATCTACATGATACGATTCTTTGTACGATTCGATTACGATTTTATTTACGATCCAATGAAATCCGACATGTCCGATCAGGATTCGATTCGATTCGGTTCAATTTGCCATTGCAAACCAATGGCAAATCAAATTGAATCCCGATCGGACATGTCAGATTAAATCGGATCGTAAATAGAATTGTAATCGAATCGTACAAAGAATCGTATCGTGTAGATTGGGCTTAAGGTATTGTGCCAAGTGTTAAATTGGCCATACATCTACTAATTCTGCAGCCTGATCCAGCTTCCAGTTCGATAATTTTATCGAATCAGGTGAAAATCAGTGCCACAACAAGCATGCCCGATCGATTCAGCCAATGTTAGTCCAAATAGATTTAAAGGGAACCAGAGACGAATGTATTGTAAAAATGAATAAAAGATGTTATACATACCTCCAGCCCCATAAGCCTGGGTCGCTCCCACGCCACCGTCCTCCGCTGCCTCTATCCGCCGCTACCGGGTCCCGTCACTTCCACCGGACACGGCAAATCTTCCGCATGCACAGGGGCTCCCTCCGGCTCTGTACGCATGCGCCTGTGCAGTATAGAGGAAGCTCACTGCGCTTGCGTTGACTGGCTCGACTGGCTGAAATGACTGGACCCGGTACCGGCAGACAGAGGCAGCAGAGGACGGCGGCGCGGGAGCGATCCAGGCTGATGGGGCTGGAGGAAGCCCCAGGTATGTATAAATAAGTTATTTTATTCCTCTCTGGTTCTCTTTAAGCATCAATCAGACATGCTGGAAAGGCCTGCCTGACCATCCCCTGTAAATGTCCCCCATCCCCCCCCTTCCCACCAGCCATTCATGTGCAATGTAAAATGTCACTTGTCTCGCCCCCCCAGCCTCCTCCGCCATCACCCCGTGTGGCACCAGGCGCATGTGTGTGACGTCACACACACCTCTTGGTGGCGCTCAGTGGTGACAGCGGAGAGGCAGGTGAGATCTCTCTCTGATCAGATTAGATCAGAGGAAGATATGTCTCTTGGCCGATCTGCCCATACATCGCTAGGTATATGGGCACTTTTATCCTTGGGATCTGCTGGCAATGCCTGGCCGCCCCATAGTTGACTGTTTGCTTTCAGTTGTACAACCAAACACTAGAATGCCCCGAGAACAGCTGCATTTATGCTAAATTGACATCCCTACAGCTGATGAATTATCTGTTAGTCTAGCAAGTATTGGGGCACGTGTCAGTGACCTCAGTGTCTGCAATTCTCACTACCACCGATTTACTGTTCCCTGTGACTTCTGCAGGAAATGTGCAGCAAAGTAAGAGCTCAGCAAGTCTTTCTGGCAGTGGAGACCTCGTTGTACATGAAACAGTTGTCAGCAGAAGCGGTGACTGTTTCTGGCAGCAGAGGCACAGACTGATTAGCTCAGCCTCTCGCTGGGTGCGGCTGACTTTATTTTCCACAAACTTTATTAGGACTTTACCAGTCTGCTCGGCATGATGTGGGGAAGTGGGACAAAGGTGAAGTGTGCATAAATATAGCGTGGGCCCCAACGTGATGCAGCAGCAAGCCTCCAGCGTGACAGCAATAATACACGGGTCACCCCACCGCCAGTAATACACAGGTCACCCTCCGCTAGTAATACACAGGTCACCCACCGCCAATAATACACAGGTCACCCACCGCCAATAATACACAGGTAGCCCACCGCCAGTAATACACAGGTCACCCTCCGCTAGTAATACACAGGTCACCCTCCGCTAGTAATACACAGGTCACCCACCGCCAGTAATACACAGGTCACCCACCGCCAATAATACACAGGTCACCCACCGCCAATAATACACAGGTCACCCACCGCCAATAATACACAGGTAGCCCACCGCCAGTAATACACAGGTCACCCACCGCCAGTAATACACAGGTCACCCACCGCCAATAATACACAGGTCACCCCACCGCCAATAATACACAGGTAGCCCACCGCCAATAATACACAGGTCACCCTCTGCCAGTAATACACAGGTCACCCACTGCCAATAATACACAGGTCACCCACCGCCAATAATACACAGGTCACCCACTGCCAATAATACACAGGTCACCCACCGCCAATAATACACAGGTCACCCACCGCCAATAATACACAGGTCACTCACCGCCAATAATACACAGGTCACCCTCTGCCAGTAATACACAGGTCACCCACCGCCAATAATACACAGGTCACCCACCGCCAATAATACACAGGTCACCCTCTGCCAGTAATACACAGGTCACCCACCGCCAATAATACACAGGTCACCCACCGCCAATAATACACAGGTCACCCACCGCCAGTAATACACAGGTCACCCACCGCCAGTAATACACAGGTCACCCACCGCCAGTAATACACAGGTCACCCACTGCCAGTAATACACAGGTCGCCCACCGCCAATAATACCCAGGTAGCCCACCGCCAGTAATACACAGGTCACCCTCCACAGGTCACCCTCCGCCAGTAATACACAGGTCACCATCCGTCAGTAATACACAGGTCACCCACCGCCAATAATACACGGGTCACCCGCCGCCAGTAATACACGGGTCACCCACCGCCAATAACACACGGGTCACCCACTGCCAATAATCCCCAGGTCACCCCCTGCCAATAATACACAGGTCACCCACCGCCAATAATACACAGGCCACCCACCGCCAGTAATACATGGGTCACCCCCTGCCAATAATACACGGGTCACCCACCGCCAGTAATACACAGGCCACCCACCGCCAGTAATACACAGGTCACCCACCGCCAGTAATATACAGGTCACCCACCGCCAGTAATACACAGGTCACCCACCGCCAGTAATACACAGGTCACCCACCGCCAATAATACACCGGTCACCCACCGCCAATAATACACAGGTCACCCACCGCCAGTAATACACAGGTCACCCACCGCCAATAATACCCAGGTAGCCCACCGCCAGTAATACACAGGTCACCCACCGCCAGTAATACACAGGTCACCCACCGCCAGTAATACACAGGTCACCCACCGCCAGTAATACACAGGTCACCCACCGCCAGTAATACACAGGTCACCCACCGCCAGTAATACACAGGTCACCCACCGCCAGTAATACACAGGTCACCCTCCGCCAGTAATACACAGGTCACCCTCTGCCAGTAATACACAGGTCACCCACCGCCAGTAATACACAGGTCACCCACCGCCAGTAATACACAGGTCACCCACCGCCAGCAATACACAGGTCACCCACCGCCAGTAATACACAGGTCACCCACCGCCAGTAATACACAGGTCACCCACCGCCAGTAATACACAGGTCACCCACCGCCAGTAATAGCATTTATATAGCACTGACATCTCTTGCAGCACTTTACAGAGTACATAGTCATGTCACTGACTGTCCTCAGAGTAGCTCACAATCTAATCCTACCACAGTCATAGTCTAATGTCCTACCATATTATTATTATGTATTTATATAGCACTGCCATCTCCTGCAGCACATTACAGAGTACATAGTCATGTCACTGACTGTCCTCAGAGGAGCTCACAATCCAATCCTACCATAGTCATAGTCTAATGTCCTACCATATTATTATTATGTATTTATATAGCACTGACATCTTCTGCAGCACATTACAGAGTACATAGTCATGTCACTGACTGTCCTCAGAGGAGCTCACACTCTAATCCTACCATAGTCATAGTCTAATGTCCTACCATATTATTATGTATTTATATAGCACTGACATCTTCTGCAGCACTTTACAGAGTACATAGTCATGTCACTGACTGTCCTCAGAGGAGCTCACACTCTAATCCTACCATAGTCATAGTCTAATGTCCCACCATATTATTATTATGTATTTATATAGCACTGACATCTTCTGCAGCACATTACAGAGTACATAGTCATGTCACTGACTGTCCTCAGAGGAGCTCACACTCTAATCCTACCATAGTCATAGTGTAATGCCCTACCATATTATTAGTATGTATTTATATAGCACTGACATCGTCTGCAGCACTGTACAGAGTACGTAGTCATGTCACTGACTGTCCTCAGAGGAGCTCACACTCTAATCCTACCATAGTCATAGTCTAATGTCCTACCATATTATTATGTATTTATATAGCACTGACATCTTCTGCAGCACTTTACAGAGTACATAGTCATGTCACTGACTGTCCTCAGAGGAGCTCACACTCTAATCCCTGCCATAGTGTAATGGCGTTTAATCATTTCTAGAGACAGCTGAGAGCGAGCAGGCCTCCATGCCAGGGTTCCTGAAGTCAGGCTCATTCATGTCAGGGTTTGGAGCATGTGCCCTTGTTTACAGGAATGACAGACGATTTGCTGAGTGGATTGGGTGAATTGGAGATGATCAGAGGATCCATTCTCTGCAGCTGATCTTACAAGAAGCTTCTCCTCCCTCCAGAGCTCTCGGCGCTCAGCCAAGTAGGGGAGAGTTCACCCAGCGCTGAGCTGTTTATACGGAGACACAATGGGAACAACGTGTGAACACAACAACTCCTGCAGCACTTCAATGTGACACGCTCTGACGACAAACCGAATACTATCATCATCTGTATAAATTACCGCCGGATTCCAGAACTGGGGAAACATACGCCACCAATGTCCAGGCTCCAACCGCCTCCAATTCCTGGCTCCGACCGCCACTTGTTTATATCTGAATTTTCCATGATAGCATCCAAACAGCGACACCACATCTGAGGAAAGCCAGGGATAAAGGGCACCTGTCATTAAATGATCAACTGGCATAGAGATGCACAAGGAAGCTCAATATGTTGGTATAAATCTCATGACAAGTCATCCTCTGCGTGTATATCTTAATATATTGACACCCCCCCCCCCCCCCCCAGGTTTTTGGATTGTGATGATGGGACCTGGTTAGGAGTGGAGGCAGCTGCCCACTATTGACATTGGTTTAAGACTTTTATTGGTGAAGGAGTGTATGGGGAGGGGGTTAGTAGTATTAGCTGGGTTCAGGAGGTAGATTTGGCCATCAGAAAGGATCTGGTCACCCCATTGCCCTATGGTGCTATAAGAATTTCTCAGGAGCCTTCTTATCATACTCTGCTTTGGAGGTAGAGGTCCTCCCCTAGCGAGGTGCAACCTATTAGAGGTGGGCTGCCTCCACTCCTAACCAGGTGACTTCCCTTCATTTGGAGGTGGGCTGTCTCCACCCCCCTGTCATATTCTGTCACTTCCTTCAGAGATTCCTTAGCGATGGCCAGCCTCCTCTCCCTGCTAGGTGCCACCACTACTTTTGGAACGCATTTGGGAGTGGACAGCTTCCACTTCTTGCCAGGTGCCACCTCTACCTTTAGTGGTGGGCTGCCGCCTTCTGCTGCCAGGTGCCACCCCCACCTTCAGATCTTCTTTTGGAGGTGGCCAGCCTCCTCTCCCTTCTAGGTGCCACCACTACCTTTGGAACATCTTTGGAGGTGGCCAGCCTCCTCTCCCTTCTAGGTGCCACCACTACCTTTGGAACATCTTTGGAGGTGGCCAGCCTCCTCTCCCTTCTAGGTGCCACCACTATCTTTGGAACATCTTTGGAGGTGGCCAGCCTCCTCTCCCTTCTAGGTGCCACCACTACCTTTGGAACATCTTTGGAGGTGGCCAGCCTCCTCTCCCTTCTAGGTGCCACCACTACCTTTGGAACATCTTTGGAGGTGGCCAGCCTCCTCTCCCTTCTAGGTGCCACCACTACCTTTGGAACATCTTTGGAGGTGGCCAGCCTCTTCTCCCTTCTAGGTGCCACCACTACCTTTGGAACATCTTTGGGGGTGGCCAGCCTCCTCTCCCTTCTAGGTGCCACCACTACCTTTGGAACATCTTTGGGGATGGCCTGCCTTGCCAGGTGCCACTTCCACCTCTTTGAGATGGACTCCCTTCTCTCCCTGCCAGGTTCCATCGCTGCCTTTAGAGCTAGGACTGCATCGCCACTACCTAGTATGTGTGGGTCTTAGTTCCCACAGGCTAATGCTAGGTACTGCCTAGTGTGTTTAGTGGAGCTCTGACTCCTGGAAGTAGATAGCGGCAGTCCTAGCTTGGGAGTCAGTGATAAGGCTTAGTGGAGGGGGAAGGCCACACATATCACTGCACTACGGAAAACAGCAGGGCGAAGCAGCGGGAAATGCAGGGCGGTACTGACGTACAGAAATTTCAATAGTAATGTTTTCAAGTAGAAGGTTTTTTTTTCCCTTTTGGGGCTAATTGGACAATGCCTTGTAAGGTTTTTTTTTGCCTTCCTCTGGATCAGCAGGGATATGTGAGGGTGCAGGCTGGTGTTGTGCTTTCCTCTGGATCAGCAGGGATATGTGAGGGAGCAGGCTGGTGTTGTGCTTTCCTCTGGATCAGCAGGGATATGTGAGGGAGCAGGCTGGTGTTGTGCCTTCCTCTGGATCAGCAGGGATATGTGAGGGAGCAGGCTGGTGTTGTGCCTTCCTCTGGATCAGCAGGGATATGTGAGGGTGCAGGCTGGTGTTGTGCCTTCCTCTGGATCAGCAGGGATATGTGAGGGAGTAGGCTGGTGTTGTGCCTTCCTCTGGATCAGCAGGGATATGTGAGGGAGTAGGCTAGGGTTGTGCCTTCCTCTGGATCAGCAGGGTTATGTGAGGGTGCAGGCTGGTGTTGTGCCTTCCTCTGGATCAGCAGGGATATGTGAGGGAGCAGGCTGGTGTTGTGCCTTCCTCTGGATCAGCAGGGATATGTGAGGGTGCAGGCTGGTGTTGTGCCTTCCTCTGGATCAGCAGGGATATGTGAGGGTGCAGGCTGGGGTTGTGCCTTTCTCTGGATCAGCAGGGATATGTGAGGAAGCAGGCTGGTGTTGTGCCTTCCTCTGGATCAGCAGGGATATGTGAGGGAGCAGGCTGGTGTTGTGCCTTTCTCTGGATCAGCAGGGATATGTGAGGGAGTAGGCTGGTGTTGTGCCTTCCTCTGGATCAGCAGGGATATGTGAGGGAGTAGGCCGGGGTTGTGCCTTCCTCTGGATCAGCAGAGTTATGTGAGGGTGCAGGCTGGTGTTGTGCCTTCCTCTGGATCAGCAGGGATATGTGAGGGAGCAGGCTGGTGTTGGGCCTTCCTCTGGATCAGCAGGGATATGTGAGGGTGCAGGCTGGTGTTGTGCCTTCCTCTGGATCAGCAGGGATATGTGAGGGTGCAGGCTGGTGTTGTGCCTTCCTCTGGATCAGCAGGGTTATGTGAGGGAGCAGGCTGGTGTTGTGCCTTCCTCTGGATCAGCAGGGATATGTGAGGGAGCAGGCTGGTGTTGTGCCTTCCTCTGGATCAGCAGGGATATGTGAGGGAGTAGGCTGGGGTTGTGCCTTCCTCTGGATCAGCAGGGTTATGTGAGGGTGCAGGCTGGTGTTGTGTCGTCCTCTGGATCAGCAGGGATATGTGAGGGTGCAGGCTGGTGTTGTGCCTTCCTCTGGATCAGCAGGGATATGTTAGGGAGCAGGCTGGTGTTGTGCCTTCCTCTGGATCAGCAGGGATATGTGAGGGAGCAGGCTGGTGTTGTGCCTTCCTCTGGAACAGCAGGGATATGTGAGGGAGCAGGCTGGTGTTGTGCCTTCCTCTGGATCAGCAGGGATATGTGAGGGAGCAGGCTGGTGTTGTGCCTTCCTCTGGATCAGCAGGGATATGTGAGGGAGCAGGCTGGTGTTGTGCCTTCCTCTGGATCAGCAGGGATATGTGAGAGTGCAGGCTGGTGTTGTGCCTTCCTCTAGATCAGCAGGGATATGTGAGGGAGTAGGCTGGGGTTGTGCCTTCCTCTGGATCAGCAGGGTTATGTGAGGGTGCAGGCTGGTGTTGTGCCTTCCTCTGGATCAGCAGGGATATGTGAGGGAGCAGGCTGGTGTTGTGCCTTCCTCTGGATCAGCAGGGATATGTGAGGGTGCAGGCTGGTGTTGTGCCTTCCTCTGGATCAGCAGGGATATGTGAGGGTGCAGGCTGGTGTTGTGCCTTCCTCTGGATCAGCAGGGATATGTGAGGGAGCAGGCTGGTGTTGTGCCTTCCTCTGGATCAGCAGGGATATGTGAGGGAGTAGGCTGGTGTTGTGCCTTCCTCTGGATCAGCAGGGATATGTGAGGGAGTAGGCTGGGGTTGTGCCTTCCTCTGGTTCAGCAGGGTTATGTGAGGGTGCAGGCTGGTGTTGTGCCTTCCTCTGGATCAGCAGGGATATGTGAGGGAGCAGGCTGGTGTTGTGCCTTCCTCTGGATCAGCAGGGATATGTGAGGGAGTAGGCTGGGGTTGTGCCTTCCTCTGGATCAGCAGGGTTATGTGAGGGTGCAGGCTGGTGTTGTGTCGTCCTCTGGATCAGCAGGGATATGTGAGGGTGCAGGCTGGTGTTGTGCCTTCCTCTGGATCAGCAGGGATATGTGAGGGAGCAGGCTGGTGTTGTGCCTTCCTCTGGATCAGCAGGGATATGTGAGGGTGCAGGCTGGTGTTGTACCTTCCTCTGGATCAGCAGGGATATGTGAGGGAGCAGGCTGGGGTTGTGCCTTCCTCTGGATCAGCAGGGTTATGTGAGGGTGCAGGCTGGTGTTGTGCCTTCCTCTGGATCAGCAGGGATATGTGAGGGAGTAGGCTGGTGTTGTGCCTTCCTCTGGATCAGCAGGGATATGTGAGGGAGTAGGCTGGGGTTGTGCCTTCCTCTGGATCAGCAGGGTTATGTGAGGGTGCAGGCTGGTGTTGTGTCGTCCTCTGGATCAGCAGGGATATGTGAGGGTGCAGGCTGGTGTTGTGCCTTCCTCTGGATCAGCAGGGATATGTGAGGGAGCAGGCTGGTGTTGTGCCTTCCTCTGGATCAGCAGGGATATGTGAGGGTGCAGGCTGGTGTTGTACCTTCCTCTGGATCAGCAGGGATATGTGAGGGAGCAGGCTGGTGTTGTGCCTTCCTCTGGATCAGCAGGGTTATGTGAGGGTGCAGGCTGGTGTTGTGCCTTCCTCTGGATCAGCAGGGTTATGTGAGGGTGCAGGCTGGTGTTGTACCTTCCTCTGGATCAGCAGGGATATGTGAGGGTGTAGGCTGGTGTTGTGCCTTCCCCTGGATCAGCAGGGATATGTGAGGGAGCAGGCTGGTGTTGTCCCTTCCTCTGTATCAGCAGGGATATGTGAGGGAGCAGGCTGGTGTTGTGCCTTCCTCTGGATCAGCAGGGTTATGTGAGGGTGCAGGCTGGTGTTGTGCCTTCCTCTGGATCAGCAGGGTTATGTGAGGGTGCAGGCTGGTGTTGTGCCTTCCTCTGGATCAGCAGGGATATGTGAGGGTGCAGGCTGGTGTTGTGTCTTCCTCTGGATCAGCAGAGATATGTGAGGGAGCAGGTTGGTGTTGTGCCTTCCCCTGGATCAGCAGGGATATGTGAGGGAGCAGGCTGGTGTTGTGCCTTCCTCTGGATCAGTAGGGATATGTGAGAGTGCAGGCTGGTGTTGTGCCTTCCTCTGGATCAGCAGGGATATGTGAGGGAGCAGGCTGGTGTTGTACCTTCCTCTGGATCAGCAGGGATATGTGAGGGTGTAGGCTGGTGTTGTGCCTTCCCCTGGATCAGCAGGGATATGTGAGGGAGCAGGCTGGTGCGGTGCCTTCCTCTGGATCAGCAGGGATATGTGAGGGTGCAGGCTGGTGTTGTGCCTTCCTCTGGATCAGCAGGGATATGTGAGGGTGCAGGCTGGTGTTGTGCCTTCCTCTGGATTAGCAGGGATATGTGAGGGAGCAGGCTGGTGTACCTTCCTCTGGACCAGCAGGGATATGTGAGGGTGCAGGCTGGTGTTGTGCCTTCCTCTGGATCAGCAGGGATATGTGAGGGTGCAGGCTGGTGTTGTGCCTTCCTCTGGATCAGCAGGGATATGTGAGGGAGCAGGCTGGTGTTGTACTTTGTTCTCTGGTTGAACTCGATGGACGTATGTCTTTTTTCAACCCAAACAGCTATGTAACTATAGCGCCAACATCTTTCGCAGCGCTGTACAGAGTATATCGTCTTGTCACTAACTGTCCCTCAGAGGAGCTCACAATCTAATTCCCTACCATAGTCCTATGTCGATGTACAGTATGTATTGTGTAGTGTATGTGTTGCAGTCTAGTGCCAATTTTTAGGGGGGAGCCAATTAACCTATCTGTATGTTTTTGGGATGTGGGAGGAAACCAGAGTGCATGGAGGAAACCCACACAGACATGGGGAGAACATACAAACTCTTTGCAGATGTTGACCTGGCTGGGATTTGAACCGGCAACCCAGCACTGCAAGGTGAGAGCGCTAACCACTACGCCTCCATGCTGCTCCTCAATGAGGATCCCAGTCCTTGTATGCCTGGTAGAAGCACAAGCGCTGGAACAAGGTTTAGTTACTCTGTAAAACTTCTGCTGTAAAAATTTACGAGTCATAAAATAATGTTTACGTTGCACTTGTCTGTTAATGATCTGCACACTCTGCAGCCATCTCTATGTGTTTTATAAGAGAACCTGTCTCCTACGCGAAGAACCTGAACTCTATACCTGTTTGTGCTTCTTGCCAGGTCTCGGCAATTCCCTGGAAAGTTAGTGAACTCTTGTACCGTGAAACGCTGCCTCAGACCGATGGACCGCGAAACCCAAGGTCAAGAAAACCTCATGAGACCAATCTGTGTAGAGAGGCATCTTCTGACCCAGGTAAACAGCCGACACATGTTGGGGCTGTGGAGCTGGAGGCGAGGAGTCGCGGTAATTTGTGGGCACCTGGAGTCGGAGTCATACAAACATCCACGACTCCTAATAAATTAAACTTTAATTAAGAGAAGAAAAATGATAAAGATTCTATATCTGAGATAATATTCACCATAAATAACTTGCATATACAGTAATAGCAATGCCTAGGTCACAAAAATGCAGGGCTTTGGAGTCGGTACAGAAATCTTCCGATTCCGACTCCTCCTCTGTTTATGAAACCTCCGACTCTGGGTACCCAAATAGCTCAGACTCTGACTCCTCGACTCCGACTCCTTAGTCTAATATTTACCAGGGCTGTGGATTTTATACAAAATCATCCGACTCCCGACTCCTCAGTTTATGAAACCACCGACTCCGACTCCAGCTCTGGCTCCGGGTACCCAAAATTGCTCCGACTCCTCGACTCCGACTCCAACTCCACAGCCCTGCAAAAATGAAAAAAATAAACCAATCAAAAAAGTTACTTGCGCTGCTGCAACAAAGCAGTCACCATACAGTATTAACCACTCCTGGACCCCACATTGGGTGAAATGTATCTGCTGGTAGCTGCACAGCTCTGACTGGACATAGATTTCAACACCGCCGCCGCGCGCTCCCGCCGCTCCTGTCGATTGCCCCGCACTCTCTCAGCCGCAGCCCACTCACCGTCAGTATGGCGGCAGAGCTCTGTGAGCCTGACTCCGTGATCACTGTGTGCCAATCGGCTCACATTAATGGACACGGTCAGGAGCCAATGAAAGTGGCTCCTGACCGGCTCACAGAGCTCTGCCGTCATAGCGATGGGAGAGAGAGGGACCTGCGGTGATGGGAGAGCAGCGTGATCGGCAAGAGCAGCGGGTCTGTGTGGCGATTCATTGGTAAGCGCCGTTTTGTGGTACCAGCAGTCTCTGGTTCCTAAAGAGACTCTGTAACAAAAAAAAGTTCCCCGGGGAGTACTCACCTCGGGAGGGGGAAGCTTTAGGGTCCCAATGAGGCTTCCCCCTCCGCTGTAGCTGCAGGCAGCCCAGAAGTCTCCTGCAATCCTGGCTCGACAAGCGTGATATATTTACCTTCCCTGGCTCCAGCAGGTGGCGCTGTTGCGGCGCTCAGCACGGAGGTAGGCGGAAATGGCCGATCTCTGTCGGGTCCGCTCTACTACGCAGGTGCAGGAGACTTGCGCCTGCGCAGTAAAGTGGCCCGACAGTTATCGTCTATTTCCGCCTATCTCTGAGCGGACAGCCGATACTGCGCCTGCGTAGGAGCCGGGAAGGTAAATATTTACATCCCCGCTGTTCGGAGGGGCACAGCGAGACCACCGTGGGACACAGGAGGCTGGGGGAAACCTCAATAGGATCCGGAGGGTTCCCCCACCCGAGGTGAGGACCCCCCAGGGGAACTTTTTTTAATTACAGGTTTTCTTTAAGCTTTGGCAGTGATGAAATGCCTTTTATATAACATACTTTTAATCAACAAGATTGTTATATGTAAATTGGAGGAGTTGGAGTTGGTGGAATCATAAACTGAGGAGTCGAAGTTGGATGATACATGTACCAGCTCTGCAGGCCTGCACATGTGTCAGCTGCTACCTCCTGCCGTGCTAACATCAGAAGGTGCTGTCTGCATGCCAAGCGTTACTTTCCAGTGGCTCATTGACCAAAGTGTTAAAATCAGGTCTTATCACACAAGTGTTTGGGGGGCCGAGCGGGTCCACCTCATCAAGGTGTAATGAAGCGGACACCTGCAGGAGCCAAACAGGGATTACATGAAAGAACACCCGTTACCTTAATTGCTTAATGACGTCATAACGACATCAGATTCCCGCCAGGTGCGAATGTAAACATTGCAAAACAGTATTGTACAATCCGAGTGTTACTGGAACGGAGCAGCAAGAAATGTACTGTGCTGGGAGGAGCGAGATCCCACTGCGGACAAACACAACAGCCGGGTCAGTTTATAGAACACATGTAATCCATGGCCTATCCTTACCATGGCTTCAGCTGCACACACGGCTATGCGTCTCTCCAGGAAGATGGATCTCAGAGACGTCCCATGACGACGAGCGCTCGCCAATCCATCTTCCTGGTGGCGTGTATGCCCGTTGCCATGTGACGTTACTTTACGGACGCGAATGAGACTTCAAGTGATTGCTGCACTTTGCATGGAGTCGACGGGGAGCTTAAAGGAGTTATCAGGGTTTTTATTCCCGCCCCCCCCCCCGGATCTACTTACCTGTGGCTTCATCCAGCATGTCGCCGGCGAGGTTTCCGGGCCGCGGGCTGCGACCGACGCTGCGTCGTGGGACATGTGGCCGGCAACGAGCTGGAGGAAGCCCCGGGTAAGTAGATCCGGGGTTGGCGAAAAGCCTGATAAATCCTTTAAGGATCTGATCCGCTGTGACGGTCATTATCGCCACACATCACTAAACGTCATTCGCATGATTGCACGCCTGTACCCACTTCAGAAGATTGCAGAAATGATCGCTCGACGCTCAAAAAATTGCCGGTTGGGAAAATCGGTCCTTAAGACTTGTATTATGCGATACCGTTATGCAATACATGCGCACCTGGGTTCAGCTGGAGGTTTGAGGTGAAGCTGGCAGAGCTGAGTGGCCACAGAGCGTCTGGGGCAGTGAGGAAGGTCTAGTTATGGCCGCCTCATTACCATCCAGTCTGAGCTTCAGCCGTAATGATAATCGAGGAATATTGCGGAGAGTAGATGTGTGAAGTCTATAGAGAAGCATCACAACTGGCTCAGCGCTGGAGTTATTCATGAAAGACCAGCTTCTATAACTTACGGGGTCCTCCTCTATCCATCTCAGCCATTCTGGGGATTTCTCCTGATCTGATTATATCCTTCATTTGGCTATTATACCTTGCATGACGCAATACAGCTGGGAAAGTCCTGCTTTCCTGTCCCTCCATTCAGCAGGAAGAGATTGTGTCGGAGGGGTGCTTGTTTTCTAGACCACGGTACAGAGAACACTTAGCTGTTATTTCTCCATCACATCACTGTTTATATACAGAGCTCATACTAGTGTTGCTGCCGCCTTCATTAATCGAAGAGAAATTAACCTTTAGGACTTGTTTCCACTATAAGGCCTGAAACCCACTGCAAAACGCTATCGCTAATCGGAAGCGCTAGCATTTTGTATGAGCAGTCTGTCAGCGGTTTCATGAGGGTTTTAGAAAGTGATTTTACAAAGTGTATCAATTTGCCAGCAGTTGTGTAGCGATTAGCGATTAGCATTTTAAAGTCTGATTGGTCCTTTCAATTAATTTTAATTTTGTTAGTGTGTGGTAAGGATAAAACGCTAGCAAAATCGCTCCATGCAGGTTTTAATGAGCGATTAAACCAGCGTTTATATACTTTACATTGAAGCGCTAATGCTCCCAAAATGCTGCATGTCCTGCGTTTGCGATTTGAGGAATCGCAAACGCTCCAGTGGAAGTTGCCCCATCCATTAACATTAGCTGAGCGTTTTGGCAAAACGCTAGCATTTTGAATCGCTCCAGAAATGCTCACAAAACCGCTCTTGTGGGTTCCAGCCCTGAAGCACAGAGGACACGGGGAAGATGATTGCGGGACACAGTCGTCTTTATTGATCGCTTGCTGAGGGTTTTGTTTTGGAATTGCAAAGTCCCATCTAACTGAATGGGGCACAAACACAATTGCACAAGAAATGCAGCAGGCATTACATTGTCGCTTGGGTGATGCGTCGGTGGAAATGGCCCCCTAGTGCAGTCACAGCCAAACTCTCTTCTCAGGTCTCTAAGCTGTAAGGAGAGTGGCCAGTTGGGTTCTCCATGTTCATGAAAACAAGACACAGAATATTTATATTGCACTTTTCTCCTGGTTGATTCAAAGCCTCAGAGCTGCAGCCACTAGGGGGCGCTCTATAGGCAGTAGCAGTGTTAGGCCAGAGCTGCAGCCACTAGGGGGCGCTCTGGTTAGGCAGTAGCAGTGTTAGGCCAGAGCTGCAGCCACTAGGGGGTGCTCTATAGGCAGTAGCAGTGTTAGGCCAGAGCTGCAGCCACTAGGGGGTTCTCTATAGGCAGAAGCAGTGTTAGGCCAGAGCTGCAGCCACTAGGGGGCGCTCTGTAGGCAGTAGCAGTGTTAGGCCAGAGCTGCAGCCACTAGGGGGTGCTCTATAGGCAGTAGCAGTGTTAGGCCAGAGCTGCAGCCACTAGGGGGTTCTCTATAGGCAGAAGCAGTGTTAGGCCAGAGCTGCAGCCACTAGGGGGGCTCTATAGGCAGTAGCAGTGTTAGGCCAGAGCTGCAGCCTCTAGTGGGCGCTCTATAGGCAGTAGCAGTGTTAGGCCAGAGCTGCAGCCACTAGGGGGTGCTCTATAGGCAGGAGCAGTGTTAGGCCAGAGCTGCAGCCACTAGGGGGGCTCTATAGGCAGAAGCAGTGTTAGGCCAGAGCTGCAGCCACTAGGGGGTGCTCTATAGGCAGAAGCAGTGTTAGGCCAGAGCTGCAGCCACTAGGGGGGCTCTATAGGCAGAAGCAGTGTTAGGCCAGAGCTGCAGCCACTAGGGGGCGCTCTATAGGAAGTAGCAGTGTTAGGCCAGAGCTGCAGCCACTAGGGGGAGCTCTATAGGCAGTAGCAGTGTTAGGCCAGAGCTGCAGCCACTAGGGGGTGCTCTATAGGCAGTAGCAGTGTTAGGCCAGAGCTGCAGCCACTAGGGGGTACTCTATAGGCAGTAGCAGTGTTAGGCCAGAGCTGCAGTCACTAGGGGGCGCTCTATAGGCAGTAGCAGTGTTGGGCCAGAGCTGCAGCCACTAGGGGGCGCTCTATAGGCAGTAGCAGTGTTAGGCCAGAGCTGCAGCCACTAGGGGGAGCTCTATAGGCAGTAGCAGTGTTAGGCCAGAGCTGCAGCCACTAGGGGGCGCTCTATAGGCAGTAGCAGTGTTAGGCCAGAGCTGCAGCCACTAGGGGGAGCTCTATAGGCAGTAGCAGTGTTAGGCCAGAGCTGCAGCCACTAGGGGGCGCTCTATAGGCAGTAGCAGTGTTAGGCCAGAGCTGCAGCCACTAGGGTGCACTCTATAGGCAGTAGCAGTGTTAGGCCAGAGCTGCAGTCACTAGGGGGGTTCTCTATAGGCAGAAGCAGTGTTAGGCCAGAGCTGCAGCCACTAGGGGGGCTCTATAGGCAGAAGCAGTGTTAGGCCAGAGCTGCAGCCACTAGGGGGCGCTCTATAGGCAGTAGCAGTGTTAGGCCAGAGCTGCAGCCACTAGGGGGGGCGCTCTTTAGGGAGTAGCAGTGTTAGGCCAGAGCTGCAGCCACTAGGGGGTTCTCTATAGGCAGAAGCAGTGTTAGGCCAGAGCTGCAGTCACTAGGGGGGTTCTCTATAGGCAGAAGCAGTGTTAGGCCAGAGCTGCAGCCACTAGGGGGGCTCTATAGGCAGAAGCAGTGTTAGGCCAGAGCTGCAGCCACTAGGGGGCGCTCTATAGGCAGTAGCAGTGTTAGGCCAGAGCTGCAGCCACTAGGGGGTGCTCTATAGGCAGTAGCAGTGTTAGGCCAGAGCTGCAGCCACTAGGGGGCGCTCTATAGGCAGAAGCAGTGTTAGGCCAGAGCTGCAGCCACTAAGGGGCGCTCTATAGGCAGTAGCAGTGTTAGGCCAGAGCTGCAGCCACTAGGGGGCGCTCTATAGGCAGTAGCAGTGTTAGGCCAGAGCTGCAGCCACTAAGGGGCGCTCTATAGGCAGTAGCAGTGTTAGGCCAGAGCTGCAGCCACTAGGGGGCGCTCTATAGGCAGTAGCAGTGTTAGGCCAGAGCTGCAGCCACTAGGGGGCGCTCTATAGGCAGAAGCAGTGTTAGGCCAGAGCTGCAGCCACTAAGGGGCACTCTATAGGCAGTAGCAGTGTTAGGCCAGAGCTGCAGCCACTAGAGGGCGCTCTATAGGCAGTAGCAGTGTTAGGCCAGAGCTGCAGCCACTAGGGGGCGCTCTATAGGCAGTAGCAGTGTTAGGCCAGAGCTGCAGCCACTAGGGGCGCTCTATAGGCAGTAGCAGTGTTAGGCCAGAGCTGCAGCCACTAAGGGGCGCTCTATAGGCAGTAGCAGTGTTAGGCCAGAGCTGCAGCCACTAGGGGGTGCTCTATAGGCAGTAGCAATGTTAGGCCAGAGCTGCAGCCACTAGGGGGTGCTCTATAGGCAGTAGCAGTGTTAGGCCAGAGCTGCAGCCACTAGGGTGCGCTCTATAGGCAGTAGCAGTGTTAGACCAGAGCTGCAGCCACAAGGGGCGCTCTATAGGCAGTAGCAGTGTTAGACCAGAGCTGCAGCCACTAGGAGGTACTCTATAGGCAGTAGCAGTGTTAGGCCAGATCTGCAGCCACTAGGGGGCGCTCTATAGCTCTATACGTAGTAGCAGTGTTAGGACAGAGCTGCAGCCACTAGGGGTCACTCTATAGGCAGTAGCAGTGTTAGGCCAGAGCTGCAGCCACTAGGGGGTGCTCTATAGGCAGTAGCAGTGTTAGACCAGAGCTGCAGCCACTAGGGTGCCCTCTATAGGCAGTAGCAGTGTTAGGCCAGAGCTGGAGCCACTAGGAGGTGCTCTATAGGCAGTAGCAGTGTTAGGTCAGAGCTGCAGCCACTAGGGTGCCCTCTATAGGCAGTAGCAGTGTTAGGCCAGAGCTGCAGCCACTAGGGGGCGCTCTATAGGCAGTAGCAGTGTTAGGCCAGAGCTGCAGCCACTAGGGGGTGCTCTATAGGCAGTAGCAGTGTTAGGCCAGAGATGCAGCCACTGGGGGGCGCTCTATAGGCAGTAGCAGTGTTAGACCAGAGCTGCAGCCACTAGGGTGCCCTCTATAGGCAGTAGCAGTGTTAGGCCAGAGCTGCAGCCACTAGGGGGCGCTCTATAGGCAGTAGCAGTGTTAGGCCAGGGCTGCAGCCACTAGGGGGCGCTCTATAGGCAGTAGCAGTGTTAGGCCAGAGCTGCAGCGTTAGGGGATAGGATATGGTGAGGGATGTCAGAGATAGTAGTTATTATTAGATTATGGTTAGGCATTTAGGGATGTGAAGATTTGCTTTGATGGTCTTCTTTTCTCAAAAACAATAGCAGAATGACATTGGACAACCCCCCCTGCGTCTAATGTGTATCCTAGCCTGACCAACGCTCCAACCATAGATCCTATGACTACTCTGAGCTGGCCACAATCCCTGTGTGTTACAATGGAGGTATCAGCGTAATCCTATAGTTCAGGGGTAGGGAACCTATGGCTCAGGAGGCAGATGTGGCTCTTTTGATGGCTGCATCTGGCTCACATACACATCAGTTAGGGGTTGATTCACTGACCTACACAGCTCAAGCAGCACAGCTTAGTGTGGCAGCGCAAGTAACATTTTCAAAATAGGCACACTACTGCTGTAGCATGCGGTACTAACTTACTCGCGCCCCCCCAAAACTAACAGCCGCTCCAATTGTCCCACCCTGGATCCTATCAGGTCCAGTGACTTTGTAGGACGAGATCAATATATCACTTGACAGGCAGCCTATTGGGCCAATCAAAGTGCGGGGATCTCGTTTTACATACTGAATCAACCCTCAAGTCAGCTAGCTAATTGTACAAGCTGTTAGTTGGTATATCTCCTGACTGGACTGAAACCCAAGAGAAGCTGAAGTCGGGTCTGACACTTCCGCTGCCTGGCGGATCAACTGTACACACATCGCCATGGCAACAGAGACGTGAGCCCTACTGTCCCAGTTTGAAACATTATTGTATGGCTCTCATGGAATTACATTTTAAAAAATGCGGTGTTTATGGCTCTCCCAGCCAAAAAGGTTCCTGACTCGTGCTATAGATTACTATATAGTGCAGGCTGTTCTAGGTAAGAGCTATGCATGGGCTGCACTATGCTTTGCATTCTCTACCATCAACCCTTGCAGGATAGCTGCTCACTGAAGGGGAAGTCCAAGTACACAGCGTTGATCTTGCGGTTAGCCATGTGGCTCAGGCGGGAGGGCGAATTCAGCTAAGTAGGTAAAAGGTCGTGATGGAGCTGAATGCGCTGTGTATATATAGAACAGGCAGCTCAGCATGTGCTGCCCCCTGCTGGACACAGGGGGAACTACATAAACAGGCATTGCTGTATAGCTTCCTGCTGAAGTGCACGTTTCTAGAAAGCTTAATATGGAAGATTCTATTCTTTGCAGTAAATTGAGCTTTGCTGTGAGTTGCTTGTGAGACGCTCTCATCACTTTCCATAGGGGAGACGGCTGATGCCCATAAGATGCCCAATATATGGATTGTATGGAAATGATACCACCTATCATATAATATACATCATATAACACATGTCCATCGTAAAACATTGTATACATCATATAACACATGTCCATCAGGAGTAACATTCATCATGCTCTGACTTTGGGGCGCTGGTGTTTGAGGGATATTTTGTTATTCTGTCTCTCCCAGCTACAATAATCCTCCCATTACAATTATAGACTGGTCATTACCTGGTCAGAGAGGGAACAAACAAAATCAGCAGGGGGTCAAATACTTATTTCCCTCACTGTACCACTGACCCATCAACCACCCCTAACCTTCCTAACCCCTCCCCCCAAACCAGTTACACCTACCTTTTTCGAAACGGTGTAGGAAGACAGTATAGTGGTCGGCACTACCTGGAGAAATCTTTTGTTGCCCTTTAAAAATAGCAGGATGGACTCAAAATGACACCCATGTTCCTAACTGCGTGCTCAGGATAACAAGGCAAACCAGCAGATTCTATATCACAAAGAAAAATAGGAAACATCCGGCACTGAAGTAAATGGAGTTTTCATTTATTCCAGACTGTGCTCAGAAAATAGAATGCATACAGCAAACAGTTCAAAAATGTGAACAATACAGTGGTTAAGCCTTAGAAGAAGCACCGCCGTGCGAAACGGCCATCAGGCTGCCCTCTTCACACCCTGCGCCCACTGCCATCTACACACCCATGGTAGGACTGTATTGTTCACATTTTTGAACTGTTTGCTGTATGCATTCTATTTTCTGAGCACAGTCTGGAATAAATGAAAACTCCATTTACTGCAGTGCCGGATGTTTCCTATTTTTCTTTGTGATATACACCTACCTTTTGCCACATCACAATATACCTACCTATCCTGACACTGCCAAACTCCTGCCCCATGCTCTGGTCATCCCCTTTGTGGACTACTGCAATGCCCTCCTCTCTGGACTTCACAAGACCGTACCCTCCCTTCATACATCTCCGATCTCATCCAGAGATACTCCCCCACCTGCTCTCTCCCCTCCTCCAACACTCTACGGATGTTCACCCCTCGCATCACTTGCAAGGCTCCAGGACTTCTCCAGAGCAGCCTTTATTCCAATGTTTCTAAACCCCTGTCCTCGTGACTCCCCAACGATGTATGTTTTGCAGGCAACCTCATCTATGCACAGGTAGGATGGCCTCAATTCACTAAGATCATGCTGGAGATAATAAGGCAAGAGATAACTTACCTCCACACAGTGAGAGAGTTATTTTATCTCTTCATTCCTTAAGTTACCTCCTCTGTAGTTAATTTACCTCCTCTGTAGTTAATTTACCTCCTCTGTAGTTACTTTCACACGCAGTTAATAAACTCTGGAGTTATTTTAAGGATTGAAGAGTTAACTTAAAGACAGAAGAGTTAACTTTAGGTTTGCCTGAGGTAAAATGTTTCCTGAATACTACATGCCTTATCACCATGGTAACAACTCTAGAAGAGTTATTAAAGACAGGAGATAAGCTTAGTGAATTGAGGCCAATTTGTATCTCAGCCAGGTGGATTCCATGTAGCTGAGACACTAATTACCCCACCTGTGCATAGGGGAGGCTGCCTGCAAAACATGTACCGTTGGGGAGTCAGAAGGACAGGTTTAGGACACACTGCTCAACTCTATGGAACTCCCTCTCTGCACCAATCAGGCTCAACCCCACCTTGTGGCTGTAAAGAGCGTCCGAGGTGGACTCAAAAAAAAAAAAAAAAAAGGTAGGCTACCTGATCCGCGGGGCTGAGCGGATCAGGTAGCCGCAAAAACCGCCGCTCCCCGTCGCTCCTGTGGGCTGCAATGGCCGACTTTCACTTTCGTGACCTCTGGGTCACAACGCTGCACTGAGAGACTGTGTGTCTCTCGCAGTGTGCAGGGGGGCGGAGAGCAGCAGGAGGCGTGGCCAGGGGGAGAGAGGAGCCCAATGGCAGCTCAGGAAACCCTGTAAGGACGCCCCTGGCAGGCGTTTTGAATAGGAAATTCCTCTCCCTGTGTTTACCTCCGAGATAGCGACAAATCTTGTCACTAAACTCGGGCTATAGCACGGCGGTGGGGGGGGGGGGGGGGGCGGGGCAGAGAGCGGCAGTTGGGGGACACAGCCATGTCATTAGGCAGAGAACATGCCTCTTTGTCCCATCTAACCCCCGAAGATCCACCTCGGGTTCTCTTTAAAGTGAACCTGAGATGGTGAGGGAGAGGAAAATGATACATACCTGGGGCTTTCTCCAGCCCCCTCCAGGCTTATCGCTCCCTCAGGCGCCTGCATCGTGCTCTCATCGCCGGGTACTACTGCGCAGGCACAGAACAGTCCCGGCGCGGGAGCACAACAGAGGAGCGCGCGCGGTGGGACTGTGCCGACTGGAGGACTTTTCGGGCTGATTACAGAAGGACCGGGAGCTGGAGGAGGACAGTGAAGGAGGGATAAGCCTGGAGGGGGCTGGAGGAAGCCCCAGGTATGAATAATTTTTTACCCCCTCCCTGTCTCAGGTACACTTTTAGGACCCTTCTGTTCAATGTTGCTTACCCGCCCTCTTCATAGCTCCACCCCCTCCCTTGGATATATATACCCCTTATGTGTCCCTCTCCTCCACCCCTCAGGACTCTCCTCTCTGTGTGCTCTTCTCCACCACCATATGGCCTCAGTGACTCATCTGCTATACCTATCACTACATTACACTCTATGTACCATTCTGTACTGTTACATCACTTCTAACATAATAGTTAATATTAAGAGGTTATGGTTAGGCTTTTAGGAAAATGTTTGCATTTGGGGGATGGGGAGATTTGCTTTGGTGATGCTTTTTTTCACAAAAATAACTGCAACATTACATTGGACAATTCCCCTGCGTCTAATGTGTATCCTAGCCTTATACTGGGTACACACGATATGCTTTTCCGCTCAGTTTTCCACCCGATTGTTTTTTCCGTTCGATTTTGCACTTGATTCTGCGCTCAATTCTCGTATCTTCTGCTCGTTTTTCTTATCTTTTTTCTAGAGATGGGACGACGAATCCGGCGAATCCACGAATCCCTCGAATATTGGGAAATATTCGAGATTCAAGGATTCGAATCCCGACGCCATTTTCCAATTTACGAATCCGCCGAATCCCGACGCTGCATCGCCGCGCATCCGCCGCTCACACTCGTCCTCCTCCGACCTCCTCCGACCCCCCCGCGTCTCCTCCGCCCGCCCCGCGCCTCCTCCGACCGCCCGCATACTTTGTATCAACTCACCTGTCCTGTGGAGCGCAGAGCGGCAGACCTCTCACTGACTTCCTGGTTCCCTCTAGTGACGGCTTTTACAATGACGTCATCAGTAAAAGCCGGTCCGGCCACTAGAGGGAACCGAGAAGTAACGACGAGGTCTGCCGCTTTGCGCTCCACAGGACAGGTGAGTTGATACTTATGCAGGGGTGAGCGAGGAGGCACGGGGGACGGAGGAGGCCGTGGGGGTGAGCGGAGGAGGCACGGGGGGTGGGGGGGGGGGGGACGGGAGCGACGCCTACCTACCTACCTACCTACCTACAGGCCCCTATACCTACCTAAAGGCCCCCTATACGTACCTACCTACCGGCCACTATACCTACCTACCTACAGGCCCCTATACCTACCTAAAGGCCCCCTATATGTACCTACCTACCTACCGGCCACTATACCTACCTACCTACAGGCCCCCTATATGTACCTACCTACCTAAAGGCCCCTATACCTACCTACAGGCCTCTATACCTACCTAAAGGCCCCTATACCTACCTACCTAAAGGCCCCCTATATGTACCTACCTACCTACCGGCCACTATACCTACCTACAGGCCCCTATACCTACCTACCTACCTAAAGGCCCCTATACCTACCTACAGGCCTCTATACCTACCTACCTACCTACCTAAAGGCCCCTATACCTACCTACCTAAAGGCCCCTATACCTACCTACCTACATACCTACCTATACTTAAGGCCCTATACCCTGCTACCTATACTGAAGGTCCCTTTAACTACCTACCTACCTACAGGACACTATACCTACCTACCGGCCACTATACCTACCTACCTACAGGCCACTATACCTACCTAAAGGCCCCCTATACCTACCTACCTACCTAAAGGCCCCTATACGTACCTACCTAAAGGCCCCTATACCTACCTACAGGCCTCTATACCTACCTACTTAAAGGCCCCCTATACGTGCCTACCTACCTAAAGGCCCCTATACCTACCTACCTAAAGGCCCCTATACCTACCTACCTACATACTTACCTATACTTAAGGCCCTATACCCTGCTACCTATACTGAAGGTCCCTTTAACTACCTACCTACCTACAGGACACTATACCTACCTACTGGCCACTATACCTACCTACCTACAGGCCACTATACCTACCTAAAGGCCCCCTATACGTACCTACCTACCTAAAGGCCCCTATACCTACCTACATACCTACCTATACTTAAGGCCCTATACCCTGCTACCTATACTGAAGGTCCCTTTACCTACCTAAAGGCCCCTATACCTACCTACATACCTACCTATACTTAAGGCCTCTATATACCCTGTTACCTATACTGAAGGCCCATATACCCTGCTACCTATACTGAAGGCCCATATACCCTGCTACCTATACTGAAGGCCCATATACCTTTCTACCTATACTGCAGGCCCCTATACCTTGCTACCTATACTGAAAGCTACCAATATTGAAGGCACCCATACCTAGCTAGCTATACTGAAGGCACCTTTACCTCGCTACCTATACTGCGGGCAACTATACCACGGATCGCACAATTCTTATGTCCAGGATTCGTTAGATTCGGGATTCGAAAGGTTCGAGATATTCGAGAACCTTTTCAGATTCGGATTCGGATTCGAAAAAATTGTGGATTCGTCCCATCCCTACTTTTTTCATTCACTTCTATGAGAAAACGAGCGCAGAATCGATTTATCGTGTGTACTCAGCATTACTATTGCTCCAACCATAGATCCTATCTATCGCAGGCTCTGAGCTGGCCACAATCCCTGTGTGTCACAATGGAGGTGTCTGTCCGCACAGTGTAGTCCTATAGATTGTTTAGTGTGGGCTGTCAGCACAGTGTAGTCCTATAGATTGTATAGTGCGGGCTGTCAGCACAGTGTAGTCCTATAGATTGTACAGTGCGGGCTGTCAGCACAGTGTAGTCCTATAGATTGTATAGTGCGGGCTGTCAGCGCAGTGTAGTCCTATAGATTGTATAGTGCGGGCTGTCAGCACAGTGCAGTCCTATAGATTGTATAGTGCGGGCTGTCAGCACAGCGTAGTCCTATAGATTGTATAGTGCGGGCTGTCCGCACAGTGTAGTCCTATAGATTGTATAGTGCGGGCTGTCAGCACAGTGCAGTCCTATAGATTGTATAGTGCGGGCTGTCAGCACAGTGTAGTCCTATAGATTGTATAGTGCGGGCTGTCCGCACAGTGTAGTCCTATAGATTGTATAGTGCGGGCTGTCAGCACAGTGTAGTCCTATAGATTGTATAGTGCGGGCTGTCAGCACAGTGTAGTCCTATAGATTGTATAGTGCGGGCTGTCAGCACAGTGCAGTCCTATAGATTGTATAGTGCGGGCTGTCAGCACAGCGTAGTCCTATAGATTGTATAGTGCGGGCTGTCCGCACAGTGTAGTCCTATAGATTGTATAGTGCGGGCTGTCAGCACAGTGCAGTCCTATAGATTGTATAGTGCGGGCTGTCAGCACAGTGTAGTCCTATAGATTGTATAGTGCGGGCTGTCCGCACAGTGTAGTCCTATAGATTGTATAGTGCGGGCTGTCAGCACAGTGTAGTCCTATAGATTGTATAGTGCGGGCTGTCAGCACAGTGTAGTCCTATAGATTGTATAGTGCGGGCTGTCAGCACAGTGTAGTCCTATAGATTGTATAGTGCGGGCTGTCAGCACAGTGCAGTCCTATAGATTGTATAGTGCGGGCTGTCCGCACAGTGTAGTCCTATAGATTGTATAGTGCGGGCTGTCAGCACAGTGTAGTCCTATAGATTGTATAGTGCGGGCTGTCAGCACAGTGTAGTCCTATAGATTGTATAGTGCGGGCTGTCAGCACAGTGTAGTCCTATAGATTGTATAGTGCGGGCTGTCAGCACAGCGTAGTCCTATAGATTGTATAGTGCGGGCTGTCAGCACAGTGTAGTCCTATAGATTGTATAGTGCGGGCTGTCAGCACAGCGTAGTCCTATAGATTGTATAGTGCGAGCTGTCAGCACAGTGTAGTCCTATAGATTGTATAGTGCGGGCTGTCAGCACAGTGTAGTCCTATAGATTGTATAGTGCGGGCTGTCAGCACAGTGCAGTCTTATAGATTGTATAGTGCGGGCTGTCAGCACAGTGTAGTCCTATAGATTGTATAGTGCGGGCTGTCAGCACAGTGTAGTCCTATAGATTGTATAGTGCGGGCTGTCAGCACAGCATAGTCCTATAGATTGTATAGTGCGGGCTGTCAGCACAGTGCAGTCCTATAGATTGTATAGTGCGGGCTGTCAGCACAGTGTAGTCCTATAGATTGTATAGTGCGGGCTGTCAGCACAGTGTAGTCCTATAGATTGTATAGTGCGGGCTGTCAGCACAGCATAGTCCTATAGATTGTATAGTGCGGGCTGTCAGCACAGTGCAGTCCTATAGATTGTATAGTGCGGGCTGTCAGCACAGCACAGTGTAGTCCTATAGATTGTATAGTGCGGGCTGTCAGCACAGTGCAGTCCTATAGATTGTATAGTGCGGGCTGTCAGCACAGCACAGTGTAGTCCTATAGATTGTATAGTGCGGGCTGTCAGCACAGTGTAGTCCTATAGATTGTATAGTGCAGGCTGTCAGCACAGTGTAGTCCTATAGACTGTATAGTGCGGGCTGTCAGCACAGTGTAGTCCTATAGATTGTATAGTGCGGGCTGTCAGCACAGTGCAGTCCTATAGATTGTATAGTGCGGGCTGTCAGCACAGCGTAGTCCTATAGATTGTATAGTGCGGGCTGTCCGCACAGTGTAGTCCTATAGATTGTATAGTGCGGGCTGTCAGCACAGTGTAGTCCTATAGATTGTATAGTGCGGGCTGTCAGCACAGTGTAGTCCTATAGATTGTATAGTGCGGGCTGTCAGCACAGTGTAGTCCTATAGATTGTATAGTGCGGGCTGTCAGCACAGTGCAGTCCTATAGATTGTATAGTGCGGGCTGTCCGCACAGTGTAGTCCTATAGATTGTATAGTGCGGGCTGTCAGCACAGTGTAGTCCTATAGATTGTATAGTGCGGGCTGTCAGCACAGTGTAGTCCTATAGATTGTATAGTGCGGGCTGTCAGCACAGCGTAGTCCTATAGATTGTATAGTGCGGGCTGTCAGCACAGCGTAGTCCTATAGATTGTATAGTGCGGGCTGTCAGCACAGTGTAGTCCTATAGATTGTATAGTGCGGGCTGTCAGCACAGCGTAGTCCTATAGATTGTATAGTGCGAGCTGTCAGCACAGTGTAGTCCTATAGATTGTATAGTGCGGGCTGTCAGCACAGTGTAGTCCTATAGATTGTATAGTGCGGGCTGTCAGCACAGTGCAGTCTTATAGATTGTATAGTGCGGGCTGTCAGCACAGTGTAGTCCTATAGATTGTATAGTGCGGGCTGTCAGCACAGTGTAGTCCTATAGATTGTATAGTGCGGGCTGTCAGCACAGCATAGTCCTATAGATTGTATAGTGCGGGCTGTCAGCACAGTGCAGTCCTATAGATTGTATAGTGCGGGCTGTCAGCACAGCATAGTCCTATAGATTGTATAGTGCGGGCTGTCAGCACAGTGCAGTCCTATAGATTGTATAGTGCGGGCTGTCAGCACAGTGTAGTCCTATAGATTGTATAGTGCGGGCTGTCAGCACAGTGTAGTCCTATAGATTGTATAGTGCGGGCTGTCAGCACAGCATAGTCCTATAGATTGTATAGTGCGGGCTGTCAGCACAGTGCAGTCCTATAGATTGTATAGTGCGGGCTGTCAGCACAGCACAGTGTAGTCCTATAGATTGTATAGTGCGGGCTGTCAGCACAGTGCAGTCCTATAGATTGTATAGTGCGGGCTGTCAGCACAGTGTAGTCCTATAGATTGTATAGTGCGGGCTGTCAGCGCAGTGTAGTCCTATAGATTGTATAGTGCGGGCTGTCAGCGCAGTGTAGTCCTATAGATTGTATAGTGCGGGCTGTCAGCACAGTGTAGTCCTATAGATTGTATAGTGCGGGCTGTCAGCACAGTGTAGTCCTATAGAGTGTATAGTGCGGGCTGTCCGCACAGTGTAGTCCTATAGATTGTATAGTGCGGGCTGTCAGCACAGTGTAGTCCTATAGATTGTATAGTGCGGGCTGTCAGCACAGTGTAGTCCTATAGATTGTATAGTGCGGGCTGTCAGCACAGTGTAGTCCTATAGATTGTATAGTGCGGGCTGTCAGCACAGTGTAGTCCTATAGATTGTATAGTGCGGGCTGTCAGCACAGCGTAGTCCTATAGATTGTATAGTGCGGGCTGTCAGCACAGTGCAGTCTTATAGATTGTATAGTGCGGGCTGCCAGCACAGGGTAGTCCTATAGATTGTATAGTGCGGGCTGTCAGCACAGTGTAGTCCTATAGATTGTATAGTGCGGGCTGTCAGCACAGTGTAGTCCTATAGATTGTATAGTGCGGGCTGTCAGCACAGTGTAGTCCTATAGATTGTATAGTGCGGGCTGTCAGCACAGCGTAGTCCTATAGATTGTATAGTGCGGGCTGTCAGCACAGTGTAGTCCTATAGATTGTATAGTGCGGGCTGTCAGCACAGTGTAGTCCTATAGATTGTATAGTGCGGGCTGTCAGCACAGTGTAGTCCTATAGATTGTATAGTGCGGGCTGTCAGCACAGTGCAGTCCTATAGATTGTATAGTGCGGGCTGTCAGCACAGTGTAGTCCTATAGATTGTATAGTGCGGGCTGTCAGCACAGTGTAGTCCTATAGATTGTATAGTGCGGGCTGCCAGCACAGGGTAGTCCTATAGATTGTATAGTGCGGGCTGTCAGCACAGTGCAGTCCTATAGATTGTATAGTGCGGGCTGTCAGCACAGTGTAGTCCTATAGATTGTATAGTGCGGGCTGTTCTAGGTAAGAGCCATGCATGGGCTGTGCTGTGCTCAGCATTCTCTACCATCAGCCCTTGCAGGATAACTGCTCACTGAAGGGGAAGTCCAAGTACACAGCGTTGATCTTGCGGTTAGCCATGTGGCTCAGGCGGGAGGGCGAGCTCAGCTAAGTAGGTAAAAGGTCGCAATGGAGCTGAATGCGCTGTTTATATATAGAACAGGCAGCTCAGCATGTGCTGCCTCCTGCTGCACACAGGGGGAACTACATAAACAGGCATTGCTGTATAGCTTCCTGCTGCAGATCCGTTTAGTGTTGTCTTTTGTACAGCGCTGTGTAATATGTTAGTGCTTTATACAGGGAGTGCAGAATTATTAGGCAAATGAGTATTTTGACCACATCATCCTCTTTATGCATGTTGTCTTACTCCAAGCTGTATAGGCTCGAAAGCCTACTACCAATTAAGCATATTAGGTGATGTGCATCTCTGTAATGAGAAGGGGTGTGGTCTAATGACAGCACCCTATATCAGGTGTGCATAATTATTAGGCAACTTCCTTTCCGTTGGCAAAATGGGTCAAAAGAAGGACTTGACAGGCTCAGAAAAGTCAAAAATAGTGAGATATCTTGCAGAGGGATGCAGCACTCTTAAAATTGCAAAGCTTCTGAAGCGTGATCATCGAACAATCAATCGTTTCATTCAAAATAGTCAACAGGGTCGCAAGAAACGTGTGGAAAAACCAAGGCGCAAAATAACTGCCCATGAACTGAGAAAAGTCAAGCGTGCAGCTGCCAAGATGCCACTTGCCACCAGTTTGGCCATATTTCAGAGCTGCAACATCACTGGAGTGCCCAAAAGCACAAGGTGTGCAATACTCAGAGACATGGCCAAGGTAAGAAAGGCTGAAAGACGACCACCACTGAACAAGACACACAAGCTGAAACGTCAAGACTGGGCCAAGAAATATCTCAAGACTAATTTTTCTAAGGTTTTATGGACTGATGAAATGAGAGTGAGTCTTGATGGGCCAGATGGATGGGCCCGTGGCTGGATTGGGAAAGGGCAGAGAGCTCCAGTCCGACTCAGACGCCAGCAAGGTGGAGGTGGAGTACTGGTTTGGGCTGGTATCATCAAAGATGAGCTTGTGGGGCCTTTTCGGGTTGAGGATGGAGTCAAGCTCAACTCCCAGTCCTACTGCCAGTTTCTGGAAGACACCTTCTTCAAGCAGTGGTACAGGAAGAGGTCTGCATCCTTCAAGAAAAACATGATTTTCATGCAGGACAATGCTCCATCACACGCGTCCAA
This sequence comes from Hyperolius riggenbachi, assembly GCF_040937935.1. Classification (NCBI taxonomy): domain Eukaryota; kingdom Metazoa; phylum Chordata; class Amphibia; order Anura; family Hyperoliidae; genus Hyperolius; species Hyperolius riggenbachi. The sequence continues at coordinate 5,588,927 of NC_090650.1, forward strand.
GTACTCAACAGCGTGGCTGGCAAGAAAGGGTATAAAAGAATAAAAAATGAATGACATAGCCTCCTTTGTTCACCTGATCTGAGTCCCATTGAGAACCTGTGGTCCATCATAAAATGTGAGATTTACAAGGAGGGAAAACAGTACACCTCTCTGAACAGTCTCTGGGAGGCTGTGGTTGCTGCTGCACGCAATGTTGATGGTGAACAGATCAAAACACTGACAGAATCCATGGATGGCAGGCTTTTGAGTGTCCTTGCAAAGAAAGGTGGCTATATTGGTCAAGGATTTGTTTTTGTTTTGTTTTTGAATGTCAGAAATGTATATGTGTGAATGTTGAGATGTTATATTGGTTTCACTGGTAAAAAATAAATAATTGAAATGGGTATATATTTGTTTTTTGTTAAGTTGCCTAATAATTATGCACAGTAATAGTCACCTGCACACACAGATATCCCCCCCTAAAATAGCTAAAACTAAAAACAAACTAAAAACTACTTTCAAAAATATTCAGCTTTGATATTAATGAGTTTTTTTGGGTTCATTGAGAACATGGTTGTTGTTCAATAATAAAATTATTCCTCAAAAATACCACTTGCCTAATAATTCTGCACTCCCTGTAGTGTTTGATAATATCTACAGGCTTCGAGACTGCAGGTGCTGCTGATATTAGGGGGGGCCCAGTGATGTATGATGAGATTAGCAGTCTTCTCTCAATGATTTGAGGGTGCTTTTCTTGGGGGGAAACCATAGTAAAATTACATTGGGCAATAAGACCCTGCGTAACCTGGCTAACTCTCCAACTATAGATCTTGTCTGTGGCAGAGTCTTAGCTGGTCACCATCCCTGTGTGTCTTATGCGCCTTGGCATTCAGCTGAGACCAGGACAAAAGCTGGCGCTTCCGGATCTCGGCACTTGTTCCCCCGCTGAGGATCCTGCCGATACCTCACAGACCGCACGCTATGATAGGTGGAGGGCGTGTTTCCAGTACGCTCTCCGCAGAGAAAAACAATAGTCAGCTGTCTCCGGTCAGCTGACAGAACGGTGTCAGCTGACTTTACAGCTGACACCTAGGTAGGGCTTGCTGTGTGTGATTGGTTGTGCGGAGTGTGGCCGGCCACTGATTGGATGAAAGTGGTACCTGCAGAGTGCTCCCAGTCATCGCCCGTGATAAGCATAGCTGTGGCTAGTTGCTGGGTGTGCACTCTGTTTCATGTTTGATATTCTGGACTTTGACGTTGGCTTGTATTTGACTACTCTGCTGTGATTAACCTTGCTTTCTTCCTAGATAACCCTTTGCCTGCTGCCTGGACCGACCTCTGCTAAGTTACTGGACTTCCCTTGATTGCTGTCTGGACTGACCCTTGCCTGTTTACTGGATACTCCTTTGCTTGCTGCCTGGATTACCTGTTACCCTTGGACTTGTCTGTCATTTTTGCTACTGTTAATACACGACGTTGATAGCCTTATCCTTCTGAATCAACGTAACAAACCGTGTGTTACTGCTGAACTGTATACTAGCTTTAGTGGGGCTCTTGGTGGTGTGTCTGTTCTTACGTCAGCTGGTATGCCTTGCTTGCCTAAGGCTGCTTTCACAGTTAGACGTTACAGGCGCACGTTAGTGCAGCCAGTAACGCAGCCCACCGCACAGTAATGAAAAGTCAATGGGCTGTTCACAGTGCCCACGTTGCGTTACATTGTAACGCAGCACGTCAAGTTAAAGTGCTGCGTGCTGTACGTTATAAGCGGCTAAGCCGCGTTAGACTGTTTGCACATGCTCAGTAGTGTTGGAGGAGCAGGTCTCCCCTCCTCCTCCTCGGCCAGCCACATGGCTAATTAATATTCACTGCACGCTGTGACATGCAGTGTTTACTTCCTGGAGCGGCCACTCTGTGCGGCGATTGGCTGGCGGGACCACGTGATGCCGCATGCGTCCAAGAGTACGTATCACGGACGCCAGAGTGAGCTGCACAGCGCGGCTCAGTCTGACGTCCTCATCCAACACCACCAGGCGTTGCGTTAGGGGCACGTTATGCGACCATAATGTCCCCTAAAACGCAACATCCTGGTGGGAAAGTAGCCTAAGTCCTAATTAGGGCCAGCTAGTGGTGTGCAAGGCAGGGACAGTATAGGTGTCAGCTAGTGGTGTGCAAGGCAGGGACAGTATAGGTGTCAGCTAGTGGTGTGCCAGGCAGGGACAGTATAGGTGTCAGCTAGTGGTGTGCCAGGCAGGGACAGTATAGGTGTCAGTTAGTGGTGTGCCAGGCAGGGACAGTATAGGTGTCAGCTAGTGGTGTGCCAGGCAGGGACAGTATAGGTGTCAGCTAGTGGTGTGCCAGGCAGGGACAGTATAGGTGTCAGCTAGTGGTGTGCCAGGCAGGGACAGTATAGGTGTCAGCTAGTGGTGTGCCAGGCAGGGACAGTATAGGTGTCAGCTAGTGGTGTGCCAGGCAGGGACAGTATAGGTGTCAGCTAGTGGTGTGCCAGGCAGGGGCAGTATAGGTGTCAGCTAGTGGTGTGCCAGACAGGGACAGTGTAGGTGTCAGCTAGTGGTGTGCCAGACAGGGACAGTGTAGGTGTCTGCTAGTGGTGTGCAAGGCAGGGACAGTATGGGTGTCAGCTAGTGGTGTGCCAGGCAGGGACAGTATAGGTGTCAGCTAGTGGTGTGCCAGGCAGGGACAGTATAGGTGTCAGCTAGAGGTGTGCCAGGCAGGGACAGTATAGGTGTCAGCTAGAGGTGTGCCAGGCAGGGACAGTATAGGTGTCAGCTAGTGGTGTGCAAGGCAGGGACAGTATAGGTGTCAGCTAGTGGTGTGCTAGGCAGGGACAGTATAGGTGTCAGCTAGTGGTGTGCCAGGCAGGGGCAGTATAGGTGTCAGCTAGTGGTGTGCCAGGCAGGGACAGTATAGGTGTCAGCTAGTGGTGTGCCAGGCAGGGACAGTATAGGTGTCAGCTAGTGGTGTGCCAGGCAGGGACAGTATAGGTGTCAGCTAGAGGTGTGCCAGGCAGGGACAGTATAGGTGTCAGCTAGTGGTGTGCAAGGCAGGGACAGTATAGGTGTCAGCTAGTGGTGTGCCAGGCAGGGACAGTATAGGTGTCAGCTAGTGGTGTGCCAGGCAGGGACAGTATAGGTGTCAGCTAGTGGTGTGCCAGGCAGGGACAGTATAGGTGTCAGCTAGTGGTGTGCCAGGCAGGGACAGTATAGGTGTCAGCTAGTGGTGTGCCAGGCAGGGGCAGTATAGGTGTCAGCTAGTGGTGTGCCAGACAGGGACAGTGTAGGTGTCAGCTAGTGGTGTGCCAGACAGGGACAGTGTAGGTGTCTGCTAGTGGTGTGCAAGGCAGGGACAGTATAGGTGTCAGCTAGTGGTGTGCCAGGCAGGGGCAGTATAGGTGTCAGCTAGTGGTGTGCCAGACAGGGACAGTGTAGGTGTCAGCTAGTGGTGTGCCAGACAGGGACAGTGTAGGTGTCAGCTAGTGGTGTGCCAGGCAGGGACAGTATAGGTGTCAGCTAGTGGTGTGCCAGGCAGGGACAGTATAGGTGTCAGCTAGTGGTGTGCCAGGCAGGGACAGTATAGGTGTCAGCTAGAGGTGTGCCAGGCAGGGACAGTATAGGTGTCAGCTAGTGGTGTGCAAGGCAGGGACAGTATAGGTGTCAGCTAGTGGTGTGCCAGGCAGGGACAGTATAGGTGTCAGCTAGTGGTGTGCAAGGCAGGGACAGTATAGGTGTCAGCTAGTGGTGTGCCAGGCAGGGACAGTATAGGTGTCAGCTAGTGGTGTGCCAGGCAGGGGCAGTATAGGTGTCAGCTAGTGGTGTGCCAGGCAGGGGCAGTATAGGTGTCAGCTAGTGGTGTGCCAGGCAGGGGCAGTATAGGTGTCAGCTAGTGGTGTGCCAGGCAGGGGCAGTATAGGTGTCAGCTAGTGGTGTGCCAGGCAGGGACAGTATAGGTGTCAGCTAGTGGTGTGCCAGGCAGGGACAGTATAGGTGTCAGCTAGTGGTGTGCCAGGCAGGGACAGTATAGGTGTCAGCTAGAGGTGTGCCAGGCAGGGACAGTATAGGTGTCAGCTAGTGGTGTGCAAGGCAGGGACAGTATAGGTGTCAGCTAGTGGTGTGCCAGGCAGGGACAGTATAGGTGTCAGCTAGTGGTGTGCCAGGCAGGGACAGTATAGGTGTCAGCTAGTGGTGTGCCAGGCAGGGACAGTATAGGTGTCAGCTAGTGGTGTGCCAGGCAGGGACAGTATAGGTGTCAGCTAGAGGTGTGCCAGGCAGGGACAGTATAGGTGTCAGCTAGAGGTGTGCCAGGCAGGGACAGTATAGGTGTCAGCTAGTGGTGTGCAAGGCAGGGACAGTATAGGTGTCAGCTAGTGGTGTGCCAGGCAGGGACAGTATAGGTGTCAGTTAGTGGTGTGCCAGGCAGGGACAGTATAGGTGTCAGCTAGTGGTGTGCCAGGCAGGGACAGTATAGGTGTCAGCTAGTGGTGTGCCAGGCAGGGACAGTATAGGTGTCAGCTAGTGGTGTGCCAGGCAGGGACAGTATAGGTGTCAGCTAGTGGTGTGCCAGGCAGGGACAGTATAGGTGTCAGCTAGTGGTGTGCCAGGCAGGGGCAGTATAGGTGTCAGCTAGTGGTGTGCCAGGCAGGGGCAGTGTAGGTGTCAGCTAGTGGTGTGCCAGGCAGGGACAGTGTAGGTGTCAGCTAGTGGTGTGCCAGGCAGGGACAGTGTAGGTGTCAGCTAGTGGTGTGCCAGGCAGGGACAGTGTAGGTGTCAGCTAGTGGTGTGCCAGGCAGGGACAGTATAGGTGTCAGCTAGTGGTGTGCCAGGCAGGGGCAGTATAGGTGTCAGCTAGTGGTGTGCCAGGCAGGGACAGTTGGGACTTGGCTTAGGCATACACGCTGACTCCAAGATTATACTACCAAGCCTGACCGTGTTACATTGGAGGTGTCGGTCAGCGCGGCGTGGTCCTATAGGTCAGTGGCGCCCAACGTTTTTGTTTACCCGAGGGCCATGCTTCATATTAAGATAAATCTCATTATTATTTTTTATTTATAGAGCACCAACACATTGAGGCGGTGTACAAAGTAGGAAAACAAACAGGTGGTACATAGTGATACAGACAATTATATACATCAAATATGGACACTGGTACAACATACAGAACTGCTGATTACACTGACAGATGTAACATGGTGAATAACATGTATAACAGCGTGCGAGCGATTAAATGAATTAACATTCCAAGACACAAAAGGGAGAGAGAACCCTGCCCTTGCAAGCTTACTATCTAAAGGAATGGGGTGGAAACAGAAGGTGGGGAAGTATACAGTGTATATATACAGGCAGTGTGTGATTAGGTTTATTAAGGAGTAAAACTAGACACGAGGTTGAAGGGTGCATGGCCTAAGACAGAGCATATGCTTGTCGGAAAAAAGGTGAGTTTTTAGGGAGCATTTAAAGATTTTAAAGGTTGGAGAGTAATGGATGTGCTGTGGAAGGGCATTCCAGAGGAGGGGTGAGGGAGGCACGTGAGAAGTCTTGTACACGTGAATGTGAGGAGGTCATTGTAGAAGAGGATAAAATAAGCTCATGTGCAGATCTGAGATTGCGGTTAGGGTGGTATCTGGAAAGTAGTGAAGAGATGTCCTGGGGAGAGAGATTGTGAAGAGCTTTGTAGGCTAGATTTAAGAGTTTGAACTGGATCTTCTGGTTATTTGGTAGCCAGCCGGGGCGTAACAATAGATCCTGCAAAGGATGCAGCCGCGGGGGGGCCCAGAAGCTGCAGAGGGCCCCGTAGGGAGAGAAGTTTCTATTCCCTGTCCTGAGAGACTGAAAACTAAGAGCACGGAGAGAAAAAACTTTCTTCACAATTGTTCTAATGACTGCATCTGCTCATCCACTGATAAGGAATCTTACAAAGATTTGTAGTCTATCTATCTAGGGAAAACACACTCCAGTGTGCCATTTGACTAACATTGGTTCTCAGTTTACCTGTGCCGAAAGCGAGGGGGGAGGGGGGGTAGGGGGCCCTAGCCCTAGCCCTAACCCTAACGAGGTATATTAACCACTTGCCGACCGCACGCTTATACCGTGCGTCGGCAAAGTGGCAGCTGCAGGACCAGCGACGCAGTACTGCGTCGCCAGCTGCAGCTTAATTAATCAAGAAGCAGCCGCTCGCGCGAGCGGCTGCTTCTTGTCAAATCACGGCGGGGGGCTCCGTGAATAGCCTGCGGGCCGCCGATGGCGGCTCGCAGGCTAGATGTAAACACAAGCGGAAATAATCCGCTTTGTTTACATTTGTACGGCGCTGCTGCGCAGCAGCGCCGTAAGGCAGATCGGCGATCCCCGGCCAATCAGCGGCCGGGGATCGCCGCCATGTGACAGAAGACAGCCTGTCACTGGCTGCACAGGACGGATAGCGTCCTGTGCAGCCCAGATCTCCGGGGGGAGCAGGTAGGAGAGGGAGGGGGGAGAATGTCGCCGCGGGGGGGGCTTTGAGGTGCCCCCCCCGCAACATGCCAGACAGGAGGAGCGATCAGACCCCCCCTGCACATCATCCCCCTAGTGGGGAAAAAAGGGGGGCGATCTGATCGCTCTGTGTGGCCGCGGATCTGTGCTGGGGGCTGCAGAGCCCACCCAGCACAGATCCAAACAAACAGCGCTGGTCCTTAAGGGGGGGTAAAGGGTGGGTCCTCAAGTGGTTAAGAGCATGTACTAACATTTTAGTTGTGTCCTAAGTGAGAAAAGGTCGGATACTTGCTATGTTTTTCAGTTGGAAATGGCAGGAGCTGGTTAGGGAGTTAATGTGAGGAATAAATGAGAGGGAAGAATCAAATATTACCCCTAAGCACCGTGCTTTGGGAACTGAAGTTATAGGCTTGTTCTTAACATTTATTGTAATATCAGGCAAAGAGGTGGACAGAGATGGGGGATGGACGATTAGTTCTGCTTTATTCATATTAAGTTTTAGGAAGCAAGAGGACATGAATATAGCAGACAAGCAGTCGGGAACCCGTGTGAGGAGGGAGTTAAGGTCTGGGGCCGAGAGGTACAGTTGTGTATCATCTGCATATAGGTGGTATTGAAAGCCAAATGAGCTGATTAAGTTACCAAGACCGTGCATGCAGATGGAGAAGAGGAGGGGACCGAGGACAGAGCCTTGAGGCACCCCTACAGACAGAGGATGTGAAGAGGAGACCTGATCTGAATAAGAAACAGTGAAAGACCTTCCAGAGAGGTAGGAAAATATCCAGGAGAGAGCGAGACCCTTTATTCCTATAGATAAAAGGATCTGTAGGAGTAGAGTGTGGTCGACAGTATCTCGTGGGCCAGTCTCCCGGGGTCCCTTCCACAGTAGCCACCGACCTGGCGAGGTTGGCGGTCTCTGTCCATGCGCGAGGCCGTGCCGCTCGCTGTCCCTGCGCATGTGCGAGGTCGGCTGTCCCTGTGCATGCGCGAGGCCGTGCCGCTCGCTGTCCCGCAGCCATGAGAATTTTGTGCAAGCGCAGTGCGCTCCCGGCTACATGAGGAGCGCGGCCGTTAGTGGAGGAGGCGCAGAGGCTGCCAACCCTGCCAGGACCCGGGTGCTGTGTACAGGGCCCTGGGAGACCAGCTGGGAGCAGGTTGCTGCGACGGACACATAAACTGCCAGGGGTTGGAGGAAGCCCCAGGTAAGTAGCCCTGCTTTTTTTTTAAAAAAAATGCCCGTTTCCTGTATAAAGGGTCCCCCTGTGTCCTTGCCATCTCACACACAATGTGTCCCCATCTCGTGTATCCCCCTCTTTAGAAAGTGCCGCCCTGTGCTGCGATCGCTCACCCTCAGTCCGGAGCCTCAGCATGGGTAAGTAAGTCAGAGGCTGCCTTCAGATCCCTGCAGCCTGATAGGCGGGGCGCGCTGCCAATCATGGCGTTTCTGCTTTGCTATAGGCACCGATGGCAGACGGGTCCTTGGCTCTTTCATTGGGACCAATAGGCCACACGAGTCAGCTTCGCGGGCCGTAGGTTGGGCATCACTGCTATAGATTGCATAGTGCAGGCTGTTATAATAATCCGAACATTTGTATAGCGCTTTTCTCCTGTCTGACTCAAAGCGCTCAAGAGCTGCAGCCACTGGGACGCGCTCAGGAGGCCACCCTGCAGTGTTAGGGAGTCTTGCCTTGAACTCCTTACTGAATAGGTACTTAACCACCCTGGCGTTCTGATTAAATCGCCAGGGTGGCTGCGGGAGGGTTTTTTTTAAATAAAAAAAAAACTATTTCATGCAGCCAACTGAAAGTTGGCTGCATGAAAGCCCACTAGAGGGCGCTCCGGAGGCGATCTTCCGATCGCCTCCGGCGCCCAGAATAAACAAGGAAGGCCGCAATGAGCGGCCTTCCTTGTTTTGCTTATATCGTCGCCATAGCGACGAGCGGAGTGACGTCATCGACGTCAGCCGACGTCCTGACGTCAGCCGCCTCCGATCCAGCCCTTAGCGCTGGCCGGAACTTTTTGTTCCGGCTGCGCAGGGCTCAGGCGGCTAGGGGGGCCCTCTTTCGCCGCTGCTCGCGGCGAATCGCCGCAGAGCGGCGGCGATCAGGCAGCACACGCGGCTGGCAAAGTGCCGGCTGCGTGTGCTGCACTTTATTTGATAAAAATCGGCCCAGCAGGGCCTGAGCGGCAGCCTCCGGCGGTGATGGACGAGCTGAGCTCGTCCAGACCGCTCAGGAGGTTAACCTAGCCAGGATTCGAACCCTGGTCTCCCATGTCAAAGGCAGAACCCTTAACCAGTACAGCATATTATAGAGCCATGGGCTCTATATACTATGCATTCTATACTATCAGACCCATAGCTCCTAACTTTTTGAGATGAGAAAGAGGGACACTTAAGCCACGCCCCTGCCGCACCCCTGATCACACCTCCGGCACACCCCTAGTCATGCATACCACAAAGATTTCATAAGAAAAATATGTTGTTTTATACTTAAAACCACACTGGTCCTTTCTATTCTGTTTCATTTTCCTTCACATTAACATTTTACAATTAGTAATATATCTGAAGGATGGGAATAAAGTTTAGAGTCAATCAAACACGTTTAGTAGAGAAATATGTATATTTACAAAGAAAGAGGGACAAAGTCCTGAAAGAGGGACAAATGAGGAGGAAAGAGGGACAGTTGGGAGCTCTACCATCAGCCCTTGCAGGATAACTGCTCACTGAAGGGGAAGTTCAAGTACACAGCATTGATCTTGTGGTTCACCATGCGGCTCAGGCGGGAGGGCGAATTCAGCTAAGTAGGTAAAAGGTCGTGATGGAGCTGAATGTGCTGCCCCCTCCTGGATTTAGAGTGAACTACATAAACAGGCATTGCTGTATAGCTTCCTGCTGAACATTCCGTTGAACTTTGCTGTGAGTTGTGTGTGTGAGACGCTCTCATCACTTTCCATAGGGGAGACGGCTGATGCCCAGAAGATGCCCAATATATACATTGTATGGGTATTATACCACCTATCCTATAATATACATCATATAACACATGTACATCAGGAGTGACATTTATCCAGCTCTGACTTTGGGGCGGTGGGTGTTTGAGGGATATTTTGTTGTTATTCTGTCTCTCCCAGCTACAATAAACCTCCATTACAATTATAGACTAGTCATTTCCTGGTCAGAGAGGAAACAGACATAATCAGCAGGGGTCAAATACTTCTTTGCCTCACCGTACCAGTGACCCGTCAACCACCCCTAACCTTCCTAAACCTCTCAAACTGTAGTTACATAGTTATTTTTGTTGAAAAAAGACATACGTCTATCGAGTTCAACTATCTAAACCTATCTATTGCCACACCACAACCTCGCTGCCAATATCCGCCCCTACCTGTCCCCCAACACCGCCAAACTCCCGGACCATGCTCTGCTCATCTCCCGTCTGGACTACTGCAATGCCCTCCCCTCTGAACTTCACAAGACCGCACCTCCCCTTCATATATCTCTGATCTCATCTAGAGATACTCCCCAACCTGCTCTCTCCACTCCTCCAACACTCTGCGGATGTCCACCCCTCGCATCATATGCTCCAGGACTTCTCCAGAGCAGCCTCTACTCTATGGAACTCACTCTCTCCACCCATCAGCCTCACATTCCCATTGCTTTGTTACCCTCTTCATAGCTCCACCCCCTCCCGTGGATATACCCCCCACCACCCCTTATGTGTCCCTCTCCTCCCTGCCTTAGATTGTAAGCCTATTTGGCAGGGCCCTTGTCCCCGTGTGCTCTTCTCCGCCACCATATGGACTCAGTGACTTGTCTGTGATATTTATCCCTACATTGCAATCTATGCACCATTGTGTACTGTTACATCACTATTATTTTTTTAAGATTGTTTATTGCTGTAATGTCCCTGTGTAACATTGTGTAATGTAATGTATCCCCTATGTACAGCACTGAGTAATATGTTATTGCTTTATTAATAATGTTTGATAATAGCTATAGATAACCAGGGCCGGTACTCTCATGAAGCAAGGTGAAACACTTGCCTCAGGCACAGAGATTACAAGGGCAGCATGTTTGTACTGTGTTAGGAGGAGAAGCGAGAGGAGAGCTTGGTGAAGAGGTCATCATTGGGGAAAAGCAGCTTGTTGTGCTGTGTGAGGAGTCTGACAGTGAGTGAGGAGGGGGAGGCAGGAGAGAAGCATTGGGGAAAAGCAGCTTGTTGTGCTGTGTGAGGAGTCTGACAGTGAGTGAGGAGGGGGAGGCAGGAGAGCAGCATTGGGGAAAAGCAGCTTGTTGTGCTGTGTGAGGAGTCTGACAGTGAGTGAGGAGGGGGAAGGCAGGAAAAGCAGTTTGTTGTGCTGTGTGAGGAGTCTGACAGTGAATGAGGAGGGAGGAGGTAGGAGAGCATCTTTTGGGAAATGCAGCTTGTTGTGCTGTGTGAGGAGTGTGACAGCGAGTGAGGAGGGGGAGGCAGGAGAACATAATTGGGGAAAAGCAGCTTGTTGTGCTGTGTGAGGAATCTGACAGTGAGTGAGGAGGGGGGAGGCAGGAGAGCAGCATTGGGGAAAGGCAGCTTGTTGTGCTGTGTGAGAAGTCTGACAGTGAGTGAGGAGGGGGGAGGCAGGAGAGCATCATTGGGGAAAAGCAGTTTGTTGTGCTGTGTGAGGAGTCTGACAGTGAGTGAGGAGGGGGAGGCAGGAGAACATAATTGGGGAAAAGCAGCTTGTTGTGCTGTGTGAGGAATCTGACAGTGAGTGAGGAGGGGGGAGGCAGGAGAGCAGCATTGGGGAAAGGCAGCTTGTTGTGCTGTGTGAGAAGTCTGACAGTGAGTGAGGAGGGGGGAGGCAGGAGAGCATCATTGGGGAAAGGCAGCTTGTTGTGCTGTGTGAGGAGTCTGGCAGTGAGTGAGGAGGGGGGAGGCAGGAGAGCAGCATTGGGGAAAAGCAGTTTGTTGTGCTGTGAGGAGTGTGACAGTGAGTGAGGAGGGGGGAGGCAGGAGAGCATCATTGGGGAAAAGCAGCTTGTTGTGCTCTGTGAGGAGTCTGACAGTGGGTGAGGAGGGGGAGACAGGAGAGCAGCATTGGGGAAAAGCAGCTTGTTGTGCTGTGTGAGGAGTCTGACAGTGAGTGAGGAGGGGGGAGGCAGGAGAGCAGCATTGGGGAAAAGCAGCTTGTTGTGCTGTGTGAGGAGTCTGACAGTGAGTGAGGAGGGGGAGGCAGGAGAGCAGCATTGGGGAAAAGCAGCTTGTTGTACTGTGTGAGGAGTCTGACAGTGGGTGAGGAGGGGGAGACAGGAGAGCAGCATTGGGGAAAAAGCAGCTTGTTGTGCTGTGTGAGGAGTCTGACAGTGAGTGAGGAGGGGGGAGGCAGGAGAGCAGCATTGGGGAAAGGCAGCTTGTTGTGCTGTGTGAGAAGTCTGACAGTGAGTGAGGAGGGGGGAGGCAGGAGAGCATCATTGGGGAAAGGCAGCTTGTTGTGCTGTGTGAGGAGTCTGGCAGTGAGTGAGGAGGGGGGAGGCAGGAGAGCAGCATTGGGGAAAAGCAGTTTGTTGTGCTGTGAGGAGTGTGACAGTGAGTGAGGAGGGGGGAGGCAGGAGAGCATCATTGGGGAAAAGCAGCTTGTTGTGCTCTGTGAGGAGTCTGACAGTGGGTGAGGAGGGGGAGACAGGAGAGCAGCATTGGGGAAAAGCAGCTTGTTGTGCTCTGTGAGGAGTCTGACAGTGGGTGAGGAGGGGGAGACAGGAGAGCAGCATTGGGGAAAAGCAGCTTGTTGTGCTGTGTGAGGAGTCTGACAGTGAGTGAGGAGGGGGAGGCAGGAGAGCAGCATTGGGGAAAAGCAGCTTGTTGTGCTGTGTGAGGAGTCTGACAGTGAGTGAGGAGGGGGGAGGCAGGAGAGCAGCATTGGGGAAAAGCAGCTTGTTGTGCTGTGTGAGGAGTCTGACAGTGAGTGAGGAGGGGGAGGCAGGAGAGCAGCATTGGGGAAAAGCAGCTTGTTGTGCTGTGTGAGGAGTCTGACAGTGAGTGAGGAGGGGGAGGCAGGAGAGCAGCATTGGGGAAAAGCAGCTTGTTGTGCTGTGTGAGGAGTCTGACAGTGAGTGAGGAGGGGGAGGCAGGAGAGCAGCATTGGGGAAAAGCAGCTTGTTGTGCTGTGTGAGGAGTCTGACAGTGAGTGAGGAGGGGGAGGCAGGAGAGCAGCATTGGGGAAAAGCAGCTTGTTGTGCTGTGTGAGGAGTCTGACAGTGAGTGAGGAGGGGGAGGCAGTAGAGCAGCAGTGTTTCATTTGACTTGCACAGCAGAAGGGAGGAGGTGGCACTGCTGTCCTGACTGAGGAGGAATGGAGTGGCTGAGGGTGAGCAGTTTGTTTGTCACTGACTCGCAGCCAGCCAGTGTGTTATTGTGTTGAGCTGCAGCATGTCATGTCTCAAGTTGTTGCCTATGCTCCCTTCCTGACATTAAATGGAGCAGAGTAAATCATTGGGTGCTGTGCGATCCTTTCAAATTGGGGGGGGGGGGGGGGGGGGGTCATCCTCAAAGGTTGGCCTCAGGCAGCAAAAAGTCTAGGACCGTCCCTGTAGGTAAGAGCCATGCATGGGCTGTGCTGTGCTTTGCATTCTCTACCATCAGCCCTTGCAGGATAGCTGCTCACTGAAGGGGAAGTTCAAGTACACAGCATTGATCTTGTGGTTCACCATGCGGCTCAGGCGGGAGGGCGAGCTCAGCTAAGTAGGTAAAAGGTCGTGATGGAGCTGAATGCGCTGTGTATATATAGAACAGGCAGCTCAGCATGTGCTGCCCCCTGCTGGACACAGGGGGAACTACATAAACAGGCATGGCTGTATAGCTTCCTGCTGAAGTGCACTTTTCTAGAAAGCGTAATATGGAAGATTCCATTCTTTGCAGTAAATTTGCTGTGAGGTGTGTGTGTGTGTGAGACGCTCTCATCACTTTCCATAGGGGAGGTGGTTGATGGACTATAATATGCATGTTTTGGTGCCCATACACGATACAATGAAAACGTTCGATTTTCCTGTTTATTCGACCGAAATGTTCGAATTGAAAATAATTTTTTTTTTGATTAAGGAAATCAAACTATTATCCCGTTTTTTTTTTCAATTAAAATCCGATTGGACGTGTTGGAGAAACCTTTATATTCGATCTAACGGAATCATCGGACAAAATTATTTCATTGAAAAAATATGAAAAAATTGCACCATGTATGGTCACCATAACAGGGATTATACCACGTAACAAGATGCCAGCACCTGCCTTCTTCAGGACGATGAAGCGCGTTCTGGTGAGATCGCACAGACATCGAACGTCACTAGAGATCCGACATGCCAGAGATTCAGGCATGATGCTGTACACACACTAGAGAGCTTATCGTCCACGTTTTTATCCAGTGTGAGTACCTCAATTTGCAGCATTGCTGAGAACCTCTGCAGACACTGAGCTGCAGTACAGGGCCCTAATAACTCATCTTTATAAACCGCGGCAGAAATGGGGTGAAGGGCAAATGTTTTTATATGAAAAAATAGCGTATGGACTGGTTTGTTAACACCGAGGGCGTTTTTGTATTTTTTTTTTTTAGCGCAGGCGATTTCAGACATTGCCCTAAAAACGCTTGTGCAATGATTCCCTATGAGAGAGTTCACATCTGAGCGGTTCGATTCCGACCCGCTCACCAAAGCGCTGCCTGTACCATTTTCTGTGCAATTTGCCTGTAATGGAAGGTACAGTATAGGGAAATTGCAAAGCGATTGAAAAAGCGCCTTGTGTAGCGATTTCCCCAGTGCTTTTATGTATAAATACATTGTAGTTATTCATTTCCGGGTACAAGAGTTCACTGATGTCAGGAAGTGAAAAAAAATCCCTCTGCAAAATTGCTTTAAAAAAGTGCTTTATACAGCACAAGGAAAGGCGATTTTAGAAATCACTGGCGATTTATGATGTGAGCAAGTCCTATCAGTGCAGCAGCACACAGGCTGGGCACACAGTAGGGAAGTTTGCGGACTTTTCTACACATTCATTTGACCACGGCGTGCCACGTGTGTGAGGTATTCTTATGGACCCCCCTCAGTTCGGCATTTTTTGTGTTTTTTTTCTGTCTTTGCGTTGCAGGAAGAATCTCCTCTTTTCCACATGCCGGAAGCATTCCAAAGTCATTGGGCTTGATTCACTAAGAGAAATAGCATGCCTTATCAGAGTTAACACACCTTATCAGAGTAGCATAACGAGCGCTATGAACTTAAGCCTGGTAATTGGCAATGACGAGAGCTCCACTCGTCCTGCCCTGAGCCCCTGCGGGTTCAATCACTTTACAGGACATTATCCCTGCACTGTGATTGGCCCAATAGACTGCCTGTCACTTGACAGGAAAATGGACAGGCAGCCTATTGGGCCAATCAATATGCAGGGATAATGTCCTGTAAAGTGATTGGACCCGCAGGGGCTCAGGGCAGGACGAGTGGAGCTCTCCTCATTGCCAATTACCAGACTTAAGTTCATAGCGCTCGTTATGCTACTCTGATAAAGCGTGGTAACTCTGACAAGGCATGTTAACTCTGATAAGGCATGATATTTGTCTTAGTGAATTAAGCCCATAGTGTTTTGCTTACAGTCAGCCAGTATGCATCTCTGCCTATTAGCTTATACATACACCAAAAGTTGCTATATTGGGGTTTACAAGGAGCCCACACTAGGTTGCTGATCAAAAAGCATAACATTTATTCATTATTCTTCCAGCTAGTACAGATCGCGGAGTAACATGTAGCTTTTCATGCAGAGTCCCGAAAAGGCCTAATTTGGAATACCAATGGAATGCTGTATGTCTGACATTGGGCTGCCGGACCCCTAAGATACCCCATATGGCTCAGACTAGAGGCCTGTATCGGGTCAGGAATCCGCAGGTTACCCAAAACGCAGGTCAGGTACCCGTATTGATTGTAATTGGATTGTGGGTATCGGTGTGAAGGTAGGGTTGCGGGCAGTGAAAGCAAGCACACCGGTATGTAGCTACAGCCACCTAGCACACAGGTATGTAGCTGCATCCACACCCATCTAGCACACAGGTATGTAGCTGCATCCACACCTATCTAGCACACTGGTATGTAGCTACAGCCACCTAGCACACAGGTATGTAGCTGCATCCACACCCATCTAGCACACAGGTATGTAGCTGCATCCACACCTATCTAGCACACAGGTATGTAGCTGCATCCACACCTATCTAGCACACAGGTATGTAGCTGCACCCACCGCCATCTAGCATACATGTATGAAGCTGCATCCACCACCATCTAGCACACAGGTATGTAGCTGCATCCACACCTATCTAGCACACGGGTATGTACCCACAGCCATCTAGCACACAGATATAAAGAAAAAAAGATGAAGCTGGCACACCTTCCAGTTCTGGGTTGATGTAGTAGCAAGGCAAAGCTACTAAAATAATGTCATATAGCTGTAGGTCACATCAGCACACCAGTCTTTTTAAGATGCAACGCACATTTTATTTTGCAAAGTTCCACATATCATCCCATGTGGAACTTTGCACAATAAAATGTGTGTTGCATCTTAAAAAGACTGGTGTGCTGATGTGACCTACAGCAATAGCACACAGGTATGTAGCTGCATCTACAGCCATCTAGCACACAGGTATGTAGCTGCATCTACAGCCATCTAGCTCACAGGTATGTAGCTGCATCCACCACCATCTAGCACACAGGTATGTAGCTGCATCTACAGCCATCTAGCACACAGGTATGTAGCTGCATCTACAGCCATCTAGCACACAGGTATGTAGCTGCATCTACAGCCATCTAGCACACAGGTATGTAGCTGCACCCACAGCCACTTCCGTATTGTAAGAGTGTTCAACGTATTCAAAATCTGTTGGCCCTCTTGTTACATGGAGGTGATAAAATTGGCCAATCAAGATTGTGTATGTGTATACACCAGTACATCTGAAAATGATTTATATGAGCCTGGACTCACTGTCTCTTCCTTGTTGTGACAGTGTTGCTGCTCATGGCTGCAGTGGCGGGAGTGTTGCCCTGGCTGCCACAATGCATGCTGGGAGATGTAGTGACTACATCTCTTGGCTGGGATATGTAGTCACATCTCTCAGTATGCATTGCAGCGGCTATGGTGACACTTCCGCCGCTGCAGCTATGAGCAGCATTCGGGAGATGCAGCCATAACTGTCCCTCTTTGGGAACCCTGTCCCTTTGTTCCTCTTTCTTCATGTGTCCCTCTTTCAGGACTCATGTAAATATGTCTACATTTCTACTTAAAAATGTTCTTAAAGGGACTCCGAGCTCAGAAAAAAAAGGAAAGTTGTACTCACCAGGGGCTTTTTCCAGCCCAGTGCTGGTCGGGAGGTCCCACACCGGCGTCCTGGCTCCTCTTCTTCACCCCGCTCCGGAATGGCTGGCAGGCCGCAGCCCGGGCGACACTCTCCCGAGTGTCGGGCTGCTCCTTCCGCATATGACGCGGATTACGTCACACGCCGGCCGCCTCGCGTCATCACGGCGGCCGGCGTGAAAGTACTGCGCATGCGCGAACAAAGCGCGCATGCGCAGTACTTTCACGCCGGCCGCCGTGATGACGCGAGGCGGCCGGCGTGTGACGTAATCCGCGTCATATGCGGAAGAAGCAGCCCGACACTCGGGAGAGTGTCGCCCGGGCTGCGGCCTGCCAGCCATTCCGGAGCGGGGTGAAGAAGAGGAGCCAGGACGCCGGCGTGGGACCTCCCGACCAGCACTGGGCTGGAAAAAGCCCCTGGTGAGTACAACTTTCCTTTTTTTTCTGAGCTCGGAGTCCCTTTAACCACTTCAGGACCAAAGTGCTAAACCCCCCTAAAGACCAGGCCATTTTTTACTAAAAGGGTCACTGCAGCGTTAAGGGCTCACTGCAAAGCCGCACAGCACACAAGTGATTTCCCCCCAACCCCCTTTTCTCCCCACCAACAGCGCTCTCTGTTGGAGGGGTCTGATTGCTCCCCCATGTTTATATGTTATTGTTGTTTTTTTTATAAATATTTATTGTATTTATTTTTTATTATTTAAGCATAATTTTTTTTTTAACATACACCCTGCCTCCCCCGGCCAGCCTATCACTGCCGATCGCTCCACTGCCCCACAGGGCTGTCCCCAGTACAGCGCTGCTGTAGACCGCAGCGCTGTACTATGTTTATAGACGGTTTCACCGTCTAACAGTCTCTGAGCGGCGATCGGCGCTGGGAGACTGAAGGCGTAGCTCAGCAGGAGATGCACACCCAGCCTGTGTGCGATCTCCTGCACAAGCCAGCTCCAGAACCGACAGGTTTTGGGCCAGTCCATCTCCTCATGGGGTATTCTCAGTGTTTTCTTTGTTTTCAACAGAATTTCCTGAACAGCAGTTGCAAAGTCTAACTGACAAAATAGTGTGCAAGTGATTAGGGAGGCTGGCTGGTATCTTACTATTTTGGAAGTTAAACTGCTGTTCAGGAAATGCTGTTGAAAACAGAAAGATTTGAGAATCCCCCATGAGGAGATGGACTGTCCCTAAATCTGTCGTTTCTGTCAGAGTTTAACTGCCTACTTTTTTTGCGATAGTGCTCCTTTAACTGACTCTAAACTTTATTCCCATCAATTAAATTGATAAAGTTCTTATTTTCAAATGTTAAAATGAAGGAACACTACTGATGGTAGAGAGGACCTGTGTGGTCTGAATGATAAAATGACATAATTTGATATGCATGGCGAGGGGCGTGGTGGGGGCGTGGTTAGAAGTGAAAAACTGTCGGTAATGCTTCAGTAAATCTGGCCCAGTCTTAGTTGGTCTCAGTACTGAGCCACAAGTCGCATTCCTCTGTTGTGGACACGTTGCAGCATGACCTGAATGTCTCTCTGTTCTTTAGCATTCGTTTGGTTTTTACTTCACTTTCTCATATAATTGTGCGGCATGTAGGTTTATCGATGTTTAGATGTATATAGAACTCGGTAAGATGTGCCGGCACTGATACACGTTATATGTGGTATTTGTTTCGTGTGTTGACATTTTTACTATTAATATGCTTGCTGGTATCTGGTAGTTATAACACTCTCAGTTCAGTAAAATAAGGGCAGTTCAGTAAAATAATTTAGGTTGGTAAAATACCGCATTCGGTATCTTACACTTTTTTTCCCCCCAAATTCACTAAGATTCACATGCGGTAGAAGTTTGGTAAAATACCGAAAAACATGCTTCAGCTCACTAATCCCTGCTAGTGTTGGGCGAACAGTGTTCGCCACTGTTCAGGTTCTGCAGAACATCACCCTGTTCGGGTGATGTTCGAGTTCGGCCGAACACCCGATGGTGTTCGGCCAAACTGTTCGGGTTCGCCCGAACTGCTCAATGGCCGGCCGAACAGGGCCCCTGTTCGGCCGAATGCGCCCCCCCTATGGGGTCGCAGGCGTAAGGGGGGAGCATGCCCCGATCGCGCGCGGGGGGGGTCGGAAATTCCCCCCACCCCCTCCGCTAGCGCTCCTCCCTCTGCCCGCTTTCCCATAAACAAAGTTTAATGCAAGTTAAATAGTACCGGTGGCTGGCAGTGGAGTGAGGAGGAGGAGTCCGAGTAGGAGAGTGACGCGTTGAGGCCGGGCAGCGGGCGGTTCAGCGGTAGTACCCTTGTGGTACTTCCGCCCTTTCTCTGACCTCACGTCCTCTACGTGATGACGCATACGAGGGTACGCGTGACGCGTACCCTCGTATGCAGAGGACGTGAGGTCAGAGAAAGGGCGGAAGTACCACAAGGGTACTACCGCTGAACCGCCCGCTGCCCGGCCTCAACGCGTCACTCTCCTACTCAGACTCCTCCTCCTCACTCCACTGCCAGCCACTGGTACTATTTAACTTGCATTAAACTTTTTTTATGGGGAAGCGGGCAGAGGGGGGAGCGGAGGGGGTGGGGGGAATTTCCGACCCCCCCAGCGATCGGGGCATGCTCCCCCCTTATGCCTGCGACCCCATAGGGCCCCCAAAATGGGCATGTTCGGGGGTCCCATTGACTTCCATTGAGTTCGGGGTTCGGGCCGAACATGCCGAACATCTGGCCCATGTTCGGCCTGTTCGGCCCGAACCCGAACATCCAGGTGTTCGCCCAACACTAATCCCTGCTCGGTAGACTCAGCAGCTGTGGAGCAGGTCAGGCAGGAAGCTATCAGCCTTCTCTCACAAGTCTGTGCATGAGCGGGTGTATTGTCTGTCCAGTGCATCCTTGGCATTCCTTTAGATGTGCATATATACTAACTAGAGGGAGCTCTTCTGTGTATTAGTATACAGATATGCACATCCAAAGGGATACAGAAAATCCTTTTTAAATGTTTCCTTCTCCTGCTCTGCTGTTCTGAACTCCCGCCCACCAGAGTATCAGATCAGATGGGGTGAGAAGCAGGCCTCTGTGGTTCTCCCTATTGGCTGTCTGGCTCTCCCTATTGGCAGTCTGCTACATGTGTCAGTGTTACCGTATGGAGAGTGTGAGTTACCGACTGGCCAGAGCTTGAAATAACTACTGAACACTTTTTCTTAATTTACCAAATGCTTTAATCTTTGTGAATTGCAATTTCTTTACATTTTCTTGAGGCATTTACCTCACTAATTGTGATTTTACTTTTGAGCGCGGAAATATGTTTATTGAATTGGCATTTGGTAAAGAGACTCTGGAGCCTCAAAAAAAAAAAAAAACCGTTTTTACTTCAGTAACTGTTAACACACTTACCTTCCAGCGGCAGGTCCCGCGATGGCTCTGGCGTGGTCCGGGCGAGCGGCGGGACTGCCGCGCTGACATCCTCTGGCGGCATCCCCGGCTTCTCTCTGGCGGCGTCTTCCGGCTAGCGTGGGACCCAAAGGGCGCATCGCGCACGCGCAAGCCCAAATGAGCCTTTTAGGCTCAGGAGGAGGATTCAGCAGGTGAGGTCATGAGTGACCTCACCAAATAGGAGTGGCTACTGATTGAGGAATCTGGATTTAAGGCCAGGAGCATTCAGTGCTCCCTGACCTTGATACTAATCAGTTCGCTGGTTCTTGGTCCTAGCTAGTAGTGTTGGGCGAACACCTAGATGTTCGGGTTCGAGAACGTTCGCCGAACATCACCGCGATGTTCGGGTGTTCGCGCCGAACTCCGAACATAATGGAAGTCAATGGGGACCCGAACTTTCGTGCTTTGTAAAGCCTCCTTACATGCTACATACCCCAAATTAGCAGGGTATGTGCACCTTGGGAGTGGGTACAAGAGGAAAAAAAAATATTTGAAAAAGAGCTTATAGTTTTTGAGAAAATTGATTGTAAAGTTTCAAAGGAAAAACTGTCTTTTAAATGCTGAAAATGTCATGTTTCTTTGCAAAGGTAACATGCTTTTTACCGCCATGCAGTCATAAATGTAATAAAGAGAAGAGGTTCCATAAACAGGGACCGGTAACGCTAACCCAGCAGCAGCAGCAGCACACGTGATGGAACAGGAGGAGGCGCAGGAGGAGAAGGCCACGCTTTGAAACACAACAACCCAGGCCTTGCATGAGGACAAGAAGCATGCGGATAGCATGCTTTTTACCGCCATGCAGTCATAAATGTAATAAAGAGAAGAGGTTCCATAAACAGGGACCGGTAACGCTAACCCAGCAGCAGCAGCAGCACACGTGATGGAACAGGAGGGGGCGCAGGAGGAGAAGGCCACGCTTTTTGAGACACAACAACCCAGGCCTTGCATGAGGACAAGAAGCGTGCGGATAGCATGCTTTTTACCGCCATGCAGTCATAAATGAAATAAAGAGAAGAGGTTCCATAAACAGGGACCGGTAACGCTAACCCAGCAGCAGCAGCAGCACACGTGATGGAACAGGAGGAGGCGCAGGAGGAGAAGGCCACGCTTTGAAACACAACAACCCAGGCCTTGCATGAGGACAAGAAGCGTGCGGATAGCATGCTTTTTACCGCCATGCAGTCATAAATGTAATAAAGAGAAGAGGTTCCATAAACAGGGACCGGTAACGCTAACCCAGCAGCAGCAGCAGCACACGTGATGGAACAGGAGGAGGCGCAGGAGGAGAAGGCCACGCTTTGAAACACAACAACCCAGGCCTTGCATGAGGACAAGAAGCGTGCGGATAGCATGCTTTTTACCGCCATGCAGTCATAAATGTAATAAAGAGAAGAGGTTCCATAAACAGGGACCGGTAACGCTAACCCAGCAGCAGCAGCAGCACACGTGATGGAACAGGAGGAGGCGCAGGAGGAGAAGGCCACGCTTTTTGAGATACAACAACCCAGGCCTTGCATGAGGACAAGAAGCGTGCGGATAGCATGCTTTTTACCGCCATGCAGTCATAAATGTAATAAAGAGAAGAGGTTCCATAAACAGGGACCGGTAACGCTAACCCAGCAGCAGCAGCAGCACACGTGATGGAACAGGAGGAGGCGCAGGAGGAGAAGGCCACGCTTTGAAACACAACAACCCAGGCCTTGCATGAGGACAAGAAGCGTGCGGATAGCATGCTTTTTACCGCCATGCAGTCATAAATGAAATAAAGAGAAGAGGTTCCATAAACAGGGAACGGTAACGCTAACCCAGCAGCAGCAGCAGCACACGTGATGGAACAGGAGGAGGCGCAGGAGGAGAAGGCCACGCTTTTTGAGACACAACAACCCAGGCCTTGCATGAGGACAAGAAGCGTGCGGATAGCATGCTTTTTACCGCCATGCAGTCATAAATGAAATAAAGAGAAGAGGTTCCATAAACAGGGACCGGTAACGCTAACCCAGCAGCAGCAGCAGCACACGTGATGGAACAGGAGGAGGCGCTGGAGGAGAAGGCCACGCTTTGAGACACAACAACCCAGGCCTTGCATGAGGACAAGAAGCGTGCGGATAGCATGCTTTTTACCGCCATGCAGTCATAAATGTAATAAAGAGAAGAGGTTCCATAAACAGGGACCGGTAACGCTAACCCAGCAGCAGCAGCAACAGCACACGTGATGGAACAGGAGGAGGCGCAGGAGGAGAAGGCCACGCTTTGAGACACAATAACCCAGGCCTTGCATGAGGACAAGAAGCGTGCGGATAGCATGCTTTTTACCGCCATGCAGTCATAAATGTAATAAAGAGAAGAGGTTCCATAAACAGGGACCGGTAACGCTAACCCAGCAGCAGCAGCAGCACACGTGATGGAACAGGAGGAGGCGCAGGAGGAGAAGGCCACGCTTTTTGAGACACAACAACCCAGGCCTTGCATGAGGACAAGAAGCGTGCGGATAGCATGCTTTTTACCGCCATGCAGTCATAAATGAAATAAAGAGAAGAGGTTCCATAAACAGGGACCGGTAACGCTAACCCAGCAGCAGCAGCAGCACACGTGATGGAACAGGAGGAGGCGCAGGAGGAGAAGGCCACGCTTTGAGACACAACAACCCAGGCCTTGCATGAGGACAAGAAGCGTGCGGATAGCATGCTTTTTACCGCCATGCAGTCATAAATGTAATAAAGAGAAGAGGTTCCATAAACAGGGACCGGTAACGCTAACCCAGCAGCAGCAGCAGCACACGTGATGGAACAGGAGGAGGCGCAGGAGGAGAAGGCCACGCTTTTTGAGACACAACAACCCAGGCCTTGCATGAGGACAAGAAGCGTGCGGATAGCATGCTTTTTACCGACATGCAGTCATAAATGTAATAAAGAGAAGAGGTTCCATAAACAGGGACCGGTAACGCTAACCCAGCAGCAGCAGCAGCACACGTGATGGAACAGGAGGAGACGCAGGAGGAGAAGGCCACGCTTTTTGAGACACAACAACCCAGGCCTTGCATGAGGACAAGAAGCGTGCGGATAGCATGCTTTTTACCGCCATGCAGTCATAAATGTAATAAAGAGAAGAGGTTCCATAAACAGGGACCGGTAACGCTAACCCAGCAGCAGCAGCAGCACACGTACAATAATACAATACAATAACATTTCTATAGCGCTTTTCTCCCATAGGACTCAAAGCGCTTAGGCTCTCTCAGATTCAGTAATTAGTAGGATGAAGTATTCACACAACAAAAGTTATATTTCTGCAAATGCCAAACTGAACAGGTGGGTTTTCAGTCTGGATTTAAACACGTCCAGGGATGGAGCTGTCCTGATCTGTTGAGGTAAGGAGTTCCAAAACGTAGGGGCAGCATGACAGAAGGCTCTGGGACCAAAAGTTTCCAAGTGGACTCTGGGTATGACTAGATTATTAGAACCTGTTGATCTGAGAATGCGGGGATTGCTACGCAGCTGCAACATATCTTTCATGTATCCAGGGCCTAAATTATTCAGGGATTTAAATGTCAGTAGGCCTCCTCCTGTTCCACGTGATGGAACAGGAGGAGGCGCAGGAGGAGAAGGCCACGCTTTGAGACACAACAACCCAGGCCTTGCATGAGGACAAGAAGCGTGCGGATAGCATGCTTTTTACCGCCATGCAGTCATAAATGTAATAAAGAGAAGAGGTTCCATAAACAGGGACCGGTAACGCTAACCCAGCAGCAGCAGCAGCACACGTGATGGAACAGGAGGAGGCGCAGGAGGAGAAGGCCACGCTTTGAGACACAACAACCCAGGCCTTGCATGAGGACAAGAAGCGTGCGGATAGCATGCTTTTTACCGCCATGCAGTCATAAATGTAATAAAGAGAAGAGGTTCCATAAACAGGGACCGGTAACGCTAACCCAGCAGCAGCAGCAGCACACGTGATGGAACAGGAGGAGGCGCAGGAGGAGAAGGCCATGCTTTTTGAGACACAACAACCCAGGCCTTGCATGAGGACAAGAAGCGTGCGGATAGCATGCTTTGTACCGCCATGCAGTCATAAATGTAATAAAGATAAGAGGTTCCATAAACAGGGACCGGTAACGCTAACCCAGCAGCAGCAGCAGCACACGTGATGGAACAGGAGGAGGCGCAGGAGGAGAAGGCCACGCTTTGAGACACAACAACCCAGGCCTTGCATGAGGACAAGAAGCGTGCGGATAGCATGCTTTGTACCGCCATGCAGTCATAAATGTAATAAAGATAAGAGGTTCCATAAACAGGGACCGGCAACGCTAACCCAGCAGCAGCAGCACACGTGATGGAACAGGAGCAGGCGCAGGAGGAGAAGGCCATGCTTTTTGAGACACAACAACCCAGGCCTTGCATGAGGACAAAAAGCGTGCGGATATAGCAGCAATGCTTTTTGCCGCCATGCAGTCATAAATGTAATACAGATGAGAGGTTCAATAAACAGGGACCGGAAACGCTAAACCATCCCAGATGTTCATTGGTCATGTTACTTGGTTGGGGTCCTGGAGTGTTGCGTAGTCGTTTCCAATCCAGGATTGATTCATTTTAATTTGAGTCAGACGGTCTGCATTTTCTGTGGAGAGGCGGATACGCCGATCTGTGACGATGCCTCCGGCAGCACTGAAACAGCGTTCCGACATAACGCTGGCTGCCGGGCAAGCCAGCACCTCTATTGTGTACATTGCCAGTTCGTGCCAGGTGTCTAGCTTCGATACCCAATAGTTGAAGGGTGCAGATGGATTGTTAGACACAGCTACGCCATCTGACATGTAGTCCTTGACCATCTTCTCCAGGCGATCGGTGTTGGAGGTGGATCTGCACGCTTGCTGTTCACTGGGCTGCTGCTGCATGGGTGTCAGAAAATTTTCCCACTCCAAGGACACTGCCGATACCATTCCCTTTTGGGCACTAGCTGCGGCTTGTGTTGTTTGCTGCCCTCCTGGTCGTCCTGGGTTTGCGGAAGTCAGTCTGTCGGCGTACAACTGGCTAGAGGAGGGGGAGGATGTCAATCTCCTCTCTAAAGTCTCCACAAGGGCCTGCTGGTATTCTTCCATTTTGACCTGTCTGACTCTTTCTTCAAGCAGTTTTGGAACATTGTGTTTGTACCGTGGATCCAGAAGGGTATAAACCCAGTAATTGGTGTTGTCCAGAATGCGCACAATGCGTGGGTCGCGTTCAATGCAGTCTAGCATGAATTGAGCTATGTGTGCCAGAGTCCTACCAGAATCCTCATCATCCTCTTGTGAGCGTTGTGATAGTTGTTGTGATGCATCATAGTCGTCACCTTCTTCCTGGTCTGCTTCTGTTGACCATTCGCGCTGAATTGTGGAAGTCCAACGTGCACCGCTCTGGCCCTTGTCAGTGGTGGCAGGAAATTCCTGCTCCAACTCCAGCTGTTCCTCCTCCTCTTCTTCGTCATAGCTGCTGGGGCCAGCGTTTCCTGAGGCGGATGGCCTGATGTTGGTACCATCACGCTGATCGTTTTCTCCTTCAGATTCCCCCAGTTGCATCATGACAGCTGTTTCCTTGATTTTCAACATTGACCTCTTCAGTAAACACAGCAGTGGTATGGTAATGCTGACTGAAGAGTTGTCACTGCTCACAAGCAACGTGGATTGCTCAAAATTTTGGAGGACTTGGCAGAGGTCCAACATGTTGGCCCAATCGGATCCACAGAAGCTTGGCAGCTGTCCGGATGCGCCTCGGTACTGCGCCGTCATGTACTGGACCACTGCACTCTTCTGCTCGCAAAAGCGGGCTAGCATGTGCAGCGTAGAATTCCAGCGCGTAGGGACATCACACAGCAAGCGATGGTGGGGGAGATTGAAGCGCTCCTGCATCTTGGCGAGTGCCCCCGAAGCAGTACTTGAATTTCTACAATGTTTGGCCACTCGTCGCACCTTCAACAGAAGATCGGCCACGCCTGGGTATGTCTTCAGGAACCGCTGAACTACTAGGTTCATCATGTGCGCCAGGCAAGGGATGTGTGTCAGCTTAGCCAACCTTAAAGCGCGAATGAGATTACTCCCATTATCACACACAACCATGCCCGGTTTCAGGTCCAGCGGTGCCAGCCACAAATCCGTCTGTTCCTTTATTCCCCTCCAAATTTCCTCCCCTGTGTGCTGCTTATCCCCAAGGCAGATCAGCTTCAGCAACGCTTGCTGACGCATGCCAACAGCTGTGCTGCACTGCTTCCACGATCCTACTGCTGCTGGTGCTGGGTTCGCGTTTCCGGATGAGGTACAGCTTTGAGATGCGTTGGAGGAGAAGGAGTCAGAGAGGTAGCTGCTGCTGTTGTTATCCAGTGGGAGGGACGGCGGTGCAGCTGTTTGCGGCGTGGGCAACACCCGCGCCGTAGCAGGTGAGGAATCGCTGCCAGGCTCCACAAGGTTCACCCAGTGCGCGGTAAGGGAGATGTATCGACCCTGGCCGAACGCACTCGTCCAGGTGTCAGTGGTGAGGTGAACCTTGCAGGCAACGGCATTCTTCAAGCTTCGGGTTATTTTGCTGACCATGTGCTCATGCAACTCAGGCACTGCAGAGCGCGCAAAGTGGTAGCGGCTGGGAACCACATAACGTGGGATGGCCACTGACATCATGCCCTTGAAGCTGTTTGTCTCCACCACTCGATATGGCAGCATTTCGCAGGCCAGAAGCTTGGCTATGCTGGCTGTTACTGCCACGGCCCGGGGGTCATTTGCTGGCAATTTCCTCTTGCGCTCAAACATCTCCGAGACAGACAACTGAACCGTAGCGCTGCACACGGAAGGGCTGTTGGTTGTTGTGTTTGATGAAGACTGGGAGACCTCAAGAGCACTATTCCGGAAAGTGACAGTGTCAGCGTCGTCTGATGTTTGTGAATGTTGTGAACCACGCAATAGCTGGGCTACTGCTGCTGCTGAGGCGGGTCTGGTGGTGAGTCTGGTGAACCCAAGGGAGGCAGTGTTGCTGGTACCCTGTCCTGTCGAGTTTGCCCACAGAGTGGGATGTTTGGATAGCATGTGGCGGCTCATGCTGGTGGTGGATAGGTTGTTAATACTTTTCCCCCTGCTCAGGCGGGTCTTGCACACCTTGCAAATCGCCATGGTAACATCCTCAGTGCAGTCTTCAAAGAAATCCCAGACTTTGTAACACCTGCCTTGCTGGCGATTTCTGTTTGCGCCTCTTTTGCCTCTCACTTGAACTTCCACGCTTGTGGTGCCTGAAATTGCGCGCCGCCTACCTTGTGGCACAAGGCGAACTCGTGCAGCAGTGGGTTCTTCAACAGACTCATCTGTGCTGCTGCTACGACGGCGATGTTCTCGTTCACAAACAAAATCTGGGTCTCTGTCCACATTGTCCATACCCTCCTCTTCCATCTCCTCAAACTCGTCATATGTCATTGTGGGGGGCCGCCGCCGTGGAGTAGAGCTCCCCAGAACAACCTCTGCGCAGCTCACTCCAACGTCGTCTTCCAGATCTTGTCGGCCGACCTCCTGCAATTGTAACCCCTCCTGCCCAACTTGCTCTGGGATTTGGGTTTCAAAGTCCTCGGACTCGCCTTGTTGTATTTCAGTGCCCGGTGCATTTCCCACAGTTAATGGTTGTGAATCCGGGCACAACATTTCTGGCTGTTCCTCCATTGACCTTTCAAAGGTGGAAGTTTGTTGGCCTGGGAATAGCTCCTGCGAATACCCCATTGTGTCCTGAGGTAATTCATCGGACTGGTTATCTGGCAGTTGTGTGCGTGGTGTCGCTGCCGGTTGTGTCAGCTTTGTGCCCACTGGCTCCTTGTAACTGGCTGAGGACTCGGACCTCGTGCGTGATGTGCTGGTGCTGCTTAACCCACTGCTGGACGCTTGAGAGGTCATCCAAGTAATTATCTGGTCCTGTTCTTTTGGATCTGTGAGGGTTGTTGTCCTGGACAACATGGGCGGTATTGAGTGGGTTTTCTTGGGTGCTCCCCTGTGGCCTGTACGTGAACCGTCAGGGGAAACACCTCTTCCCTTGCCCCTCCCTCTTTCACCGGATTTCTTCCTCATTTCACTTATCCTTAAAGTACACGCTGACTGGCAGCAGTACAGTGGCAGTACAGAAATGCTATACAGTGGTGGGTGAGCGGTGTACCACTATTGCCAGCAGCGACACAGAGCACAATGCTATACAGTGGCGGGTGAGCGGTGTACTACTGTTCCCAGCAGACACAGAGTGGCAGTAAACACAATGCTATATAGAGTGGCTGAGCCGTGTACACACAGTGGCAGTAAACAATGCTATATAGTCTGGCTGAGCCGTGTACACAGAGTGGCAGTACACACAATGCTATATAGTCTGGCTGAGCGGTGTACACAGAGTGGCAGTAAACAATGCTATATAGTCTGGCTGAGCGGTGTACACAGAGTGGCAGTACACACAATGCTATATAGTCTGGCTGAGCGGTGTACACAGAGTGGCAGTAAACAATGCTATGTAGTCTGGCTGAGCGGTGTACACACAGTGGCAGTACACACAATGCTATATAGTCTGGCTGAGCGGTGTACACAGAGTGGCAGTAAACAATGCTATATAGTCTGGCTGAGCGGTGTACACAGAGTGGCAGTACACACAATGCTATATAGTCTGGCTGAGCGGTGTACACAGAGTGGCAGTAAACAATGCTATGTAGTCTGGCTGAGCGGTGTACACAGAGTGGCAGTACACACAATGCTATATAGTCTGGCTGAGCGGTGTACACATAGTGGCAGTAAACAATGCTATATAGTCTGGCTGAGCGGTGTACACACAGTGGCAGTACACACAATGCTATATAGTCTGGCTGAGCGGTGTACACAGAGTGGCAGTACACACAATGCTATATAGTCTGGCTGAGCGGTGTACACAGAGTGGCAGTAAACAATGCTATATAGTATGGCTGAGCGGTGTACACAGAGTGGCAGTAAACAATGCTATATAGTCTGGCTGAGCGGTGTACACAGAGTGGCAGTAAACAATGCTATATAGTCTGGCTGAGCGGTGTACACAGAGTGGCAGTACACACAATGCTATATAGTCTGGCTGAGCGGTGTACACACAGTGGCAGTAAACAATGCTATATAGTCTGGCTGAGCGGTGTACACAGAGTGGCAGTACACACAATGCTATATAGTCTGGCTGAGTGGTGTACACACAGTGGCAGTAAACAATGCTATATAGTCTGGCTGAGCGGTGTACACACAGTGGCAGTACACACAATGCTATATAGTCTGGCTGAGCGGTGTACACAGAGTGGCAGTACACACAATGCTATATAGTCTGGCTGAGCGGTGTACACAGAGTGGCAGTAAACAATGCTATATAGTCTGGCTGAGCGGTGTACACAGAGTGGCAGTACACACAATGCTATATAGTCTGGCTGAGCGGTGTACACACAGTGGCAGTAAACAATGCTATATAGTCTGGCTGAGCGGTGTACACACAGTGGCAGTACACACAATGCTATATAGTCTGGCTGAGCGGTGTATACAGAGTGGCAGTACACACAATGCTATATAGTCTGGCTGAGCGGTGTACACAGAGTGGCAGTAAACAATGCTATATAGTCTGGCTGAGCGGTGTACACAGCGTGGCAGTAAACAATGCTATATAGTCTGGCTGAGCGGTGTACACAGAGTGGCAGTACACACAATGCTATATAGTCTGGCTGAGCGGTGTACACAGAGTGGCAGTAAACAATGCTATATAGTCTGGCTGAGCGGTGTACACAGAGTGGCAGTACACACAATGCTATATAGTCTGGCTGAGCGGTGTAAACAGAGTGGCAGTACACACAATGCTATATAGTCTGGCTGAGCCGTGTACACACAGTGGCAGTAAACAATGCTATATAGTCTGGCTGAGCGGTGTACACACAGTGGCAGTACACACAATGCTATATAGTCTGGCTGAGCGGTGTACACACAGTGGCAGTACACACAATGCTATATAGTCTGGCTGAGCGGTGTACACAGAGTGGCAGTACACACAATGCTATATAGTCTGGCTGAGCGGTGTGCACAGAGTGGCAGTAAACAATGCTATATAGTCTGGCTGAGCGGTGTACACAGAGTGGCAGTACACACAATGCTATATAGTCTGGCTGAGCTGTGTACACACAGTGGCAGTAAACAATGCTATATATAGCGTGGCTGAGCGAGGTACACAGTGGCAGTACACACAATGCTATATAGTGTGGCTGAGCGAGCGGTGTACTACTGTTCCCAGCAGCGACACACAATGACTGGGGGGACCCTGGCTAGCGTGGCTGGAGCGCGAACTACCCTGCCTGCCTACCCAAAGCTAAACCCACAGACAAATGGCAGAGATATGACGTGGTTCGGGTATTTATTTACCCGAACCACGTGACCGTTCGGCCAATCAGAGCGCGTTCGGGCCGAACCACGTGACCCGTTCGGCCAATCACAGCGCTAGCCGAACGTTCGGGGAACGTTCGGCCATGCGCTCTTAGTTCGGCCATGTGGCCGAACGGTTTGGCCGAGCACCATCAGGTGTTCGGCCGAACTCGAACATCACCCGAACAGGGTGATGTTCTGCAGAACCCGAACAGTGGCGAACACTGTTCGCCCAACACTACTAGCTAGCTTCCTTGAACTCCATCATATATGGTGGTACTCACCATATATATGTACTCTAGTTAGTCAGTCGTTGTTTGATCATTGATAGCTATAATTGTAATTTCTCGTAATATCCTCCTGATATTATTGAGTATTATTCATTGTGATTTATTTGTGTACCGACCTTCTGCCTGTTTCCTGACCTCGCCTCTGTCTAGCCCTTCTGCACCGCAGCCATCTGATTTCTGTTACTGACCCGGCCTGTCCCTGGCTCTGTTACTGCCTGATCCTCACAATACGACTGACATCTGATACACGTGTATGACCCTGCTCGAATTTGACTCCGGTTAAGCTTAACGATTTTGTACCTCGACATTGTAAAACTTGTGCACATGTTCTGACCGGACTAGACTATGCATTGTACTGTTATTGTGTATTGATCTGTACGTTATCTCGTCACGCACCAGCGTGATATTATCATGGTCCATAAAGATTATCATGGAGGCTTTGCAAGAGCAGATTCAGACACTTGCCGGTGCGGTTGGTCACCTCACCGAGCAAATGGCCGCTCAGCAAGAGCAGAAAACTCAGTTGTCCAACGCACTTGTGAAATCAATATTCCAGCGAATGTTAATGCTCAGCAATCTCCTCCACTGACTCTTATTCCAGCTATCACTGAGCCTAAAATGCCATTACCCAAAAAAATGTCAGGTTCTCCTGCTGACTTCAGCAATTTTTGCAACCGATGTATGTCTTACTTCGAGGTCAGGTCAAGGTCTTCTGGTACCGAGTCACAGAAAATTACTGTGGTTAAAACGCTATTGCAGGGAGACTCACAAACCTGGGCATATGGGTTAAGTCCACATGATACAGCTCTTACATCTGTAGAAAATTTTTCCGACGCCATGGCTGTGATTTACGCTGACCCTGGTATTTCAGCTACGGCTACTCGCAAGCTGCGAGATCTTTGTCGGGGAAAACCTACTGTAGAGAAGTATGCGGCCGAGTTCAGAAAATGGTCGGTTTCAGTCAAGTGGGGTGAGGCAGCACTCTTCGACCAATTTCTCTTTGGGCTAACTGATTCTGTTAACGACATGCTAGTGAGTCACCCTGAACCCAGAACTCTGGAGGATGCTATCTCCCTGGCTATACGGGTTGACAGACTGATTAGGCACAGACGTCAGAACAAAGCCTATTCCGTCTCAGGGAACCCTAGACCAGGTAGCGCATCCTTCAGTGATGAGCCGATGGAACTGGGCTTCTCACGTCTTTCACCCACTGAGAACCTCAGAAGAAAACAAGCAGGTCTGTGTTTGTATTGTGGTGAAAAAGGTCACTTTGTCCAGAGTTTTTCTGCTAAGGGCAAGGCTCCGGGAAACTCCAGCGCCTAGATGAAGTTGGGGAACCTCACTTGGGTGGGCCAATTGTTCCCTTAAAAATTAAGAAAATTATTTTGCCCGTTATCATTCATTGGGGTAATGATTTATTTCATACTGAAGCCTTTGTTGATTCAGGGGCAGCAGGGAACTTTATAGACTCTACTTTTGCAGCCAACTTGGGTATCCCTGCCCTCACCTTGGAGAACAAGCTCTATGTGACTTCCATAGATGGTACCCCTTTGCAGTCCAAACAACCCATTTCCATCACACTTGAGATTTCATTACAGGTTGGGGCTTTACATCATGAGCAGTTGCAATTGTATGTATTCCGCATGCCTTCTAGTCCGATTGTGTTGGGGTTGCCCTGGTTACAGCAACACAACCCACATCTAGACTGCTGTTCAGGACAACTTACGGGTTGGTCACAGCATTGCCATGATGTATGCCTACGGGGTATTCCTCAGCATGGGGGTCAAACAGATAGCACTACCTCCACCTTACGAGGATTTTGCCGATGTATTTTCTCCCCAATCAGCTGATAAGTTACCACCACATCGATCTTATGATTGTCCCATAGATCTGTTGCCCGGAACTATGCCCCCACATGGACATTTATACACTCTCACTGGGCCTGAAAAACTTTCCATGAGAGAATATATTAAAGAGAACCTAGAGAAAGGTTTTATTAGGCCATCAACCTCTCCAGCCGGCGCCCGCTTCTTTTTTGTGGAGAAAAAGGATGGAGGGTTACGCCCCTGTAATGATAACAGGGGATTGAATAAAATCACTGTTAAAAATAGATATTCACTTCCCCTGATTGATGATCTATTTGCACAAGTGTCCAGGGCCAAGATTATTTCCAAATTAGATCTACAAGGGGCATACAATCTGATCAGAATCCGTCAAGGAGACGAATGGAAGACAGCGTTCAATACTCAAGACTGGCATTACGAATATCTCGTGATGCCCTTCAGGTTATGTAATGCTCCAGCCGTCTTCCAAGATTTCGTAAATGATATCTTTAGAGATGTATTGGGAAGATTTGCGGTTGTGTATTTAGACAACATCTTGATCTATTCTAATTCCTTGTCGGAACATCGGGGACATGTAAGATGTGTATTACAGAAATTACGAGAAAATTCACTGTTTGCCAAATTTGAGAAATGTGTTTTTGAAGTTACACAGGTGCCTTTCCTGGGTTACGTCATTTCTGACACAGGATTATCCATGGATGAAAAAAAACTGTCAGCGGTACAGGATTGGCCACCTCCCAAAGGCCTCAAGGCCATTCAAAGATTTATAGGTTTTGCCAACTATTACCGCAGGTTTATAAAAAATGTCTCCTCTTTGGTGGCACAATTAAATGATTTGACCAAAAAGGATGCAGATCCTAACAATTGGTCACCTCAGGCATATGAGGCCTTTTCGGATTTAAAGAATGCATTTTGCTCAGCTCCTGTTCTCTCACATGCAAATGTAAATTTACCTTTTGCACTAGAAGTTGATGCTTCTGATCTAGGAGTAGGCGCTGTTATTTCCCAGTATTCAGGTCGCCCAGAAAGTTTGCATCCCTGTGCCTTCTTTCTAATCGAGAGTTGTTGGCAGTTAAGATGGCCTTCGAATGAATGGAGGCACTGGTTGGAAGGAGCTATCCATCCTATAACCGTGTATACAGATCACAAGAATCTGGAATATATTGAGAGGGCCAAGCGATTGAATCCCAGACAAGCCCGGTGGTCACTGTTTTTTTCCCACTTCAATTTTGTCATAACATACAAACCTGGGTCAAAAAATGTCAAAGCAGATGCCTTATCAAGAATCTTCGAACCTGAGTCATCTCAGGACACAACCCCTGAAAGTATTTTGTCCCCTCAGTGTGTCCTGGCCCCCACTCATACACAATAACTTCCTGATTTGTACGAGGCCTTACAGCCATATCAAGCAGAGTCCTTCGGGTAAACCCCCTAACGTGGATTATGTACCATTGCATCTATGACTCCAGATGCTACAAAATTTCCATGAGACCAAGATGACAGGGCACACGGGGCGAACCAAGACTTTAGAACTTATGTCCCGACATGTGGTGGCCTTCCATTAAGAAAGATTGTAAGGCTTTTGTGGCAGCTTGCGTCACTTGTGCCAGGAACAAGGTATCTCGAGAGGCTCCTCGAGGTCATTTGGTACCTTTGCCCATTGCATCAAGACCCTGGTCACATCTTTCTATGGATTTCATAGTGGATTTACCTCCTTCAGGGGGTAAAAAAGTTATTTGGGTTACAATTGATCGATTTAGTAAAATGGCACACTTTGTACCACTCTCTGGGTTACCCTCAGCCCGAGAACTGAGTTTTTCATTATACACATTTTCCAGTTGCATGAGATTCCAGAGAACATTGTGTCAGATAGGGGGGTGCAATTTGTGTCACGTTTCTGGCAAGCTTTTTGTGAGTTATTAGTCATCAAACTCTCTTTCTCCTCCTGATTTCATCCAGAAACGAACTGACAAACAGAGAGAACCAACCAGTCTCTGGAGCAGTACCTCCATTGTTTTGCTTCAGACTGCCAGGACCCATGGTTGGATTTTCTACCGTTTGCCGAGTTCACCTTTAACCTCCTAGCCTTTAACCGCCTAGCGCTAGCTACATGATAGCTGCCGTGCAGTGGCATCCCACCACCCCCTCCGATCGCCTCCGGCTGTCAGGAACCGGCCCGCGTCACGCCTGCGTCTACGGTTCCCGACTGCGGGTTTGACCAGATTAAGCGGGGAACAGCCTTATTTAAGCTACCAACAAGGCTGGGACCCCTCAAACACTTCCCACTGCCACCACTAGCCGTTTTGCTAGACACGTTCACTCAGCTGTCGAGTGCTCAATACGCAATCTGCGTTTTCGTATTTGGGTCAGCTTTGCGTTTAGGCCGAATACGAGAATGCCACGCACACACACACAGTTGCAATCTTACACTGTAGTGAAGCAAAACCACTAACAGTCGTTCCGAATGATACTGTTAGACTTCCCACTCGGCTGTCGAGCGCAGAAGTACCCCATACACACAAGGCAATTACAATTTCATATGGTAGTGTTGCTCAAACATACAACTAGGCACGGACTTATACACAGCTACACTGCAGTCTCTTCTAGGCTATGAGTGTTAGTTTAGTACCGCAGAAGTCAAGCTTATTAAATAATAATTTAATATTCCAGGAAAAAGTGGAACAATGCAGAACATAATATATACAAAAACAAAGTAAAAAAGTTACAAGATAAAAGTTACAAAAATACAGGGACGCATGCGCGGCGGATCCGAGATGGCCGCTTACACTCTGAGCTCCAGCCCCCCGCAGCTTCACTATCGCCGCTCGTAGCTTCCTCTCTGCCCCTGTAG
The DNA here is from genome assembly GCF_040937935.1 of Hyperolius riggenbachi. Classification (NCBI taxonomy): domain Eukaryota; kingdom Metazoa; phylum Chordata; class Amphibia; order Anura; family Hyperoliidae; genus Hyperolius; species Hyperolius riggenbachi. Next base: position 5,624,533 of record NC_090650.1, read on the forward strand.
CGCGGCATTGACCCGGGAAGTGCACCCGAATATCCAGGCGGCTAGATGGCAGCAAAATCCGGCTCCAAACCTTCCGCACAAGCCGGTACGATGGAGCGATATCTTTGCACCCAGGATAATCAAGATGGCGCCGGCCACGCTGCACAGTCTGACGCAGCTCCTTCACAGCAAGCCCCCTCGCCCCCGCTGACGGCTGACCTTCTTGAAGCAACTTTGGAGAGACATTACGGAACCCTGCACGACTCACTCCAGCAGGTAATTCTCTCAGCAGTAAATGATTTAAAGGGGGAAATTAATAACTTAGGGGAGCGCACTAACACTATGGAGGAAAAAATGGAGGCTCTTGCTACTAAACAGAGGAACTTAGAAGAGGAACAGCACCTGATACAATCAGATATAAAGTTCCTAAGGTCCTCACAAGAAGATCAGGAAAATAGAGATAGAAGACAAAACTTAAGAATTAAGGGGATCTCTATGTCTGTCACATCTGCTCAACTAATCCCCCACCTGACAGAACTTTATAAATCTATAGCACCAGACACATCTGATGAGCTCTGGCGAATGGACCGAGCACACCGCTCACTAGGAGAGAGACAAACAACTTCTCAGAGGCCCAAAGATGTTATCGTCCGTATGCATTATTATGAGACGAAAGAAGCTATTTTGAAAGCTGCACGTAACATCTCTTCACTATCCTTTAAAGCGGACGAACTCTCTATTTTTAATGATCTATCGCTCATTACGCTAGCAAAGCGCAGAGCCTTTAAACCTGTTACCCAGCTCCTGCGAGATGCCAAAATTGTTTATAAATGGGGCTTTCCGTTCCGCCTGATCGTTAACCGCAATGGAGCCACCTTTACACTTTCAGAGATGGATGACGCCCCCATGTTCCTAAAACAAATGGGTCTGCGCCTCCCCACACAATCTACCAACCTACACCCTCGATTGCCCTCAGCAATTTCGCCACCTAGGAAGATACGTCACGTCTCAGACTGGTCAAAGATACCTGTACGCAGCCTCACCTATCCTGAATCTCCAATAAGAATGGAATCTCAAACATCCTGAAGGACACCTTCACCTATAAAAAAAAAATCCCTATTACCGCTTTTTGACTGCCCTGTAACCTCCCGTGCACACTGATCCCGAATGACGACAACAGTCTACTCAGCTTTACTATACTCCGGGCTTTTGGCACTGAGACCTGAACCGGCCCGCTTGGACTGCCCTCATGATCCTTTTGGGGAACCTTCTTCGAGACCTCCTGGACCTGGGTGATCCGGGAACTCTCGACCGGCTCCCACCCCAACAACTACATTTAGTTGTTACCCTGGGTGACCACAGTTTTTCCAGTGGTCTAGTTATTTTTTTCTATTTCCTCCCCTTCCACAAAGTTGTTAATGTGTTTTACCTACTTATCCCCACTTCCTATACGTTTGATTTGCACCAATTGATTGATGATTGTATTGTAATGTCTGTCGACATCATGGACAATGGTTAAACTATACACCTTAAATTGTAAGGGCCTAAACATACCCCAAAAGAGGAGCTCTTTGTTGAGAGACTTACAGAGACTTGCTATTGATCTCGCTTTCTTACAAGAGACTCACCTATCCTCACGTCTCCATAACAAAGCGTACCCAGAAGTGTTTATAGCTTCAGGACCCAAAAAAACGAGCTGGAGTAGCTATTGTCTGCAAAAAAGGCCTCCCCCTCCAAATAACAAAAAACGTTAAAGACCATAAAGGACATTACTTAATCCTAATAGGCTCACTAGCAGGTAAACCCATAACGTTGGCAAACGTCTATGTACCTAACACTAACCAAATTTCCTTTCTAACAAACTTCTTCGCCAAACTGCAAAAAGTGACCATAGGTACACTCCTCTTAGGAGGCGATTTTAACTTGGCGCTCTCTACCGTTAAAGATAGAAGTATAACCTCTGATGCAGCAACATTCCCTTCACACAATCGCCAGTCTAGAAAGTTTAGAACATATAGAGCCCCTTGCCACTGCCATTAGACTTAACACAGATATATCAGGTATCCAGATGGGGAACCATGAATTTAAAATCTCATTATTTGCTGATGACATTTTGCTCACGATCACAAATCCTCTTATCTCCCTCCCTGCCCTACATAATACCATCAATACCTACGAATCCCTATCAGGTTTTCGTCTGAATAAGGATAAAACTAAAGCATTGCCCGTCAAAATCCCCCTTGAACTACTTACCTCATTAAAACAATCTTACCCTTATAAATGGCAAACCCATACCCTCAAATATCTAGGCATCTATCTAACACCCATTTATTCTACCTTATATAAACGTAATTTCCCCTCTCTCATCCAACAAATCTTGCAGGACCTCCATAAATGGACCGTCTATAAGATCTCCTGGATAGGGAGAATCTACACTTTAAAAATGAATATCCTCCCCCGTTTGCTTTATCTCTTTGAAACTCTCCCTGTCTCAGTTCCTTCCTCTCAGCTGGCGAAACTACAAACAGCTTTCTCAAAGTTCATATGGAATCATAAACGACCAAGAATTCTTGCATCAGTCCTTCTCTCTCCTAGAGAACAAGGAGGCCTAGGTCTTCCTCACCTCCGATATTACTATTACGCTGCGGCTGCTCACCTCCGCCAGCTGAGAGAATGGACCAAACTTAGAGTTTACACCAAATGGGGCTGTCACGCTTGGTGGTGTGTTCTCCACAGTCAGCATGCAACACATAAGCTGACGTGAAGGAGGTACACACACCAGCACAAGGAATCAGGATATCCCCAGTTTAGTGGAGGAGAGGACTGACTCCAATAGGAGATTGTGGCGCACAGAGCTGGTGCAGATCCGACAGCCACAAACAATACTTTCATGATAACGTCTCAGCGCAAAGTAGCGCTGAGCGCATAAACCAGAACTGAGGAGATCAGGACAGGTAGACAGAATGAACGCTTGCTTAACTAGCTTCTACTTAGTGACAGCAAGCGTCCACAACAAGACAGACTGGAATGAGGCAGCCAATGCGTTTGCAGCGATGGCGTGCCTCACAAGACAGGACAGGATAGTCAGGAAATAGCAGGATCAAGATAGATGAACGTAACACAGACAAAAATACAATAAGTAAGTTTTCCTAGCGTATTACAATTACAGCTATCAATGAAACTATTTGTAACGTCTGACTAACATATGTATATATCGGCAATGAACCGATATATGACATAAGCAGGAACACTGACTAGGACTGGAGCAATACAGGGAACAGGACTCAGAAGGATTCGCTATCTCTTCGCAGAGATGAACGCAATCCACAAACGGTAACAGAACAGGATTCAGAAGGATTCGTTATCTCTTCGCAGAGATGAACGCAATCCACAAACAGAACCAAGAGCAGAATAACTAACTCAGCACGGGTGATCACGATACGCGCAAACTACCAAAACGTGCTGGAAAGCTGACTAACTGAACACAGGATATAAACAGTTCGTGTACGTATACATCAGCGACACTGATGTATCAACGTAACATGAATACAAGGAAAATAACAAACGTGCTGGTATGCATATATATTGGCAATGAACCAACATATGATGCAAGACCAGCAAAGTATCTTTAGAACAAGAAACACGATCTGGGGCTGAAGCAACAACAAGACAGGCTTAAACTGAAGCTATGATAGCCCGAGGAGCCCTGCAGGAAGCAGATCCTTATACTGAGGTCATCCAATGGGAGCAGACATGCAGATTCCCACACAGGTGAATGATAATCAGTCACAAGCTGACAGCAGGAAAAGGCAGACAAAGCTATGCAGCTTGCATGGAAAGAGATCAGAACTGCCTGAGCTGCAGCACTACTACTGCCAGCAGTACCTGCTGCAGAAGCGATCATAACAGGGGCCTTATTGAAGCCCTCAGTATCCAACCCATCTCCCTTGCCTCTTTAATATGGTCAAACTCCCCACCTAAACTAAACTCATCCCAGCTCCTCCCCACTGAACATTTTACCCTACAAATTTGGCGTTCAACGGTTTTCTTCGCTAACTTAAAATCATCTCCTTCTCCACTCACACCCATTTCCCTCCTGCAATGTCCAAAGCTTTTATGTCCAAATGGTTCAATATTAACTTTTTTAACTTACATGATTGGACGGACCCCCTTAGTGGTCAATTATATACTAGATCTGCTTTAGAAAACAAAATACCCTCCGCTTTATTATCCTATCTAGAATACATTCAAACAAACCATTTCCTTCATACCTTATTGCAACAAGGATCTAATGCTCCCTCACTGACCCCCTTTGAACATATATGTGACTCTGAAGGTTGTCAGAAAGGTTTGATATCTCAAATCTATGTCCTTCTTCATACTAAATCAGGCCTTCTTACACCTGACCATTCATATATGTCCAAATGGGCTTCAGCCTTATCCCAATCTATACAATTAGATGACTGGGAAGATATCTGGGAAAATGCTAAACACTCATCCATGTTTATACAGATAAGAGAAAATATATATAAGATTATGTATAGATGGTATCTTACCCCAGATAGATTATCAAAGATTTACCCATAAACCTCTCATCTTTGCTGGAGAGGATGCAATGAAAAGGGGAGTCTAGAACACATCTTCTGGTTTTGTCCAACGATTTCCACTCTATAGTCTGAAATACAACACCTTATCTTCTCCACAACTGGGGTCCTGATCCCTCTCGACCCTCTTTATATGGTCTTAGGCAAACCTCCTCCAGATACCCCTAGACACACTGTACGCCTAATCACCCATATCCTAACGGCTACTCGTCTGATGATAGCCTCATGGTGGAAAAATATTGCTTCCCCCACTCTCTCTGATGTCAAACTTAAAATAGAGTGGACCAGAGAAATGGAGCGAATGACGGCATCCTTGAGAGACACAGAATCCCACTTTCATAAAGTTTGGGACCCCTGAGCATCATTCTCTTCAGATCTTATGCCTCCATAATCCCCTTCTCGTTATACCAAAAGGTTATCTGGTGGATACTTTGCCTCTAGACCCTTACATTTATATATACTAACCTCTCTAATACCACTGTATAATATTCAAGGGTTCAATAACCTATCTCCTTTCCTCTACTGGTATTGACCCCTCCTACCTCATTCATCAATCCCTGGTGTATCCCTTACACTCTTACCCCTGCCCCTGAAAATTTTTTCAGGCTATTGTTATAGTTTTTAGTCTGTTTTTCTTTGGTTTTTTTGTATTTTCACTATGCAACCTGAACAAGACATAAAGGACTTCCTATTATCTAATCAACATTTAGGCTCTCAAGTTTGGCTCATACAAACTTAAACGACTTAGCTTCTCTTCTTTCAATTATTTTCTTCGGATTTTCCTTGAAACTGTTATTATACATATTTGTATGATTAATCCTGCTCATTATACTGTTATTTTATCTTTGATGACTTATATGTACCTGTTCAGATACCCTTACAATAAATACAAGTGAAACAAAAAAAAAGTTACAAAAATACACACAAGACAAGTTGCCAAAAATAAAAATGGAATAAACATAAAGTGAACTTTTACCATTGCAAATAACCAACCGTGGAAAGACACGGATTTACCGATTTCCTCGGGATCATCTCTAGCAATGAGCTACTCTCGAGAGAAGATACCTGTGACTGTCCTGGACCCACTTACATAGTCCGCAGGGTCCCCTGGGGCATTTAATGTCCAGCCCCCAGGAACTAATGCAATTTCCCCGTTTGTGACATCACTGAACGCTTGTCATAATCTTCCTGTGATATGCGAACTTCAAAGGGTTCCTGTTTCAGCTTTTTGAAGGTTGCAGATTTCACAGGTAAGATTGTATCCTGAGAACAACAAGTATCAAAAAGGACTTCCCCCCCACTCCAGGTGACAATTGATTATGTCTTTCTCAACATTCCAGCCGGTAAAAGTCTATACATCAAAAGATTGTAGTTTGGGTGAAGCTTCCTGGCTGTCATGTACATTTCAAACATTCCTGTCCACTTTGAACTTGGCAGACTCACTTAGTCGGATAGTGTGTTGACCAACAGGCAGCCGTCTACATTAATACAAAAGATCAAAGCAATGCCCCACATTTGCAGGGTGGCAGACAAAAGGGAACCTAATTACCTATGTCTGGCTGTCCAGAGGAACTGTATGCTAATGTCGGTCTATTGACACACACACACAATCACATTAACAGTCCATGAAGCTAGCCCCACTACCTTCAAAACCAGACTGGCTGACATAATACACAGCAGATAGAAAAATGATAATATACTACTGTATTATCCCTAACATCATCAGCACCCTAATATATCACCACACCGGCGATCAGCGCAAACAGGAAATCCCGTTCAGAACGGGATTTCCTGTTTGGCTTCCCCCGTCACGATGGCGACGATCATCATCGACGTCGCGATGTCATCGGGAGTCCCGATCCACCCCTCAGCGCTGCCTGGCGCTGATAGGCCAGGCTGCGCAAGGGGTCTGGGGGGGGGGGGCGCGGCGGATAGTGGTGAATCGGCGCGGAGCGGCGGCGATCGGGAAGTGAATTATGCAAATCGGCCCAGCCGGGCCTGAGAAATCCTCCTGCGCGCATAGCCCGACCTGAGGTTGGGCTCACCGCCAGGGAGGTTAATAACCTCCTTAGTTCATCCACCAAAATGTCACAGTTTTGGGTGGTTTCTAGCCAGAATCCTAAATTTACCTGTTTCCCATCTTCTCCTTCTCCTCTTCCTGCCTTAGAGGAATGGAGTGGCAGCTGTGGGTACCTTCCTTGGTGAGCTCGATGTGCGACAGACGGCCCATAACATCTTTTTACTTGACCTGTTAAGATTCTTGCTGTTGAATAATATATTCGTTTTTGATGGATCACACTACCTCCAGGTGCAGGGCACGGCGATGGGCACGACCTGTGCTCCGTCTTACGCGAACCTGTACCTGGGGGAGTGGGAGCGATCGATTTTCGCTGACGATTGTGTCTCTCGATGTACCTGTGCCACATTTTGATGTGGCACAGGTACATCGATGACATCTTTATCGTCTGGACGGGATCTTTGAGGGATTTGCGTTCTTTCGTGGATATTATCAACCGCAATACGTGGAATTTACGATTTACATTGACTTATGATTTTGATAAAATTCCATTTTTGGATACTTGGATTTTGATTGATGGTCAGGGCCGCCTGTCGACGGGTCTCTATAGGAAGGATACGGCTACAAATGCCCTCCTTCGAGCAGATAGCTTTCACCCCGAGCATACAATTCGGGGTATTCCTGTGGGTCAGTACCTCCGTGTAAAACGAAATTGTTCTGAAGCCTCCACATTTGAAATTGAGGCAGCAAATTTACGCTCCCGTTTTAGGGAGCGAGGCTATACAGATAATTTATTGAGGAGGGCATACCAGCGGGCGAATGCAGTCGATCACACGGCTTTGATCCTGAAGGGTGGGTCCCGGAGGGATGGTGATGAGGGCATACGGTTTTGTACCAAATACTCGGTTCAACATAAAGAGATTGCATGTATTTTTGAACGCCACTGGTACATTTTGACAAATGATCCCAAAATCAATCCTTTGGTGCCACCTGAGCCTAAGATTGCCTTCAAGAGGGCGCCATCCCTCCGTGACCTCACGGTTAAAAGTCATTTCCGTGGGATTGAGTCTACACGCCCCCATTGCAGACTTACTGGCACTTATAGCTGTGGTGGATGTGGTATCTGTCGATTTTTATCTGTGGGGAGGGAGGTTGTACTTCCCAATGGACATTGTTGGCGATTGCAACATTTTGTCAACTGTAACACCCTGCTTGTGGTGTATCTCCTCTCTTGCCAATGTGGGGCTTTCTACATTGGCAAAACAGGACGGGATTTGAAAAGTAGGATAGGTGAACATCTTACCAATATCAGGAGTATCACATCCACCACACCTGGGGCCAGACATTTTAAATGGGTACATGGGGGCGACTATCGTGGCCTACGAGTGGTGGGCCTCGATCGCATTCATACAATGATCAGGGGAGGTAATTATGATCGGTTACTGCTCCAAAAAGAATCTCGATGGATTTTTGAATTGGGAGCTACTGACCCCCCTGGTCTAAACGATTCAATTGGATTTGCAGCATTTTTACCAACTTAATTGAGGCACACATATATTGTGGCCTTTTCTCTTCCTTTCTCTCCTGTGCCCTGGCTCCTCTGATTGGGTCCATCCCCGTCAGTTCTGTGCGCCCTGTGTCTGTGGAAGGGTCGCTCCGATCGGGTTGTGATCGGGGTTCTCTCCTCCCCCCTGCGATATGGCTGCACCAGACGCGACTAATTTATTATAATTGATATTTCTTCTTTTCTTTTTTGGAGATTGGTGTCTCCCATGGGACAGCTGACCCTATTTTGGGGTCATATTGATTGTTGTCCCCTAACTGTATATTAAAAAGTTTTTTTGTTTATGCGTCTGCTCCATTCATTCATGATAGTGTTTTTGTCATTTATGCATTATTGAAAGTTTAGGTAGTAATTGATATATTTGTTGATTGATTGAGCTATGTGTGTCTGAGTTTGATCTGCCTGTACCCTCCCAGTGGTGGTCACTTGCTATCACTCACCATTTGTCACCAGTGTGTGATCTCGTTCACACGTGGGAGCTGTTTACTTCGGTTCAGCTCCTCCCTGGTGTTTAATTGGTTGTGACCCATCTGGATGGAGAATGATGTGTACGTTCTGCCGCGATGACGCCGGCGTGACGCGTATATAGGCAGCGCATGAAGACATGGTTAGCCACGCCTCCCTTTGAGAAAGCCGGAAGTGGCCGGCGAAACATGTTAGGGCATTCGGCGTGACACAGGCCATCGCACATGCCACCCTGCTGGGCCCACCTTGGCTGCTCTCTACCATCCACCCACGATCGCTTTGAACCACCCCAGGGTTCTGTCACCTCCAGCTTCGGCTGCTGCAATACATTTGGAAATCCGCAGTATTATCACTGAACCAGTTTGGACTGTTTTTTGATTCCTCCCCTAGCCGTGAGCTCCGGCAGTGGGTTGAGGGACCTAAGCACATGTATTATTTTGGAACACTGTCGCCCGGAGTGGGTATAGTATACGGTTATACACTTTGTCCATATACTTGTGAACTGTCCAGATGTGGGATTTACATGCTTAACTGCTGTTACAGTCTGCCTTGCTTGCTTAAAACCTCTATTTATCCCTGGATTTGAACTCTTTGCCCGGGACATCTACTGGATCTTTTGCTTGCAACTAACACTCTGCATCTACTGCTACTACGCTATTGCTGCAATCTACTTATGCTGATCACCTTTGAGCAGGACATTATTTATCAGGCACAATGATCTGACTAACCATGATTTTTTTTATGGGATCCCTAACCAATCTAGGTAGTTCTCACGTTAGGAGCGGTGGTGTGTGGGTATGTGAGAGAGTTGCTGTGTGGTGCTCCTTTTGTGGGTGGTGTATGTGTGGGGTGTTTTATGGTTAAATCCTCCCTTTTTGATGATTATTAATAAAGATTTTTGTACTTTTACAATTTTTATGTTTATAGTGAGCTTATTGCACATGCCTCCCAACCCCCCATTTCCCTTGACTTTTACGTTATGCATATTCAACGGATTTGGCCCCAGGTACAGCAAAATCTTCAAAGTGCCGTAGTCAGACAGAAGAGATATGTGGACGCTAAACGTTCACTTGAATTTGTATTTTTTCTCGGGGGATATGGTGTGACTTATGGAATTAACCGAATTTAGGCTGATATTACTAACTGCCAGTGGGGTAGGTGGGTGGAAGAGCAAAGCAGGTAGGTGTAAAGAACCTAGAGAGTAGTCAGTGGGGGTAAGTAGGTGGGAGAGTGCAGTAGGTAGGTATAGAGAGGACTGAGAGGAGTCAGTGGGGTGGGTAGGTGGGAGAGTGTAGAAGGCAGGTATAGAGAGTACAGAGAGCAGTCAGTGGGCGGTGGGTAGGTGGGAGAGTGTAGAAGGCAGGTATAAAGAGTACAGAGAGCAGTCAGTGGGGGTAGGTAGGTGAGCACAGCAGGTAGGTGTAGAGAGCACAGAGAGCAGTCAGTGGGGGTAAGTAGGTGGGAGAGTGCAGTAGGTAGGTATAGAGAGGACTGAGAGGAGTCAGTGGGGTAGGTAGGTGGGAGAGCTCAACAGGCAGGAATAGAGAGCACAGAGAGCAATCAGTAGGGGTGGGTAGGTGGGAGAGTGTAGAAGGTAGGTATAGAGACTACAGAGAGCAGTCAGTGGGCGGTGGGTAGGTGGGAGAGTGTAGAAGGCAGGTATAGAGAGTACAGAGAGCAGTCAGTGGGCGGTGGGTAGGTGGGAGAGTGTAGAAGGCAGGTATAGAGAGTACAGAGAGCAGTCAGTGGGCGGTGGGTAGGTGGGAGAGTGTAGAAGGCAGGTATAGAGAGTACAGAGAGCAGTCAGTGGGGGTAGGTAGGTGGGAGAGTGTAGAAGGCAGGTATAGAGAGTACAGAGAGCAGTCAGTGGGCGGTGGGTAGGTGGGAGAGTGTAGAAGGCAGGTATAAAGAGCACAGAGAGCAGTCAGTGGGGGTAGGTAGGTGGGAGAGCGCAGCAGGTAGGTATAAAGAGCACAGAGAGCAGTCAGTGGGGGTAGGTAGGTGGGAGAGCGCAGCAGGTAGGTATAGAGAGCACTGAGAGCAGTCAGTGGGGGTGGGTAGGGGGGAGAGTGCAGCAGGTAGGTATAGAGAGCACTGAGAGGAGTCAGTGGGGGTAGGTAGGTGGGAGAGTGAAGCAGGTAGGTATAGAGAGAACAGAGAGCAGTCAGTGGGGGTGGGTAGGTGGGAGAGTGAAGCAGGTAGGTATAGAGAGAACAGAGAGCAGTCAGTGGGGGTGGGTAGGTAGGTAGGTGGGAGAGCGCAGCAGGTAGGTATAGAGAGCACGGAGAGGAGTCAGTGGGGGTAGGTAGGTAGGTAGAAGAGTGCAGCAGGTAGGTATAGAGAGAACAGAGAGCAGTCAGTGGGGGTAGGTAGGTGAGAGAGCGCAGTAGGTAGGTATAGAGAGCAGATAATGGTCAGTGGGTGTGGGTAGGTAGGTATAGAGAGAACAGAGAGCAGTCAGTGGGGGTGGGTAGGTAGGTAGGTTGAAGAGTGCAGTAGGTAGGTATAGAGCACAGATAGCAGTCAGTGGGGTGTGGGTAGGTGGGAGAGTGCAGCAGGTAGGTATAGAGAGCAGTAAGTCAGGGTATGTAAGTTGGTAGGTTGGAGGGTAGGGCAGGTAGAGGAGGGCAGTCAGCGAAGGGTTAGAGCAGACCCGAGGGACATTTAAGTGACAAGACCATATACTCTGTACAGCGCTGCGGAAGATGTCGGCACTATATACATACTAAAAAATAATACAAAAAATAAGATACCAGTAAGTAACAGCATAATAACCTTTAAAGAAACATTTATTTGTTACACTTGATACAAATCCTTCAATAAATCTGCAGTGTGTCTACTTCCTGCTTTCATGGAAGCAGACATATTGTTAACATCCTATGCTTTCAAATGAGCTTAACTGAAGTGGCAGTCGTGTGACACAGGGTAGAGATCAAATTACAACTTGTGATTAGACACAGGTGAGGGGGAGACTAAACGCTCTATGGGTGCATTTTTCTATGCTTTCATTGATATCCTGTGCAAGAGTTCAGGTCCACTCAGTCTCAGCGAGGCTCCGGGTCTCTGATGGTGAAGGAGACCCTCTCTCTCTCCCTCCCTCCCTTCATACCAGTGGTAGTGGCAGAGGAGACTCGCATCTAGAAGAGTCACACGCAGAGTCAGGCGCTGTAACTACAGAGAGGACGCAGGGGGCGCTGCTGAGTGACGTCATGGAGATGCTTGCTGCTGCGGAAGGACTGGAGGATGCCGCTAATAGTAACTATGACAGTCTGCCGCCGCTCTTTTAGATTCGGGTCTCCTCCGTCGCTGCAGTGAAGGGAGGGAGGTCCCGCCTCTCACAAACGGACCGCCTGTAGGCACGTGCCTACTTTGTTTAATGGTGAATCCGGCCTTGGGTCGTCATGAGCCGTCTGTGCAGTAGCAGGGACCTGATCAGGCTTGACTATTTCCATCAGAGCCTGAGTGGGCCGGAGCTTGTGCACATGTGCAGGGAGGCCACTCATAGGGGGTCCTGGCGATGGAACGAGACTTTGGCTATTTCCATCAGAGCCTGAGTGGGCCGGAGCTTGTGCACATGTGCAGGGAGGCCACTCATAGGGGGTCCTGGCGATGGAACGAGACTTTGGCTATTTCCATCAGAGCCTGAGTGGGCCGGAGCTTGCGCACATGTGCAGGGAGGCCACTCATAGGGAGTCCTGGCGGTGGAACGAGACTGCAGAGGAGGATGGGGTAAACCTGTTTAGGATCCAGACGCTTCCCTCTCCCTGGGTGAGTACCTCTTCAGGGTACTATTCTATTTCACAGGTTTATTTTAAGAAATACCTCCCGTATGGTGAGGAGCTCATAGAACCCAAATTACCTCTTAGCAAGTAACTTGTCTATATATGTTATCTAACGATTAGATAGTTTACACAGCAAATCTAGCTGCAAACAGCTTCAATAGTATATGATTATTTATTCTTGTGATACAATGAGAGCAGCCATGTTCTGTTTGTCATCATTACACACAGGCAAGCTGCTCTCCATCTCCAGCCCTCGGCCTGTGAAAACTTCACTCCCCTCTCCTCCTCTCTCCCCTCTGCCTCTGGCTGGTAACGCTTCCTCCTTTGGGAAAAGCCTCCTCCTCCCCAGACTGAGCTCCCATGAACACTTGCTACATGCAACTCAGAATGCCTAGGTGCTGGAGAAGCTGTGGGCGAGGCTTGTTTCGTTTATAGGGAATTAGGGCATTAAAACATTAAAAAAAAGTATTTGGCTTGAGGAATGCCCTATAAACTATATGTGAGGGACACAATTATGAAATGTGTAAAAGTTTCTCGGATTCACTTTAATGATTGAAGATCTAAATCCTGCAACATGGACCATGACTCTCTGACAATGATCTTTTCAACCTAGACAGACTGAGTCCATCATGTGAGCTCCAAGATCCACACACATGAGAGTCTCATTTATCTGGCACTGGTGGGGATTGTCTGATACTGGATATGAGTTCTTGCCGGTTGCCTGAGAAGTGAAGCAGCCGGTATTAAACATAACACTAACCTCCCCCACTTCTGTAGACTAAACGCAGAGTATTGTGCAGCTGTAATGACTTATGAATCCTCCGGGTGGCGGTCTTCTCTTCTCCTGCAGCTCCCAGACACTTTGCTGCATCCTCCGTGCACTGCTCCGATCCGTCACATGACCCGATACTGGAGGTCAGGTGACATTCGGGGGAGCCATACAAGGACGCCACCAAGCCTCTGGAACCTGCAGGAGAGAATAAGATCGCCACCCGGAGGATTCATAAGTAACTACCGCTGCACAATATTCTGCAAACTGTGGTAGGACCGCCCCCATTTCCCCCGCCAGGCATGGCGGTTAGTTGAGACAGCCGGATGCTTGAGTTTTCAGTAACAAGGACTTTACCGTAGTATCCCATCCAAAGAACTCTTCCCGGATATCCAGCTCTCCTAATTGTTAAAATCCCAACAATTTAACATAAACCAAATTTAACATAAACCTAAAGGTCAGGTTTTGGCACCTAAACTGCCATTCATTTTGCCGCCTTTTTAAGAATTCAACAAAGTGCGCCTGGGGCAAGATACCCGCTTGCTCCCCCCCTAGATCCGTCCCTGCTTGGATCGGTCAGCTATCCCTGTCTCCAAACTACCAGAGCGGTGGCACAAACATGCCTCTTTCACCCGCCTGCCCCGCCCTTGTATACTATTACCTCCTTCTCTGCCTCTCAGATCTCGCACATGCGCCGCTTTACTGCAGTCCTCATGAGTGAGATCTGAGAGGCAGATAAGGAGGTACGGTAACAGGATACAAGGACCGGCCAGACGGGCGAAAGAGGCGTGTTTTTCTGGCCACAGCGCTGCTATCTCTTTTTTTCCATACCCCGGGCGTCCAGGACGCCTGCAGCATTCTCCGCCCTTCACTTACACCTTCCCAGTGAGGTGCCCCCTCACCTCGTCATCGGGACTGTATTAAGTCACTTCTTTCCAGGAATCCTGGTGAGTGGATTTTCCTCTACCATACTTGTACAGCACCGCCCTTGCTGCTTTCACACAGTCGCTGCATACGGAGGGGATGCGGCTGCGGACGGTGTTAAGCTCCTCCCTCCATATGCAGCAACCGCAGATTGTCCAGCCTGGCTCGGAAGTTTCAGCACCCACCCTATAAGACGACACCCGAGGTATAAGACAACACCTGAGTTTTGAGAAGATTTTCCTGGGTTAGGAAGTAGTCTTATAGTAGTCTTATACGTCAGAATATACAGGTACACTTTTTTACCATCAAATAAGGTTTTTCTGCAGAGATAATCTAGCAAAAATTCTCTGATCACCTGTAAGAATGTATTCAGTGTTCATGTATATGACATTCCCATCAGTTTTATGAATAATCTCTTTAATAAATGACTTTAAAGACAAATAGTCCAAAACAGAGCCAATAAAAATTGAAAAATAGAATAGAATAGTATTATAAAGTGTATTTTTACAGTGAGTGAGAACAATACCCACAGCCAAGTCAGCCTGCCAGGCTAATTGTGCAATGACATGTAAGGCAGCTTGAGATTGCTGTACACACACTAGATGCTCTGTAGAAGTGGTCGTTAGCAAAGGTCGTTAGATGAATGTAGGTTGGGTACTGTTATAAATCACCTTTTGCTCCAGCACCAGCAAACTCATCAGCAAGAGTTGCAAACACGACTCATCACAGCAAGCAGGAGACAGACTTTCTCAGGCTTCTTCAATATACAAGGAGTTTATTCAGAAAACAGATATACAGATACAGTTCATCATATCTTAGCCAAGCAGATTCGTGCCTTGCGTTACAGCTGCGTGATTACCTTCCTGCTGAAGATAATCAGGTCCTCTTATGTCTATTCTAAGTTACATCTTCTAGACTACCTATGTACAGCATACATTATATTAGATTACATAAGGAAAGGGAATAATTAGGTGTTCCAGTCAGCAGGTAGAGAGCATGAAAGTAGGAATCAGAGTGCCCTCCGTCAGCCCATCCGGCCCTTTAATACTGACTAGGAAAGAGTTAAATGTGACCTCATCTTAGCCATCCCCCAGACCCGGCTATTGGCTTCGACCCCTCGTGGTGTCATAATACACACCTACTCGATTAATATTCAATGCCACCTTTCACTTACTTACAAGAATGTGATATTTTGTAAATATGGCCTATGTTGATTGTTCTCGTAGTCCATTTGTCTGGGGCAGTGTAGGCCTGTGGCCTTCCTTCAGGAACATGTTCTCAGTATCTTCTTGTTATTCATCTGCTTCAAGCAGACACTGAGATGCTTCTGCCTGCATCACGAGAAACTCTATTTTAAAGGTATACTCTGCGAACAAGCCTTTTACCCAAAACTCAGTCCAAATAACTGAGGCCTACTTAAATTATAACATGTACGAGACTTTATTGCCACATTTTGAGGAGTTTAACCTTTCCCAGACCGACGCAGTTGAAATCCACGTCCTGCTGCATGTGGCAGTGCGGATCTGACAGGACGTAGATTTCAACCATCCTCGCTGCGCAGTCACGCCGCTCCCGCAGATCGTGCCGTTCTCTCCCCGCCGCAATACACTCGCCCTGCTGTCTCTATGACGCCAGAGCTGTGTGAGTCAGTTAGGAGATGTTTTGATTGGCTCCTAACCCGGTCATCACTGTAAGCCAATCCCATTGGCATACATTGATTGACAGGGTCAGGAGCAATGAAAGTGGCTCCTGAGCGGCGCACGGCGCTCTGCCGTCTCAATGACCTCTATGAGAAACCTGCGGCGATGGGTGAGCGGTGTGATCAGCGAAAGCAGCAGGACTGCGCGGAGATTTGTTGGTTAGCACCATTTTAGGCCGCTTTGTTGTACCCAGCAGTCTCTGGTCCTTAAAGGGAGTCCCTTTAAAGACCAGAGACTGTTGGTACAGAACAGGTTAAGAACAACCTCTAACTCCCTGTTTACACCATATGTAATGTTTTCATCAGCTCAGGAAAGTGGCTGCAGTACACCAATTCACACAAACACGGAATCTTCCTCCCAGTTTGAGCCTTTTTCTACTGGTTGCGATCAACTTCAAAAAGTGCGCGCCGCTTTTTCCCCACATGCAATCGCCGCCTTGCATTATTCTGGCAGCGATCACGCTCCATTCCCGTCGAGTAAGTGGTGCAATCACGGCTAGTGGAAATCGCTACTTGCGCATACACCTTAAATTGTTTTATAGCCTTAAGGTCGCATTCACAGTGGGACGTTATGGTCGCGCGTTATAAAGTCTTACCGCACTGCAATGCTAATCCTATGGGCCGTTCACAGTGCGATGTTAAAGTCGCATTAAAATTGTTGCGTTGTGGTAACTCACTGATTTCAGTGCATTACCTCTTAACGCAGACACGTTGCGACTTTACCATCGCATTAAAATGCAACGTCCCACTGTGAGTACAGCCTAAAACCGCTATTGCCCCATATCACTCACATAGGTCTATTTTTATGGATGGATTGAAGATTTGTGAGATTTTTGTACTCTTTTGCCCTTTTTTTGGAATATTAAATTATAATGCTGAATGATACATTGAATGATACATATCCTTGTATGTGTATATGGTTATTGTTGGTGAAGTGGAACACCATTACAGATATACCGTATTTATCTTCTTTGTCTCCCAATATATATACAAATACAGTGCCTTGCTGTGGACTCTCAGATGACTATCACACATAGAAGCGTCACACAGCCTCATGTTACATGCTTCCTATCACAGGCAGCTCATCGCTGGAAGTCATACAGAGTATAGAGATTATTATCAGTGACAGATAAACAAATACAACTATAATCATGTGACAATAAATGAGGATTTCAGAATATAATTATTCAGAAAAGAAATCAGGAATTGTCCCTGGAAATCAGACTAGCTAAGAATTGGATGGACAATGAGCCAATCATAATGCTCTCCCTGTGATGTCACCAGTGGGCGGAGCTCTCACACCTCCTGACTCCCCCCAGATATCTTTATATAACCATCAGCCACCCATAACCCAGCATGGAGGGGCTCAGTGAAGGTGGCAGTGAAGGTGTGGAGGTGTCTGATGGGGTCACACAGGGCATAAAAGGAGATTTGCCCGGCCTCATAATCCAGATATATCCTGACTCTCTCACTGGGGATCCCATCAGGTAACCGGATCACTTTCCTGTCATGTATCACTAAGTACCGATTACCCCACCTGTACAAACACCAGGACTTGTTGTTCCTTCCAATCAGTGACTGATCTCCCCTCCTGTCTATACTGGGGTAACACATCCCGACTATCCAATTATCAGACTCCCCAACATCCACTTCCCAGTAATGTCTCCCTGAGGAGAAACTCCGGCTGCTCAATACCTGAGGCAAAGCATGAAATCTCTCTGGTGTTACTGGGCGGTTCTGCCCTGTATGTGACCTGGATGCAGTTTTCCTGTCATCTGATATATGTAGATAATTACAAGCTGTGGTTACATCCAGTAATATGTCTGCAGGCTGTCCATATATTCCCCCAGTTACCCCTGACATGATATCAGCCAGTCCTGTGTGTAATGTGTGTGAGATGCCGGCCACATCCAGATCCCCTCCATCATGGAGCTGCTTATCATGTCTGTCCTCCGTGTCACACAAGTCATCTGTGTGTGATTCCTGTAAGACAGTCAGTGGATCAGTCATGTGACACAGCTCCTCAATGTGACGCATCTTCCTGGACAGCTCCGCCTTCTTTATCTCCAGCTGTCTGATGATGTCATCATAGCATTGTATCCGCCTTGTGATGTCATTTAGGACTCTCTTCTCCAGGTCCTCCAGCTGTCTCCTGAGGTCTCTAAACAGGGCAGTGACTCTCTCTGCTTCACCATCTGCTTTTTCTTGTGCTTTTCTCCTGCGTTCCTCCAGACTCTGGACTCTTTTCTCAGCCTCCTCTGTCTCTGCCATCAGTGTCTGCAGATCACTTCTCAGCTTCTCCTTCTTCTTCTCAGAGGCCTCCTGTAGTGTCTCCACCTGGTGTCCCCGATGTTCTCCAGCCAGAGTGCAGGTTACACAGACACAGGCAGCGTCCTCAGTGCAGTAATACTTCAGTATTTCCTTATGGACGGAGCATTTCCTGGTCTCCGGGGAGGTGGTGGGGGCACATAAGACGTGTTCTGGTGCCTTGCTGTGGACTCTCAGGTGTTTATCACACAGAGAAGCGTCACACAGCAGACAGGACATAACAGCAGGTACAGGAGAATGGATACAGTAAGTACAATGGACTCCGGCCTCCTCCTGATCTGGCTGAGTAGACAGGAAACGCCCTGCTATGTTCCTCAGAGCAATGTTCCTGTGTAATCCAGGCCGCTCCTTGTACTCCTCTCTACATTCAGGACAGGAATAACCTGCAGACTCCTCCTGTGAGTCCAGCACACGATCAATACAGACCCGGCAGAAGTTGTGACCACATCTCAGGCTTACAGGATCTGTATAAATGGTCAGACAGACGGGACACTCCAGCTCCTCGCTCAGATCAGCAGACGCCATCGCTGGCAGCAGGAGAGGAAACAAAAGTGAAAGTCTCTGATTCTCGGAATCCAGAACAACCAGTGACTTATTTGCCTGGGGGAAGGGCGACGGCAAAGCTGACTTTTTTGTTGTTGTTAATCAAATAGGAAGATTAGAATGGCTTTGGGTCAATCATGCTTTGGGGCTGTTTTGCTTCTGCAGGTACAGGGAAGCTTCAGCGTGTGCAAGGTACCATGATCTTCAGTACCAGGAGATATTGGATGAAAATGTGATGCAGTCCGTCACAAACCTGAGGCTTGGGAGATGTTGGACCTTTCAACAGGACAATGATCCCAAGCAGAGCCGGATTAAGGCTAAATGGGGCCCTAAGCAAAGTAACTGATTTGGGCCCCACATCATGTCGTAATAGAATCAGAAGATGCCGCTGCACAGCAACTTGCCGCACACACCGGGGCAGCCGAGCTACTGGTTGCTATGGGCAACAGCCCGCTTTCTTCTGTGGGTGCACAATACAGGGAATAGCAGCGGCAAAATGCAGAGTGAGAGATGAATGGCTGGGACATTTGCACTCAGGGGCTGGGGCACCCCTGTGAAGAGGGCGCCAGATATCACAGCAGCAGCACTTTCCCCCTGCATCTCCAGCCTGGCAATAGCAGAAAGCTTTGGACACCGCCAAACCGGAAGCCGTTCCCCAGACAGAATTACATCAGATTTACCCCCAAACTAGACAGCCACCATGCAGCCTCCATTCCAGTGAATACGATAGTCCAGCAGAGAAGGCAGCCGCAGCGGGGGAGAATGACAGCACCAGATGACTTGCATTCACCTATTGCGATCCAAGCAATAGAGGTCCCGCCATCCGGAGCCCATCTGTCTCCTCTAGAGTGCTGCCGCTCTGTTACTATTACTACTTCCTACTTCCGGTCTGATCTGAGAAGCAGGAAGTTCAGAGCGAGTGGCTGCACTGTAGAAGAGACAGATGGGTTTCAGATGACGGGATCTCTATCGCTTGGATCATGGATAGGTGAGTGAGCGTTTGCCATCTGCTGCTATCATTCTTGCTGCAGCTGTGGTTCTCTGTGGGAAGGGAGGGAGGGGTGGGCAGCGGCAGAGCACACAGTAGCAGGAGGGGGACCTAGGAGGAGAGTCTGGCTCTGAAGACAATCAGCAGCGCACGGCATCATGTGACAAGACAAGACAAATAACATTTATATTGCGATTTTCTCCTGATGGACTCAAAGCGCCAGAACTGCAGCCACTAGGACACGCCCTATAGGCAGCAGCAGTGTTAGGGAGACTTGCCTAAGGTCTCCTACTGAATAGGTGCTGGCTTACTGAACAGGCAGAGCCGAGATTCGAACCCTGGTCTCCTGTGTCAGAGCCCTTAAATGGATTCCGAGCAGTGCCTGTGGGTATGCCTTTAAGCATACTCACAACTAATTAATTACATCCTCACACCTACCAGCATGATGTTTGTAATCATATCCCCCTGGGTTCCTTATATTTCATTGCATTGTGCTGAATCGAACTGCCGACTTTGGAGAAAAGTCGTCCTGTGGCCGCAATTTCGATCGCGAAAATAGCGAAAACTAAAAGGCGTGGGGCAGCCGTTTATATATCATTGGAAAGAGGAGAAAGAGAGCTTTAAAATGATATGCATCTTTCCATAGTTACTACACTGCTCAGAGTCCCTTTAACCATTATACCATCCAGCCACCGCTGACAGGATGGCGTGGGCTGGTTTATGTGCTGATGGGGCCCCTTTGCCTCTGCCTTTGCAAGCGACTGCTTTTGTTGCCTGGTTGATAATCCGGCCCTGATCCCAAGCACACCTCCAAGTCCACTAGAGCATGGTTGCAGATTAAAAGCTGGAACATTTTGGAGTGGCCATCGCAGTCACCAGACTTAAATCTGATTGAGAACCTCTGGTGGGACTTAAAGAAAGCAGTTGCAGCGCGCAAGCCTAAGAATGTGACTGAACTGGAGGCTTTTGCCCATGAAGAATGGGCTAAGATACCACAGAAAATACATTTGTGGTTATTTCATTATAAATGTTATGTTATATTTGTCTGACTTACAAGTGCCTCTTTGATTTAATTGTAAACAAGATGACTGAAATGATCAAAATCAATGTCAAACTGGCCAAAACACTCAATTTCAGTGGGGGTTGAATAATTTTGAACACAACTGTACCTGTGGCTTCCTGCAGCAGCATAACGTGTGAGTCCCTCGTTGTCCTCCCGCGGTCTGCCGTTCAGCCGTGATAAGCCCCGGTAACAGGCTCAGCCACGTCAAGTCAGGGCCTTCTGCGCAGAAGCTGATCCTTCTGGAGGAAGCCACAGGTGAGTATCGATTCTTTCGATTTCTTCAGCTCTGGTTTACAGTAAGGCACAATTTTTTGATCAGATATGATCTTTCAACACGTTTTTAACAATCATAACTAATCAGAAGGCAATTATCAATTGTTCACATTTTACTGAAAGATTCTTTCATCAAATTCCATCATAAAATCCAACTTTAGGATCGATTTTTATCCTATTTAGCAATCGACGAAAGAATCGTTACTTATCGATTGCCTTCATATATAAAAATTGTACCGTTAATGGGCACTTTAAAGGTGGCCACTAATAAGCTAATCTTTTTTTGTCCAATCTTACCATTTCTATGTAATATACGGAAACTGCCTAAAGAGCTGTACACGCTAGAGCTGTACACGCTAGAGCTCCACACACAAGTAGCTGTACACACGAGTAGCTGTAATCACCAGAGCAGTACACACGATTAGCTGCACACACGAGTAGCTGTACACACGAGTAGCTGTACACATGGGAGCTGTACATGCTAGAGCTGTACACACGGAAGCTGTACACACGAGAAGCTGTACATACGAGTAGCTGTACACACGAGAGATGAGAGCTGTACACACGAGAGCTGTACACACGAGGGCTGTACATGCTGTAGCTGTGCACACGAGAGCTGTACATGCTAGAGCTGTACACACGAGTAGCTGTACATACGAGTAGCTGTACACACGAGAGATGAGAGCTGTACACACACGTAGCTGTACACACGAGAGCTGTACACACGAGGGCTGTACATGCTGTAGCTGTGCACACGAGAGCTGTACATGCTAGAGCTGTACACACGAGTAGCTGTACATACGAATAGCTGTACACATGAGAGATGAGAGCTGTACACACGAGAGCTGTACATGCTGTAGCTGTGCACACGAGAGCTGTACACACGAATAGCTGTACATACGAGTAGCTGTACACATGAGAGCTGTACACACGAGTAGGTGTACACACTTAGCTGTACACACATAGCTGTACAAACTAGTAGCTCTACACACGAGTAACTGTACATGCTAGAGCTGTACACACGAGAAGCTGTACATGCCAGAGCTGTACACGCCCGTAGCTGTACACGGTAGAGCTGTACATAACAGCTGTACAAACAAGTAGCTGTACACACAAGGTCTGTACACATGAGATCTCTACACACCAGAGCAGTACACACGAGTAGCTGTACACACCAAAGCTGTACACACGAGAGCTGTACACACCAGAGCTATACACGAGAGCTGTACATACAAGTAGATGTACAGGTGAGAGCTGTACACATGAGAGCTGTACACACGAAAGCTGCACACACGAGAAGCTGTACACACGAGAGCTGTACATGCTGTAGCTGTGCACACGAGAGCTGTACATGCTGTAGCTGTGCACACGAGAGCTGTACATGCTGTAGCTGTGCACACGAGAGCTGTACATGCTAGAGCTGTACACGCGAATAGCTGTACATACGAGTAGCTGTACACACCAGAGCTGTACATGCTGTAGCTGTGCACACGCGTAGCTGTACACATGAAAGCTGTACATGCTAGAGCTGTACACACGAGTAACTGTACACACGAGAAGCTGTACACACGAGAGCTATACACACACGAGTAACTGTACACACGAGAAGCTGTACACACAAGAGCTATCCACACACGAGTAGCTGTGCACACACGTAGCTGTACACACGAGAGCTGCACATGCTAGAGCTGTACACACGACAGCTATACACACTAGAAACTGTACATATGAGTAACTGTACACACGAGTAGCTGTACATGTGAGTAGCTCAGCTGTACACACCAGAGCTGTACACACGAGTAGCTATACACACCAGAGCTGTACATACGAGTAGCTGTACACACCAGAGCTGTACACACGAGAAGCTGTACATGTGAGTAGCTGTACACACCAGAGCTGTACACACGAGTAGCTGTACACACCAGAGCTGTACATACGAGTAGCTGTACACACCAGAGCTGTACACACCAGATCTTTACACGCCAGAGCTGTACGCACGAGTAGCTGTACACACGAGTAGCTGTACACACCAGAGCTGTACGCACGAGTATCTGTACACACGAATAGCTGTGCACACGAGTAGCTGTGCACACGAGAGCTGTACACACGAGTAGCTGTACATGCTAGAGCTGTACGCATGAGAAGCTGTACACATGAGAGCTGTACACACGAGTAGCTGTACACACGAGTAACTGTACAGACGAGTAACTGTACACATGAGAGCTGTACACACGAGTAGCTGTACACACGAGTAGCTGTAGACGCGAGAGCTGTACATGCTAGAGCTGTACACACGAGAAGCTGTACATACGAGTAGCTGTACACACGAGTAGCTGTACATACCAGAGCTGTATACACGAGAGCTGTATACACGAGAAGCTGCACATACGAGTAGCTGTACACACGAGAGCTGTACACACGAGTAGGTGTACACACTTAGCTGTACAAACTAGTAGCTCTACACACGAGTAACTGTACATGCTAGAGCTGTACACACGAGAAGCTGTACATCCCAGAGCTGTACACGCCCGTAGCTGTACATGGTAGAGCTGTACATAACAGAGCTGTACAAACAAGTAGCTGTACACACAAGGTCTGTACACATGAGATCTCTACACACCAGAGCAGTACACACGAGTAGCTGTACACACCAAAGCTGTACACACGACAGCTGTACACACCAGAGCTATACATGAGAGCTGTACATACAAGTAGCTGTACACACGAGAGCTGTACACATGAGAGCTGTACACACGAAAGCTGCACACACGATAAGCTGCACACACGAGTAGCTGCACACACGAGTAGCTGCACACACGAGAAGCTGCACACACGAGTAACTCCACACACGAGAGCTGCACACACGAGAAGCTGCACACACGAGAAGCTGCACACACGAGAGCTGCACACACAAAAGCTGTACACACGAGAAGCTGCACACACGAGTAGCTGCACACACGAGAGCTGTACACACGAGTAGCTGCACACACGAGAGCTGTACACACGAAAGCTGCACACACGAGAAGCTGCACACATGAGAAGCTGCACACACGAGTAGCTGCACACACGAGAGCTGCACACACGAAAGCTGCACACACGAGAAGCTGCACACACTAGTAGCTGCACACACGAGAGCTGTACACTCGAGAGCTGTACACACGAGTAGCTGTACACACAAAAGCTGCACACACGAGTAGCTGCACACACGAGAGCTGTACACTCGAGAGCTGTACACTCGAGAGCTGTACACACGAGAAGCTGTACACACGAGAAGCTGCACACACGAGAAGCTGCACACACGAGAAGCTGCACACACGAGAGCTGTACATACGAGAGCTGTACACACGAGTAGCTGCACACATGAGAATCTGTACACACGAGTAGCTGTACACACCAGAGCTGCACACATGAGAAACTGACTTTGAACAGAGGCGCCAGCAGAACAAAAACAATAATTAAAAGTTTTAAAATATGCTGGGGAGGTGTAACGATCGGTGAAGCACAGAGAGAATCTGATTACCGGTGATCTGCAGTATCACTGGGAATACAGATATATACCAGATTATATGTGATCTGCAGTATCACCGATAATCCGATATACAAGCTAACCTCTGTTCACCTGAGTAGAGTGTAGTGCTTGGTGTAACAGTAACACTTAGAGGACCAGGCCTCAGTGCAGCAAGGAGTACTGCACAGATTCCTTCCGCAGATCTGAGCTCTCCAAGACGGGAGGAGTCAGACTGACAGTAGGAAGGATTGTCTGAAAGTGACCCTCAGGAGGAAGGGTCGCTAACAGAGCGAGGAACCGCCTCTAACGGTAAGGTCGGTTCTCGAGGTCGGACAAGCCAGGTCGTACACACACGGACAGATACAGTACAAGATCAGAAGACAAAGGCGGAGTCAAAGTACAGGCAGGGTTCGGCAACGGGGTATCAGATATATCGAGGTACAGAATCAGGAGGCAGAAGCGGAGTCTAGGAACGAGTCGGGGTTCGGCAATAGAGTATCAGAAGTATCGAGGTACAAGATCAGAGTTCAGGGGAATAGTCAAGGCAGGCAAAGGTCATAACAGATAATCACAATCAAACTAGTACTTTAGCTATCAACAGAATCTAGCTAAGTGTAGGATTACAGCTCCAGCTGGTCCCGGCACACTTGCGGATCTGACTACGGATCTGGGTGCTCCCACGTATGTGATCGCAACGCTAGACAAGGAACAAGTGAACAGCCAGCAGTATATATACCCAAGGACCTTTCCAGGACCTCCCTAATTGCTGGACCAATGAAAATTGTGGAAAATGTCAGCTGACCAGCCTGGTCAGCTGACTCACTTCTGACTGTTATATAAGCTCTGTCTCTGCGCGCGCGCGTGTCACTCTGAATCCGGGTGGACTATCAGTCCCAGCCATACTAAAACTGTCTTGCAATGTATCTTGAGAACCGTGTGCGGGGGCCGCCTCCAAAGCGGATTCCGCCATTCCCAATGCGGATTCCGCCGTTCCCAATGCGGATTCTGCCGCTCTGCTTGAGCGGCTTGCGGCGGTACTTCCGCGTTGAGACGCGCTGCTGGACACGGAAACAGCTGCCTCACCTCGAGAGACGGCGGCTTTTCCGCGTTTCCTCACAGTACCCCCCCCCCCGAGGAGTAGACTCCGGACAACTCCCACGAGGTTTCTCGGGATGTAAGGCATGAAATTCCCTCCTTAACTCATCCGCATGCATACGCTTCCCTGGTACCCATTGCCTCTCCTCCATGCCGTACCCTTTCCAATGTACGAGATACTGTACCGAGTTTTGTACAGTACGTGAATCTACAATCTTCTCCACCTCATATTCGGGTTGGGCATCTACCAATACAGGAGGAGGAGGAGTGGGACCCACCTGGACTGCTGGTTTAAGAAGAGCTACATGGAAGGACCTTACTCCCCGCATGCTCGTGGGAAGATCAATGGTATATGTAACATCGTTGATTTTCCTGGCAACCGGGAATGGACCCACAAACCTGGGACCAAGTTTGTCAGAAGGTTGTCTCAGGGTCAAGTGACGTGTGGATACCCAGACCAAGTCTCCTGGTCGGAACCTCCACTCCACTGAGCGTCTTTTGTCAGCTTGACCCTTCTGACTCAGAAATGCCTTTTCCAGGTTACTTCTTACCGTCCCCCAAAGGTCCCTAAATGACCTTTGCCAGAGCTCCAGGGCTGGGAACGGAGTGGAGACCACAGGTAATGGGGAAAATTCGGGTGATCTCCGTGTCACTACCTGAAAGGGAGAAAATCCGGAGGACGAGTTTTTTAAATTATTCTGAGCAAACTTCGCGAAGGGCAAGAATCTGACCCAATCGTCTTGCGCCTCTGCAACATAACACCTCAAAAACTGCTCTAAGGACTGGTTTATCCTCTCAGTCTGGCCATTTGTCTGAGGATGATAACCTGATGAGAATGATAGCTTTATGCCCATGAGTTGGCAAAAAGCCTTCCAAAATCGGGAAACAAATTGCACTCCCCTATCTGAGACTATGTCTTCAGGAATGCCGTGCAATCGGAAGACATGAATGATAAATAACTCGGCCAATTCCTGAGCCGAGGGGAGTCCTTTCAATGGCACAAAGTGGGCCATTTTGCTAAAGCGGTCAACTATGACCCAAATGACCGCCATGCCTTCAGATCTGGGAAGCTCACCCACAAAATCCATGGACAGGTGGGTCCACGGCTCACTCGGGGTGGGCAAAGGCTGCAAGGTACCGACAGGTGCCAGCTGGGAGGGTTTGCTCCTGGCACATATCGTACACTCCCTCACGTATTCCTTGCAATCTGCTGCCAGTGAAGGCCACCAGGCGCATCTGGCCACCAGATCCTGTGTTCTAGATGCCCCTGGATGCCCAGCATTCTTATGCGCATGGAACATCTCCAGTACCTGGAGACGAAATGGCAGAGGAATGAACAAAACCCCTGCGGGCTTCCCTTCCGGGATGTCCTGCTGAAAGGGAATCAAAGTCTCCTTCCAGTCCTCCCAAGTTCCAGTTGCTGCCAGTATCAACCTCTGGGGAACAATGGTCTCTGGAACGGAGGGCTGTGCTGCCTCTGACTCAAAACACCTGGATAACGCATCCGCCTTAACATTCTTGCTACCCGGAGTGTACGTAATAATGAAACTAAACCTAGAGAAAAATAACGACCATCGAGCTTGGCGAGGGCTCAACCTTTTAGCCCCCTCGATGTACTCTAGGTTTTTGTGATCGGTATAAACCGTGATGGTATGCTCAGCTCCCTCTAACCAATGTCGCCATTCCTCGAAAGCCAACTTAATGACCAAGAGCTCCCTGTTGCCTATATCGTAGTTCTTTTCTGCAGGGGAGAACCTCCGAGAAAAGTAAGCACACGGGTGCACTCTACCCTGCAAACCTGACCGCTGAGACAGCACAGCCCCCACCCCAACCTCCGAAGCATCCACCTCAACAATAAACGGGAAAGATGTATCCACATCTCTGAGGATGGGTGCTGAACAGAATAGGCCCTTTAGGGTGGCAAACGCCCGTAAAGCTTCAGGAGACCAGTGAGTGGTATCCGCCCCTTTTTTAGTAAGACTGGTAAGGGGGGAAATGACCGTGGAGTACCCCTTTATGAATCTCCTATAATAGTTGGCGAAACCAAGAAAACGTTGGAGGGACTTTAACCCAACCGGCTGAGGCCACTCCAGAACTGCGGAGACCTTGGCAGGATCCATAGACAGGCCCGTGGTGGAAATTATGTACCTCAGGAAAGCAACAGAAGTTACCTCAAAAATACATTTTTCAAGTTTTGCGTACAAGGAGTTCTGCCTTAACTGATTCAACACAAACCTCACATGGGTTCTATGTTCAGAGAGGTTGTTGGAGAAGATAAGGATATCGTCAAGGTAGACTAGAACAAATCTCCCCAACACCTCCCTGAAGACCTCATTGATAAGTTCCTGGAAAACGGCCGGGGCATTACATAGCCCGAAGGGCATTACCAGGTACTCATAATGCCCGTCTGGTGTATTAAAGGCCGTTTTCCACTCATCGCCCTTTCTTATACGTATGAGGTTGTACGTGCCCCACAAATCCAGTTTGGAAAAGATCTTGGCATCGGTGATTTGAGTGAACAAATCGTCTATCAGAGTGTCATACTCACCGGGCCAGGGGCTCTCAGCTTGCTCAGGCAGGGGGCTTCACGCATACGCGCGGAGGAACGCTGGGCCTGGTAGTTCCTCTCAGATCCAAGATGGCGCGCGGCGTTGTGCGCGCGCACGCCGCTGCGCACAGCGCTTGCGCAGGAGTGCGCGCGTGCACGGAGCATTGCGCACTGCGCATGCGCAAGCATTAATTCTGGCGCCAGAATTCAATGGCCATCAGTATTTAAGCAGCACTGCCCTTCACTGCAGTGCTGCTTGTTCTGGCAGTTTGGCTAGTGTTCCCAGTGCAGTACCTATTGATTATCTGATTTCCTGTTGTGACCCGGCTTGTGACCTCGACTCCTCTTGATCTCTGCCCGCCCTGACCTTTGGCTTGTGACCTCGATAGCCTGGATTGCCGCCTGCCCTGACCTCAGCTTGTGACCCCGACCATCCTTGATATCCGCCTGCCCTGACCTCCGGCCTTGCCTTGTGGACTACGCCTATTATCATCAGTCCTACACCCATCAGTATCCACCTGTTCTCCGAATCACTGTGGAGCTATTTCCAGCGCAACCTGGTGGGCACTAGGCAGCGAAGTGCGGCATTCCCATTAGGGGGGTGTCCCAGCATTCCCTTTAGGGGAGTGTTGGTGAAGACCCGTGGTCACTTAGACTCTGCGCTGGGGTAGTTCTATCTCAGTGGTAAGGTCAACAGTCTCCTGGACTCTAACAGTAACAAGCAGCCATTATGGATACTGGTGTAGGATCAACTCAGATGGACCTCTTGTGTGAGATGGTCTCTCAACTAAGACTTTCGGTTGCAGAAGTTCAGAAAGAGAACTCCGAGATCCGGGAATACCTCCGAAGTCAATCAGCTGCTCCTGCTCCTGCCTCTGCTCCTGCGATTGCCCCTCCTGCGGCAGTGTCGCAAGCCCCAGCAGTTAACCTGGTACCTGTTCCTGTGGAAGGCGCCATGAGCTTGATACCAGAACCTAAATTACCCTTACCTGATCGGTTTTCAGGGGACCGATCTAAGTTCCGTCTGTTCCGGAGTGCTTGTCAGCTCCACTTCAACTTGCTGCCTAGAACCTTCTCCCGTGAAGAGATTAAGGTCGGAGCCATCATCTCGCTCCTACAGGGTGAACCACAGGCCTGGGCCCTCCGGTTGATCGAACGTGAGGATGCTGTAAACAGTGTCTCTTCCTTCTTTGAGGCCATGGCCGAATTGTATGATGACCCTGGAAGAGGGGCATCTGCAGAGACCGCTCTTCAAGCTCTACGTCAAGGAAAAAGGCCGGTGGAGGAATATGTTACGGACTTTCGCCGCTGGTCAGGTGACACTTCCTGGAATGAACCTGCACTCAAGTTCCAGTTTAGACAAGGATTATCTGAGGTCTTAAAAGACGAACTAGCCAGAGTGGGAGTGCCGGAGACCCTGAAGGACTTGGTTCAGCTGTCCGTCCAGATCGATCGACGACTGAGAGAAAGACGGGTGGAGAGATCAGGGCCTACCCGTCCCTTGTGGGTCCCTTCAATGGCTGAGGCTCCTTTCACTTCAACCGTTCCGACTCCTTCTGCCGCTGCTGATGATCCCGAGCCCATGCAACTAGGATTGGCTCGTTCTGCCATTTCTCAAGAGGAGAGACAACGCCGAAGGTCCGCCAACTTGTGTCTCTATTGTGGAGCATCGGGCCACTTCCGTTTGAACTGCCCGGTCAGGCCTGCCGGTAAGCCCAACCCTCTTTTCTGCAAGAACAAGACTATTCAACTTCTATCGGTCTCTCATCTCCCTCTCACTCTCTCGTTTCAGGGCCCCAGAGGAGAGATCGTTAGAGTCAACAACAACAACAACAAATAACATTTGTAAAGCGCTTTTCTCCCGTGGGACTCAAAGCGCATAAGCATGGCTCCGACCATCGTGGTACAGGGGAAGAATTTTATAAATCTGGAAATGCCAGGCTAAACAGGTGGCTTTTCAGTCTGGATTTGAATAGCTCCAGGGATGGTGCTGTCTTTACTGGGTGTGGTAGGGAGTTCCAAAGAGTAGGGGCAGCATGACAGAAGGCTCTGTCTCCAGATTTTTTGAGGTGCCCTCTGGGAGTGACCAAGTTTATAGAACTTGCTGATCTGAGGTTGTGAGAGGTGTGGTGCAGCTTCAGCAAGTCCTTCATGTATCCAGGGCCCAGATTGTGCAGGGATTTGAATGTCAGCAGTCCAATCTTGAAGAGTATTCTCCATTCTACTGGTAGCCAGTGCAGTGAGTGAAGGATCGGTGTAATGTGACAGTGGCGAGGCTGGTTTGTTAGCAATCTGGCAGCAGCATTCTGCACTAATTGCAGGCGACGCAGGTCCTTTTTGGGGAGACCAACATAAAGGGCATTGCAGTAGTCCAGCCGTGATGTGATGAAGGCGTGAACTAGGGTTGGAAGATCCTCTGGGGGAATCAGATGTTTAATCTTTGCAATGTTCTTCAGATGAAAGAAGGAAGATTTAACTACAGATGAAATTTGGTTTCTGAAACTCAATTCCCCATCGATTAGTACGCCAAGGCTGCGCACAAGGTTGGAGCTGTTTATGTCTGAATTCCCAATCCTGATTGGTGTTGCTTTAGGATAGAGCTGTTTTGATGGCGAGCACTGGCTTTGGACAAACAGGACCTCAGTTTTGTCAGCATTCAGTTTCAACCAGTTATCATTCATCCATGCCTGAAGCTCAGCTAAGCAAGAGTTTATTTTTGGGGTAGGGTCTGTTCCACCAGGTTTGAAGGACAGGTATAGCTGTGTGTCATCGGCGTAGCAGTGGTACGTCAGGCCATGTCGTTGGATAAGTGTACCGAGTGGCAACATGTAGATTGCAAACAGCAGAGGGGATAGGATTGATCCTTGTGGCACTCCGAATTGTAGAGGTGCAGGTTTGGACATTATAGGTCCTAGGGATACTCTCTGTGTTCTGTCAGTCAGGAATGATCTGAACCACTGGAGGACTGATCCACTGATGCCACAGTACTCCTGCAGTCTGTTAAGCAGGATTTCATGGTCAACTGTATCAAAAGCAGCTGAGAGATCCAACAGGATTAGGATGGAGCATTCCCCTCTGTCCCTTGCCATGAGCAGATCGTTGCAGACTTGGATGAGGGCTGTTTCACAGCTGTGGTGTTTCTTAAAGCCAGATTGTAGAGGGTCCAGGATGTTGTTTACTGACAGCCTGGTTTCAAGTTGCAGATAGACAGCCTTTTCAATAACTTTACCTAAGAAGGGGAGGTTGGAGACAGGTCTGTAGCTGCTCATAGCATCTGGATCCATGGAAGGTTTTTTGAGAAGGGGCTTGATGATTCCTTCTTTTAGAGAGGTAGGAAACCTCCCTGCTTGCAGAGAGCAATTTACTATTTTGTGAAATGCTGGACCAAGCAGGTCAGGGCATTTCAGCATATGTTTAGTTGGTCCAGGGTCCAGGTCGCAGGTTGTCTGGTGGAGACGACAGAGGGTGTCTGAGATCTCTTCCTCACTAATACTTTTGAAATCAGTCCAGGGTGTTAGGTTGTTTTTGCAGCTATTTCCATTAGTTGCATGAGTCTTGGGTGCTGTGGACTGAATGAGAGACCGAATAGAAGATACTTTGTCAGCAAAGTAGCAGGCAAATTTCTCACATAGCTCCTTTGAGGGAGTTATAGTGGGTTTTAGACAGGATGGATTACATAGTCTATCAACTGTGCGGAATAGTTGGGCTGGTCTGTTGGCGGCCTTTGCGATCTCCTGTGATAGGTAGGAGGATTTTTTCTTGGTGATCGCATTTTGGTAGCTTTCGCGGTGAGAGACAAGGGTGTGTTTATCTTTTGAATTCTGAGATTTTCGCCACTTCCTTTCTAGTCTGCGCACTTCTTTCTTTAGGTCCTTTAGTGAGCTGTCAAACCACCGTGCATGGTGAAGTGGTGTAGATCGTTTGATGCGAACTGGAGCGAGGGCGTCATAGGCAGATGACACTGCATGGTTGTAAATCAGGACCATGGAGTCTGGGTCTGCGCAATGATTGGTTAATGCGTCGAAGTTGAGGATATTCTGAACGTGCTGGGGTGAGACATCTTTCAGTGAACGGTATTTTATGAGTTCTTTCCCTCTGTGTTTTATCGCTGGTGCTGTCAGAGAGAAGTGGATGGTGTGGTGGTCTGACCATACCACTGGGTTTATATCCATGTGTGATATTAAAAGTCCGGAATGAAATATAAGATCCAGGGTGTGCCCTTTCGTATGGGTGGGGAGGTTGATAGCCTGAGAGAAACCCAGTTCATTCATTATGAGAAGTAGTTCACTTCCTAGCTGGGAGTCGTGATCATCCACCCATGCATTGAAGTCTCCCAGGATGATCCATCTAGGGTGTTCCACTGTTACGCAGGATAAGAGTTCAGATATTTCCTTAAGAAAGGCTGGACCATTTTTTTGGGGGGCGGTATATGAGCAATATGTTGATGTTTACTTCTGCTGACAGTTGAGCTGCAATACATTCAAAGGTTTCAGTGGGGCCTATGGGCAGGGGCCTTATGTTCAAGGAGGATCTGAAGCATATGGCAACCCCCCCACCCTTGCCGACTTGTCTCTCACAGTGCAAGATTGAATAATTGGCCGGCACGGTTGCTTCAAGAGTTGGGCCTGCATGCTTCCCAAGCCAGGTCTCTGTCAAAAAGGTCAAATCAGAGAGCTCTATTAGGTCATGTATAGTTGCAGTCTTATTATTTATCGATCTGGCATTGCAGAGTGTAGCTGTGATTAAGCTTTTCTGAGGGCAAATATGTTTTTTATACTTGGATCCACTACCTCTCCGCCCCCTTCTGCATTTCCTGAGTATCCCAAAGGATTTTAAGAGTAGAGCCAGAGAGGTGTTAATTTGTAATTGATTCTTGGGAGGGCATGCAGAGAAAAGGTCCTTTGATGAGTATTTGTATGTTGACATTAGAGACAATAGACTTGTTCAGATAGCTTGTACTTCTGGAGTCCTGCTCCTGCTATTATTGACTCTGGAGCCTGCTCCTGCTTCTTAGACTTCAACCTTGCCGTTCAACTTCAGCTTCCAACCCGGTGTAAACGGGTACCACTCACCATTCAGTTAGCCGACGGCTCTTCCACCAACTCTGGCCCCATTACGACGGAGACTCTTCCACTGAAGATCACCATTCAAGAAGAGCATCAGGAATACCTCTGTTTTGACTTGCTTCCTTCTCCTCTCTTCCCGATTATTCTGGGCATGCCCTGTTTGAAGATGCACAACCCCACTATTGACTGGAGAACGGGTGAAGTGTCTTTCCATTCAGACTATTGCCTTCGCAGTTGTTTTCCCCGGGCTGGTATTCTTTTCTGCCTAAATTCCGAGAAGAAAGACTCTGTTCCCTCGGTTTACCATGATTTCTTGGACGTGTTTGACAAGTCAGGAGCAGACGTTTTACCCCCTCATCGCATCTACGACTGTCCTGTTGATCTCCAGCCCGGAGCCGCTATCCCTTTTGGAAGGACTTACCAATTGTCTGAACCAGAATCCCAAGTGTTAAAGGACTATATTGATGAGAACCTGAAGAAGGGGTTCATCCGTCCATCCACTTCACCAGCCGGGGCAGGAATCTTCTTTGTGGAGAAGAAGGACGGTTCACTCCGTCCATGCATTGATTACAGAGAGTTGAATAGAATCACGATCAAGAATCGGTATCCTTTGCCACTCATGTCGGACTTATTCCAAAGACTCCGTACTGCCCGGATATTCTCCAAGTTGGACCTCCGTGGAGCCTACAATTTAGTCCGCATAAGAGAAGGAGACGAGTGGAAGACGGCTTTCCGTTCCAGGTTCGGACACTTTGAATACTTAGTTATGCCTTTCGGGTTATGCAATGCCCCAGCCACGTTCCAGCACTTCGTGAATGACATCTTCCGGGATTTCATCGATGACTTCATGGTTGTGTATCTGGACGACATACTGGTATTTTCCTCGTCTCTGGAGGAGCACCGCATTCACGTTAAGAAGGTACTGTCGCGGCTCAGAACTCATGGACTTTATGCTAAACCCGAGAAATGTGAGTTCGAGAAGGGGTCTATCCAGTTCCTGGGTCTAAGGATTTCTCCAGCGGGGTTAGAGATGGACCCACAGAAGGTCTCAGCCATTCTGGACTGGCCAGTTCCTTCAGATAGAAGAGCCGTACAAAGGTTCATCGGATTTGTAAACTTTTATAGAAGATTCATCAGGAATTTCTCCTGAGTCGTGGCTCCCATCACGCGGTTGACCAGTACCCGACAAGCCTTTCACTGGACTTCCGAAGCCCAGGGAGCTTTTGAGAGACTGAAGACCTGCTTCACTTCAGCACCCGTCTTGAGACATGCAGAACCCTCTAGACCCTTTATCCTGGAGGTTGATGCCTCGGAAATAGCCATTGGAGCTATCCTGTCGCAACGGTTTGATTCTAAAGACATTCTTCACCCTATTGCCTTCTTCTCCCGGAAGCTTAACACTGCTGAGAAGAACTATGATGTGGCAGATCGGGAACTCCTTGCTATCAAGGCAGCCTTGGAGGAATGGCGTTACTTGCTAGAAGGAGCAGAGCACCCTATCCTCATCTTCACAGACCACAAGAATCTCGAGTATCTCCGTTCAGCCAAAAGATTAAAGCCTCGACAGGCCAGATGGTCCCTGTTCTTCTCAAGATTCAACTTCCACTTAACATACCGTCCAGGCTCTAAGAATACCAAACCGGATGCCCTGTCACGCATATTCCATTCAGAGACCAGCCCTAACTCCGTTCCAGAGAAAATACTTTCCTCACAACATTTCCTACTCCTCCAATCAAGCCTGCTTACCTCTATCCAGCAAGAATCCGCTCTCCTCGATACCCCTCCTGACCTCCTTCTCAAAGATGGCCTTTACTATCATCAGGACAAGATTTTTGTTCCCCGTAAGTCACGACTTCTGGTCCTGCAGGCCTGCCATGATGATAGACTCGCAGGTCATTTTGGAGTTTCCAAGACTCTCGATCTACTTCTGAGAACCTTTTGGTGGCCTGAGATTTCCAAGGATTGTAAACACTTTGTGAAGACCTGTGAGACTTGTGAGCGATCCAAGAGTTCCCGCACTAAGCCATGGGGTTTGTTGAACCCATTACCAGTTCCAGAACGGCCCTGGGAGGACATCGCCATGGACTTCATTGTTGAACTACCACCTTCTAAGGGGTTCACAACTATCCTGGTGGTGGTTGACTGCTTCTCCAAAATGGCGCACTTTCTCCCTCTCCAAGGGTTACCTACGGCCGCAGAGACTGCTGAGATCTTCCTAAAAGAAATAGTTAGGTTGCATGGCTTACCCAAGAACATTGTCTCAGATCGAGGAGTCCAATTCACCTCTAAGTTCTGGCAGGAGTTGTGCAAGAAGCTTAAGATTCACTCTTCATTATCTTCAGGTTACCACCCTCAAACGAATGGTCAGACAGAACGGACCAACCAAACACTTGAACAATACCTCAGGTGCTTCACCTCTGCATCACAAGACGACTGGTCCTCACTTCTGGCCACAGCAGAATTCGCCTTTAATAACACGGTCCATACCTCCACTAAACAATCTCCATTCTTCATGAACTATGGATTTCATCCCTCATTCCTATTAGATATCAAGTCTGAATCTAAGTTACCTGGAGTCCAGGAGAGAATATCCTTTATCACTGAAAACTTCACTAGGATACAGGAAGCTCTGAAAGCATCTCAAGAAAGGGGAAAAAAATTTGCAGATAGACTCAGAAAGGAGGGGCCAAGTCTTGTACCAGGAGATCAGGTTTGGCTCTCCACAACTAACCTAAGACTGCGTTGCCCTTCGAAGAAGCTTGGGCCAAAGTTTATTGGGCCTTTCCCTGTTCTGGAACAGATTAATCCAGTGGCTTTCAGACTATCCTTACCAAGATCCTTACGGGTTCATCCAGTGTTCTACGTCTCCTGCTTGAAGAAAGTTGAGGTTAGTGAATTTCCTGGACGTTCTGCTTGTCCTCCTGCTCCCATCCTGGTTGAGGGAGTGGAGGAATTTGAAGTCGAGAAAATCCTTGATAGCAGAAGGGTTAGAAATTCCATCCAGTATTTGGTAAAGTGGAGGGGGTTTGGGATGGAGGAGAACTCTTGGGAACCAGGCCAGAATGTTCATGCTCCCAGATTAGTTAAACAGTTTCATCAAAGATTCCCACAGAAACCTAGACCTGGAGGCACCCAGAGGTTGCCCGTAAGGGGGGGGCAATGTCATACTCACCGGGCCAGGGGCTCTCAGCTTGCTCAGGCAGGGGGCTTCACGCATACGCGCGGAGGAACGCTGGGCCTGGTAGTTCCTCTCAGATCCAAGATGGCGCGCGGCGCGCTGTGCGCGCATGCGCGGAGTTGTGCGCGTGCACGCCGCTGCGCACAGCGCTTGCGCAGGAGTGCGCGCGTGCACGGAGCATTGCGCAATGCGCATGCGCAAGCGTTAATTCTGGCGCCAGAATTCAATGGCCATCAGTATTTAAGCAGCACTGCCCTTCACTGCAGTGCTGCTTGTTCTGGCAGTTTGGCTAGTGTTCCCAGTGCAGTACCTATTGATTATCTGATTTCCTGTTGTGACCCGGCTTGTGACCTCGACTCCTCTTGATCTCTGCCCGCCCTGACCTTTGGCTTGTGACCTCGATAGCCTGGATTGCCGCCTGCCCTGACCTCAGCTTGTGACCCCGACCATCCTTGATATCTGCCTGCCCTGACCTCCGGCCTTGCCTTGTGGACTACGCCTATTATCATCAGTCCTACACCCATCAGTATCCACCTGTTCTCCGAATCACTGTGGAGCTATTTCCAGCGCAACCTGGTGGGCACTAGGCAGCGAAGTGCGGCATTCCCATTAGGGGGGTGTCCCAGCATTCCCTTTAGGGGAGTGTTGGTGAAGACCCGTGGTCACTTAGACTCTGCGCTGGGGTAGTTCTATCTCAGTGGTAAGGTCAACAGTCTCCTGGACTCTAACACAGAGGCAGCGGATAGCGATTCTTCACTGTAATCTTGTTAAGGCCGCGATAATCAATGCAGGGTCGCAGGCCTCCGTCTTTCTTTTTAACAAAAAAGAAACCTGCCCCAGCGGGTGACCGGGACGGGCGAATGAAGCCCTTGGCCAGATTTTCACGGATATAATCCTGCATGGCCAATTTTTTGGGCCCCGACAAATTGTACAAATGGCCCCGGGGGGGTACACAACCTGAACGGAGATCAATGGGACAGTCGAAAGGGCGATGTGGGGGTAGTTTGTCAGCTGCTTTGGGACAGAAAACATCGGAATACTCAGAGTACTGTTCTGGCACACCTCCCACCTGAATTCTGGTTTGCCCCAAAGTCAACTTTCCCAAACACCGTCGAAAACAATGAGGTGACCAGGTAGTTAACTGACCCGTGACCCAGTCTATTTGAGGTGAATGGGTTTGCAGCCACGGCATGCCTAGGATAATAGTGGAGGTAGACATATGTAACACAAAAAACTGTAACTGTTCCCCATGCAGTACCCCTATGGTGACCTTCACCTCCGGGGTCTGTGACAGTGGGCGATCCCGTTGCAGAGGGGAATCGTCCACTGCCGTGACCTGAATGGGGGGACTCACTGGAGTGAGGGGAATACCCAACTCCTGAGCAAATTCAAGGTTCATAAAATTAGCCGCTGAGCCAGAATCAATAAACGCTTCAGTGGCTACTGACTTATTCTCCCATGTGATCGTACAGGGGAGAAGCAATTTTTTCTCTTTAATGGGTGAAAATTGTGTGCCTAGGGTGTCACCCCCCACTACTCCTAGGCAAACTCGTTTCCCGACTTGTTAGGGCAGTTTCGCACCCTATGCCCTGCTTCTGCACAGTACAGGCATAGTTGTTCCGTCATTCTCCGCCTTCGCTCCACCTGGGTCAATTTCGATCGACCAATCTGCATTGGTTCGGGTGGAGGCAAGGCCGGAGGGGATGAGACAGACGGAGATGGCGTTACTAAGTGTGCAGCGGAGGGTGCCGCAAAGGATGTCACCCTTACACGGTGACTGCTCCGAATTTGCCTCTGATGGCGTAATCGACGGTCGACTCGAATGGCCGATGTGATGGCCTCATCAACTGTCCTGGGCTCGGGCAAAGTTAACATTAAATCGGAGACCTCCTCCGACAACCCAGACAAGAAGTAATCCATCAGGGCAAAATTGTCAAATCTGGCGGTGACTGACCATCTGCGGAATTCTGCCGCGTAATCCTCGACTGAGCCTCTGCCTTGCCGCAAAAGTTTGAGCTTGCGCTCAGAGGTTGCCGCAAGGTCAGGGTCGTCGTATATCACGGCCATGGCCTTAAAAAATTCCTCTACCGAAGTCAGAGCTGTATCAGTGGGAGGCAGATTGTATGCCCAGGTCTGGGAGTCACCGGTTAACAATGTTTTAATAAAAATGACCCGTTGGGTCTCAGTCCCCGAGGATCGGGGTCTCAACTCGAAGTATGACAACACTCTACTCTTAAAATTCCGGAAGTCAGACTTGTGGCCAGAAAATTAATCAGGTACGGGCATACGTATGTCATCACTAGGAGAAGATCGCACCGAATCAACTGACGTCTGAAGGGTTTGCACAGAGCCTTTTAGGGCATCAATTAAGGCTTTGTGCTGGCCCAGTGCTTGATGGATAGTATCCACCGAAGTGGCAAGCACAGTCAGAGGGTCAGCGCGTGCGTCCATCAGTTTATTGGTCTGGCGTTCTGTAACGATCGGTGAAGCACAGAGAGAATCTGATTACCGGTGATCTGCAGTATCACTGGGAATGCAGATATATACCAGATTATATGTGATCTGCAGTATCACCGATAATCCGATATACAAGCTAACCTCTGTTCACCTGAGTAGAGTGTAGTGCTTGGTGTAACAGTAACACTTAGAGGACCAGGCCTCAGTGCAGCAAGGAGTACTGCACAGATTCCTTCCGCAGACCTGAGCTCTCCAAGACGGGAGGAGTCAGACTGACAGTAGGAAGGATTGTCTGAAAGTGACCCTCAGGAGGAAGGGTCGCTAACAGAGCGAGGAACCGCCTCTAACGGTAAGGTCGGTTCTCGAGGTCGGACAAGCCAGGTCGTACACACACGGACAGATACAGTACAAAATCAGAAGACAAAGGCGGAGTCAAAGTACAGGCAGGGTTCGGCAACGGGGTATCAGATATATCGAGGTACAGAATCAGGAGGCAGAAGCGGAGTCTAGGAACGAGCCGGGGTTCGGCAATAAAGTATCAGAAGTATCGAGGTACAAGATCAGAGTTCAGGGGAATAGTCAAGGCAGGCAAAGGTCATAACAGATAATCACAATCAAACTAGTGCTTTAGCTATCAACAGAATCTAGCTAAGTGTAGGATTACAGCTCCAGCTGGTCCCGGCACACTTGCGGATCTGACTACGGATCTGGGTGCTCCCACGTATGTGATCGCAACGCCAGACAAGGAACAAGTGAACAGCCAGCAGTATATATACCCAAGGACCTTTCCAGGACCTCCCTAATTGCTGGACCATTGAAAGTTGTGGAAAATGTCAGCTGACCAGCCTGGTCAGCTGACTCACTTCTGACTGTTATATAAGCTCTGTCTCTGCGCGCGCGCGCGCGCGTGTCACTCTGAATCCGGGTGGACTATCAGTCCCAGCTATACTAAAACTGTCTTGCAATGTATCTTGAGAACCGCGTGCGGGGGCCGCCTCCAAAGCGGATTCCGCCGTTCCCAATGCGGATTCTGCCGCTCTGCCTGAGCGGCTTGCGGCAGTACTTCCGCGTTGAGACGCGCTGCTGGACGCGGAAACAGCCGCCTCACCTCGAGAGACGGCGGCTTTTCCGCGTTTCCTCACAGGAGGCAGTTGTGGACTTACTTCTGAAAGCGGACTAGACTACTTGTCTGACATAAATAAACACTTTATTAGTACCCCAATAGATGTGTAACGATTGCGGAATAGTTTCCGTGGTCAGCGCACCAGATGCGCGCCAACACTGCGGAAATCCTCCACAAACGTGTAATTTGGAGAACCCAGGTTAGGTGCAATGCACCGGTAGAGGGAATTCCCACCGGCAGATGGAGCTGTGGAGTGCAGACGAGCACCGCCTCTGCATGGCCACAGATGCCAGGTGGGGATTGTACGAGTAGTAGCAAGGCAGGGCTGGACAGCCCTTAAAGAGAAAGAGCACAGGGACAGGATAAATGTGTGTCCCCCAATCTAGTCGCCACCCAGCGACGGTGAACACACATCAACAGAAACAAAGAGGGAATGCAATCGCAAGAGAGGCGATTGCCCGAAATGACACAAGGCAGCACCGAGCAGAGCACGAGAGTAGCAAAGGCACAGCAAACAACAATCAGAAGATAAGGAAAATAATAAACGCTAACTAAACGCGAACAGCGCACTCATTCGCAACAGCGAACGCGTTTAAGCATGATCACCGCGCGTTAGGCGCCCAGTGATAAGCGTGCCACTCTAACTAACCAATGACACACAAACACGAAACAGAGAACGCGAACGCTTGCTAAACGGTTACCTCACCGAGCCTACAGCAAGCGTTCGTACAAGACAAGACAGAGAGAAGGAGTAGCCAGCAGCAACCGCTGCTCTGGCCTACACTCCCAGACAGAACACAGAAGGAACCACCGCTGCTACCGCTAGAGCGGATGCGATCCAGACAGACAAACAGATGGGGCTACCAGTAGCAACCGCTGCTCTGGTTAGCAACCCAGGGGCAGAATACAGAAGGAAGTACTGCCACTACCACTAGGGCGAGTGCGATCCAGACAGATGGAGCAGCCAGTAGCAACCGCAGCTCTGGTCTACACTCCCAGACAGAACACAGAAGGAGGCACTGCCACTACCACTAGGGCAAGTGCGATCTAAGCAGATGGAGCAGCCAGTAGCAACCGCAGCTCTGGCCTACACTCCCAGACAGACAGAACGACTTCCTGTCGACCAACGCTGGCGACCAGACAATCGAGACAGAGAAACAGAACAAGGCAAAACAGATAATACAATCCTGACTGCACTAGAGGGAATGCCTAGTACAGTCCCAAGAATTATTCTAAGATAATCTTTAACAAACAGGCAAGGCTGACACTCTAGGAGTGTTTAGCAGTAACAAACCATCATGACCAGCAAAGGATTCTGGGATCACATGGCTTTTATACTGCAGGCCTTCAAAGGAGGCAGCTAGGCAATTTGCATGACGAGTGTATGCAAATTCCTCAGCAAAAAAACTCTGAAACCTGCAAAGCGAAGACAGGTCTCTTTTCCAGAGACCTGCAGCATTCAGAGCTAAGGAATGGACAAACAGCTGTCTGCCCATTCAGACAGCTGAGCAGATCATTACAAGATGCAACGGGTTTCGCAGGACCAAGCCCGCTTCATCTATATATATAAAATCGGATGTATGTATGTATGTGTGTGTGTGTGTGTGTGTGTGTGTATGTGCCGCGATCACTCGAAAACGGCTTGACCGATTTGAACAAAACTTGGTATACAGATTTACCACCTGGGATGATAGGTTCTGGGGGTCTCGCGGCCCCCCTGCACACCTGGGCGGAGCTACAAGCAGCAAATCAGATTTCACCCATTCATGTCAATGGAAAAAATGTAAAAGGCTGCCATTCTCACAGTAATCAAGCCACACTTGGCACAGTTGGTCACTTGGTGACTGAGGTTACAAATCCAGGAAAAGTGGGTGGAGCATAACACAGCCAATCAAATTTCAGCCATTCATTTTAGATGGTAAAATGTAAACTGCAGCCATTCTTACACTGTTAATCGCAGGGGTCTCAAACTTGCCACACTTGGTCACTGGGTGAATGGCATTAAGATTCAAGAAAGTGGGTGGAGCCTACAACAGCCAATCAAAATTCACCTATTGATTTTCAAGGGGAATATTTAAACTGCTGCTATTCTTACACTGTTAATGGCAGAGGCTTCAAACTTGCTACAGTAAATCATTGGGTGACTGGGGTCCAAATTCACTAAAGAGGCGGAGCCACAAACAGCCAATCAGATTTCCTTGGTGGATAAACTGCTTCCATTCACACATTTTTGATGCCGGGAACCTGAAAGCTCACAAACTTGGTCATTTAGTGACTGTGTGTTCAGTTTACAAACAGTGGGCGGAGCCAAAAACAAATTTTACTGGGAAAATATAAACTGCAGCCATTCTTACACCGTTTATGGCAGGGAGCTCAAACTTTGCACAGTTGGTCACTGGGTGGATGCGATTAAGATTTTGGAAGGTGGGTGGAGCCTACAACAGCCAATAAAAATTCACCTTTTGATTTTCAAAGGGAATATTTAAGCTGCTACCATTCTTATATTGTTAATAGCAGATTCCTTAAACCTGGTACAGTTGGTCACTGGGTGACTAGGGTTCAAATTCAGAAAGAGGCGGAGCCACAAACAACCAATCAGATTTGTTAATTTTTCAATGGGAATATACAAAGTATTGATACCAAGGACCCCAAAGCTCATAAACTTGATAACTGAGTGACTGTATGTCAAGGTTAGAAAAAGTGGGCGGCGCCAACAACTACATTTTTTACATGGGAAAATATAAACTCCAACCATTCTTACACTGTTAATCGCAGGGTTCCCAAACTTTAAACAGTTGGCCACTGGGAGACTGGGATTAAAATTCAGAAATGTAGGTGGAGCCTACAACAGCCACTCAAAATTCACCAATTGATTTTCAAGGGGAATATTTACATTGCTACCATTCTTACACTGTTAATGGCAGAGGCCTCAAACCTGATACAGTCAGTCATTGGGTGACTGGGGTCCAAATTCACTAAAGGGGGTGGAGCCACAAACAGCCAATCAGATTTATTAGATTGATTTCAGCCATTCTGTCATTGGCAGGGTTCTCAAAATTGACACAGTTGGCCACTGGGTGACTGTGACTAATATTCAGGAAAGTGGGTGAAGCCTACAACAGCTAATCATAATTCACTTATTGTTTTTCAAGGGGAAAATTTACATTGCTGCATACACTCTTAATGGCAGAGTCCTTAAATCTGGTACAGTCAGTCACTGGGAGACTGGGGTTTAAATTCTAAAAAAGGGAGCAGGCCAAAAACAGACAATCAGATTTGTTTAATTTCAGTGGTAAAATGCAAATTATTGATGCCAAAGACCCCACAGCTCATAAACCTGGTCACTGAGTGACTGTATGTCGAGGTTAGAAAAAGTGGGTGGAGCCCAAAACAACTAACTTTTTACATGGGGAAATATAAACTGCAGCCATTCTTACACTGTTAATGGCAGGGTTCCCAAACTTGACACAGTTGGTCACTGGGTGACTGGGATTAATATTTGGAAAAGTAGGTGGAGCCTACAAGAGCCAATCAAAATTCACTTATTGATTTTCAAGGGGAATATTGAAACTGCAGCCATTCTTCCATGGTTAATGGCAGAGGCCTCAAACCTGCTACAGTTGGTTGTTAAGTGACTGGGGTTCAAATTCACTAAAGGGGCGGAGCCACAAACAGCCAGATTTCTTAACTGGATAAACTGCTTCCATTAGCACAATTTTGATGCAAGGAACCCGAAAGCTCACAAACTTGGTCATTGAGTAGTGACTGTGTGTCAAGTTTACAAAAAGTGGGTGGAGTCAAAAACAGATTTTTTTTTTGGGGGGGGGGGATTGTAAACTGCAGCCCTTCTTCACTGTTAATGGCAGGGTTCTCAAACTTTGCACAGCTGGTTACTGGGTGACTGGGATTAATATTCAGAAAAGTGGGTGGAGCCTAAAAAAGCCAATCAAAATTCACCTGTTGATTTTCCAGGGGCATATTAAAATAGCTGCCATTCTTGCACTGTTAAAGCTAATGTAACCCGTTTTTTTTTTTTTTTTTTTAAAGGCAGATGCTCACCTAAGGAGGGAAGGCTCGGTCCTAATGAGCCATCCCTCTCCTCTCCCAGTGGCCCCGGTGCTGCGCTGGCTCCTCCATTCTCATCGCACGCCGAAGGGAACTTCGGAAGTCTTCGGGAGCCGAGTCCTCCCGAAGACAGGCGGCGCATACGCGAACATGTCATAGAGGGGGCGCGCGCGTGCGCAGTGTAGAGCGGCCCGTCTTCAGGAGTACTCGGG
This sequence comes from Hyperolius riggenbachi, assembly GCF_040937935.1. Taxonomy (NCBI): domain Eukaryota; kingdom Metazoa; phylum Chordata; class Amphibia; order Anura; family Hyperoliidae; genus Hyperolius; species Hyperolius riggenbachi. The sequence continues at coordinate 5,668,783 of NC_090650.1, forward strand.
CTCCCGAAGCATTTCCGAAGCCTCCATTCGGCCGGGAGACAGCAGTATTTGACCGAAACGGTCGAATACCACTACGGGGGAGCAAGGACAGCAGCAGGCACCGGGAGAGGAGAGGGAATGCTCTATGGGACCCAGAGCCTTCCTCTCCTTAGGTGAGTATCTGACTTTTAAAAAAAAAAAAAAACTGGTTCCCATTAGCTTTAAAGAGAATCTGTATTGTTAAAATCGCACAAAAGTAAACATACCAGTGCGTTAGGGGACATCTCCTATTCCCCTCTGTCACAATTTCGCCGCTCCCCGCCGCATTAACAGTAGTCAAAAACAGTTTTAAAAAGTTTGTTTATAAACAAACAAAATGGCCACCAAAACAGGAAGTAGATTGATGTACAGCATGTCCACACATAGAAAATACATCCATACACAAGCAGGCTGTATACAGCTTTCCTTTTGTATCTCAAGAGATCACTTGTGTGTTTACCTTCTGTCCCCTTCAGCTCTCATGCACGGAATACTAGTGACAGGCTGTGAGGCTGATCATTTCTTCCTGTTTGTAATTCCTCAGTATGTGTCAGCCAGCTACTTTCACAGCCTAACAGAGGAGGATTTTTATCCAGCTCTCTTCTATCACTGATAAGATAGCAGAGAAGCTGCTGGCTTATGTAGATAACTCACACACTGAAGTGTGCATAGAGGGGGAAGTGCATAACAGACCAGCACGGAAGAGTTGGCAGCCTTCCAGACACAGGCTGACAAGTCTGACAGGGGAAAGATACATTCATTTATTACAGAGACAGTGATAGTACAAAGTGCTGCAGTAAGCCAGAGCACATTAGAAAAGGTTTAGGAACTTGTAGGATGGTAGAAAAAACGTAATTTTTGTTACGGAGTCTCTTTAATGGCACAAGCCTCAAACCTGGTACAGTTGGTCATTGGGTCACTGGGGTTCAAATTCAGGAAAGGGGACAGAGCCACAAACAGTCAATCAGATTTGTTTCATTTCATGAGAAAATACAAATTATTGATGCCAAGGACCCCAAAGCTCACAAACTTGGTCATTGAGTAATTGTGTGTTAGGATTAGAAAAAGTGGGCGGAGCTAACACCAGCCAAATACATACACGGGCAACGCCGGGTCATCAGTGGGTGGAGACAAATACAAATTTCACTGGGAAAACGTAAACTGCAGCCATTCTTACACTGTTAATGGCAGGGTTCTTAATCTTTGCACAGTTGGTCACTGGGTGACTGGGATTATTATTTAGAAAAGTGGGTGAAGCCTACAAAAGTGAATCAAACTTCACCAATTGCTTTTCAAGGGGAATATTTAATTGCTACCATTCTTGCACTGTTAATGGCACAGGCCTCAAACCTGGTACAGTTGGTCATTGGGTGACTGGGGTTAAAATTCAGAAAAGGGGGTGGAGTCACAAACAGCCAATCAGATTTTTCCATTTTAATGCAAATTATTGATGCCAAAGACGGCAAAGCTCACAAACTTGGTCATTGAGTAATTGTGTGTTAGGGTTAGAAAAAGTGGGTGGAGCCAACACCAGCCAAATACATACCCGGGCAACGCCGGGCAATCAGCTAGTCAGGCAATAAAACGGGACAAACATTAGCTCTCAGGTAGCACGTATAGCGCCTCTTTCAGGGTTTTACCTCATGACCTATTCTTTATGAATTGACATTTGCTGACATTTGTTGAGGTATTTACTGCACCGCTTCAAGCACAATAGGGGAATGATAGCTGAGTGAGTTGTGTGTCCCTCCTGCACTGCGCCCTGAGGCTGGAGCCTCTCTCGCCTCTGCCTCGGCCGGGCCCCTCCTACACTACACCCTGAGGCTGGAGCCTCTCCCGCCTCTGCCCCGCCCTGTGCCCCCTCCTACACTGCGCCCTGAGGCTGGTGCCTCTCTCGCCTCGGCCCAGCCGTGGGTAACAGTCTTTATGAATTGACATTTTCCTAAGTGCTCAGTAAAGTCATCTGGTTTCTGCATTACCGAATGCAGTAATGCTTTATGAATCGAGACCATTGTGTTCTTCCACATTGGTGTACACAGCACACTATAGACAGCAGTGAGTAACGGGTATATACGGTATATACGGTAGATCTTGTGCGGTACAGATAAGGTGCAGTATATGGTTTAGTAGCATCCATGTTGTGCTGTGAGTAGCTATTGGTGGTATTTGTAGCAATAATACCGTAAGCAGTGTGTAATCTGTGAAAATATATAAATGTATATATTTTTTTTAAATGATTACTTTACTACCCATTCATTTTTTTTTTCCAAGTATTGGAAGGAAATGCCTGTCTGTATCATTGAGGACTGTCAACGTTACCCTGGAAGAGAAGGGATACAACACGGCCTGCATGGCTTCCAACAAGCTGGGAAAAATAAAATATAGAAATGTTTGGAGACGAGAGTGTCGGCCAATCAATGACAACATGGAAGTTCTATCAACAAAGATTCCTGAGGGAAAAGCTGCAGCTCGGTACAGACTGTGTAGAGATAAACAATCAGGGTCGGTTTACACCGGCACTTTCTAGGAAACGGATCAGATTTCCGCTCAAACGGATCCGTTTCCATTCAGTTTTCCTTCCGTCGGTTCAGGACCTATGAAACAAGAAAAAACAAGACACATGCCAGTAGAATTGGGTGAAGGTTGGAATTTCTGTCTATAATGTCATCGTGCTTGGATAGAAACAAAAAAAGCAGAAAGAAAAGTAATATCGACACAGACAGATGACCGACGTTTCTGCAATTCACAAACGTTTTTGAGCACAAGAAGTTCTAGATCTGTCAAACGTGGAACATTCCTGATCATACAACTTACTCAACTCCAGTGAAACAATCAACAGCCATGCACACTGTACCACTCACCTATCATCCAACCCTGCAAAACCTTAAAGAGAGTCTGAAGCCTTATAAATTACCTGTTTTTATTTCAGAATGCTCTATAGCCTTAGGAGCAAAGATGATTCGCCGCATCCCCGTACAGGGCTTTATCCCCTCCAAATCTCGGGGCAAAATTGTACGACTTTCAAAGTCACAGATTTTGCTGCACGGGGGAGGCAGAGCTTTGTGCTTTAGCTCTGCCCCCAGTTCATTCCATCACTGCCGATCACCGCCTCTCCCCGCCCCTCTCAGTCTTCCTTCAAAGAGAGGAGCGGGGATAGGCGGAGATCGGCAGAGATTGAATGGACTGGAGGCAGAGCTACAGCCCAAAGCTCTGCCTCCTCCAGGAAATATTGCAGGATTTAGCAACAGGGATTTTGGGGTTGATAAAGCCCTGTACAGCCGTGGGGATGCGGCGATTCATCTTTGCTCTTAAGGCTAAAGAGCGTGGTTCGGGTGGGGGGAGGTTGGCCCTAGAGCTGCGCAGCCGCACTCGCAGCTATGCAGACTGCGCAGCCGCGGCCAGATCAAGCGGCCATTTTAGGAGAGGCAGGAGAGCCCGACCCGGGCTGTAGGGTCGGGAGCTGGCCCGGGGGGCTAATGAGCGGGGGGACCCGGTGGATCGGCACGGAGGGCGTCCTCCGTGCCTTAAAAGATGATGCAGGTAATTAACTTTTTTTTTGGTAATTTGGCCTCGTAAGTCCTTTAAAGCCTGTGCCTTAAAGAGATTCTATAGTGACCACAAACATTCCATATATGCCATAATTTACTCCATAGTCTAAGGCCCGGTTCACACTACGACGCAAATACTGCGTATCACACCCGTCCGCTCATCCCAACACCGATCGGTGCCTGGCAGAAGCATGGGGTTCCCGGGTTGGATTGTAAAGAATCAACAGGAGTCCTACCTAGCAACAGGGAGGATTCTCATTGGTCCACCATCAACCAATGAGAATTCTCCTTGCTGAAGCAAACCAGCAGGGGCTCCCCATGCTTCTGCTGGGCTCCGACCTGCTTCGCCCCTGCAGCGGACCGATCGGTGGGTACTGGCAGTGTCAGAGCCGAATGCACTGGACAGGTGAGTTGGTGTTTTGCATGCAGCGATCAGCCTAGTGATAAATGAACACAGTTTGTTCCCATTGGCTTCTATAGAATCTACTTTGCAGTGTGATTGTGATACGGTTGCTGAAACATGTGGCAGGTCAGGACTTTGTACTGGCGGTCCAGTCTGTGTACGTTGCATTAGCATTCCCACTGGCAGTGTAAGCACATCCTATTAACCTCCCTGGCGGTATGATTATTTCTGGATTTTAGTGTCTGAAAGCGGTGCAATTTTTTTGCATCCTTCCAGACTCTAAAAACCAGAAAAAAATCACATCACAGAAAGATCTGCGGCAGCACAGCATTTACTCACCTCCCTGGGATCCAGCGCTGCAATTCTTCCTCTGGGTGGTGCTGTAACCCTTTAGGCTCCCTGCACACTGCAAATCCGTTTTCTGATTCAGATTCCGATTCCGATCTTCAATTCCGATTTTCCCTGAATACATTCAACAGAAAAAAGGGATCAAAAAACGCAGCATGCAGTAAAGATTACAAATCTGAATCGGAGGTAAAAACCGATTCAAAAGCGGAATCGGAATCAGAAATGCATGCAGTGTGCAAGAGGCCTTAGTGAGATTGCCGTCTGTCGTCATGACGACAAACAGCGATCACATCAGAGGGATGCAGAACCTCTGAGGACCGGAAGCAGAATGGCTGCCGGCGTCTGTATTCCCCGGGAGGTGAGTTGAAACGCCTGCTGCGCGCAGGCTCTGCACAGACTTCTTGGCGGCTACCACTAGTCAGGCTCGAGGTTACGCTTCTGGGCTGTGGTTTTCTGTCCTGAGCCTGACTCGGGGTTACTGCTAAGGAGGTTAATAACATAACACCGTCCAATTTTGCATTTTTAGTTCTGGTAAACACTGCATTTTTTTTTATTGCAGTGTAAATAAGCCCTAACACAGAAATCATAGATGCCCAAAAATGAAGTTTTAAGACCCATTCACACTAGGATGATTCCCGCTAATCGCCAAGGCGCTAGTGTTTTTTAACCAGTTAGCAACTTCTGCCACGCTTTTCTACGTCCCTGTTTATAAACACCTGTAAACACATGTAAACACTTGGTTCTGTTTTCTATTTTTAGAAAACGACGTTAGTATAGCACCATATTGTGGCCAAAAAGTAAAACTACTTCCAAATACACCATTATACACTTACCATAGAAAAATTAAATACATTTTCATTATTTTTTAACTCCTTCACCCCTATCCCAAAATAAAATATTATCGCCATACATTGTACTAGGAATACAATTTTAACATTGTAATACCTGGGACAAATGGGCAAATAAAATGTGTCTGTTTTATCTACAATAGCACATTTTATTTTTAAATTACAATGGCTGAAAGCTGAGAAATGGTAATTTTTTTTTCTTCTTCACTGTCATATGCATAGAAAATAATATGATTCTTAGCATAAAGTAATGCCCCCAAAAGCCTAGTTTCTCCCACAAAAAATAATGTATAGATCATTTCAGTGTGATAATTAGAGATAAAGCTATTACCAAATGAATGTAAAGAGCTCTTGAAGGAGAAAAACCTGTGGTAGAGAAGTGGTTAAAAACGCTAGTGCTATTCTACCCTATGGCAGTATTCTCACTGCCGCAATTGGCGCAGATCGTGGGCGTATTGCAATTAGTGCCAATCGCAAACGCGTTACCTGCAGCATTTTTGGGCGAATCTGGAGAGATCGCAATTAGCATTCATATAGGCAAATCACAATTGCTTCAAAAACGCAAATTTGTCCAGTGATTTTCTGCATTAAATCGCAACAAAATCACCCGTGCAAAACGCTAGCGATTAGCGATTTTAAGTGTGTATGGGCCCTTAGAAGACCTCCTGAACCTGTAAAGTATTTTGATGACCATAAAATGTGATGACTGCACTGTATGTTTGTTTCATATTCCCAGCTGAGATTTCCCAGCACTGCGGGGCCATCTAGTGGCAGACGGTCAGACTACATGACTATTATGCAGGATTACTTCTGTTTCCGTATACTGAGGTTAGGAAAGAGAACATTGCGTCCTGACGGGCAGACTGTGGGATGATTCTGCCCCAATCCCCTCATTTATCCATTCCAACTATTATTAGATTGCGAACACAACAGCTATTATCATTTATCACGCAGTCTCCGGTAATTAACGAGCGCTGTTTGTTAGAATTGCATTATGGGTAAATTGCCCGACTTCTGGCTTTTATTTTCATTTATGTCTCTTAATTCCTGTGAGCCGCTTGTTAGTGATCGATAACCGCATTGCCTCTTAATGTAACTGCTACCTCTTGTTTTTTCAGCTCGCAAATAAATGAAGCCAAATAAAATATGTATTAGTGTACAGCAATCACAGCTCTTATCAGTGTATAATAATAAGGACTTTTTTTACAAATGGTCAGTCTGTCTCATCACCAAAAAACACTGCATCCTGCTGCGCAAGTTGTGATAGCCCTATGGCAGAGGCGTAGTTATGGGGGGGGGGGCAAGGGGAACATACGTCCCCGGCCGCAGCACTGTGACAGCATTCAGCACAGCTACTGCACCCCCACGTATGTGAGAGGCGGCTCACTGGCTGCCTGAAGTCCCCCCCCCCTACTTTACCTCTCTCTGCCCCTCTCTATCTAAAGTGGGGCACATCTGGCTATCTAAAGGGGGGGCACATCTAGCTTTCTAAAGAGGGGCATATTTGGCTATTTAACCATTTTAGCCTTTTGGACGTGACTGTCACGTTCGAAAGGCTGCTGCTGCGCGCTCCCATGCCGCCCCCCTGTTAGCCCAGAGATCAATGAATGAGAACCATGGATCTAAATCCCCAGTAGAAAGACCGACAGCTTCTTATCAGAAGCTGTGGTCTTTCTGAACAAAAAAAAAAATCATGTCCTCCTTATATTTCCTGAAAGCGAGAGTGCTTGGTGCTCGCTTACAGGATGGGAATAAAAAAAGACTGTGGCCATCTTGTGGCCAAATAGTAAAACTACATGTACATAATTTTTTTTCACACAAAACACAATAAATTACATTTAAAATTAACTGCTTATCTCCCACACCCAAAAAATACCCAAATAAAATTTTTAACTAAAAAAAAATTTACAATTAAAAAAAAAAAACATAAATAGTTACCGAAGGGTCTGAACTTTTTAAATATGCATGTCAAGAGGGTACATTACTAATGTATTTTTAATTATTAGCTTGTAAATAGTGATGGATGCAAAACTGAAAAAATTGAAAACATTGTGATAGGGACATCATTTAAATGTTGTAATAACTGGGACAGATGGGCAAATAAAATGTGTGGGTTTAAATTATGGTAGCATGTATTATTTTAAAGCTATAATGGCCTAAAACTGAGAAATAATGAATGTTTTACAATTCCTGTGAAAATGCATTTAGAAAAAATAATTCTTAGCAAAATGTACCACCCAAAGAAAGCCTAATTGGTGGCAGAAAAAAACAAGCTATAGATCAATTCATTGTGATAATTAGTGATAAAGTTATTGGCGAATGAATGGGAGGTGAAAATTGCTCGGATGCAGAAGGTGAAAAACGACTGAAGGCTGAAGTGGTTAAAGGGTGGCACATCTGCCTGTCTGAACAGCATTTATACATATGATTCCACCTATGACCAGGACCACATTCTGATGCTTGGCCACACCCATTCTGTCCAGGGGGGTGGGCACAAACTCTGTCTTGATACCCGGGCACTGATAACACTAGCTACGCCTCGGCCCTATGAGGCTATCACAGTGAACGTGGTACGGCTGCTTCCGGTGCAGTAGAGCACTACATGTATATACATTGGAGTAGAGCACTCGTATGTAATGTACAGCGCTGCGTAATGTGTTGGCACTATATAAATCCAATAATTAATAAAAATAATAATAATACATGCAGTGTGTTACCGGCCATCGTACGCGGTAACATTCAGTGGAAAGTATGCCTTACTGATTTGGTTGCACCGTGGCTGTAACGCTCGGTGCAATTTCTCGGGCACACTGCCGAAGATTGCACCGCACCAAGTGTAAAAGCAGCCTAAAAAGACATGCCTGTTTATTGCAGAGAATCAATACTGATGAATGACTCCTCCCTGCTGAGAATGAGGGAATAAACTTGTAATGATCTGCTCTGCTGTCTGCACAGGCAGACAGCTTTTTGACCATTTTTTAGGTCTGAATGCTGCAGGTCTCTGGAAAAGAGACCTGTCTTCACTCTGCGAGTTGCAGAGCTGCTCTTCTGGTGAGGAATTTGCATCCACTTGTCATGCAAATTGCTTAGCTGCTTCCTTTGATGTCTTGCAGTATAAATACCATTTCTTCCCAGAATTCCTTGCTGGTCATGATGGTTTGTTCCTGCTAACTTGCCTGGAAGTCTCAGCTCTCTGCTCATAGTAAGCTATTATTGCTAGCTTAGAGTAGTTACCCTTTGGGAGTGCTCCTTGCACTCCTATTTAGCGTAGTCAGGTTGTATTATCTGTTTTGTCTTGTGCTGTCTATCTGTTGCGATTGTCTTGTCGCCAGCGGCGGTCGACAGGAAATCATTCTGTCTGTTGGGATCGCATTCGCCCTAGCGGTAGTGGCGGTGGTTCCTTCTGTACGCTGTCTTAGGGGTGCAAGCCAGAGCAGCGGTTGCTACTGGCTACTCCTTCTGTCTGTCTTGTCTGGAACGAACGCTTGCTGTAGACTCGGTGAGGTAACCGTTTAGCAAGCGTTTGTGATCTCTATTCATTTTCGCGTTTCATTGGTTAGTTAGGGTTGGCGCGTTTTGTCTCTGTTGCGCTTCTCATGCGGAGACCGTGCCATTAGCGTGCTTTGTCGTTGTTGCGCTTTTCGTGCGGCGACCGCGCTTAGCGAGTGCGTTTGTTATTTTCCTTGATGTTCTGATCATTGTTATTTGCTATGTCTTTCTTGCTACACTGGTGCTCTGTCTCACTCGGTCTTGTGTCACTATTGGCAATCGCGATTGCGTTCCCACTTGGTTTCCTCTGTTGTGTGTTCACCGTCGCTGGGTGGCGACTAGATTGGTGGACATACATACATTCTGTCTCTGTGCTCTCTCTCTCTCCAAGGGCTATCTTGCCCTGCATTGCTTCAACTTGTACAATTACCATCTGGCATCTGTGGCATGGCAGAGGCTGTGTTCCTCTGCACTCCACAGCTCCATCTGCCGGTGGGAATTTCCCTCTACAGGTGCATAGCACCAAGCTGGGTTCTGTTACTTTATACGCTTGTGGGGGATTTCCGCAGTGTCAGCGCACATCTTGTGTGCTGACCACGGAAATAATTCCACAATCGTTACAAAACTGCTCCCAAAGAATATCTATGTTGTGTTTATATGGTGCTGCACCTGTGTCCTTACTTCTGCACCGCTCAATGATCAGCTTCGCTCTGGAGAGATATTTCATTTTACTTCCTTGTCCCCTTACCAGGGTACAGAGCTAGAAATCATAGGGCCCCATAACAAAATAAGGTAGCCTCAGTGCCTGGGTGTTTTATGAAAAATCTCCTTGGCTGAGCCCTCCCCTGCTGTGACTGGGAGTGGGAGGGTGCTAACACCTCCCCGCCCCATGTGACTGCGATTGGTGCAGAGGCATCAGCGGGGGTGGGCCTATACACTACACAAGGGAAAGGAGTAGAGGAATGTTTAATTTTTTTTATTATTTTTTATAAAGAGACAAAGTACTCTTAACAACCAGCATAAACTAGGGTATATACCCAGTTCTTCTCATCATATGAGATAATAAATTATACTCAATTCCTAAATAAATAGAAAATACAGAGGTATGCCTCCCAGCAGATACAGTTCAAATCTGGAAAGCAGAAACCCAGTGAGGCTGTTTTACTGAAGACAAGGAGCATAAACCGCTCAGGCGGCCTAACCTGCAGAGGACTTACTATGAGGTAAGTATTTGGAATCTTCCACAAGGTGGCGCCAGAGATGGGCACCCAGTCCCATGCACACCCCCCTTCCATTCCTTATAATGTTAGTGACTGCTGCTTCTTGTCAGTTGAACCATTGCCACACAAGGAAAGTACCATCCTCCGTTCCGTTTGTGGATGTATCCCTGCAACCTTTCTTTTTTACATCCTTATTTCCCTGTGCAGTGAATTGCTTCATGCATAGAGCTTGTGCCCATGGGTGCAGGGAATAGGTTTATGCCAAATGTCTGCTCATAGCCCATGTGCATCCACACCCTCTCCATTCTTTGTAGCTTTTGAAGGAAGGAACATCAGAAGTAAGAAATGTTTAATAATGTCTGCTGAAATATTTGCAATGCTTATGAATTTGCTTTTATTCTTTGCCCTGGCAGATTGTTTGCCATTGTGCAATCCAGCAGCAGTTCCACCTTCTGACTCCATGAGCTTCTAATCAGGTTGATAGTTGTGACATGGAGGGCAGCATAAAGGTATGGAAGCAGTTATGTGCGAAGTGTGCCTTTAAATTGTACCCGAGTCAGTTTGTGGAGAAAAAACCCCAGATACTTACCGAAGAGGGAAACCGGTGAATACCCCAGAGACCTTCCCACGTCCTCCAGCCCTTACCATTGCTGCACGCAGACCCCGGAACATGTTTGACAGGAGCTTGTCAGATATAGAGATGGCCCGAACTGTTCCCCGGCAGAGAGTTCCTGGTGAAGAACATGTGACCGCGTCCCCGAGTCAGCGCGCGTTCCACTCGCCCCCTATACATCATCATAGATTCGAGCCAAAATGTGAATATGGGAGTTTCTGCACATTAAAGGGGAACTGAAGTAAGAGGTATACGGAGGCTGCCATATTTATTTCCTTTTAATCAATACCGGTTGCCTGGCAGCCCTGCTGGTCTATTTCTCTGCAGTAGTATCTGAATCACACCAGAAACAAGCATGCAGCTAATCTTGTCACCTGATCTGCTGCATGCTTGTTCAGGGGCTATCGCTAATAGTATTAGAGGCAGAGGATCAGCAGGGCTGCCAGGCAACTGGTATTGCTTAAAAGGAAATAAACATGGCAGCCTCCATATACCTCTCTCTTCAGTTGTCCTTTAAGCCGGTGCTGCTCATCCACTCTGCCAATATCACCATTTATTACATGAAACAATATATTTTTATAAGTCTGTTTTACAGATGACCCGAGAGGACTGATGAGCAAATTGAAGATTTTTACGACTAGGTGTATATTTTGTTGCGTTTTGTCTGGATTGGTCCAGTTTTAATCTGCATATAAATTGCAAAAATTTCATCCAGTGAGAAAAAAGCCATTTTGTTGATGGTCTATGACTGTTACATAACTTTAAACCGAAAATTGTGATGCTTCAGCCTATTCATCTGGCCAGTTCCAGTCTTCAGATGACTTTCAGCGTGACGAGCCTACCATAGTGACACCTGCTGGCAAAATAACAGAATGTCATCAGCAAACGTTATATTCTCCCACCTCTGCATACTTCAAAGAGCAGCAGGACATTCATCTTCTCGCGGTATGTTTCATGAAATCCGTTATAATAAGATAAGCATAAATATTGTCTCTAGTATGCAAATAGTAGAATTCAAGATACTTCTAAAAACATTTTGCATGCTTAAACCCAAAATCGAACAAGGCAAATTCTGAAAGCAACTCTGTGGATTATAAATATCATTTTTTTTCCCCTGAATTGAAACATGCTTCCATCAGTCTTCCATTCATTTAGTCAAGTCACAAACCCTTTCCTCCTCCACCAGCTTTACTAAAGGAGTGGAGGACTGAATGGTGGAATACTGGTGGGGGAAATGGTGCAGGAATGGTGGAGCAGAGGCGGCCTTTGGGGGTGGCAAGTAGGGCGATCGCCCCAGGCCCCGCACATTAAGAGGGCCCCGCATGTCATGCCCGCCATACCATGCTCATTTTGGTGGTGGTAAAGGAAAGGTCTACAGAAGTCTAGCTGTTTGTGTTCTGAGCAGTGTGTCATTAACAAATACTCAGATTTGCCTATTTTGTTTTACACAACTTATATTTTTCACCGCCCCCCCCCCCCTTTTATTGCTTAGGTTTTTGTCTTCAGCATGCTTTCTTGTACTATGCCGTTTGCATTTTTGTAATGAATTTCTGCACTGACATGAAGCTTGCCAAATGTCAGATTAAGGTGACGTGCAAGAGCCTCAGCCTGAGGGACCCAGGGGCATTTAGGTTAGTCAAGCATGGACTGGAGCTAGAGGGGGCTCAAGCTGGAGCTTCCAGACTGGCTGGGGATTGGTGCTAGGTTTCATGGGGAGCTAGGGATAGGTAGAGGCTGGCTGGGGAGCTAGGGATAGGTAGAGGCTGGCTGGGGAGCTAGGGATAGGTAGAGGCTGGCTGGGGAGCTAGGGATAGGTAGAGGCTGGCTGGGGAGCTAGGGATAGGTAGAGGCTGGCTGGGGAGCTAGGGATAGGTAGAGGCTGGCTGGGGAGCTAGGGATAGGTAGAGGCTGGCTGGGGAGCTAGGGATAGGTAGAGGCTGGCTGGGGAGCTAGGGATAGGTAGAGGCTGGCTGGGGAGCTAGGGATAGGTACAGTTTGATTACATTACGTATTGTAATTGTTCCTGTATTGGTTGGCTTAGGGGTCTTTAACAAGTTTTTAAACAATAATAAGGCATACTGCTTTAGAGGTGGACAAGCCCGTGACTGTGGTGGTACGGTACATGGCCTTCACTTATGCCTCTAGGCCCCGCATATGACACTCGACCCAGGCTCCGCGTACTCTAAGGCCGGCTCTGGGTGGAGGAGGACCAGCAGAGGACTGCCAGAAGAGCACTGGTGCAATATCAGCAGATAATTGGCAGAGGCAGAGAACTGGCAAAGTACTAGTGGAGAATAGGCAGAATACTAGAGTAGAACTTGTCAAGGACAGTTTGAATGCAAGCAGAGGGCTCGAGGACTCGTGGAAGATTTGGCTGAGGACTCGTGGAAGATTTGCAGAGAACCAGTAGACAATTGGTTGAGAATTGGTAGAACATGTATGGGGGATCATCAGTGAACTAGTATAGTACTGGTGAAGGACAAGTGGACAGCCAGGAGAGGACTGGTGGAGGACCAGCAGAGAACTAGCAGAGTACTAGTGAAGAACCGGTGGAATACTAGCAGAGAACCAGTAGAGGCGAGGTAAAGGTATGGTGGAGGATCAGCAGAGATCTAGTGGAGTATTGGTGATGGACTGATGCAGGACAGGTGAGGTGGAGGACTAGTGGAGAACCAGTAGAGGACTTGTGGAGTACTGGGGACGGACAAGCAGACAACCAGCAGAGGACTTGTGGAGTACTGGGGAAGGACAAGCAGACAACCAGCAGAGGACTTGTGGAGTACTGGGGAAGGACAAGAAGACAACCAGCAGAGGACTTGTGGAGTACTGGGGAAGGACAAGCAGACAACCAGCAGAGGACTTGTGGAGTACTGGGGAAGGACAAGAAGACAACCAGCAGAGGACTTGTGGAGTACTGGGGACGGACAAGCAGACAACCAGCAGAGGACTTGTGGAGTACTGGGGAAGGACAAGCAGACAACCAGCAGAGGACTTGTGGAGTACTGGGGAAGGACAAGCAGACAACCAGCAGAGGACTTGTGGAGTACTGGGGAAGGACAAGCAGACAACCAGCAAAGGACCTGTGGAGTACTGGGGACGGACAAGCAGACAACCAGCAGAGGACGTGTGGAGTACTGGGGAAGGACAAGCAGACAACCAGCAGAGGACTTGTGGAGTACTGGGGAAGGACAAGCAGACAACCAGCAGAGGACTTGTGGAGTACTGGGGAAGGACAAGCAGACAACCAGCAGAGGACTTGTGGAGTACTGGGGAAGGACAAGCAGACAACCAGCAGAGGACTTGTGGAGTACTGGGGAAGGACAAGAAGACAACCAGCAGAGGACTTGTGGTGTACTGGGGAAGGACAAGAAGACAACCAGCAGAGGACTTGTGGAGTACTGGGGAAGGACAAGCAGACAACCAGCACAGGACGTGTGGAGTACTGGGGAAGGACAAGCAGACAACCAGCAGAGGACTTGTGGAGTACTGGGGAAGGACAAGCAGACAACCAGCAGAGGACTTGTGGAGTACTGGGGAAGGACAAGCAGACAACCAGCAGAGGACTTGTGGAGTACTGGGGAAGGACAAGCAGACAACCAGCAGAGGACTTGTGGAGTACTGGGGAAGGACAAGCAGACAACCAGCAGAGGACTTGTGGAGTACTGGGGAAGGACAAGCAGACAACCAGCAGAGGACTTGTGGAGTACTGGGGAAGGACAAGCAGACAACCAGCAGAGGACTTGTGGAGTACTGGGGAAGGACAAGCAGACAACCAGCAGAGGACTTGTGGAGTACTGGGGAAGGACAAGAAGACAACCAGCAGAGGACTTGTGGTGTACTGGGGAAGGACAAGAAGACAACCAGCAGAGGACTTGTGGAGTACTGGGGAAGGACAAGCAGACAACCAGCAGAGGACTTGTGGAGTACTGGGGAAGGACAAGAAGACAACCAGCAGAGGACTTGTGGTGTACTGGGGAAGGACAAGAAGACAACCAGCAGAGGACTTGTGGAGTACTGGGGAAGGACAAGAAGACAACCAGCAGAGGACTTGTGGAGTCCTGGGGAAGGACAAGCAGACAACCAGCAGAGGACTTGTGGAGTACTGGGGAAGGACAAGCAGACAACCAGCAGAGGACTTGTGGAGTACTGGGGAAGGACAAGCAGACAACCAGCAAAGGACTTGTGGAGTACTGGGGAAGGACAAGCAGACAACCAGCAGAGGACTTGTGGAGTACTGGGGAAGGACAAGCAGACAACCAGCAGAGGACTTGTGGAGTACTGGGGAAGGACAAGCAGACAGCCAGCAGAGGACTTGTGGAGTACTGGGGAAGGACAAGCAGACAACCAGCAGAGGACAGGAGGAGGACCAGCAGAAAACTAGAGGGAGTAGTGAAAGACAGGTGGAGTACTAGTGGAGAACAGGTAGTTTTTGTTGCACCAGAACAACCATTGGTGAACTTTTTCATGAATTATTATGTTACAGGTAGGAATTATTGAATACTACTTATGATTTTGGTAATTATTTTTATTTATTTTTTTAAAAACCTTATTTTTATTTTTAGGCAAATCAAGATAAATTGAGTGTGCTACACACCTGGTAATTTTGGCACCACCATAGGCCCTTACGTAGTTAGTGGATAAAGCGGTGCAAGCAGGATAATTTGTGTGTTGGCGATGCTGAAGTTCAGCTATTAGATTGCCAAACTCTGGCTAACAGTGGAGAATGTGGCGGCGACTCAGTCCAGAGTTTCGGCTACTGAAGTGGTGGGTAGTATAGGGGGTTGTATGATGGGCTTACAGGTCACCAGAAGTACATAGACTACATAGTCTGAAGTTCCTACTGATGTGTTACTGCAACGCACTGCTGCATGTGAACAACACCCCGCTGTCTAGTATTGAGTGAGAACGCCTGAGGCATTGCTAAAAATGTGAGGCGATTCTTAAAGAAGTTATATACTGTACTCACCTATGGAGAGGTAAGGCTCAGGTTCTCATAGAGCATTCCTGATCCTCTCACCGTGTCCTCGTTCCACCGCTGTGCCCGCTTCATATCTGCCGGCACTGGGAGCCCTCGACCAGCTGATCAAATACCTGCAATGGGAGTGACATCATTGGAACCAGGACACCATGAGAGCACCAGGAATGCTCAGTAGTAAGCAGAGTCTTCCCTCTACATAGGTGAGTATATAACTTTTTTATGTTAGAATTGCTTTGCATTTACTTTACGGAACCGTTCAGGACCCTTTCACACCGGTGTGGAATTTTTACCGCACATCCTGCCGTGCAATGAAAGTCTATGGAGACTTTCAAATTATGACGTTACGACCCAATGCGACGAAGTGACGTTTTCGCCATATCCCCGACACAGTTCAAGAACTACTTACCGCACAGCTTCTGCGTCGAGTTGCGACGATCTGCATCGCCCTGGAAGTCATGTTAGTCGATGGTGACGCGTGGATTTGTTAAAAAAATCACTGACGCGACGTTGTGGTGCACATTGCTGGAAGCGTATTTTAACAATATGCGAAGCAGGAAGGCCTGTTTTTGGTGGTGCGATGTGGTGCGTCAGGCGCGACGCATCGCTAACGCTAGATTTCCGTCTGCAACCGACCTCAGAGTTGGAGAACATAAGGGTGATGTCATCTGCGGCCAATCCCATTTTATGCTGACATGAGCTGATTGGAATACCTGTGATCTTAGAGTTAGATCTGATTTTATGAGCTAAAGTTCTAACAATAAAATAAAAATGATTGCAGAGAGGGGGCAGCCCGGACCGGTTTCAGTGGTGGTGGAAAAAGTGTCACAGGATATGCCTACAGCAGAAGGACAGGAGTAGAGGAATAATATAGCCTGCAGAATAAAACCGGAGAAGTCACATTTTCTTATAAGTAGGACCAGTTGCCCCTGGTGAACGCCTGCTCCGCATCCAAAGAGAGGAAGAGTAAAGGCATTGGCAGGACTCAACACCGCTCAGTAAAACAAGAACCTATCATCAGTGGCTTATTTTCCCAGAACAACCCCCACTTGATCAGGGTGTACTAAAAGGGGGAAACGTGGGGAAATTCTGTTCACTATTACTTCAGCTAAAAGCTTCAAATCCTTGTTGAGAAGGAATATGGGGTGGTAGCTGCTAGGATTCATAGGGGCTTCATCCTGTTTGTGGATAGCTGTGTTGGGCTGCTTCAAGCGCAATATAACCCAGAATTTCTGTCACACTCACCGCTCCAGGTGCCTACGACTGTCCCGTGGCCATTCCGGGGTGCGCACGCACAGGGGGTCCTATGGCCTGGTGTGTGGACTTCCTGGTCGGCGGCCCGCGGCGTTGCGCGGTGCGCGCATGCGCGCAAACTGTTGTATACGCGGGGTTTTGCGCGTTACGCGCGTGCGGCGTTGCGCACGCACTGCGCATGCGCAGGGCGTTAATTTCGGCGCCAAAGATCCTGTATAAAAGCAGCACTGGCCATTACTCCAGTGCTGCTGGTTCTGACAGCTTGGCGTAAGCCCCGTGGAAACTCTATTGCCTATCTCTCTGATTGACTTCTGGATTTGACCCTTGGCTTGTGACCCCGACTCCTGCTGTTTGCCGCCTGCCCCGACTCTTGGATTGTGACCTCGTTCTGCTTGTTATCTGCCTGCCCCGACCTATGGCCTGTGACCCGACTACGCTGCTATCTCCTGCCCTGGACCTCTGGCTACTGTCTGACTACGTCTGTCTCATCTCACACATTAGCGTCGCTGTTCTCCTGACCACTTGCTGAGGTTATCCTAGTAGTGACCTGGCTGGGCACTAGGCAGCTAAATCCTGCACTCCCCTCCAGGGGGTGTGGGCGAAGACCCGTGGTCGCTTAGATCCACTACTGGGTAACGCCTCTTCCATCAGTGGGAAGGTCAACAGCACCTGAAGATCAACGTTAACAGTAACGAGCAGCCAATATGGACGCTAGTGAGAATCGTTCACCGGTGGAGATTCTATACGAACTTGTTACTCAATTACGTCTATCTGTGGATGAGGTCCAAAAGGGTTACTTGGAGATCCGCGACCAGTTACGGGCTCCCCTGCTGTGCCTGTCGGAGCCGCTGTGCTTGCTCCTGCTCCTGCTCCTGCTCCTCTCGCCAATCCTGATCCTGCTCCAGTTCAAGGCGCTGTGGGGCCCGCACCTGAACCGAGGTTGCCACTTCCTGAGCGGTTTTCTGGTGACCGCACAAAGTTTCGCTGGTTCCAGAGTGCCTGTCGACTTCATTTCTCATTACTTCCAAGGACCTACTCTAATGAGGAGATAAAAGTGGGCGCTGTTATTTCTCTGCTGCAAGGCGAACCTCAGGCCTGGGCGCTCCGCATGGTAGAACAGCAGCATCCCGCCTTGAGCGACCTGAACACCTTTTTTACTACCATGGCAGAGCTTTATGATGACCCGGGAAGAGCCTCATCTGCTGAGCTGGCTCTTGAAACCCTGCGGCAGGGATGAAGGCCGGTGGAGGATTATGTCAGGGAGTTTAGGCGTTGGGAGGCTGACGTATTATGGAATGACTCTGCTTTGAAGTTCCGGTTCCGTCAAGGGCTATCAGACGCCATCAAGGATGAACTGGCCAGGGTAGGAGTTCCAGACACCCTCAAGGAACTTATCCGTCTTGCCATCCAGATAGACCGACGTCTTAGAGAGAGACGAGCGGAGAGGTCTGGGAGCACTCGTCCCTTAGGGAGTCTTCCCACTCCTCCTAGCCTTCCTGGTCCGGTCTTTGACTCAACTTCTGCGATGGAGGAGCCTGAACCGATGCAATTGGGGCTGGCCCGGCCCGCTATTTCTCCCGAACAGAGGCAACGTAGAAGGGCATCCAATCTGTGTCTTTACTGTGGAGCGCCTGGCCATTTCCGGTTGAACTGCCCTGTCCGCCCTTCGGGTAAGCCTAATTCTACAGTGTGCATCAGTAGGGCTCCCTGCCTTCCGCCTGCATCTACTCATGTTCCCCTTATGCTTCCATTGCAGGGTCCCAGAGGAAGGACAATCGAAATTAGAGCCATCATTGACTCGGGAGCCTGTTCATGCTTTCTGGACTTGTCTGTGGCTCAAAGACTCCAGCCCACTACGCGTTCCAGACGCCAACCGCTTACTATTCAACTTGCCGATGGATCCAGTCTTGGGTCTGGTCCTATCATCTCCGAGACCCTACCACTACTCGTGACCATTCAAGGGGAGCATCAGGAGTATCTATCCTTCGATTTACTCCCATCACCTTTGTTTCCTGTGATTCTGGGGATGCCCTGGTTACGTACCCATGATCCCGCCATCAATTGGACTACTGGAGGAGTGTCCTTTCGCTCTGAATACTGCCTACGCTACTGTTTCCCTCGAGCTGGGGCTCTCTTCTGTTTGAGTTCGCCTAAGAAGGACATTATCCCTGCTGTGTACCATGATTTTCTTGATGTCTTTGATAAAGCTGGAGCTGATTCTCTTCCACCTCATCGGCCGTATGATTGCCCTGTTGATCTTCAGCCCGGAGCACCCATTCCCTTTGGGCGGACGTACCCTCTCTCGGAGCCAGAGACTCAGGCCCTAAAGGAATATATTGAAGAGAATCTCCAAAAAGGCTTTATTCGGGCTTCTACTTCACCCGCCAGAGCAGGGATTTTCTTCGTCGAGAAGAAGGATGGGTCACTTCGTCCCTGTGTAGACTACCGTGAACTCAACAAAATCACTGTGAAGAACCGCTACCCCCTGCCTCTCATGCCTGACTTGTTCCGCAGACTCCGTTCTGCCTGTATCTTCTCCAAGCTGGATCTGCGAGGGGCGTACAACCTGATCCGGATCCGGGAAGGGGATGAGTGGAAAACCGCCTTCCGATCCCGTTTTGGCCATTACGAATATCTGGTAATGCCTTTTGGCCTTTGCAACGCTCCCGCCACTTTCCAGCATTTTGTGAATGATATTTTCAGGGACTTCATTGACGACTTCTTAGTGGTGTATCTTGATGATATCCTTATCTTCTCAGCCTCGGAGGAGGAACATCATAGGCATGTGAAGAAGGTCCTCGCTCGTCTACGCACTCACAGACTGTATGCAAAACCGGAGAAATGCGAATTCGATAAAGAGAACATTCAGTTCCTAGGCCTGAAGATTTCTCCAGCTGGAGTGGAGATGGACTCTCAGAAGGTCTCTGCCATTCAGGAATGGCCAGTACCCACTGATCGGAAGGCCGTCCAGAGGTTTATTGGATTCGCTAACTTTTATAGGAGATTCATAAAGAACTTCTCGTTGATTGTGGCTCCCATCACCCAGTTAACCAGCACTTGTAGCCCATTCAAGTGGACTCCACAGGCTCAAAGGGCTTTCGAGAAACTCAAGACCAGCTTCACTTCTGCTCCCATCCTCAAGCACGCTGATCCTACCAAGGCATTCATCTTGGAGGTGGATGCCTCCGAGATAGCTATCGGGGCTATTCTTTCCCAGCGCTTCGGCCCAAGTTCCATCCTCCATCCAGTGGCATTCTTCTCCAGGAAGCTGAACACCGCGGAGAAAAATTATGATGTGGCAGATAGGGAGTTGTTGGCCATCAAAGCCGCACTGGAGGAGTGGCGTTATCTCCTGGAAGGGGCGGAGCTTCCCATACTCATACTCACGGACCATAAGAATCTCGAGTACCTTCGCTCAGCAAAGAGACTTAGACCACGACAAGCAAGGTGGTCCCTTTTCTTCTCCCGGTTTAATTTTCATTTAACCTACCGGCCAGGGTCCAAGAATGTCAAGCCTGACGCTTTATCCCGGATGTTCCATTCAAAGACCGGCCCTAGCCCAGTAACAGAGAATATTTTATCACCTCAGCACTTTCTTATTCTCCAGTCCAATCTCTTGAACTCCATCAAGCAGTCCAAGATACCTCAGGACCAGCTTCCAGATTTAATTGCTAAAGAGGGGCTGTATTATTTCCAGGACAAGCTGTTTGTACCTCCCGACTGTCATCTCTTGGTTCTCCAGTCTTGCCATGACAGTAAGCTTGCCGGTCACTTTGGTGGAGATAGGACTCTTGATCTGCTCCGAAGGAACTTTTGGTGGCCCGAGATATAAAAGGACTGCAGACAGTTTGTGGCTTCATGTGAGGTGTGTGCTCGATCCAAGACTCCTCGTACAAGTCCATGGGGTCTCCTGAACCCTTTACCAGTACTCGAGAAGCCCTGGGAGAACATTGCCATGGACTTTGTGGTCGAACTACCTTCTTCCCGGGGTTTTACCTCCATCCTAGTTGTAGTGGACCGTTTCTCCAAAATGGCCCACTTCCTGCCTTGCAAGGGTGTTCCCTCTGCTGCTGAGACTGCCGATATTTTTCTCAGAGAGATTGTTAGACTACATGGCTTACCCTTGGATGTGGTCTCTGACCGTGGAGTGCAATTCACGTCCAGATTCTGGCAAGAACTCTGCAAGTGTCTAGGAATACATTCCTCATTGTCTTCTGGTTATCACCCTCTGTCGAATGGACAGACGGAGAGGACCAATCAGACTCTTGAACAGTACTTAAGATGTTTCATCTCGGCTTCACAGGATGACTGGGTTCCTCTGTTAGCTACGGCTGAGTTCGCATATAATAACTCCATCCATTCCGCTACCAATCAGTCCCCTTTCTTCGTGAACTATGGTTTCCACCCTTCCTTCCTACCTGGCATTAACTTCATGGTCACAGTTTCTGGAGTTCAAGAGAGAATGGCCATCCTCAAGGACAATTTCAAAACGGTCCAGAAGACCCTAAGACTAACTTTGGAGAAAGGAAAGAAAGCTGCTGACAGATTAAGAAGAGAGGGTCCTGAATTGCTTCCTGGAGACCTAGTTTGGTTGTCCACTGCCAACTTGAGGTTGCACTGCCCCTCCAAGAAATTGGGCCCTAAGTTCATTGGCCCTTTCCCAGTATTGACCCGGATTAACCAAGTGGCCTTCAAACTTGCTCTTCCTACTTCACTCCGAATTCACCCAGTGTTTCATATTTCCTGTTTGAAGAAAGTCATACCCAGCAACTTTCCTGACCGTACAGTTGCTCCTCCTCCACCGATTCTGGTGGATGGAGCTGAGGAATTTGAAGTTGAGAGAATCTTGGACAGCAGAAGGGTCAGGAACTCTATCCAGTGCCTGGTCAAGTGGAGAGGGTTCGGTATGGAGGAGAATACTTGGGAACCTACCCAGAATGTTCATGCCCCAAGACTGGTCAGACAGTTCCACCAGAGGTTCCCTGAGAAGCCAGCTCCTAGGGGCACCCGGAGGTTGCCCTTAGGGGGGGCAACCTCCGCTCCAGGTCCCTACGACTGTCCCGTGGCCATTCCGGGGTGCGCACGCACAGGGGGTCCTATGGCCTGGTGTGTGGACTTCCTGGTCGGCGGCCGGCGGCGTTGCGCGTTGCGCGCATGCGCGCAAACTGTTGTGCGGGGTTTTGCGTGTTACGCGCGTCCACATGCGGCATTGCGCGTGCGCGCGCATGCGCAATACGTTGCGCACGCACTGCGCATGCGCAGGGCGTTAATTTCGGCGCCAAAGATCCTGTATAAAAGCAGCACTGGCCATTACTCCAGTGCTGCTGGTTCTGACAGCTTGGCGTAAGCCCCGTGGAAACTCTATTGCCTATCTCTCTGATTGACTTCTGGATTTGACCCTTGGCTTGTGACCCCGACTCCTGCTGTTTGCCGCCTGCCCCGACTCTTGGATTGTGACCTCGTTCTGCTTGTTATCTGCCTACCCCGACCTCTGGCCTGTGACCCGACTACGCTGCTATCTCCTGCCCTGGACCTCTGGCTACTGTCTGACTACATCTGTCTCATCTCACACATTAGCGTCGCTGTTCTCCTGACCACTTGCTGAGGTTATCCTAGTAGTGACCTGGCTGGGCACTAGGCAGCTAAATCCTGCACTCCCCTCCAGGGGGTGTGGGCGAAGACCCGTGGTCGCTTAGATCCACTACTGGGTAACGCCTCTTCCATCAGTGGGAAGGTCAACAGCGCCTGAAGATCAACGTTAACAATTTCAAAGGGTTACATCACAGGGCTGACTCTTTCTTCTGCAAGGAGAACCCGCATCTGAACTGCTGTTAATCTTATCTTGTGTACACATTCTTTACTTGATACATTTATGTAAACACTCTCTGGGTGTGCAGGACTTCAGCTGATGAGTCCTGGAGTGAAACACAGATCAGAAATCACTGGTGGCAGCATTCACAACAGAATGACAACAGTTATAAATAAAATGCACCAGCAGCTTTACAAATAAATTAACTGAACTTTGAGAAGTTATAATTTATGTGCACAAAAGCAAATATGATAATTGTATGGGTTATAAAAAGTAGGAAAACACATTTTTGTTGAAAATTTTGTCAGAGTTTTAAACCGCTTTCATTAAAAGAGTCCCTCAAGGGGAGAACTCAAGAAAGAGCGAAGGATTTATAGCAGCTGTTGGTAAATCCATCAATGCCCAGCGATTTATTGTTCTGTAGGGATTTAAAGGGTACCTGAAACCACACAGGGAAGAAAAAGTTACTCGCCTACGAAGAGGGAAGGCTCTGGAACCCTTACAGCAGCCTTTGTCAACCTCTTTAGAATCAAAGAACCCCAACAACATTTTTTAGGTTGTGGGGAACCTCTTCATAAATTCACACCACTTTTATGAGTTCTGCCTTTTCCTTTTATTATACACCTCTTTGTTAACAATAGTACCATTGTCATATTACATATGCAGCAATTCCTACCCCACATTACAAATGCAGCAATCACCCCCACATATGAAATACAGCAACCACTCCACATAAGAAAGGCAACAAATACGCCACAGTGCAGCAATTGCCCCACATAAGAACTGCAGAAATTGCCCTACATAAGAACTGCAGCGATCGCCCTACATAAAAACACCACATATGAACAATTACCCCACATTGATGCAATCACCCCACATATGACACACTCAGCATAGAGTTCCTCCATTGTAGGAACTACCTTGCTAATCCTACAATGGCATGGAGGAACTCTTAGGATCCTAGAATTGCATGAAAGGGCTCTGCAGGCCTACGTATAGGTATGCTCCTGGTAAGCTGGGCACAGGGTGAGTCGAATGACGCCTCTCCCTGCTGCCGCTCAAATCCCCGGTGGTATTAAATACTATTCCCCCAGCCTAGTCATAGAAACTCTGAGGGGGAAGTAATCTGGGGGTCTGTCGATCGCCGGAACTGAACTATAGCATTATAGCAGCACCCAGCTCCGACGCTCAGCGCATAGCGCCGGAAACACTGCTTCACTCTGCAGAGAGCTCTCCATCTGAGATAAGTTTTGCAGGTCATTAGTGAAAAAAAATTATTCTGGATATAAAAATAGAAAAAAAAAAAATTTGCTATGCAATCTCAGGAATTTTAAGAAATGTCTTAATTTCTCCTCTCATCTCTGTAACGATCCATGCTCTGTGTGTGATACGATGCAAAAATCACTGTAAGTAACTTATCTAGACTTCTTTACCCAGTGGTCACCTACTCTCTGTCCTCCACTGCCTCCCCGATGAAGCAGGCTGTATCCCGTGAAACGCATCACACTTTAAGGCTTTTTTAAGTGAAAAATAGAAAGTCTCTTCTGATATTGACTGTTTTGGGTAATCAATTGGGAGGTAAGTCTACCACTACCTCCTTTTATAACCAGTTTTTATACTGGAACCACTGTTACAGCTGGTGCGGACTGTCCACCAATGGTGGAGGGGTGTCACCCCTATCTTCACTAGGGATGCTCGCTGAATTCCGCGGAATTGTAAACTCCGTGATTCCGGCCGGAATTAGGACATTGCCGATTCCGGTAGTCGGAACGGAATTGCTAAACCTCTCAAACGGAATTCCGCGGAAATTTTCTTATTTCCGCGGAATTTTCCGGGAGAACCCAAAAAAAATCTCCATCCTCCTCCTCCTCCTCCATCCATTTTTATCATCCTGTAGGGAATTGCAGTTTTTCAAAACAGCTTACATACCATAGCCAGGATTTGAACCCAGATCTCAGTGTGTAGTAGGTATCTGTCTTACCCACTAGACCACCAACCACACTACATGCTAAAGCCAGCCTAGCATGTAGTGTGGTTGGTGGTCTAGGGGTTAAGACAGATACCTACTACACACTGAGATCTGGGTTCAAATCCTGACTAAGTTACGTAAGCATGCTTTTAAAAAAGTACAAATCCTTAATCATGCTACTTTTTCTATTGAATTGATCATAATGGTCATAGGTAGGTATCCAGGTATAGGTGCCCCCAGTATAGTATCTCATGTGTAGGTGCCCTCAATATAGGTTACCAAGCATAAGAGCCCCCAGTATAGGAGGTCAGTTGAAGGTCTACTTCCCCCCCATAGGTAGCCAGGCGTAGGTGCCTCCAGTATAGGAAATCAGGTGTAGGTGCCCTCAGTATAGGCAACCAGCTATAGGCGCCCCCTTGGAAGCCGGTGCCCAGAGCCGAAGCCGGATTAAGGCTAAATGGGGCCCTAAGCAAAGTAACTGACTATGGTCGTTTGAAACAGCAGCTTAAAAATCGTTCCGCCGACAATCGGGTAAAGAATTTTACCAAACGATCATTAAGTACCACGACGAACGAACGATATCGGCAAGATGAGAAAATCCAGCAGAATGAATCATATTGAATGACTATCGTTACAAAACTATAGTGTGTACAGTTATTTGCGAGCACGATCGTTACAAGGGCCAATGCACCTGCGTTGGATTTTGGCCAGATTCCGTACTTCCTGTGTAGCGCGGCCCGTAAAGATTGTTACATTATGAATTTCAAATAAACTTTCTTTTCAAGTTCACTATCATATATTTTTATCAATTGTAACCTCATGTTTGTGTTTTTTTTTTAATTTTATATAAATATGTACGCAACATTTCCCTCTGATCATTCTTTTCTGCGAGAACGATCGTTAAAATGTGTATGATGATTGCTGCATCCCATCGTTGCATTCCAGTCGTTCCAATATTGTTCGTCTGGTAACTATCGTTCCTTGTAAACGATCGTTATCGCAAGTGTGTACGTAGCATTAGGAAATCCTCGTTGGAAATGCTGGCCTATTAACCAGTTTCCACCACTGTAGTATATCTACGTCCTCTATGGCCTGGTGCACACCGAGCGGTTTTTGTAGTGTTTTCCACCTATGAAAACGCTTTGCTAATGTATTTCAATGGGCTGGTGCACACCGGCGGTTTGAGGTTTTTAGCAAACCGCAAATGTGGGTCTTGCAGCACTTTTGCGGTTGGCAGAAGCGTTTCTGCCTCAATGTAAAGTATAGGAAAAGCTCAAACCGCTCTAAAAAACTCTACATCAGAGCTGTTTTCCAAGCGTTTTTGTTACAGAAGCTGTTCAGTAACCGCTTCACTGTAACAATATATGAAATCTGCTACACAAAAACGCTCCAAAAACGCTAGGCATGTTTAGAAAATGTCTCTATACATGCCTAGAATCGCTCTGAAATCTGCTCCAAAAACCTCTAGTGTTTTGAGGATCTGCTAGTGCACTGGACCTATGACTTCATATAAACCACGAGGACGTTGATATAAGTCGTGTAGCAGAAACACAGCTGTGCAGGATTGGGCTTGCTCCTCTGCAAAACCTCCAGCACTATCTGCTGCAGCACTAATTGGTGAAGGGGAATATATATTCCCTGAGCCAATAAG
Source organism: Hyperolius riggenbachi (assembly GCF_040937935.1). NCBI lineage: Eukaryota > Metazoa > Chordata > Amphibia > Anura > Hyperoliidae > Hyperolius > Hyperolius riggenbachi. The sequence continues at coordinate 5,694,928 of NC_090650.1, forward strand.
ATTGATTTTTACCATTAAAAATACTTTTATTTTCTCAGTTCATAGTGAAACATGCACACTAGCATTATTTCAGAATCAAATGTCCTTACCATAAATTGTGACAGGAACATAATTCAAGTTTTGTGATAAGCGGTAGAAATAGCTAAACAAAATGTGTGTTTTTTTATTTACAGTAGTGCTTTTTATTTTTAAACTGGAATTGGTAAAACTGAGAAATAATGATTTTTTTTTCAATTTTTTACCTTTATTTCCCCATTAACCACTTCGCCATATCTGGACGCATATATCCGTCCAGATAGGCAGTGGTGCTGCAGCCGTGTGGTGCGTGCGATCGGGCGAACGCCCGCGCGCGCTCCCGCTGCCCCCCCGATCAGTGAATGGGAATATAATTCCCATTCACCGATCTAAGTCCCCGGCAGAAATACCGACGCTTTCTCATCAGAGAGCGTGGTATTTCTGCCCCCAGGAAACTTCTTCTCTTCATTTTAGTTCCTAGATGCGACATCGTTCACATCCAGGAATTTTTTGAATGTGGCCATCTTGTGGCCAAATAGTAAACTGCACCCACATACCTGTATTGAATAAAAAATACATTATATTACATCTAAAATTGGCTATTTACCTCCCAAACTAAAATTACCCAAATACATTTTTGTATTAAAAAAAAAATAAAAAAAATTACAATTAAAAAAAAAAAAACTACATAAATAGTTACCTAAGGGTCTGAACTTTTTAAATATACATGTCAAGAGAGTATCTTATTAAATTTTTTAAAATTATAAGCTTGTAAATAGTGATGGACGCAAATTGAAAAAATGCACCTTTATTTCTAAATAAAATTTCGGCGCCATAAATTGTGATAGGGACGTAATTTAAATGGTGTAATAAGCGGGACAAATGGGCACATAAAATGCATGGGTTTTAATTACTGTAGCATGTATTAATTTTAAACTATAATGGCCAAAAACTGAGAAATGATTTTTTTTCCATTTCTATCATAATCTTCCTGTTAAAATGTATTTACAGTAAAGTGGCTCTTAGCAAAATGTACTACCTAAAGAAAGCCTAATTAGTGGCGGAAAAAACGAGATATAGATCAATTAATTTTGATAAGTAGCGATAAAGTTATTAGCGAATGAATGGGAGGTGAACATTGCTCGGATGCATAAGATTTTCGAAGCTGTAGGCTGAAGTGGTTAAAATACATAGAAAACAAAATTGCTCAAGTGAAAAAATGTCATAGGATGAAAGCCTAGTTAGTCTTGAAAAAAAAACAATATATATTTCATTTAGGTGTCATAAGTAGGGATAAAGTTATTGCTGATTAAATAGGGACATAGCTAAAATGTCAGAACTGCTCTGGTCCATTGGGGGGAACAAGGTCTGGATGCGAAGTGGTTAAGATGTGTATTAACGGTACAGTTTTTAGTGAATGATCGTATTTATTGATCATATTTGTCAAATCATATTGTATGAAAACAAAGAAGCTGATAAACCTCTGCAAACCTGAATAGTCGCATTATCGATTGTTTACTAATGAGGTCCATTAACAATCCCAATTCCCAAACGATTGACCGTCTGATCGTTGTGATTGATCGGAAATGATATGTGGGGACCACTGATGGAGGGGAAAATGATAAGCAATCTGATCACACTAAAAGAATCGTCACGAAAATTGTGATCTACAGAACAATCGATAGAACGATTGTTCCTCAATTGGCACCATAACAGCGCCTGATCTTATCGATGGATTGGGAGATTGGACTGTTAATGAGCACCTTTAAAAAAATGTGTGATCGAAGTGGTGGATTTTTTTATAGATCTGATCGCAACTATTTTTGATACGATCACAAGTTGGATTGTTTTATGCTGGGGATGGATTAAACAGGATCTTTTCTTTTGATCTGAATGATTTTATCGTAAATATAATCTTTCACTAAAAATCCGTCCCAATGTTTTCAGTGGTATAAATTGTGTTTGGGGCAATGTGGCGGAGCGGATGATAAACAATCTCTCTGGATGATTTGTGATAAGTGGTGTTATTTAGCACGCCCTCCTGTGAATGGAGGCATTGCTGGATCTGTGCCCGACATGCAGAGAGCTGGCAGAGATGGGGGTCCCCTCCCGAGCAGTGGCGAGGAGGAGGGGGGGAGAGGAGGGGGCTGGCTCAGGCAGTGATGCTGATGAGAGGAAGCTAGGATGAGACAGCGGATTCTGAGGCAGCAGCAGCATCATGCAGTAAAGACTGACTCCCAGCATCTCTCCTGATTCCTCCAGACCTGCAGAATCAGCCCTCCTACCCCGGCCAGCCTACCCCAGCCAGCTGCACACAGCACAGAAGGAAGGTAACTATCAGCACCCCGCACTGCATCACTCATACAGTCCTGCTACCTCCAGGATCAGCCCTCCTACCCCACCAAACCTACCCCAGCCAGCCTACCCCAGCCAGCCTACCCCAGCCAGTCTACCCCAGCCAGCCTACCCCCAGCAGCTGCACACAGCACAGGAGGAAGGTAACTATCAGCAACCCACACTGCATCACTCACACAGCCCTCCTACCTCAGCCAGCCTACCCCAGCCAGCCTACCCCAGCAAGTCTACCCCAGCCAGCCTGCCCCAGCCAGCCTACCCCAGCAAGTCTACCCCAGCCAGCCTACCCCAGCAAGTCTACCCCAGCCAGCCTACCCCAGCAAGTCTACCCCAGCCAGCCTACCCCAGCAAGTCTACCCCAGCCAGCCTGCCCCAGCCAGCCTACCCCAGCAAGTCTACCCCAGCCAGCCTACCCCAGCAAGTCTACCCCAGCCAGCCTACCCCAGCCAGCCTACCCCAGCAAGTCTACCCCAGCCAGCCTACCCCAGCAAGTCTACCCCAGCCAGCCTACCCCCAGCCAGCCTACCCCAGCAAGTCTACCCCAGCCAGCCTACCCCAGCCAGCCTAACCCAGCAAGTCTACCCCAGCCAGCCTACCCCAGCAAGTCTACCCCAGCCAGCCTACCCCAGCCAGCCTACCCCCAGCCAGCCTACCCCAGCAAGTCTACCCCAGCCAGCCTACCCCCAGCCAGCCTAACCCAGCAAGTCTACCCCAGCCAGCCTACCCCAGCAAGTCTACCCCAGTCAGCCTATCCCAGCCAGCCTACCCCAGCAAGTCTACCCCAGCCAGCCTACCCCAGCCAGCCTAACCCAGCAAGTCTACCCCAGCCAGCCTACCCCCAGCCAGCCTACCCCAGCAAGTCTACCCCAGCCAGCCTACCCCAGCCAGCCTACCCCAGCAAGTCTACCCCCAGCCAGCCTACCCCAGCCAGCCTAACCCAGCCAGTCTACCCCAGCCAGCGTACCCCCAGCCAGCCTAACCCAGCAAGTCTACCCCAGCCAGCCTACCCCAGCAAGTCTACCCCAGCCAGCCTACCCCCAGCCAGCCTAACCCAGCAAGTCTACCCCAGCCCTCCGAGCCCCAACCAGCCTATCCCAGCCAGCCTAACCCCAGCAAGTCTACCCCAGCCAGCCTAACCCCAGCCAGCCTAACCCCAGCCAGCCTAACCCCAGCCGCTGCACACAGCACAGGAGGAAGGTAACTATCAGCAACCTACACTGCATCCTGCTACCTCCAAAATCAGCCCTCCTACCCCTGCCAGCCTAACCCTGCCAGCCTACCCCCAGCAAGTCTACCCCCAGGACTTGCTGTACTGTATAATGACTCGCTGTACTGTATAATGACTCGCTGTACTGTATAATGACTCGCTGTACTGTATATGACTCGCTGTACTGTATATGACTCGCTGTTCTGTATATGACTCCTTGTACTGTATATGACTCGCCATACTGTATATGACTTGCAGCACTGTATAGGACTCGCTGTACTGTATAATGACTCGCCGTACTGTATAATAACTCGCTGTACTGTATATGACTCGCTGTACTGTATAATGACTCCCTGTACTGTATAATGACTCGCCGTACTGTATAATGACTCGCCGTACTGTATATGACTCGCCGTACTGTATAATGACTCGCCGTACTGTATAATGACTCGCTGTACTGTATATGACTTGCTGTACTGTATAATGACTCGCCGTACTGTATAATGACTCGCCGTACTGTATATGACTCGCTGTACTGTATAATGACTCGCTGTACTGTATATGACTCGCTGTACTGTATATGACTCCTTGTACTGTATATGACTCCCTGTACTGTATGTGACTCGCTGTACTGTATATGACTCCCTGTACTGTATAATGACTCGCCGTACTGTATAATGACTCGCCGTACTGTATATGACTCGCTGTACTGTATAAGACTTGCTGTACTGTATAATGACTCGCTGTACTGTATAATGACTCGCTGTACTGTATATGACTCGCCGTACTGTATAATGACTCGCTGTACTGTATATGACTCGCTGTACTGTATATGACTCCTTGTACTGTATATGACTCCCTGTTATGTATATGACTCCCTGTACTGTATAATGACTCGCCGTACTGTATATGACTCGCCGTACTGTATAATGACTCGCCGTACTGTATAATGACTCGCTGTACTGTATATGACTTGCTGTACTGTATAATGACTCGCCGTACTGTATATGACTCGCTGTACTGTATAATGACTCGCTGTACTGTATATGACTCGCTGTACTGTATATGACTCCTTGTACTGTATATGACTCCCTGTTATGTATATGACTCCCTGTACTGTATAATGACTCGCCGTACTGTATATGACTCGCCGTACTGTATAATGACTCGCCGTACTGTATAATGACTCGCTGTACTGTATATGACTTGCTGTACTGTATAATGACTCGCCGTACTGTATATGACTCGCTGTACTGTATAATGACTCGCTGTACTGTATATGACTCGCTGTACTGTATATGACTCGCTGTACTGTATATGACTCCTTGTACTGTATATGACTCCCTGTACTGTATGTGACTCGCTGTACTGTATATGACTCCCTGTACTGTATAATGACTCGCCGTACTGTATATGACTCGCTGTACTGTATAAGACTCGCTGTACTGTATAAGACTCGCTGTACTGTATAATGACTCGCTGTACTGTATAATGACTCGCCGTACTGTATATGACTCGCCGTACTGTATAATGACTCGCTGTACTGTATATGACTCGCTGTACTGTATATGACTCCTTGTACTGTATATGACTCCCTGTTATGTATATGACTCCCTGTACTGTATAATGACTCGCCGTACTGTAAAATGACTCGCCGTACTGTATAATGACTCGCTGTACTGTATATGACTCGCTGTACTGTATAAGACTCGCTGTACTGTATAGGACTCGCTGTACTGTATAGGACTCGCTGTACTGTATATTGACTCGCTGTACTGTATATTGACTCGCTGTACTGTATAATGACTCGCTGTACTGTATAATGACTCGCTGTACTGTATATGACTCGCTGTACTGTATAAGACTCGCTGTACTGTATAGGACTCGCTGTACTGTATATGACTCGCTGTACTGTATATTGACTCGCTGTACTGTATAATGACTCGCTGTACTGTATATGACTCGCTGTACTGTATAATGACTCGCTGTACTGTATAATGACTCGCTGTACTGTATATGACTTGCAGTACTGTATAGGACTCGCTGTACTGTATATGACTCGCTGTACTGTATGTGACTCCCTGTACTGTATATGACTCGCTGTACTGTATAATGACTCGCTGTACTGTATATGACTCGACACTTGTGGACTGTACTGTATAATGACTCGCTGTACTGTATATGACTCGACACTTGTGGACTGTACTGTATAATGACTCGCTGTACTGTATATGACTCGCTGTACTGTATATGACTCGCTGTACTGTATATGACTCCTTGTACTGTATAATGACTCGCTGTACTGTATAGGACTCGCTGTACTGTATATGACTCGCTGTACTGTATATGACTCGCTGTACTGTATAATGACTCGCTGTACTGTATATGACTCGCTGTACTGTATAATGACTCGCTGTACTGTATATGACTCGCTGTACTGTATATGACTCGCTGTACTGTATAGGACTCCTTGTACTGTATAATGACTCGCTGTACTGTATAATGACTCGCTGTACTGTATAGGACTCGCTGTACTGTATAATGACTCCCTGTACTGTATATGACTCGCTGTACTGTATAATGACTCCCTGTACTGTATAATGACTCGCCGTACTGTATAATGACTCGCCGTACTGTATATGACTCGCCGTACTGTATAATGACTCGCTGTACTGTATATGACTCGCTGTACTGTATAATAACTCGCTGTACTGTATATGACTCGCTGTACTGTATAATGACTCCCTGTACTGTATAATGACTCGCCGTACTGTATAATGACTCGCCGTACTGTATATGACTCGCCGTACTGTATAATGACTCGCTGTACTGTATATGACTCGCTGTACTGTATAATAACTCGCTGTACTGTATAGGACTCGCTGTACTGTATAATGACTCCCTGTACTGTATATGACTCGCTGTACTGTATAAGACTCGCTGTACTGTATAGGACTCGCTGTACTGTATAATGACTCCCTGTACTGTATATGACTCGCTGTACTGTATAAGACTCGCTGTACTGTATAATGACTCGCCGTACTGTATAATGACTCGCTGTACTGTATATGACTCGCTGTACTGTATAATGACTCCCTGTACTGTATAATGACTCGCCGTACTGTATAATGACTCGCCGTACTGTATATGACTCGCCGTACTGTATAATGACTCGCCGTACTGTATAATGACTCGCTGTACTGTATATGACTTGCTGTACTGTATAATGACTCGCCGTACTGTATAATGACTCGCCGTACTGTATATGACTCGCTGTACTGTATAATGACTCGCTGTACTGTATATGACTCGCTGTACTGTATATGACTCCTTGTACTGTATATGACTCCCTGTACTGTATGTGACTCGCTGTACTGTATATGACTCCCTGTACTGTATAATGACTCGCCGTACTGTATAATGACTCGCCGTACTGTATATGACTCGCTGTACTGTATAAGACTTGCTGTACTGTATAATGACTCGCTGTACTGTATAATGACTCGCTGTACTGTATATGACTCGCCGTACTGTATAATGACTCGCTGTACTGTATATGACTCGCTGTACTGTATATGACTCCTTGTACTGTATATGACTCCCTGTTATGTATATGACTCCCTGTACTGTATAATGACTCGCCGTACTGTATATGACTCGCCGTACTGTATAATGACTCGCCGTACTGTATAATGACTCGCTGTACTGTATATGACTTGCTGTACTGTATAATGACTCGCCGTACTGTATATGACTCGCTGTACTGTATAATGACTCGCTGTACTGTATATGACTCGCTGTACTGTATATGACTCGCTGTACTGTATATGACTCCTTGTACTGTATATGACTCCCTGTACTGTATGTGACTCGCTGTACTGTATATGACTCCCTGTACTGTATAATGACTCGCCGTACTGTATATGACTCGCTGTACTGTATAAGACTCGCTGTACTGTATAATGACTCGCTGTACTGTATAATGACTCGCCGTACTGTATATGACTCGCCGTACTGTATAATGACTCGCTGTACTGTATATGACTCGCTGTACTGTATATGACTCCTTGTACTGTATATGACTCCCTGTTATGTATATGACTCCCTGTACTGTATAATGACTCGCCGTACTGTAAAATGACTCGCCGTACTGTATAATGACTCGCTGTACTGTATATGACTCGCTGTACTGTATAAGACTCGCTGTACTGTATAGGACTCGCTGTACTGTATAGGACTCGCTGTACTGTATATTGACTCGCTGTACTGTATATGACTCACTGTACTGTATAATGACTCGCTGTACTGTATAATGACTCGCTGTACTGTATATGACTCGCTGTACTGTATAAGACTCGCTGTACTGTATAGGACTCGCTGTACTGTATATGACTCGCTGTACTGTATATTGACTCGCTGTACTGTATAATGACTCGCTGTACTGTATATGACTCGCTGTACTGTATAATGACTCGCTGTACTGTATAATGACTCGCTGTACTGTATATGACTTGCAGTACTGTATAGGACTCGCTGTACTGTATATGACTCGCTGTACTGTATGTGACTCCCTGTACTGTATATGACTCGCTGTACTGTATAATGACTCGCTGTACTGTATATGACTCGACACTTGTGGACTGTACTGTATAATGACTCGCTGTACTGTATATGACTCGACACTTGTGGACTGTACTGTATAATGACTCGCTGTACTGTATATGACTCGCTGTACTGTATATGACTCGCTGTACTGTATATGACTCCTTGTACTGTATAATGACTCGCTGTACTGTATAGGACTCGCTGTACTGTATATGACTCGCTGTACTGTATATGACTCGCTGTACTGTATAATGACTCGCTGTACTGTATATGACTCGCTGTACTGTATAATGACTCGCTGTACTGTATATGACTCGCTGTACTGTATATGACTCGCTGTACTGTATAGGACTCCTTGTACTGTATAATGACTCGCTGTACTGTATAATGACTCGCTGTACTGTATAGGACTCGCTGTACTGTATAATGACTCCCTGTACTGTATATGACTCGCTGTACTGTATAATGACTCCCTGTACTGTATAATGACTCGCCGTACTGTATAATGACTCGCCGTACTGTATATGACTCGCCGTACTGTATAATGACTCGCTGTACTGTATATGACTCGCTGTACTGTATAATAACTCGCTGTACTGTATATGACTCGCTGTACTGTATAATGACTCCCTGTACTGTATAATGACTCGCCGTACTGTATAATGACTCGCCGTACTGTATATGACTCGCCGTACTGTATAATGACTCGCTGTACTGTATATGACTCGCTGTACTGTATAATAACTCGCTGTACTGTATAGGACTCGCTGTACTGTATAATGACTCCCTGTACTGTATATGACTCGCTGTACTGTATAAGACTCGCTGTACTGTATAGGACTCGCTGTACTGTATAATGACTCCCTGTACTGTATATGACTCGCTGTACTGTATAAGACTCGCTGTACTGTATAATGACTCGCCGTACTGTATAATGACTCGCTGTACTGTATATGACTTGCTGTACTGTATAATGACTCGCCGTACTGTATAATGACTCGCCGTACTGTATATGACTCGCTGTACTGTATAATGACTCGCTGTACTGTATATGACTCGCTGTACTGTATATGACTCCTTGTACTGTATATGACTCCCTGTACTGTATGTGACTCGCTGTACTGTATATGACTCCCTGTACTGTATAATGACTCGCCGTACTGTATAATGACTCGCCGTACTGTATATGACTCGCTGTACTGTATAAGACTTGCTGTACTGTATAATGACTCGCTGTACTGTATAATGACTCGCTGTACTGTATAATGACTCGCTGTACTGTATATGACTCGCCGTACTGTATAATGACTCGCTGTACTGTATATGACTCGCTGTACTGTATATGACTCCTTGTACTGTATATGACTCCCTGTTATGTATATGACTCCCTGTACTGTATAATGACTCGCCGTACTGTATAATGACTCGCTGTACTGTATATGACTTGCTGTACTGTATATGACTCCTTGTACTGTATATGACTCCCTGTTATGTATATGACTCCCTGTACTGTATAATGACTCGCCGTACTGTATATGACTCGCCGTACTGTATAATGACTCGCCGTACTGTATAATGACTCGCTGTACTGTATATGACTTGCTGTACTGTATAATGACTCGCCGTACTGTATATGACTCGCTGTACTGTATAATGACTCGCTGTACTGTATATGACTCGCTGTACTGTATATGACTCGCTGTACTGTATATGACTCCTTGTACTGTATATGACTCCCTGTACTGTATGTGACTCGCTGTACTGTATATGACTCCCTGTACTGTATAATGACTCGCCGTACTGTATATGACTCGCTGTACTGTATAAGACTCGCTGTACTGTATAAGACTTGCTGTACTGTATAAGACTCGCTGTACTGTATAATGACTCGCTGTACTGTATAATGACTCGCTGTACTGTATATGACTCGCCGTACTGTATAATGACTCGCCGTACTGTATAATGACTCGCTGTACTGTATATGACTCGCTGTACTGTATATGACTCCTTGTACTGTATATGACTCCCTGTTATGTATATGACTCCCTGTACTGTATAATGACTCGCCGTACTGTATAATGACTCGCCGTACTGTATAATGACTCGCTGTACTGTATATGACTCGCTGTACTGTATAAGACTCGCTGTACTGTATAGGACTCGCTGTACTGTATATGACTCGCTGTACTGTATATTGACTCGCTGTACTGTATATGACTCACTGTACTGTATAATGACTCGCTGTACTGTATAATGACTCGCTGTACTGTATATGACTCGCTGTACTGTATAAGACTCGCTGTACTGTATAGGACTCGCTGTACTGTATATGACTCGCTGTACTGTATATTGACTCGCTGTACTGTATAATGACTCGCTGTACTGTATATGACTCGTTGTACTGTATAATGACTCGCTGTACTGTATAATGACTCGCTGTACTGTATATGACTTGCAGTACTGTATATGACTCGCTGTACTGTATATTGACTCGCTGTACTGTATAATGACTCGCTGTACTGTATATGACTCCCTGTACTGTATATGACTCGCTGTACTGTATAATGACTCGCTGTACTGTATATGACTCGACACTTGTGGACTGTACTGTATAATGACTCGCTGTACTGTATATGACTCGACACTTGTGGACTGTACTGTATAATGACTCGCTGTACTGTATATGACTCGCTGTACTGTATATGACTCGCTGTACTGTATATGACTCCTTGTACTGTATAATGACTCGCTGTACTGTATAGGACTCGCTGTACTGTATATGACTCGCTGTACTGTATATGACTCGCTGTACTGTATAATGACTCGCTGTACTGTATATGACTCGCTGTACTGTATATGACTCCTTGTACTGTATAATGACTCGCTGTACTGTATAGGACTCGCTGTACTGTATATGACTCGCTGTACTGTATATGACTCGCTGTACTGTATAATGACTCGCTGTACTGTATAGGACTCGCTGTACTGTATATGACTCGCTGTACTGTATATGACTCGCTGTACTGTATAATGACTCGCTGTACTGTATATGACTCGCTGTACTGTATATGACTCGCTGTACTGTATAGGACTCGCTGTACTGTATATGAGTCGACACTTGTGGACTGTACTGTATAATGACTCGCTGTACTGTATATGACTCGCTGTACTGTATAATGACTCGCTGTATATGACTTGCAGCACTGTATAGGACTCGCTGTACTGTATAATAACTCGCTGTACTGTATATGACTCGCTGTACTGTATATGACTCCTTGTACTGTATATGACTCGCTGTACTGTATAATGACTCGCTGTACTGTATATGACTCGCTGTACTGTATATGACTCGCTGTACTGTATATGACTCGCTGTACTGTATATGACTCGACACTTGTGCAGTGTACTGTATAATGACTCTGGTATTTCCTGGATTGCACTCAGACTGCTGCTGTTGAGCTGGTTCCATCTGAAAATGGCGCCTGCAAATAATGGCGCATGGTGTTGCCGCTAATCCGTTTGTCGCTTATCGCTATTTAACGTTAAAGCCTTATTGTTATTTAACGTTAAAGCCTTATTGTTATTTAACGTTAAAGCCTTATTGTTATTTAGCGTTAACACACAGAACCCTCTCTGTACCTATCCCCAGAGCAGGGACAAGGTCCTCCAGCACCCAAGGCTGAGACACCAAAGTGCGCCCCTCCATCCCTCCCAGCCCAGCTTGCTATTAGACTAAGAGGTCCACAGGGCCCACAACCTCCCCAACACCTTAATATCTAGTTATCTGGCTTGTAGTCACTGCCATGTATCCCCTTTTCTTATTTCTTTCTGCTTCATACACAATTAGGAATGACAGCTGAATGAATTGTGCGCCCCCTCCTACACTGCGCCCTGAGGCTGGAGCCTCTCCAGCCTATGCCTCGGCCCGGCCCTGCCTATCCCTATCCCTAACCCCTAGACCCCCCCTGGTGGTGCCTAACCCTAAGACCCCTCTGGTGGTTCCTAACAGTAAGACCCCCCTAGTGGTGCCTAACCCTAAGACCCCCCTGGTGGTGCCTAACTCTAACCTTGACAGTGTTACATTAAATCCATTCACCATTTTAACGTCTGCAGTTTGGCTCATGTAGGGAGCTATTGATAAATAACGTTACTGTGCGCAATAACGTCTGCTGTTTGGCAAATGAACGCCACTATTGATAAATAATGTTAGTGTGTACCATTTTTCTTCTTTTTTCCCTGTGCGCCATTAGTATGCAGTACTAACGATAAATAGCGATAAGCGTATCTTTTTAATGCGGCGCCATTTTCATGCATAGGCGCTGTCCGCCATTATTCACTGATCCCATCGGGTTAGCTGTTAGTTGGGCCTGGTCCTGGCTTCATTTTGTGATGATTTGCTGGTGAAATGATGCAGGTCTTCCTCCTGGTTGCGGATCACGTGACTTACCTCTGTCTGCTGTAGATATTGTTGTGTGAGTGAGCACCTGACAGGAACAGGAAACTGGGTGTGTCTGCCTTACCTCTGTCTGCTGTAGAGATTGTTGTGTGAGTGAGCACCTGACAGGAACAGGAAACTGGGTGTGTCTGCCTTACCTCTGTCTGCTGTAGAGATTGTTGTGTGAGTGAACACCTGACAGGAAGCGGTAACTGGGTGTGTCTGCCTTACCTCTGTCTGCTGTAGAGATTGTTTTGTGAGTGAGCACCTGACAGGAAGCGGTAACTGGGTGTGTCTGCCTTACCTCTGTGTGCTGTAGAGATTGTTGTGTGAGTGATCACCTGACAGGAAGCGGTAACTGGGTGTGTCTGCCTTACCTCTGTCTGCTGTAGAGATTGCTGTGTGAGTGAGCACCTGACAGGAAGCGGTAACTGGGTGTGTCTGCCTTACCTATTTCTGCTGTAGAGATTGCTGTGTGAATGAGCACCTGACAGGAAGCAGTAACTGGGTGTGTCTGCCTTACCTATTTCTGCTGTAGAGATTGCTGTGTGAGTGAGCACCTGACAGGAAGCGGTAACTGGGTGTGTCTGCCTTACCTATTTCTGCTGTAGAGATTGTTGTGTGAGTGATCACCTGACAGGAAGCGGTAACTGGGTGTGTCTGCCTTACCTCTGTCTGCTGTAGAGATTGCTGTGTGAGTGTTAGAGTCCAGGAGACTGTTGACCTTACCACTGAGATAGAACTACCCCAGCGCAGAGTCTAAGTGACCACGGGTCTTCACCAACACTCCCCTAAAGGGAATGCCGGAACACCCCCCTAATGGGGATGCCGCGCTTCGCTGCCTAGTGCCCACCAGGTTGCGCTGGAAATAGCTCCACAGTGACTCGGAGAACAGGTGAATACTGATGGGTGTAGGACTGATGATAATAGGCGTAGTCCACAAGGCAAGGCCGGAGGTCAGGGCAGGCGGATATCAAGGATGGTCGGGGTCACAAGCTGAGGTCAGGGCAGGCGGCAATCCAGGTTATCGAGGTCACAAGCCAAGGGTCAGGGCGGGCAGAGATCAAGCGGAGTCAAGGTCACAAGCCGGGTCACAACAGGAAATCAGGTAATCAATAGGTACTGCACAGGAACACTAAGCCAAACTGCCAGAACAAGCAGCACTGCAGTGAAGGGCAGTGCTGCTTAAATACTGGTGGCCATTTGAATTCTGGCGCCAGAATTAACGCCTGCGCATGCGCAGTGCGCAATGCGCCGTGCACGCGCGCACTCATGCGCAAGCGCTGTGCACAGCGGCGTGCGCGCGCACAACTCCGTGTATGCGCGCGCAGCGCCCCGCGCCGCGCGCCATCTTGGATTTGAGAGGAACTACCAGGCCCAGCGTTCCTCCGCGCGTACGCGTGGAGCCCCCTGCCTGAGCAAGCTGAGAGTCCTTGACCTGGTGAGTATGACAGTGAGTGAGCACCTGACAGGAAGAAGTAACTGGGTGTGTCTGCCTTACCTCTGTCTGCTGTAGAGATTGTTGTGTGAGTGAGCACCTGACAGGAAGCGGTAACTGGGTGTGTCTGCCTTACCTCTATCTGCTGTAGAGATTGTTGTGTGAGTGAGCACCTGACAGGAAGCGGTAACTGGGTGTGTCTGCCTTACCTCTGTCTGCTGTAGAGATTGTTGTGTGAGTGAGCACCTGACAATAAGAGGTAACTGGGTGTGTCTACCTTACCTCTGTCTGCTGTAGAGATTGTTGTGTGAGTGAGCACCTGACAGGAAGCGGTAACTGGGTGTGTCTGCCTTACCTCTGTCTGCTGTAGAGATTGTTGTGTGAGTGAGCACCTGACAGGAAGCGGTAACTGGGTGTGTCTGCCTTACCTCTATCTGCTGTAGAGATTGTTGTGTGAGTGAGCACCTGACAGGAAGCGGTAACTGGGTGTGTCTACCTTGCCTCTGTCTATTGTAGAGATTGTTGTGTGAGTGAGCACCTGACAGGAAGCGGTAACTGGGCGTGTCTGCCTTACCTCTGTCTTCTGTAGAGATTTCTGTGTGAGTGAGTACCTGACAGGAAGTGGTAACGGGGTGTGTCTACCTTACCTCTGTCTGCTGTAGAGATTGCTGTGTGAGTGAGCACCTGACAATAAGAGGTAACTGGGTGTGTCTACCTTACCTATTTATGCTGTAGTGATTGCTATGTGAGTGAGCACCTGACAGGAAGAAGTAACTGGGTGTGTCCTCAAACACCCCTAATCACGCCCCCATCACAACCCTAGTCACGCATACCATAAAGATTTCATAAGAAAAATATGTTTTTTTTGTAATTTAGACCACACTGGTCCTTCCTATCTTGGTTCATTTTCCTTCATAGTAACAAAAATGATGGGAATAAAGTTTAGAGTCAAACACATATTTTGGTAGATAGATAAATATATATATTTACATAGAAAGAGGGACAAAGTCCTGAAAGAGGGACAAATGAGGAGGAAAGAGGGACAGAAGGACAGGGCTCCCAAAGAGGAACTGTCCCTGCAATAGAGGGACAGTTGGGAGCTATGCAGTTATGGGTGTGGCGTTTATGGTGTACTGTTGCCATGGTTGCTAGGAAGTCTAATATAAATAATTAGGTATGTCTGGAAATTGTGCCTCTGATATATATGTCACATCAGTTTGTTTCTGTCCGTCTTGCAGAATTCATATAAACCTGGCAATATCTGCATCTGGTGGATAGAGACATTCTGCAGTATCGTTCTCTTATTGGTTTATGTGGAGCCATAAATCGTTCCTGCTGTGGCCATAAAAACTAAATCGCTGTTAATGTACATGACCTGGTCTATTGTGAGTCTGGACTTATGTGCATTTAAACTCTCTTATTCTTGAACAGGAAGTACTATTGGAAATGTAAAAAAAAAAAACGTAATCTACTGTTCAAGCACTCCAAAGAATAATAAAGAAAAGCATTAACCACTTCACCAGAGCAATTGAGCACCAGAGCAATTTTCACCTTTCAGCGCTCCTTCCATTCATTCGTCTTTAACTTTATCATTACTTATCACAATGAAATGAACTATATCTTGTTTTTTCCGCCACCAATTAGGCTTTCTTTAGGTGGGACATTATGGCAAGAATTATTTTATTCTAAATATGTTTTAATGGAAAAATAGGAAAAATGTGGGAAAAAATTCATTATTTTTCAGTTTTTGGCCATTTTAGTTTTTAAATAATGCATGCTACTGTAATTAAAACCCATGAAATTTATTTGCCCATTCGTCCCGGTTATAAAACCGTTTAAATTATGTCCCTATCACAATTTTTAGCGACAATATTTTATTTGGAAATAAAGGTGCATTTTTTTCAGTTATGCGTCCATCCCTAATTACAAGCCCATAGTTAAGTAACAGTGTTGTACCCTCTTGACCTAAATATTTAAAAAGTTCAGTCCCTAAGGTAGCCATTTATGTATTTTTTTTTTAATTGTAATTTTTTTTATTTTTTTTTAATTACAAAAAAAAATTGGGGAGTGTGGGAGGTAATAAGTAAATTTTTTGTGTAAAACTAATGTATTTGTATGTGAAAAATGCTTTAGGGTGTAGTTTTACTATTTGGCCACAAGATGGCCACAGTAACATTTTGTTTATGCGACCTGCAAGCGTCCTTCCGGACGCTTGCAGGAAGTGCAATGAGGCTGGAAAAGTTTTTTTTTTCCACAATGATCGCGTTGCTTCTCATAGAAGCAGCGGATCATTGCGGGGCTTAGATCAACGAACGGGAATGGTTTTTCCCGTTCATTGATCTCCGGGAGAGCGTGCGGCGGCGCGCATGCGAGCTGGAGTGCGCGCATGAGCGAGCGGGAGCGCGGGCAGCGGCGGGAGCGCGGGAAGTACGGATTTCTCCGTCCCTGGTGGTAAAAGGATGGAAAAAGGGATGAAGAAATCCGTATGGCTGGGGGTAAACTGGTTAAAGAGGACCGGTAGTGAAAATAACAGTGAATAAAATTGCTATTTTTTTTTATTTTTTTTTACAGTATTCATCTTTAAATGATTTAGTCAGTGTCTGCCCATTGTAGAATCTTTACTCTCCCTGATTTACATTCTGAAATTTATGAAAGGCAAAAACATCTTTAGTCCTGTCAGGTGATCTCTAGGAAATGTTAATTTACTGAGCGCTCTAAAGCCAGTAGAAAAGATCTCTGATCTCCTAGAATGCTTTGGGGGAGGAGAATTCTGCATAATAAACCGCCTAGGCAGTGACATCACTGGGAGGGAGGGGCAACATACCAATTTACAGCAATATATAGATATGGGAAATGTTTCTGATGCTGAAACCGGGATGATTACTGTAAAAGTGGGAATCCTGAATAAATCACTGAATTCTCCTATATGCTGTTATGACCCCTCTTTCAGGTGTGACTATGGGCACAGGGAAGGACTGGGGCCCAGAAGCATGTGAGCGCCTAATGGCTACATTGTGATTTATGAAGGTAATGATTGCATTTGGTAGCCAGGATAAAATCAATATGTATAGATCCCCTGGGAGTCACTCATGTTATTTCTGTTATGCCATAATCCTAGTCTGCAATAAAACACTGTCTGCAAAGCATGGGAAATGTTCAGTGGTCACCTGATCCCTTCTGGACGCTTTGGGCCTTTTGGGGTAGAACTTTTTGAGAGTAGGTTAGCCACGCGTGGCTGCTCAGACTTCTTTCCAATGGGGCAGTTGTTTAGAATCAGTGTGTAAGCGAAACTAAGGAAAAACGAGTGCGAAAATGGTGCAGATGTTCTGATGAAAGATTCTGATTGGTGTAACTCAGAGGAGTGGCCTGACGTCCGGCCCACGAGGATCCTGGAGAGCGGGGAGGGTGTTTATGGGCTGTCGTGGGAACGCTGAAGCCCTGGATTACCAAGTTGTTTAGTTTTTGTGGTCGCACTCGTTTATGTGTTAGGGAGAGACTATGGAACGCAAAGGATTTTTTGTTTAAATTCCCAGAAACGGTCTTTGCAGCACTTACAGTGGACCTGAACTGAGAACTTCCTCCCTGCTCTAAAGGATAAGCAGCAGCATAATCACCTTTAAAGAAAAACATTTCATTTGTTACAGCCGATCCAAATCCTGCAATAAATCTGCAGTGTGTCTACTTCATGCTTTCATGGAAGCCGCCAAAAAGGGTTAACCTCATGTGTTCCCATATTAGGTGTGTCTGCCAAGACTGACACATTTCTGTGCTGACACAGGTGAGAGAACAAATTACAGTTGCGATTAGTCACAGATGAGGAGTAATTACTCAGTTGCTTCTCTCTAAATATATACAGGGTGCATTTCTCACTGTTTTCCTTGTGTCCTGTGCAAGAGTTCAGGTCCACTTTAATATTCTGCAGTTTAGTTAGGGGTGTAACTAGAGGGCAGCAGCACCTGTGATCACAGGGGGCCCACAGCTGTGGGGGGCCCATAGCTACTAACCCACCCTTCCTCTGACACAGGGGACTATACTGCAGATCAGGTGTGTTTGTGGCTACACTTGTTATGGGTGGGCAGATCATGAGGACCGCACTTGTTTTATGACCCCTGTGAGATGGGCCCCCAGGCTGGGAGGGGCACCAGGGAGAGGGGTGTGAGATGGGCCCCCAGGCTGGGAGGGGCACCAGGGAGAGGGGTGTGACCATTGGGGGCTCTAGCAAAGTCTCGCTGGCCCGCTGGGGTCCCCATGTATTGTAGTTACACCCCTGAGCGATAGTGTTGCAGGAGGCGTGATGGGACCCCTCAGGGATATTACTGCAGGGCGGAGTCACAAGACGCCAGGATCCTCCTATCTGCATATCCTGTACTGAAGGAATCGCGCTCACTGTCTGTTGCTATCTCTCTGTGCCATTTATTTATTACGCTGGTCTGGGGAGAGCGCTTCAGAAGACTGGGTGAGTTTCAGCAGAAATGTCCCCCTGGATTTGGCTGAAATCTGCCATTTATGGGTGTAACTAGAAATCCGTGGGCCCCCTAGCAAATCTATGGATGGGGAGGTGGCTGTGTAGGGCGATCAAAGAGTGACACCCTGAGAGAAAAAGCACAGAAAACATGGGAGCCTCAATGGTGTAGTAAATTACAACAAAGAGGCGCTAGGCGTACACTTGAGACTTTGCTGTGTGATACTCCTTTTCTTGGTTGCCTGAGGAAGCAGAAATACACCTGCGAAACGTGTTGCTTGTACTGTGGAGTATGTGAATACATTTATTTTGATGAAAAATTTACAGCTTCATGTTTGTTTGAGGGAGGTGAGCCCACCGCTACCTCCTCGGCTATTTTTCAACATTTGTATCCTTTTGGCGCCTCTGTTCACCTTCAACAAATCCAGCGTCCACCCTGGGTGGAGGGGTGATATACCCGTATTTCCTGAACTACAGAGAGCGATATCTTAGCCCTGAGTGGGGACCGGTCTAATCTCCCCACCTGCATTTACATTGGTTGCCACAGCGGTAACCCTGGTTTTTGAGTATTTTTATTACTTACCGGTACGTTCATTTCTCTCCAATTCCAATACATACTACACTATTTTGGGCTCTCGGTTTCTTTCTTTCAAATCACAACAAAGATTCGGCTGATTTATTTACAGAGTGGTACTCACAAACGGAGAACCAATCACTGCAGGCAGGTGGAGATCGACAACCCCGATTCCACTCAGGTGTCCAGAGGCACTGGGCACGGTTGCACTCTTAGCAAAGGATTCCAAGTTGGTTGTGAGGGTGGGAAAACACCTAACCAAAATAGAGCACCCCTCCTGAGGAAGGACGGGTATCACAAGGGGGATAGAGACGCCCAAATGGTGACAAAACTGTGTTCAAAACGGCTAAAAAGGAGAAAAGGTTGAGGTGACTTACCTCAAATGACGACACGTTCGTATATAAGATTCACAAATTTTATTAAGCACTGGCGAGGTGTTTCGTGGGTCCTGCCCAGTATGATTACAAGGTAATGCTTAGTCACTGGAGGGGAGCATGGAGATCACACAGCACAGTATGTGTACAAGGTAATGCTTAGTCACTGGAGGGGAGCATGGAGATCACACAGCACAGTATGAGTACAAGGTAATGCTCAGTCAGCCACTGGATGGAGCATGGAGATTAGGCAAGTTAGGTTCACTCAGATGCATAGCATGGGTTCACAGTAATGGAGGTGCATGATCAGGTAGGACACAAAAGGAGGAGGACCCTGCCCAAAGGCTTACAATCTAGAGGGAGAGGTGGGGACACGAAAGGTAGGGGACAGGTGTTCAGCTGTGGGTTTAGAGCACTTGTGAGGGGTGGTAGGCCAGAGTGAAAAGGTGAGTTTTGAGGGCTTTCTTGAAGATGTTGAAGAGGGGGGGGCTTCCATAAGGAGTAGAGGTAGGGAGTTCCATAGTGTTGGGGCAGCTCTTGAGAAGTCCTGGAGGTGTGCATGGGACTGGGTGATGCGGGGGGCAGTTAGGCAAAGTTCATTGGAGGAGCGGAGTGAGCGGCTAGGTGTGTATCTCTGAGTAAGATCAGAAATGTAGGTTGGACAGGTTTTGTGGACAGATTTGTAGGTCAGACACAGTATCTTGAATCTGATTCTGGACTGGATTGGAAGCCAGTGGAGGGATTGACGGAGGGGATCTGCCGTGGTGGAGCGATGGGAGGAGTGGATAATTCTGGCTGCCGCATTCATGATGGACTGCAGTGGGGCTGTTCGGGTCATAGGGAGACCAGACAGAAGGGCATTGCAGTAGTCAAGGCGGGAAATGATGAGGGCATGGATGAGGAGTTTGGTGGTGGCAGAGGTCAGGAAAGGGCGAATCTTACAGATGTTACGACGGTGGAAGTTGCAGGACTTTGTGAGGCTTTGGATGTGGGAAGTGAAGGAGAGTGCGGAGTCCAGGGTGACTCCCAGATAGCGGGCTTAAGAGGAATGGCGGATATATCAATATTCTACTTTAGCATATACTAGTAGAATATCAGTAAAATTCGCAATGTTTTATTACGGCTATGTCCCCTTTTTTTCTCTTTTCATAGACCCCCTCCCCCCTTCCCATGTAACCTAGCTATTATACACGCTGCAGAATACTGGCCTATTAGATGAAAGTGATTGCGTCTGCTGCAAGCATCTGCCTGTGTATGGCCGCCATTAGCTGTAACGAGAGGGCAGAAATCCATGTATCAATGATAATAAATATTGCATAGCTAATGAGTGATCCTTTCATGCATATTTTATTGCGGTCGCCGCCCACCTCATCTCCATCTAATCCGCTTCTCATATCTCTGGAAAGCAGCTGCTGAAATGTAGAGCGGAAATTATTGCTGAACGTCTCCCTAAACAGATTACCAGAAACGGTAACAAATCCCAGCTTACCGGCTGCTAAATGTCCTTCTGTACTGGCAGCGAGGCAACTGGTATTGCTTAACAGGAAATAAACATGGCAGCCTCCATATACCTCTCACTTCAGGTTCCCTTTAAATGGAAACAAACTTTTAGGAACATTAACTACTTGTTGTACGCCGTGCAGTACATTCACAGCCCTGCAAAGTTCACAGGATGCACCAGGGCCATGAATGCAAGTCTGCAGCAGCATGCAGCCGGCGCTCGCTCCCATTCGCCCGTGCACCGCCGTTACCACCGCTTAGAGGGGGAGTTAATGAATGGGACCGCAAGTCCCCGATTCAATGAATACCAGTGTCTACAAGACGCCGGCATTCATTGTCTTCCTGTTGTTACACTGCTACACATTGCTTCCGATTCACGTGCTTACGTAGGTGAATCGGAAATAATGACTGAGGACATCTTGTGGCCAAATAGTAAATTACACCGAAATTCAGTTTTATTTAATAAAAATCCCCACACTGACTTTTATAATTAACTATTTCCCTCCCACACCCTCCCATAGTACCCACATTTTTTTTTATATACGGGGGAAAAAATGTACATAAAAAAGTAGTTACCTTAGGGACTGAACTTTTTTAAACTTTATGTCAAGGCGGTATATGACTATTCATTTTTAATTTACGGGCTTGTAATTAGTGGTGTACGCAAATCTGAAAAAATGCACCTTTATTTCCAAATAAAATATTGTCGCCATACATTGTAATAGGGACATGTTTTAAACGTTGCAATAACCGGGACAAACGGGCAAATAAAATGTGTGGCTTTTATCCACAGTAGAATGTTTTATTTTAACACTATAATGGCCAAAAACTGAGCAATAATTCTTTTTTTTTCCAATTTTTTTCTTATTATTCATGTTAAAATGCATTTGGGATAAAATAATAGATAAGATATAGATCATTAAGCTGTGATTAGTAGTAATTAAGTTATTGGCGAAAGAAAGGTAGGAGCGCTGACAGGTGACAATTGCTCTGGTCCACAAGGGGAAAAAACCCTCAGTGGTCAAGTGGTTAAACTACAAAGCCTTGCAGAGCTGTGAGGTTTCCGCAGTGTTCAGTGACAATGAAGACTCACTTTGTGTAGAGGGTTTTATACACATTGCGGCCTGTTTGCTGCGGTTACGTTTCTGCGCGATTAACTAAAGAAGAAGCCTAGAATTACAGCGAGGCGATTAGCATAGTAATGAGGGCAGATGACAGGTTTTCTGTATGGTGGGGTAATAATGCCGGGATATGGCGCTGCTGTCAGCTGTATATTGTGCTACAGAAAGGGGAGGAATGTGGGTGTCAGCAGCACAGGGGCGCACCATGCCTCCTGCCCCTCCCCACCTCCGTTCTCTGCCCCTCCCCACTGCCCTACTCTGACCCTCCCCACCGCCCTACTCTGATCACTAACCCTATGGCCTCAATTCACTAAGCTTTATGAAACACTTTATCAAACGTTTGATAATTTACCTCATGGGTAAAATCTAATTTTGAATTCACTAAGGTGTTACAGATTTATCAAATGTTTTATCAATAAAATGTTCAATAAATCTATAACACCTTAGTGAATTCAAAATTCAATTTTACACATGAGGTAAATTATCAAACGTTTGATAAAGTGTTTGATAAAGCTTTGTGAATTGAGGCCTATATGTACCGGGAACAGCAGAGCTCCTGTCTGCAAACTCAATACACCAGCCCGAATATACCTAACGCTGCTGAAATCTGACTACAGCCCTCCGAGGACAGTCAGTGACATGACTATGTACTCAGTAATGTGCTGCAGGAGATGTCAGTGCTATATAAAGACATAATAATATGGTAGGACATTATACTATGACTATGGTAGGATTAGATTGTGAGCTCCTCTGAGGACAGTCAGTGACATGACTATGTACTCTGTAAAGTGCTGCAGAAGATGTCAGTGCTATATAAATACATAATAATAATATGGTAGGACATTAGACTATGACTATGGTAGGATTAGAGTGTGAGCTCCTCTGGGGACAGTCAGTGACATGACTATGTACTCTGTAATGTGCTGCAGAAGGTGTCAGTGCTATATAAATACATAATAATAATATGGTAGGACATTAGGCTATGACTATGGTAGGATTAGAGTGTGAGCTCCTCTGGGGACAGTCAGTGACATGACTATGTACTCTGTAATGTGCTGCAGAAGATGTCAGTGCTATATAAATACATAATAATATGGTAGGACATTATACTATGACTATGGTAGGATTAGAGTGTGAGCTCCTCTGAGGACTGTCAGTGACATGACTATGTACTCAGTAATGTGCTGCAGGAGATGTCAGTGCTATATAAAGACATAATAATATGGTAGGACATTATACTATGACTATGGTAGGATTAGAGTGTGAGCTCCTCTGAGGACAGTCAGTGACATGACTATGTTACTCTGTTATGTGCTGCAGAATATGTCAGTGCTATATAAATACATAATAATAATAATATGGTAGGACATTAGACTATGACTATGGTAGGATTAGAGTGTGATCTCCTCTGAGGACAATCAGTGACATGACTATGTACTCTAATGTGCTGCAGAAGATGTCAGTGCTATATAAAGACATAATAATAATATGGTAGGACATTAGACTATGACTATGGTGGGATTAGAGTGTGAGCTCCTCTGAGGACAGTCAGTGACATGACTATGTACTCTGTAATGTGCTGCAGAAGATGTCAGTGCCAAATATAGGCAGCACGGTGGCCTAGTGGTTAGCTCTCTCGCCTTGCAGCGCTGGGTCCCTGGTTCGAATCCCAACCAGGGCACTATCTGCAAAGAGTTTGTATGTTCTCTCCGTGTCTGCGTGGGTTTCCTCTGGGCATCCCGGTTTCCTCCCACATTCCAAAAACATACGGATAAGTTAATTGGCTCCACCTAAAATCCAGGAAAAGTGGGCGGAGCATAAAACAGCCAATCAAATTTCAGCCGTTCATTTTAAATGGGAAAATGTAAACTGCAGCCATTCTTAGACTGTTAATCGCAGGGTTCTCAAACTTGCCATAGTTGGTCACTGGGTGAATGAGATTAAGATTCAAGAAAGTGGGTGGAGCCTACAACAGCCAATCAAAATTCACCTATTGATTTTCAAGGGGAATATTTAAACTGCTGCTATTCTTACACTTTTAATGGCAGAGGCTTCAAACTTGCTACAGTCGGTCATTGGGTGACTGGGGTCAAAGTTCACTAAAGGGGCGGGGCCACATACAGCCAATCAGATTTCCTTGGTGGATAAACTGCTTCCATTCACACATTTTTGATGCCAGGAACCTGACAGCTCACACACTTGGCCATTGAGTGACTGTGTGTCAAGGTTACAAAAAGTGGGCGGAGCCAAAACAACTTTTACTGGGAAAATATAAACGGCAGCCATTCTTACACCGTTAATGGCAGGGTTCTCAAACTTTGCACAGTTGGTCATTGGGTCACAGATTAAGATTTTGGAAGGTGGGTGGAGCCTACAACAGCCAATAAAAATTCCCCTTTTGATTTTCAAAGGGAATATTTCATCTGCTACCATTCTCTTATACTGGTAAAAGCAGATGGCTCAAACCTGGTACAGTTGGTCACTGGGTGACTAGGGTCCAAATTCAGGAAGGGGGCGGAGCCACAAACAGCCAGATTTGTTTATTTTTCAATGGGAATATACAAAGTATTGATACCAAGGATCCCAAAGCTGATAAACTTGATAATTGAGTGACTGTATGTCAAGGTTAGAAAAAGTGGGCGGTGCCAACAACTTCATTTTTTACATTGCAGGGTTCCCAAACTTAACACAATTGGCCACTGGGTGACTGGGATGAATATTCAGAAATGTGGTTAGAGCCTACAACAGCCAATCAAAATGTACCTATTAATTTTCAAGGGGAATATTCACATTGCTACCATTCTTACACTGTTAGTGGCAGAGGCCTCAAACCTGATACAGTCAGTCATTGGGTGACTGGGATCCAAATTCACTAAAGGGGTGGAGCCATAAACAGCCAATCAGATTTGTTAGATTGATTTCAGCCATTCTGTTATTGCCAGGGTTCTCAAACATGACACAGTTGGCCACTGGGTGACTGTGACTAATATTCAGAAAAGTGGGTGGAGCCTACAGCAGCCAATCAAAATTCACCTTTTGAATTTCAAGGGGAATATTTACTTTGCTGCCATTCATGCACTCTTAATGGCAGAGGCCTAACATCTGCTACAGTCAGTCACTGGGAGACTGAAATTTAAATTCTGAAGGGAGCGGGCCAAAAACAGCCAATCAGATTTGTTTAATTTCAATGGTAAAATGCAACTTATTGATGCCAAAGACCCCAAAGCTCATAAACTTGGTCATTAAGTGTCTGTATGTCAAAATTAGAAATAGTGGGCAGAGCCAAAAACAACTAACTTTTTACATGGGGAAATGTAAACTGCAGCTTTTCTTACACTATTAATTGCAGGGTTCTCAAACTTCACACAGTTGGTCACTGGGTGACTGGGATTCATATTCGGAAAAGTAGGTGGAGCCTACAAGAGCCAATCAAAATTCACCTATTGATTTTCAAGGGGAATATTTACTTTGCTGCCATTCATGCACTCTTAATGGCAGAGGCCTAACATCTGGTACAGTCAGTCACTGGGGGACTGGGGTTTAAATTCTGAAGGGAGCCGGCCAAAAACAGCCAATCAGATTTGTTTAATTTCAATGGTAAAATGCAACTTATTGATGCCAAAGACCCCAAAGCTCATAAACTTGGTCATTAAGTGACTGTATGTCAAGATTAGAAATAGTAGGCGGAGCCAAAAACAACTAACTTTTTACATGGGGAAATGTAAACTGCAGCTTTTCTTACGCTGTTAATGGCAGGGTTCTCAAACTTCACACAGTTGGTCACTGGGTGACTAGGATTAATATTTGGAAAAGTAGGTGGAGCTTACAAGAGCCAATCAAAATTCACCTATTGATTTTCAAGGGGAATATTGAAACTGCAGCCATTCTCACACTGTTAATAGCAGAGGCCTCAAACCTGCTACAGTCGGTCGTTAAGTGTTTGGGGTTCAAATTCAGTAATAGGGCAGAGCCAAAAACAGCCAGATTTCTTTGGTGGATAAACTGCTTCCATTAGCACAATTTTGATGCCAGGAACCCAAAAGCTCACAAACTTGGTCATTGAGTAGTGACTGTGTGTCAAGGTTACAAAAAGTGGGCGGAGTTAAAAACAGATTTTTCTGGGAAATTGTAAACTGCAGCCCTTCTTCACTGTTAATTGTAGGGTTCTCAAACTTAGCATAGCTGGTTACTGGGTGACTGGGATTAAAATTCAGAAAAGTGGGTGGAGCCTAAAAATGCCAATCAAAAATCACATGTCACTTTTCAAGGAGAATATTAAAATTGCTGCCATTATTGCACTGTTAATGGCACAAGCCTCAAACCTGGTACAGTTGGTCATTGGGTCACTGAGGTTCAAATTCAGAAAAGGGGACAGAGCCACAAACAGTTAATCAGATTTGTTTCATTTCATGGGAAAATACAAATTATTGATGCCAAGGACCCCAAAACTCACAAACTTGGGCATTGAGTAGTGACTTTGTGTCCAGGTTACAAAAAGTGGGTGGAGCCAAAAACAAATTTCACTGGGAAAGTGTAAACTGCAGCCCTTCTTACACTGTTTATTTCAGGGTTCCCAATATTTGCCCAGATGGTCACTGAGTGACTGAGATTAATATTCAGGGAAGTGGGTGGAGCCTATAATAGCCAATCAAAATTCACCTGTTGATTTTCAAGTGGAATATTTAAATTGCTGCCATTTTTACACTGTTAATAGCAGATGCCTTAAACCTGCTACAGTTGGTCATTGGGTGACTGGGGTTCAAATGCTGGAGAGGGGTGGAGCCACAAACAGCCTATCTGATTTGTTTAATTTATATGGGAATATACAAATTATTGATGCCAAGGACCCCAAAGCTCACAAATTTGGTCATTGAGTGTTTGTGCGTTAGGGTTAGAAAGTGGGCGGAGCCAACACCAGTCAAATACATACCCGGGCAACGCCGGGTCATCAGTGGGTGGAGACAAATACAAATTTCACTGGGAAAATGTAAACTGCAGCCATTCTTACACTGTTAATGGCAGGGTTTTTAAACTTTGCACAGTTGGTCACTGGGTGACTGGGATTAATATTCAGAAAAGTGGGTGGAGCCTACAAAAGTGAATCAAACTTCACCTATTGCTTTTCAAGGGGAATATTTAATTGCTGCCATTCTTGCACTGTTAATGGAACAGGCCTCAAACCTGGTACAGTTGGTCATTGGGTGACTGGGGTTCACATTCAGAAAAGGGGGTGGAGCCACACACACCCAATCAGATTTGTTTCATTTCAATGCAGATTATTGATACCTAAGACCGCAAAGCTCACAAACTTGGCCAGTGAGTAATTGTGTGTTAGGGTTAGAAAAAGTAGGTGCAGCCAACACCAGCCAAATACATACCCGGGCAACGCCGGGCAATCAGCTAGTACATAATAATAATATGGTAGGACATTAGACTATGACCATGGTAGGATTAGATTGTGAGCTCCTCTGAGGACAGTCAGTAACATGACTATGTACTCTGTAATGTGCTGCAGGAGATGTCAGTGCTATATAAATACATAATAATAATATGGGAGGACATTAGACTATGACTATGGTAGGATTAGAGTGTGAGCTCCTCTGAGGACAGTCAGTGATATGATTATGTACTCTGTAATGTGCTGCAGGAGATGTCAGTGCTATATAAATACATAATAATAATAATAATAATATGGTAGGATTAGAGTCGGGGCCAGATTTGTACTTTCCAGTGCCCTAGGCCTGCTGTCACCAACTGCCCCTCCCCCCCCCCCCCCCACCAAAAAACATTCTGTCCAACGATTACTAGCGATCACTGGTTTGTATGGGCTCATTTCAGTTGTGCTGCTCTGCCCCCCATTCAACAAATAATTCCTGTAATTTGCGCTCCTGCCCGAATGTGCGCAGCAGCTGATAGTGTTCTGGGCATGCATACTTGAGAAATGACGCTGTTGTATGACCGGTACTTGTCAAGAATGCATAACACTGTACCGGCCTCGGTTGCTGTGCACATCTGGGCAGGAGCGAGAAATTACAGGGAGCGCGAGTGGCCAGAGCATGCGCTGCTTCTTTGTCCTCTGTGCGACTGGCTGCAGTCAGAGCCACAAACAGGTGGCAGGGCAGTGCGAGTGGCCAGAGCATGCGCTGCTTCTTTGTCCTCTGTGTGACTGGCTGCAGTCAGAGCCACAGACAGGTGACAGGGAGCGCGAGTGGCCAGAGCATGCGCTGCTTCTTTGTCCTCTGTGCGACTGGCTGCAGTCAGAGCCACAGGCAGGTGGTAGGGAGCGCGAGTGGCCAGAGCATGCGCGGCTTCTTTGTCCTCTGTGCGACTGGCTGCAGTCAGAGCCACACACAGGTGGCAGGGAGCGTGAGTGGCCATAGCATGCGCTGCTTCTTTGTCCTCTGTGCGACTGGCTGCAGTCGGAGCCACAAACAGGTGGCAGGGAGCGCGAGTGGCTAGAGCATGCACTGCTTCTTTGTCCTCTGTGCGACTGGCTGCAGTCAGAGCCACAGACAGGTGACAGGGAGCGCGAGTGGCCAGAGCATGCGCTGCTTCTTTGTCCTCTGTGCGACTGGCTGCAGTCAGAGCCACAGACAGGTGACAGGGAGCGCAGGTGGCCAGAGCATGCGCTGCTTCTTTGTCCTCTGTGCGACTGGCTGCAGTCAGAGCCACAGACAGGTGACAGGGAGCGCAGGTGGCCAGAGCATGCGCTGCTTCTTTGTCCTCTGTGCGACTGGCTGCAGTCAGAGCCACAGACAGGTGACAGGGAGCGCGAGTGGCCAGAGCATGCGCGGCTTCTTTATCCTCTGTGCGACTGGCTGCAGTCAGAGCCACAGACAGGTGGCAGGGAGCACGAGTGGCCAGAGCATGCGCTGCTTCTTTGTCCTCTGTGCGACTGGCTGCAGTCAGAGCCACAAACAGGTGGCAGGGAGCGGGAGTGGCCAGAGCATGCGCGGCTTCTTTGTCCTCTGTGAGACTGGCTGCAGTCAGAGCCACAGACAGGTGGCAGGGAGCGGGAGTGGCCAGAGCATGCGCTGCTTCTTTGTCCTCTGTGCGACTGGCTGCAGTCAGAGCCACAGACAGGTGGCAGGGAGCGGGAGTGGCCAGAGCATGCGCTGCTTCTTTGTCCTCTGTGCGACTGGCTGCAGTCAGAGCCACAGACAGGTGACAGGGAGCGCAGGTGGCCAGAGCATGCGCTGCTTCTTTGTCCTCTGTGCGACTGGCTGCAGTCAGAGCCACAGACAGGTGACAGGGAGCGCGAGTGGCCAGAGCATGCGCGGCTTCTTTATCCTCTGTGCGACTGGCTGCAGTCAGAGCCACAGACAGGTGGCAGGGAGCACGAGTGGCCAGAGCATGCGCTGCTTCTTTGTCCTCTGTGCGACTGGCTGCAGTCAGAGCCACAAACAGGTGGCAGGGAGCGGGAGTGGCCAGAGCATGCGCGGCTTCTTTGTCCTCTGTGAGACTGGCTGCAGTCAGAGCCACAGACAGGTGGCAGGGAGCGGGAGTGGCCAGAGCATGCGCTGCTTCTTTGTCCTCTGTGCGACTGGCTGCAGTCAGAGCCACAGACAGGTGACAGAGAGTGCGAGTGGCCAGAGCATGCGCTGCTTCTTTGTCCTCTGTGTGACTGGCTGCAGTCAGAGTCACAGACAGGTGACAGGGAGCGTGAGTGGCCAGAGCATGCGCTGCTTCTTTGTCCTCTGTGCGACTGGCTGCAGTCAGAGCCACAGACAGGTGACAGGGAGCGCGAGTGGCCAGAGCATGCGCTGCTTCTTTGTCCTCTGTGCGACTGGCTGCAGTCAGAGCCACAAACAGGTGGCAGGGAGCGCGAGTGGCCAGAGCATGCGCTGCTTCTTTGTCCTCTGTGCGACTGGCTGCAGTCATAGCCACAAACAGGTGGCAGGGAGAGCGAGTGGCCAGAGCATGCGCTGCTTCTTTGTCCTCTGTGCGACTGGCTGCAGTCAGAGCCACATACAGGTGACAGGGAGCGTGAGTGGCCAGAGCATGCGCTGCTTCTTGGTCCTCTGTGCGGCTGGCTGCAGTCAGAGCCACAGACAGGTGACAGGGAGCGTGAGTGGGCAGAGCATGCGCTGCTTCTTTGTCCTCTGTGTGACTGGCTGCAGTCGGAGCCACAAACAGCTGGCAGGGCAGTGCGATGGAGAGAAGCCCATCCAAAACAGAGAGCAGGTAAGTAGCAAACATCCTGTCAGGACCCACTTTGGATGTTCTGTTGTAATTAGAGCGGACCTGAACTCATAACTTCCTCACTGCTCTAAAAGATATGCAACAACATAACCTTTAAATAAAATCTTTCCTTTGTTACAGCTGATACAAATCCTGCAATAAATCTGCAGTGTGTCTACTTCCTGCTTTCATGGAAGGATATTGTTAACATCCTGTGCTTTCAAATGAGCTTAGATATTTTGGCAGTCAGGTGACACAGGGTAGAGATCAAACTACAACTTGTGACACAGATGAGGGGGAATTAGACAGTCTCTCTAAATACATACAGGGTACATATCTCTGTTTTCCTTCTGTCCTGTGCAAGAGTTCAGCTCCACTTTAAAGCATCTGAATGATATTTATTTATATTTGCTGAAAAATCTATGCATCTCTTTTGAATGCTGAATGTACATATGGCGGTGTGCTCTAACATATAGACAGTATACGGGAACAAAGTCTGAAGAAGGCTTATTAGCAGAAAGATTACTCTTTTTCTTTTAAGCCAATAAATGGTATCATCCTGATTCAAAACTCTCTGCTTTCGCTGATGGCTAAGATGGTAGAATGCTCTAATGCTACAGGAAAGTAGAAGGATGCCAAACCAAACACACTAGCATAGAGGTAGTGACAGCTCAGGTGTCCTTTAAAGTGACAGTTAGCAATGAAAGGGAAGCAAACAGCATTTTTATTCTTGCAGTTCTCATAGCTGGTAGGAGCTGAAGGACAGAACTTTAGTCAGGAAAGAGTTAACTGAAGCAGACAAGAGATCACTGCTGGCTAGGAAGAAAAAAACTAAAGAGAAACAGTCATAAATTAGGGCTAGATAAGAGTGTAATTAACAGCTGCTGGGGTCGGTGTCACAGCTAAGAGAAGGTGAAGAAACTAGCAGAGCTCACTGATGTCTGTGAATACCTGCATTAAAGCTCAGCAGAACTTAGTTCTATTTGCTTTGTAATGTAAATCCTTGGTATTTCTCAGATCGACTTGTATGCCCATCTTACAGAGGAATGGATCATCAGGTGACAGCAGATGCTGATTGCCATAACACATCAGGGAGTGTGAGAGAGAAGCAGGGATTAGGGAACTCTGCAATTCATCTATTAGTGCAGAGCAGGGCACTGGCTGGCTGCGCTGCGGGACCAGAAGAGATGATTTACTTTGACATATGACCTCTTCTCTCTCCAAGTCCTGCCGCCCTTCTGATCTTTTCTGATTTTATCGCCCTAGGCCTTGGCCTTTGTGGCCCTCCCAGAAATCTGGCCCTGATTAGAGTGTGAGCTCCTCTGCCTCATGGTGCTGAGGTAGATCTCCCTCATTATGGAGGGTAGCCTCCTGCTTGTGTTTTAGAAAGGCAAAATTGTACTCCAAATAGTTTTGTTAGTAGATAAGTTTTGAGGTAACTCTGGAGTTCGTAAAAGAACTGCAACAGTGGAAGCCTATGTAGCCAGGTTTGGCTACAAAGGGCGCCTGGTGTAGACAAAATGTAAAATTCAGCTACAAAGGGGGCCTGGTGTAGCCCATATGCCATATTCGGCTACAAAGGGTGCAGTTGTAGCCAAAAAGCTAGTTTTAGTTTATAAAAAGGATGCTTTTATAGGCAATATTTGTTGGGATGTAAAAGGGCTCTGGATATAGCCTAGAAAAGTGATTACTATGACCTAACTTCTCCCAATTCTCACACAGAACCCTCCCCTGGTGGTGCCTAACCCTAAGACCCCCCCCTGGTGGTGCCTAACCCTAAGACCCCCTGTGGTGGTGCCTAACCCTAACCGCCCACCTGGTGGTGCCTAACCCCTCCCTGGTGGTGCCTAACCCTAAGACCCTCCTGGTGGTGCCTATCCCCAAGACCCGCCCTGGTGGTGCCTAACCCTTAGACCCCCCCTCCCCCCAGTGATTACTATTACCTAACTTCTCCCTACTCTCATACAGAACCCTCCCCTGGTGGTGCCTAACCTTAAGACCCCCCTGGTGGTGCCTAACCCTAAGACCTCCCTGGTGGTGCCTAACCCTAAGACTCCTCCCTGGTGGTGCCTAACCCTAAGACACCCCCTGGTGGTGCCTAACCCTAAGACCCCCCTGGTGGTGCCTAACCCTAAGACCCCCCTGGTGGTGCCTAACCCTAAGACACCCCCTGGTGGTGCCTAACCCTAAGACACCCCCTGGTGGTGCCTAACCCTAAGACACCCCCTGGTGGTGCCTAACCCTAAGACACCCCGTTTGTGATGGCTAATCCTACCCCCCCCTGCACCACCAAATCAAAAGTCTTGGCTATAAAAGTGCGCCCTTTTGTAACCGAATCAAAAACCTTGTAGCCGAATCAAAAATACGGGCTACAAAGGGGCGCCCTTTTATAGCGGTAATGAAAACTCACGCACCCCTTTCACCACCTTGTAGCCGAAATTTGCAGAAATAACATTGAAGTCTATGGAGGTGCGCTTTTAATACAGATGGCTCAGGAACCCTTTTCAACTCATTCCCTTTAAGCCTCCCAAAATATTCTCACACATAATCAGTGGACAAAGTAAGTGTACCTGTTAGGAAGTAATGCCCCATTTATATACTTACCTCAGTAGAGAGAAGCCTCTGTTTAATTCGGAGGCTTCCCCATTCCCCTCCACCTTGCTGTTCCCGCCCTGGGACCCCCATATCTCGGAAGACAAGGGCTTGTCAAGGACTGGGCATGGCTGCCAGCTTCCAGGGGTCCCGGTGTCCAGCCATGGCCTCAAGGAAGACCTGAGAAGCTTCTAGAGGTTCCAGAGACTTCCTTCTACCAAGATAAGCATCTCAATCACAGGTTAAAGCATTCCTCCGCATATTGCACCCCTGTAGGAGGTGCTGATCGGGACTGCTTGTGTCTCATCTTAGGGCGGCCGTCTCCTGCAGCTCACATAATTTGTACCTATCAATGTCGTCCCTGTATTTCTGTATCTGTAGCCAATTCTCTTCTCCTCTTTCTCATCCAAAATGTTAGATTTCTGTGATGCCCCCTAAAAGAAAAGTTTCCAAAGAGAAGAAAGATCCGAAAAAGCCCGAAAATCCCACGAGTGCAGCTAGCGGCAGCCACGATAAGGCCAGCCGGCTACAGCAGGAGAGGAGCACACGGTCCACGGCACCAAAAGGGTCATCAAGACGTGTGAAGGACGAGGTGCCGGAGCCTCCCCCAGCCGTGCAGAGCAGTGCTGCCGGACCGTCACCAGCCGAGAAAATCATCCAGGTGAGGGTGTGGTGGGTGTGTCACTGGGCGTGGCCCAGCATAGCGTATCGTCACTAGCGATCCATGAGTATCAGTCCACTGCCGAGCCGTCACCAGCTGAAAAGGTCATTCAGGTGAGGGCGTGGCGGCTGTGTCACTGGGTGTGGCCCACCATGGCGTATCCTCACTAGTCATCCAAGAGTATCAGTCCACTACTGAACCATCAACAGCCGAGAAGGTCATGTAAGTGAGGGCGTGGCATCTGG
This sequence comes from Hyperolius riggenbachi, assembly GCF_040937935.1. Taxonomy (NCBI): domain Eukaryota; kingdom Metazoa; phylum Chordata; class Amphibia; order Anura; family Hyperoliidae; genus Hyperolius; species Hyperolius riggenbachi. Next base: position 5,728,693 of record NC_090650.1, read on the forward strand.
GTCGCAAGTCGTGGCCGAGCGTGTTGTGTCCTCCTCGCTAGGGATCTATGAATATCAGTCCACTGTTATAGAACAGTCATGTGGGCAACATTTCCCTCACTAAGCAGGTCAGAGCCATGACCACCCCAAACTATGGCCAATAACACTAAACTCCCCTCCACTCAAACCCCCAATATAGACAAGGGCTGCTTGTTTGGAATGAAATACTGTATATACTCGCATATAAGCCGACCCGTGTATAAACCTAGGTACCCACTTTTCCCTCAGAAACCATGAAAAAGTGATTGACTTGCGTATAAGCCCCCTCCCCACTATAGCCCCCTCCACAGCAGCCAGATGTGCCCCCAGTACAAGTCATCAACTCTCCACATAGTCTGATGTACCCCAAGGATCATACAGCGGTGTCTCGAGAGGCCACTATATGGTGTCATAGATGTGAGACACAGCGATTGCCACACAGGAAGAATACCCGATTATTGCACCGCTGACACGTTGCTTGCATGCTCCGCTCCACAAGCCAGGGGACACAGGTAGTCTTCAGCAGCGCACTCTGCACACCATGTTGCAGGGGATGGGGAGGGGGACACAGCAGGGAGTCAGGGGACACAGGTAGTGTTGAGCAGCGCACTCTGCACACCATGTTACAGGGGATGGGGGGACACAGCAGGGAGCCAGCTGGTAAGAGCAGGATCACTAGTGCACGGTCCTTACGCTCCTCTGCCAGTAACACAACCTGCTCCACCATCCGCTCTGCTCCACTGACTCACATATAAGCTAAGGGGGGAACTTTTCAGCATATTTTTTGTGCTGAATAATTAGGCTTATACGCGAGTATATAAGGTAGGCCAAAGCATCCCTTTTATGAGCAAAAATATAAACTCTTAGAAACTTACTTTTAACAGTACGATATAAATGTCTCCCAAAATACACACCTGGCCTAGTATACCGAGCCCCAGCCGCAAACACCAAATCGGGGACAGCCGAGTGCCGCCAGCCTTACTGACCAACTTTTCAACTCCAGGTAACCTTGAGTTGCAGCCAGAATGGCATAATTAGACCATTATCAGTTTAAAGAAATCCTTAAAAGGGGACATCGCACAGCAGCTGAGACTGCAGCTCATGTCTGCCATACAAGCCAATGTCATTTTCTGATACCAAATTTCCAATATATTTTTCAATCATACCCAGACCACCCTCCACAAATGCCCAGGGCAACTACCTCCCAGTGTATCTACCGCAGGCACCAATGAGTGGACTGTCACAAACCCCAGTCCCCTGCCCCCCCTCTCCCTACAAATGCCCAGGGCAACTGCCTCCCAGGGGGTCTACCGCAGGCACCAATGAGTGGACTGTCACAAACTCCAGTCCCCTGCCCCCCCTCTCCCTACAAATGCCCAGGGCAAGTTGCCTCCCAGGGGGTCTACCGCTGGCACCAATGGGCGAACTGTCACAAACCCCAGTCCTCTGTCACCCCTTTCCAGAAATGCCCAGGGCAACTGCCTCCCAGTGTAACTACTGCTGGTACCAATGGGTGGACTGTCACAAACCCCAGTCCTCTGTCACCCCTCTCCAGAAATGCCCAGGGCAACTGCCTCCCAGTGTACCTACTGCTGGTACCAATGGGTGGACTGTCCCAAACCCCAGTCCCCTGCCCCCCTCTCCACAAATGCCAGGGCAACTGTCTCCCAGTCGGTCTACTGCTGGCACCAATGGGTGGACTGTCACAAGCACCCTGATACACACCATGCAATTTTCCAGGTCAAATTAATTATCCCCGACAGGTCCGATCTGATTTCCAATCGTTTTGCTGATCGATTTTGTATAGAAGTTATCCGAATATCAATCAGAGAAATGATCGGACTTGTAGGAAATAATCTATTCAACCTGTCTATCCGACAGGAAATTGCATGGTGTGTACCAGGCATTACAGGCAGAGGATCAGCAGGACAGCCAGGGAACTGGTATTGTTTTACAGGGAATAAATATGGCAGCCTCCATATCCCTGTCACCTCAGGTGTGCTTTAAGTGTAAATTCAGGTTTGCTATTTGGAGGTGTTTAACCCTCCTGGCGGTTTATTAAAATCTGCCAGGGGGCAGCACAGCCGTTTTTTTTTATTTATTTTTTTTTTTTTCATGTAGCGAGACAAGGTCTCGCTACATGATAGCCGCTGCTCAGCGGCATCCCCCCAGCCCCTCCGATTGCCTCCGGCGATCGGAGATCCCATTCAAAGAACGGGATCTCCTGGAGGGCTTCACGTCGTGACGTCAAAGGGGACTCCGATCCACCCCTCAGCGCTGCCTGGCACTGATTGGCCAGGCAGCGCACGGGGTCTGGGGGGTGGGGTGGGGGGGGGGGGGGGGGGCGGCTGCGGCGCCGCGGGTAGTGGCGCGATCGGATTGCACATGCAGCTAGCAAAGTGCTAGCTGCGTGTAGCAAAAAAAAAAAATTATGCAAATCAGCCCAGCGGGGCCTGAGCGGTGCCTTCCGGCGGCATAGCCCGAGCTCAGCTCGGGCTTACCGCCAGGAAGGTTAAGGCCTCTTCTGGATGGGAGGCTGAACGGTGAATTTGTCGAGATGTATGCCGCCCACATTCGGGTGCAATTGAAGAGTAACCACGCGTGTCAGCGCTTGACATATGGGGGCATTACCTGGTGGTGTGCTTAGATGTGATTCCATGGGCGGGTTGCCTGTCCAGCACTGGTACTGGGTGGTAACAAGCGTCAGGTCTGGTGCAAGACAGCAGCTGACAGGCGGTGTATTCGCTGCCCGTATGAAAGAGCCGTTGGGCAGCGCTTTGCCGATCACTGGCTATCGACAAAGTGCTATGTCAGTGGTTCCTTATAGGGGTGGTCCCACTAGCAGAGCGACGCAAGACGCTGATTGCAGCATTTTGGGAGTGATCCTGGAGCGGTTGCATCAGTGATTACAGCAGCCAGATCGCAATCATGAAACTTGCGATTCCGTAAAGCGCCCATAGTGGTTCCCAGCCACGAGTCAGCAGACTGTAGACCTGTTTCCTTTGGGAGAGAGCGTTTCCTGCTGGAGTCTCTTCCAGCTGGGTGTGATTTGCTCTGCGAATTCCGCAGCTGTCAGTGGAGACGGGATTGTGTATTTAGCACTTCTCGTTTATGCCAATATCATTATTTCTCTAATTACAGGCTGAAATGTATGACTTCTCTCTCGAGCGCTGTTTGTTTACACGAGCCAGCGGCGTACAAAACAGTCGTTAGCCCTGATCTTCATCGCAATCTGATTAACGACTGACAGACGGAGCTGTGAGATTTGGGGTCAGTTTGATGGCTTTACAAACATGAATGATCACCACGTTTTCCATACAGCAAATCGTCCTTTTCTGACCCGTGAAAGTAATGGACGCCCATCAGAATGATTTACTAACGGACTCAGGAAACCGCTCTTCACGGACGCTCGCAGGAAATGGACGTGATCAATACTTGTGACACGCGATGACTTTCACATTACATGAACCGATAAAGTGAAGCTCAGTCCAAATCCTGTGAAGTAAAACAATGAAATAGTGAACACATTATACACGTCGCCTGTCTCACTAAGCTCCCATTGGCCACCATCTGTAGTCATGTGACACTGCTGACCGGAATAGGCCCCTGTCTTCAATTACCCAAATATTATATGAAACCTGATCCCTGATCTGAAATAAAATGAGCTGTTTGTCCAACACTGTGATCAATGGAATTCTTTTCCTCCATTTTGAAAATGGCCATTACTCCATAACAGCTTCCTAGTCAGCACACTATTAAACTGTAATATTGCCCACTTGAGCCATAGGGAAACATGGACATTACCTTGCTCATCAGTTGTCCTTTCAGTTATAACTGACAGCAACTGATATATAACTGACAGCACATAATATATTTCAGTTCTGAAAAAATCTTGTCACAACTCTAAGGCATTGTTCACATCTAAAATCCAAATTGCTGACGACAGCGGTTTTCGATTTTTTTGCGTGATGTTTTCTTTCCTGTCCCGACGCTTACCTGTACGCTTCGATTCTATATAAAGCGCTTTTCTGAGGTCTCTTTCAGACTACAGCCCGTTCCCTGCGTTTTGATGCAAAGTCGAAACTTTGCGTTGACCAAGTTTACCTTTCACATCCGACGCTGCGTTTTGGTACGTTGCGGTTCGACGCATCCGGGAGCTTTTAATCGTCTGGAGCCGGCGTTTTCCCGTCGGGTGAATTAATAGCTACGGCCACTGATTGTGTCGCACCGCAGATTCCCGATGAAACGCCGCAGGCTATTCAGCTGCACGATCACAGGACAGCTTAGTGATGGCAGCAGTGTGGGAGGGGCAGGCAGGATGACATCATAGCAGTGCAGGGGCTAGCATGCTCGCCTTGCAGAATTACAGTCCCTGGGTCATATCAGAGCCAGGACACTATCTGCATGGAGTTTGTATGTTCTGCCCATGTTTAGGTTTCCCACATCCCAAAAGCGACCAGCAAGCTTATCGGTTGCAGCAAAATCAGCCTTAAGTCAGGTTCTGCTATGATGTGGGGCTGTTCCTTGAACATGGCCCTACTGTTTAGACTGCTAGAGGACAAAGTATGGACAGACCTGCCTGAGATGATTGCAGTCGGTAGTACTGGAAGTCCATTATGCAGAACATGTCCGGCAAAGGGATTTCTCGCCAGGTACTTTAAAGAGACTCCGTAACAAAAATTGCGTCCTGTTTTTTATCATCCTACAAGTTCCAAAAGCTATTCTAATGTGTTCTGGCTTACTGCAGCACGTTCTACTAACACCATCTCTGTAATAAATCAATGTATCTTTCCCCTGTCAGACTTGTCGGCCTGTGTCTGGAAGGCTGCCAAGTTCTTCAGTGTTGTGGTTCTGCTATGAACTCCCCCTTCCAGGCCCCTCTATGCACACTGCCTGTGTATTATTTAGATTAGGGCAGCTTCTCTCTTCTCTCTTATCTTTTAAAAGCTGGATAAATCGTCATCTGAGCTGGCTGGGCTTTCACATACTGAAGAATTACAGACAAGGGAAAAGCTGTTTGCAGGAAGAAAAGAGCAGCCTGAAACTTCAGTGCATGAGAACTGCAGGGGGAAAGAAACACACAAATGATTTCTTGAGATACAAAAGGAAGGCTGTATACAGCCCGCTTGTGTATGAATGTATTTTCTATGTGTGGACATACTGTACATCAACCTACTTCCTGTTTTGGTGGCCATTTTGTTTGTTTATAAACAAACTTTTTAAAACTGTTTTTAACCACTTTTAATGCGGCGAGGAGCAGCGAAATTGTGTCAGAGGGGAATAGGAGATGTCCCCTAACGCACTGGTATGTTTACTTTTGTGCGATTTTAACAATACAGATTCTCTTTAAGGTGGCCATGCACTTATAGATTTATAGCAGATTCGACCATCAGATAGATTCCTGTCAGATGCCTGTCAAGTAGAATCTGACAGGAATCTATCTGATGTGTGCCACACACTATGGACAGATTTCCAATAGATTTCAGAATGAAATCTATTGAAAATCGATCTAAAGGCATTATTGGATCATTATGCTGGGAATACACGGTTAGATCCGGCGGCTCAGTTAGCCGCCGGATCGACTACCGTCGCGTCCCCGCGGGCGCTTCCTTATCTTCCGCTCGATTTCCGCTATTGTCCGCCCGCGGGGATCGGACCTGTCGGAAATTATTAATCGAGCCATCAGCGGCTCGATTGATAACAAACTATCTAACCATGTATTCCCAGCATTAGATCCAATGCAAGTCTATGGGCCATCGATCTGCTGCAAGCAACAGATCGACCTAAATCTTCCATCCTGTTAGATCAAATCCATCGAAATCGGGCGCAAATCAATCGAATGGGGAATTTGATAGAATCAATTTCTGATCGATTGAACCTATAGAATTGATCGATCGATTACTGAAATCGACCAGTGTATGGGCCCCTTTATGCTATCCATACGCGGTAAAATAAAAACGTTTGATTTTCCCATTTATTCCACCAAAATGATCGAATCAAATGAGTTCAAAATGATCTTTTTTTTTCATCAAGAAAAACAAACAATTATCCTGTTTTTTTGATAAAAATCAATTGGACATGTTGGAAAAAACGTTATATTCGATTTAACGGAATAACTGAACGAAATTATCTAATCGAAAAAAATGATAAAATTGTACCATGTATGGCCACCATTATCGTACAAGTAAAATGTTCGATTTCCCATTTTTTCGACCAAAACAATTTGAATCAAATGAAAGTCAAAAAGCATATTTTTTTCGATTAAGAAAAAAACGAACGATTATCCCGGTTTTTCGATAAAAATCTAATCAGATATGTTGGAAAAATCTTTAATCAAAGGAAATTATCTAATCGGAAAAAAATTGAAAAAATTGTATTATGTGTGGGCACCATAAGACTAATTAGACCTAATGAGCCCAGTGTTTGTAGGTGGCCATTCACAGTACAATATTTTCCTCAGATGCGATCATTCCATCAGATTTGCGGGATTGTAAGTAATCAGGATCCTAATCGGAAGGTAATTATCGGTTGTTCCCATAAACAGGTCAATCAGGGCACTTTCTCTTCAGATACGATTGTAAGATCCAACATTCCGATCCTCACAATTCTGTATTCCAATCCACCATAGAATCATTTCACAGCGATTTTCTCCGCACACTTTGTGGTTTTCAGTGCAGTTTGATTGTAAATATCAGATGGAAAGATCGCATCTGAGGAAAGTATTGTACCGTAATTGGCACCTTTACCAGTTTTTCTACGTTTTTTTCATATATTTGCGATTGTTAGGTTTTGCATTTCGTTTTTTTTTCGTTTTATGGAAATTGTCGCTATTCTTCCGTGCATAGCAATGAAGTTTTATTTGGCCTATAAGGAAACATGCGATGCATGCCAGGTTTTCAGCCTATTTCTGAGTCTTTCTTGTTTCTCTCCTGTAGGAATCCACAATGTCTGACAAGAGCGATCTGAAGGCAGAACTGGAGCGCAAGAAGCAGCGATTAGCGCAAATCCGGGAGGAGAAGAAACGCAAAGAGGAGGAGAGGAAGAAGAAGGAGGTTTGTGAGACGCACGTTTTCCGGGGCAGCGTCTCCGCTCTCGCTTAGCACTCGCTGTCTTTCCATTCGTGCGATTTTTCCAGGGATCTTCACAATGAAAATTCGCATTAGTATGCAAAGCAATGATTGTGGGTGGGGTAGTCTCCATTTCATGCAAATCTTCATTTGTGAACAAAAAATACAGCCTGCTGCATTTTTCGCATTCCATATGCGATGTATTGCATGAAATGCGATTTTTCGGGCACGTTTGTCCACCAGAAACAGGAACTTGTCATGTTGTCACTAGGAAGTGCATGCAAATTTAGTGCCATTGCGATAAATCTCACGCAAAAACGCATCTGAAATACCATCCCTTTTTTTTTAATCTCTGAAAATGTTGTATGTTATTTTCTTACTTCAAAAATGCAGCGCTTGAGTCACTGTGTGCGAGTCTTGCGAGATGCGATGGCGGTACGGCTGTGATATGAGACGCGTCTGAATGCCTCCGGCTGTGCCGTGCGTGGATACAGCGAGTCCGATGCACGGCGCGTTTAAAGAGACACTGAAGCCAAAAAAAAATGATATAATGAATTGCTTGTGTAGTACGGATAATTACTAGAACATTAGTAGCAAAGAAAATAGTCTCATTTTTTTATTTTCAGTTATATAGTGTTTTTCATAAAATTGCGTCATTCTCTAATATTAGCAGTTTACACATTACTCAGCATTCTAAATGATTTTACAGAGCAGGCCAGTGAACTTTAGAACTGTTCTCAGCAGAGAAAAAAAAATACAGTGACTGACACTTGAGATAACAAGCTTCAGAAGACAGAGCTCTCTGCCACTTTGAAAGTGGTGGAGCTCAATGGCTATTTGCATAGATAACAACTGGAGTTTCTTAACTCTTCCTGTACTGGAAACAATATGACTTATGTCTCTGCTCCTAATGTTTTATTTCTTAGCTGTACTACACATACACATCATTATATCATCATTTTATTTTTTGCTTCAGTGTCTCTTTAAATAATAATAATTTAATAATAATCTGAACATTTGTATAGCGCTTTTCTCCTGTCAGACTCAAAGCGCTCAAGAGCTGCAGCCATTGGGACGCGCTCAGGAGGCCACCCTGCAGTGTTAGGGAGTCTTGCCTTGAACTCCTTACTGAATAGGTACTGACCCTAGCCAGGATTTGAACCCTGGTCTCCCATGTCAAAGGTGGTGCCCTTAACCAGTACACTATCCAGGCTGAATTTTTTTTCCCCGCATGCAAATCGGATGGCAGCCTATTGATTTCTGTGAGTAATCTGGCTGAACTCGTCTGTGTGGAAACGCTGCAGATTTGCATGTGTGCGGTGAGGCTGTGTTACCACACAGCGCAATGCTCTCTGCATGGGATTTGGGAAATCGCAGCCGATTGAAATGCAAGCGGGGAAAACACTAACCCTGCTGCATTTCCCTGGACAACACGTCCGGGCGGGCGCTGCAGGGGGGTGCAGGGCTGAATTCACATCACCACGGGTGCCGGATCGGTTTTGGAAATGAACGCAATGGGGAAATTACGGGGTGTGTAGACAGAGCCTTAAATGCCTGGAGAAGTGGATCTATTCCCAGGTGTTTCTGCTGGATGTCGGCAGTTATGAGCTGGAGAAGCCCCAAGATTTAAAGGGGACCCGAAGTGAGAGGGATATGGAGGCTGCCATATTTATTTCATTTTTAACAATACTAGTTGCCTGGCAGTGCTCCTGATCTTGGGTCTCTAATGCTTTTAGCCACGGACCCTGAACAAGCATACAGCAGATCAGGTACTCTGATTCAGGTTTTACAGGTTTAGCCATATGCTTGTTCCAGGGTTTGACAGAGACACTACTTATGCTAGAAGAGCAACAGGACTGCCAGGCAACTGGAATTGTTTACAAGAAAATAAATATGGCAGCCTCCATATCCCTCTCACCTTGGGTTCCCTTTAATAAAGGTCGGTATACATGCGAGATGAAAGTCGGCACAGAGAAACGACATTACCCGATAAAAAGAAATAACTAGCAGTTTAAACAACATTGTCCTCACACGCTGATATTCCAAACAATGATGCAGTATGAAAACTGCGGGCGTAAAGGGAAGTGACATCTCACACGACATGCGCACACGCTCTGGAACAATCTCGTTTGAATGACTTGTACACACCAACCAACTACACAATAGTCGTCTGCATTGATCTGCCAGTTGGATGATGCAGGATTCTCGATTTTGGTCACTTGTTGTTGTCGTGTAGCTACACTTTTTACAACGATTGTCATCCAAAATGTGTCATTTGTCGGGAATTACAAACAACTTTTATCTAATGTGTGTACAAGACTTTACTCTCATATCTCCTTAGCATAACATCTGATAATACGTCTGTACATTTATCAGCCGGCTCTCGGTCTTATAAACAAATCACTTTTACTGTCAGCATGAAGGTCCCCATCGAAGCTACAATATTCAGTCAACGATTGTGTTTTTGAGATTCCTTACCTCGCATTGAATGAAAACAGAGAACATGGTGATCCCAATCGATACCGAACCATGGCATTATCGATCGTTCTGTTCAAGAATTCGTTGATTGGTGTGGTGGATTTTTTTTTTCATAGACACAATTGTAACCAGTTACGATATTGGGGATAGTTTGAATTCTTTAATGTCTAATAGATCAATTATATACAATCTTTTCTTTCGATTTGAATAATCTTATCGAAAATGTGATGCGATATGTGCCAAAAATAGTTGGTGCCTTAGCAGGGGTCCCCAACCACCGGGCCGTGGCCCACTGCTGGTCCGTGGGCAGTTTTCCGCTGGGCCGCGGCGGGTCTGGCCTTTCCCCCTCTCCCCCCGCAGCTGCCGCTCCTGTTACCTTATGAGCTGGCGGCCGCTTTCTTTCTTATATTCCCCCGTAGCCCCTCTCCTCTTTGCAGCATCTCCTATTACAGCATCGCGTCCCACGGCTGCTGTAAGGAAGGGAAGGAAGCAGGGCAGCGGTTTCTATGGTAACGGCGATCGCCACTACAGGAAGCCACTGTCCCGCTTCCTTCCAGCAGCCGTGGGACGTGATGCTGTAATAGAAGATGCTGCAAAGAGGAGAGGGGTAACGGGGGAATATAAAAGAGGAAGCGGCCGCCAGCTCATAAGGTAACAGGAGCGGAAGACGCGGGGGGAGAGGACACCTATCCTAGCTACACTGGGGTAGTTATACTAGCAATGCAGGGGTAGCTATACTGGGGTAACTGTACTAGCTATACTGTGGTAACTGTACTAGCTATACTGGAGTAACTGTGTCCTGACCTGCATGCTTGTTCAGGGGCTATGGCTAAATGTATTAGAGCGAGGCAGAGGATCAGCAGGACAGCCAGGCAATGTGCATTATTTAAAAGGAAATAAATATGGCAGCCTTCGTATCCCTCTCAGGATGTCCATCAGGAGACAGAGGCTAGGAGTAGGAGCTCTTGGCTGCGTCATGCACCACCATTGTCCACATGCTGTTATCTCTGTATAACTCCTGTAACCTCCCTTGATGTAGGCGGAGCAGCAGATGAAGACCGAGCCGATCCATGAAGACTCCGATCTGGACAGGAAGAGGCGGGAGACTGAAGCCTTGCTGCAGAGTATCGGCATCTCCCCAGAGCCGCCCCTAGGTACGTGTCATGTGACCTCGGTGTGTCATGTGACCTCTGTGCGTCATGTGACCTCTGTGGGTCAGGTAATATGGCTGCTGCAGGGAATGGCTGGACAGCTGACATTGTGGCCAGGCTGAACTCAGACTGCCTCGGATGAAATGTTCTCATTACATCCTGAGATTTTTATTATCCGCTGACTGCGGCAGAAATATCCTTGGAGGGAGATGTTAGGTTTAAACTGTAGAACACTGTAATTCAAAAACAATAAATGCCATATTTGCGCTGATATCAGATTTATACACAGTCGGTCCAGGTGGTTTTAAGCTCTTGAGGATCTCAGTGTTAAACCTCCCTAATGACCAGGCGATTTTATGTTAAATGGGCCACTGCAGCTTTAAGGCCAAGCTGCAGGACCGCACAACACAGCACACAAGTGATTCCTCCCCCCCCCCCCCCCCCCCTTCCTTTTGTCCCCACCAGAGCTCTCTATTGGTGGGGTCTGATCGCCCCTGCAGTGTTTTTTTTTATTTTTTATATAAATTGTTATGTTATTTTTTTTTTTTTATTAAATGTACGTATTTTTTTTACATATTTTTTTCCCTCTCTCCCTCCCACCCCCCAGGCAGCCAATAACGGCGATCGGCTGTCATAGGCTTCAGCCTATGAGAGCCGATCACTCTCTTGTCCCCCAGGGGGACAGCTGTGTCACAAGACTGTCCCCAGTACAGCGCTGTACAATACAATCAAGCGGCGGTTTAGCCCACCAAGCAGGAGATGTGCGCGCGATCTCCTGCAAATGCAAGCCCCAGGACTTTACGCCAATCGGCGTTAGCTGGTCCTGGGACTGCCGCCGCGGCCACGCCCATTGGCGTGACACGGTCGGGAAATGGTACAGCTCAAAATAAAGTCACACTTAGCTGAGAAATAAGATACTTTTCAACCGGTTAATTGAATACAAACAATGGCCTGGTCAGAGACAAAAGTGATTGCATGAAAAGAAAGCTCTGTCAGCTACAGAAAAAAGGGCCGTACCATTAATCTCAATCGGTGCAGAAAACCGATTGTGATTGCGTTTTTTCACGGCTCATCCGTGACAGAGCTTGTGACCTCTTTTATTTAGAGGGCAGGGCTACGGACGGAAGTAGGAAATCCAGACAGTTGGTGAGTATTATAAAGTTTATTGAAATCGGAATAACTCGGCCCCCCAAAGCGCAAAATCACTTTTAGGCCTCTTTTCTACGGACTGTTGTTAGGCAGTGAAATACCTCTCAAACTCTCACAACTGCTTGCTGCTGCCTGGCAACTGCTCACTGCTGCCTGGTAACTGCTCACTGCTGCCTAGTAACTGCTCACTGCTGCCTAGTAACTGCTCGCTGCTGCCTGGTAACTGCTCGCTGCTGCCTGGTAACTGCTCACTGCTGCCTAGTAACTGCTCACTGCTGCCTAGTAACTGCTCACTGCTGCCTAGTAACTGCTCGCTGCTGCCTGGTAACTGCTCGCTGCTGCCTGGTAACTGCTCGCTGCTGCCTGGTAACTGCTCGCTGCTGCCTGGTAACTGCTCACTGCTGCCTGGTAACTGCTCACTGCTGCCTGGTAACTGCTCACTGCTGCCTGGTAACTGCTCACTGCTGCCTAGTAACTGCTCACTACTGCCTGCCTGGTAACTGCTCACTGCTTCCTGATAACTGCTCACTGCTGCCTAGTAACTGCTCACTGCTGCCTGGTAACTGCTCATTGCTGCCTAGTAACTGCTCATTGCTGCCTGGTAACTGCTCATTGCTGCCTGGTAACTGCTCACTGCTGCCTGGTAACTGCTCACTGCTGCCTGGTATCTGCTCACTGCTGCCTGGTATCTGCTCACTGCTGCCTGGCAACTGCTGACTGCTGCCTGGTAACTGCTCATTGCTGCCTGGTAACTGCTTGCTGCTGCCTGGTAACTGCTCACTGCTGCCTGGCAACTGCTTGCTGAGCACACAGTTCAACTACTCGTGGAAAAGAGGCCTGAAAAACGATTTTGTAGCATTTAAGCCTCTTTTCCACAGACAGTTGAGACTGTGTGCTCAGCAAGCAGTTGCCAGGCAGCAGTGAGCAGTTACCCGGCAGCAACAAGCAGTCACCAGGCTGCAGTAAACTGTTACCAGGCAGCGGCATTCAGTTACCAGGCAGCGGCATTCAGTTACCAGGCAGCAGTGAGCTGTTACCAGGCAGCAGTGAGCAGTTACCAGGCAGCAGCGAGCAGTTACCGGGCAGCAGTGAGCAGTTACCGGGCAGCAGCGAGCAGTTACCAGGCAGCAGCGAGCAGTTACCAGGCAGCAGCAAGCAGTTACCCGGCAGCAGCGAGCAGTTACCAGGCAGCAGCGAGCAGTTACCAGGCAGCAGGGAGCAGTTACCAGGCAGCAGGGAGCTGTTACCAGGCAGCAGGGAGCTGTTACCAGGCAGCAGCGAGCAGTTACCAGGCAGCAGCGAGCAGTTACCAGGCAGCAGCGAGCAGTTACCAGGCAGCAGCGAGCAGTTACCAGGCAGCAGCGAGCAGTTACCAGGCAGCAGCGAGCAGTTACCAGGCAGCAGCGAGCAGTTACCAGGCAGCAGCGAGCAGTTACCAGGCAGCAGCGAGCAGTTACCAGGCAGCAGCGAGCAGTTACCAGGCAGCAGCGAGCTGTTACCAGGCAGCAGCGAGCTGTTACCAGGCAGCAGCGAGCAGTTATCAGGCAGCAGCGAGCTGTTACCAGGCAGCAGCGAGCAGTTATCAGGCAGCAGCGAGCTGTTACCAGGCAGCAGCGAGCTGTTACCAGGCAGCAGTGAGCTGTTACCAGGCAGCAGCGAGCAGTTACCAGGCAGCAGCGAGCAGTTACCAGGCAGCAGCGAGCTGTTACCAGGCAGCAGCGAGCAGTTATCAGGCAGCAGCGAGCTGTTACCAGGCAGCAGCGAGCAGTTATCAGGCAGCAGCGAGCTGTTACCAGGCAGCAGCGAGCTGTTACCAGGCAGCAGTGAGCTGTTACCAGGCAGCAGTGAGCTGCCTGTGGAAAACAGGCCTTATATGCTTTAGCGCAAAATGCTGCATGTCCTGCGATGGCGATGACCTCTAATCACAATCGCACTAGCGGGTTCCCAACCGCACACTTTCACTGGCAAAGCGTTTTTGGGAATCGTTGACAATTGTCGGCGGTCCCAAAGCGCTGCCATGTGGGTTTCAGCTCCTCGTGTGCGACCATCATTGCATCATCCGCTGTAACACTTCAGCAAACTGTAATGGATTCTGTATTTCTTCCCTTGTTTAGTTCCAACTCCAATGTCCCCTTCATCCAAGTCACTGAGCACCCCCAGCGAGGCCGGCAGCCAGGACTCTGTGGACGGGACCATCATGGGAAGGTAAGACACGCGTGTCAGCATCACTTCATAGAAGCAACAACAATGCCTCATAACGGCCACTCACACCTTCATCCGACACACTAAACATTACATTGATAATGCGACATAACAGCCAATGACAACTCCATCCAACACTAAACATTACATCCATAATGCGTCATAACGGCCACTCACACCTTCATCCGACACACTAAACATTACATTGATAATGCGACATAACAGCCAATGACAACTCCATCCAACACTAAACATTACATCCATAATGCGTCATAACGGCCACTGACACCTCCATCCGACACACTAAACATTACAGCGATAATGCATCATAACGGCCACTCACACCTCCATCCAACACACTAAACATTACAGCGATAATGCATCATAACGGCCACTCACACCTCCATCCAACACACTAAACATTACAGCGATCATGCATCATAACGGCCACTCACACCTCCATCCAACGCACTAAACATTACAGCGATAATGCATCATAACGGCCACTCACACCTCCATCCAACGCACTAAACATTACAGCAATAATGCATCATAACAGCCAATGACACCTCCATCTGACACACTAAACATTACATCAACAATGCATCATAACGGCCACTCACACCTCCATCCAACGCACTAAACATTACAGCGATAATGCATCATAACGGCCACTCACACCTCCATCCGACACACTAAACATTACAGCAATAATGCATCATAACAGCCAATGACACCTCCATCTGACACACTAAACATTACATCAACAATGCATCATAACGGCCACTGACACCTCCATCCAACACACTAAACATTACAGCGATAATGCATCATAACGGCCACTCACACCTCCATCCGACACACTAAACATTACAGCGATAATGCGTCATAACGGCCAATGACACCTCCATCCAACACACTAAACATTACAGCGATAATGCGTCATAACGGCCAATGACACCTCCATCCAACACACTAAACATTACATCAACAATGCATCATAACGGCCACTCACACCTCCATCCGACACACTAAACATTACAGCAATAATGCATCATAACGGCCACTGACACCTCCATCCCACACACTAAAAATTACATCAATAATGCCTCCTAACCGCCATTCACACCTCCATCCCACACACTAACCTTTACATCGATAATGCTTCATAACGGCCACTCACACCCTCATTTGTCTCCTCCATACACTTGTGGCAATTCCCAGCAGATCTCTGTGTTGTAAAATGATAAATATCAGGAGGGACTGGGGGACAAAGCGCTGCTGGCTGTGTAAGAAGGGAATGACGAGGTCACGATTGGTTATTTCAGGACAGACACATGATGCAGTTTTCCGTCATATAGACGGATCGAATCATTGATTTCCGGTATGTCCAATCTTCTCCTGATTGAGAACGGGTTCGATATTCAGACCATTGCTGCACAAAATCGATCTTGTTTGATTGGTAGCTGATATACCGGAAATCATCGATTCAACTCGTCGATCTGACAGAAATTTGCTTTGTGTGTACCAGGTATTTGGGCCGTCTCTCAACATCACCAGGGGTGTTTCTCAATATTATTATAGTATGTACCCCTTTAAGAATGACTAGGCGAAGTAGCTGCTACTAGAAGTAATATTATCTCACGTACCCCCTGGAGGATATATATGTGGTAGGAGTGCTCAGTAGTGACATATTGAGGTGTTTTTAAACATTCACTCAGGTGGTTCCAGGATTTTATTTATTGAGGGTGCTATGCAGGTTCTTCTGAGTCCCCTGTATTCCATCTCATAGTAATAGCGCCCCCCAGGGCCGCACTGTTACCATGAGATGTGGTCCAGGAAGTTAGTACATGCGGCGCCTGGATCCCGGCAACGTATTGCAAATTATTGTAACCTGATCTGCAATGCTTCACCTGCCCACCCTGATATTAGCACCCTGATAGCACAGGCACCCCAGCCCACCACAATGCTCTCAGGGTGCTAATGAACATTTTGGGGGTGCTTCAGCATTGGGGGAGGGAGGGGGGCCCGAATGGAAGGCAGGAACAGCAGCCAGGGCCTGGAATGGACGGCAGGAGGTGAGTATGCGTGAAGCCTAAGCAGTGACTTGCATGGGATCCGTTTCCATCCGTTCACGTCTGTCCCATTTTGTTCTGCTGAATGGAGCATTTTTTTTGCGCTGATGTGAAGCCAGATGTATTCAGGTCATTTCACTTTCTTGTAATGTCACATATGGTGGTGTTTGTGCGCCCCCTAGTGTTAGTCTACAGGTAGCTTAGCCTGGTGGAAGCAGCAGTCTGTGTTCCTTGTCTCCAGGTGCCTGCGGAGAGGGAATGTTTAGGCTGCACTCCGCACCACCTGCTGAAATGGAGAGAAGCGTCACCGGCTATCTATGGGGTTGTTTGTTTAATTTTAAAGTGAGGGATATGGAGGCTGCCATATTTATTTCCTGTTAAACAATGCAGATTGCCTGACTGCCCTACCATTCCTCTGCTTCTAATTCTTTTAGCCATAGCCCCTGAACAAGCATGCATATCAGGTGACTGAAGTCAGACTGGATTAGCTGCATGCTTGTTTCAGGGGTGTGATGCAGACACTACTGCAGCCAAAGAGATCAGCAGGACTGCCAGGCAACTGATATTGCTTAACAGGAAATAAATATGGCAGCCTCCATATAACTCACCTCAGACTCACTTTAAGCTTAGATGAGCTTTAAAGAAAATCTGAAATTAGTAAATTTAACTTCCATTTTAAATTCTGGAGGTTGAGCTGGTACTCTGCTGGTAACAAATTTACAAAAAAAACCCCCCAAAACTCCAGGTGTTAGTCTCCCACCTCCCAATGTACAAACTGGGGTGTATTTTTGAGACGAGTAAGGCCTCATTCACACTAGAGCGTGTTACTACGGCAATACAAATCAATGGTAGCGTTCACACCTTGCTGAAATCATGGCGCCCTCAGCATTTTTTGCTTATTTTGGAGCAAGTGCATTTCAATGTTAAAGAATCACAAAACGCCATTGCTCCAAAAACAGTGAAACATCCCAGGAAAATCGCTTTGCAAAATGCTAGTAATTCCCAGTGTGAGGGGCCGTAGGGCTGGGACTTGGCGCCAGGGATGGGCGGGTAATCAAGAGTCCGTAAGGGCTCGAATTCGTAACTAAAATGAGCCTTAATTGCTGCAGTTGTGCGGCCGGGTGATAAGGGGTTATTTACGCACAATTCTGCCATCCTGCTTGCGCTCCAAGCAGCTTGCACGCCTCCTATTGGATGCCCAGCCTCACCACGGTGCACTTCCTCCTTCTGGCTTGAAGGAGGAAGTGTGCGTAGTGAGGCTTGGCGTGCAATGTGTTTGGCGCGCTGGCAGGATGGCGGAATTGTGGGTAAATAACCCTTTATCACCCAGCCGCACAGCTGCGGCAATTAAGGCTCATTTTAGTTACGAATTCGAGCCGTTACGGACTCATGATTACCCACCCATCCCTGCTTGGCGCTTTTTCACAAAGATTTTTACCTCATGCGGTATTTCATCCGGTATTTGCTAGATTATTACAGAGCAGGGACAATGGAGGAAATGTGTGATACAGACAGCAATGTTTATTTCACTGTCAATAAAAGAGCAAGTCCAAGCTGCATTAAATTAACATAAAATTTGTAAAAAGCCATTAGTATCTTATTAACCAACAGTAAAAAAGGCCCTCCCGGTAAAAAACAGGCGCTAGGCCACGGCCGCAACCACCCGTAATGCTCGTCCCTTCACTTGCTCGTCCCCCACCGCTGTCCGAAGTATAAGCACACAGGGAGCTGCTTGCTTGGCAGTTGGAAATAGCTGTTATTTCCCACAATGCAATGAGGCACACAGACAGCAAACTGTCAGGTCTGGATCCAGGGACACCGGAGGACGCAGAGACACAGGGGTTATTATTATATAGGGTTTTTAATTACTACATAATAATATTGTGAGATTAGGGAAATATGTTTTTATTATCCACTTTCTTATTTTCCATAATAGTGCAGTTCCTTGTCTCCGCTCTTTTTCCTCTCCCTTTATGTTACCGCATGCTCCAGTCTTGTGAACTGACATGTATTGATGTATTTACCTGGGTAATTTACCGCTTGCCATGCGGTAACTGCCTTTATGACTTGACATTTTACTAAATGTTCGGTAAAATCAGCGGTTTTCTGCATAACCGCATGAGGTAATGCTTTATGAGCTGGGGCCGAAGTGTGAACTTAGACTAAGCTACACTTCTTGGAGCAATATTCCATTAATTTAGGTCAAAATTGTTATGCTGAATATTACGGTTAATTGCTTGGTTAGCTGGTAATTTGTTGGGTTACCTGGTAAATTGTTAGGTTAGCCGGTAAATAGTTGGGTTAGCTGGTAATTTGTTGGGTTACCTGGTAAATTGTTAGGTTAGCCGGTAAATAGTTGGGTTAGCTGGTAAATTGCTGGGTTAGCGCGTAAATTATTGGGTCAGCTGGTAACTTGTTGGGTTAGCAGGTAAATTATGGGGTTAGCTGGTAAACTGTGGGGTTAGCTGGTAAATTGTGGGGTTACCTGGTAAATTGCTGGATAAGCTGGTAAATTGCTGGATTAACTGGTGAATTGCTGGGAGAGCCAAATGACACAGCATACCCTGGTAATCTTTTGCCCCATGCTTACACTATATCTTACATCCCATTCTTTAGATTGTATAATCAGAAGCAAATGATCAGAATTACACAACATTCTGTCTTCTTGAGCATCTCCCTGCAGTAGGCAGAGAATTCTGCAACTGCTTAGTTTGCCTATGCCTGAAAACTGCCCTGCATGGTTAGGATATCGATTGGGCCAGACGGAAGAGGAAGGGCTGAATGCCAGCAGTGATGGAAGGCAGGGGCAGGTAGCATCCAAGCCAGCAGATCAATGTCATACAGGGCTCATTGGGTATCCATCTGCTGTTACTATTCACAGTACTTTGTCTTGTTACAGAAGGCAGGACATCTCTCTGTGGTTTATTTCATTCATTACAGAGTCATAATAATGAAGCATTTTTTTTTATTCTTATTCATAGGAATATTCAGAGTGGCCTCTTGGGGTAAGAAAGTGTTTGTGTGTTTTACAAATTGTGTGTGAGATGGCGAAAAGTAATAATTATAAATTATTTGGCTGAATAAACAACATAATATAGATTTATCAGTGAAGGGTAAAGAGGTCTGAATGAATTGAGTGTGTTCTGAAAATCTCCAGGAAATACAGAGACCACTTTAGTAAAACATCTTTGAGTCAGTCAGAGGTCATCGGAGTCAGAGGTCGTCAGAGGTCATCAGAGTCAGAGGCCATCAGAGTCAAAGGACTTCAGAGTCAGAGGTCTTCAGAGGTCGTCAGAGGTCATTAGAGTCAGGTCATCTGAATCAAAGGTCATCAGAGTCAGAGGTCGTCAGAGGTCTTCAGAGGTCATCAGTCAGAGGTCATCACAGTCAGGTCATCAGAGTCAGAGGCCATCAGAGTCAGAGGTCTTCAGAGGTTGTCAGAGGTTATCAGAGTCAGAGGTCATCAGTCAGAGGTCATCACAGTCAGGTCATCAGAGTCAGAGGCCATCAGAGTCAGAGGTCATCAGAGTCAGAGGTCATCAAAGTCAGGTTATAAGAGTCAGAGGTCATCAGAGGCAGAGGTCATCAGAGACAACCCTCAAAAACAGTAGTGGTACAAAGTTGTCCACTAATGAGTCAACTGACATCTCTGCACTTTAGAACAAGCATCTCTGACGAAGCCTCCAAGAAGGCGGTGAAACATCGCAGGGCTTTTATATCGGGGTAATTTGAGGGTTATTGTGGTGTAACCAAGCAGCTTGGTTTGACCCAAAAACCACTAGGAAAGTATTGGGGACCTCCTACTAAAAAAGCAATGCTTGGTGTGGTTTGCTTTCTTAAAACCGATGGTATTTGTGATAATTCAGAAGGGTGTAACTGTGGTTACCCACAATGCACCACTGCTGAATATGCAAATTATCTCTTTTTGCCCCTGTAGCCAGGCTTACATCCAGAACTGCTTGTGTATAGCGAGCCTATGCAGACAGCCTCTTTCGGACTGTTTGTCCTCCTCAGTGCATGGCAGGGATTGATATGACTGTATGGGATAGAGGCTTGGACCAGTACAACAGAGAGTAACCAAGCAGCTCAGCGTGACCCAAACCACTAGGAAAGTATAGGAGACTAATAGAGACCAAAAAACCTCCTACTGAGGAGGACCAGAAAGTCCGAAACAGGCTGTCTGCATGTGGTGTTGATGTGGCTCTGTAACATGTATAAGCTGTAGGCTCACTATCCACCAGTGGCTCTGTAACATGTATAAGCTATACACCAGCAGCTCTGTAACATGTATAAGCTATAGGCTCACTATACACCAGTGGCTCTGTAACATGTATAAGCTATACACCAGCGGTTCTGGATGTAAGCCTGGCCTCAGGGGTATAAAGAGATAATTTGCATATTCAGTAGCGGTGCATTGTGGGTAACCAAAGTTACACACCTAAATGTGAATTAAAAATACCTTGGGAGGCAATCCACACTTGAGGGTTATTGTGAAATTTTGTTGAAATCAGGCTCTAGTGATTTGAATTCCCACCCCTTAATATGCTGAATCTGCCCCTGACCTCTGGGGAATTACCACCCCTCACTCATCTCACCCATCGCTGTCTGCATCTCCATCTATACCTGTGTCTGTTATAGCCAACCAAGGGTACCTGTCATGATGGTGGATCCTTAGTACAAGCCAGGCTTCTGTCCAGGGCTGGACGTTACCAGTGCTGGCTCCTGTGTAGACAGACTAGCATGAGATATAGGAGATATAAACCCTCTGGCCCTGGCTGGGAGGCTCAGCTGAGGAATGTAGCTGCCATCCTGACAGGTCCTCTTCACAGATTATCGTAGGATTTATAGTGTTTGCTTTTCTCTTTTACCTGCTGTCGCCATGATGGACAGAACGCTGCAGTGGGACACCGACCCGTCCGTCCTCCAGCTGCATTCAGACTCTGAGCTCGGGTAAGTTACCAAGACTGAACTCCCTCTGCTGGATCAGATCTGTGCCTTGTTCTGCATACAAAGTATCAGTGTGTAACTAATGCAAACCCCGCCCTGCTGACTGCGCTGTCCGCTCTCTCTCTTATGATCGAGAACAGTGTGGGGAGCGCAGCCTAGAGGAGAGTGGTGGGAGGAGTCCCGTACACACACATGACTAAAGGCAGCTGAGGCGGCCGATAAAGATTGCCTCAGCTGATAGTCAGGCATTTGTACAGTAGCCCATGAATCCAACCACCACCTTGGCAGAGCGACAGCCAACTCCTTTGTGCAAGCCACTCCCCCACCAGCCCTCCCCCCCCCCCCCCCCCGCTTAGCAACATAACTCGTAATCGGCTACACAGCTGACTCCGCATCTGTACAGTCCGCCCCAGAGATGTCCCCATCAGACGCCATCAGTCAGAGGTGTGCATGCACCTTATCTCCAGTTTATCTAACCTTTCCTGGTAAGTGAGACCTTCCATCCCACGTATCAGTCGTGTTGCTTGTCTCTGCACCTGCTCTAAGACTGCAATATCTTTCCTGTAATGTGGTGCCCAGAACTGGATTCCATATTCCAGATGTGGCCTTACTAGAGAGTTAAACAGGGGCAATATTATGCTAGCATCTCAAGTTTTTATTTCCCTTTTAATGCATCCCAAAATGTTGTTAGCTTTAGCTGCAGCTGCTTGGCATCGCATACATAACATTCAGATGAACTGTTGTGTGATTCCCGGTAATGTCAGTCGCTGACACCTAACACTCATCTCTGTTCCAGGAGGAGAATTATTAGGCTCGGCGTCTCGAAGGTCACACAGGTGGATTTCCTGCCCCGAGAAGTTGTGTCTTATTCTAAGGAGACGCAGACGCCGACCACCACTCATCAGATGGAAGGTAAGGCTGCAGGATATGACATCACTGCTGTAATGCTGCAGGAAGTGACATCACTGCTGTAATGCTGCAGGAAGTGACATCACTGCTGTTATGCTGCAGGAAGTGACATCACTGCTGTAACCCTGCAGGAAGTGAAATCACTACTGTAACCCTGCAGGAAATGACATCACTGCTGTAACGCTGCAGGAAGTGACATCACTGCTGTAACGCTGCAGAAAGTGACATCACTGCTGTATTCCTGCAGGAAATGACATCCGTGCTGTCATCCTGCAGGAAGTGACATCACTGCTGTAATGCTGCAGGAAGTGAAATCACTGCTGTACCCCTGCAGGAAATGACATCACTGCTGTAACCCTGCAGGAAGTGACATCGCTGCTGTTTCTGATGTTTATTGGCTGTAAAAAGTGGAGCATAATGGCTGCTTGTAAAGGAAAAGAGTTTTATTCATGTCTGTTGGTTACAGCAGGAGGAGGTGGCAGCGTTAACCAAGGCAGGCTGCATCTGATTGACCAACTGCATGGATGTGCAGAGCCTAAATATAGGCAGCAGTGGCCTAGCAATAGGGGATGTAGAGGTTGCAACCGCACTGGGGCCCTTGGGCCAGAGGGGCCCTCCCTCAATGGCAATATTAGCTATTGGTCCTGTGCTGGTAATGACCACTTCTATAGATGCTTCGAATAGTGTTAATCGATAACACCTTGTTCCCTCCTCTGCTTGCACCTCTAATACTGTGCCAGTTCCTAGCTGGTATGTGTGCACCATATCAATTGTTATGTATAGAGTGCTGGGGGGGCCCCAATGGCAAAGCTTGCACTGGGGCTCAAAGCTCCGTAGCTACACCACTGATAGGCAGGTTACATAACTTGCATTCAAAATGCAAGAAAATGGAGGATGTTGGCTTCCATAAACAGTTTGTACGCAGAGTGTCCTATACTAGACTCTTCCACCGCGGTGAGGGATTCTCATAGAAGAGACCCTAACCACTAATTAACAAAAAAACACAGCATAAACCTGGGGGCAGCTGGCCATAAAAATGGTTTACACATGTTTAGAGGAACAGGGAGAAATTGGCAGCACTCCTGCTCAGGCTGCACCTGAAATGACTTCCAACAGAGGTGTGCAGTGCCCCCTATAGGCTAAATACCCACCTTGTATTCAAAACAGATGCAAACTATGCACTAAACCCTAAACTCAGATTAAAACGGAATGCAAAGTGAAATAGCACATGGATGCAGCTAGCCATATGCAAACGTACCTTTCTATACCGCAGGGGGAGAAGGTGGCAGTGCTTCCCTAGACATACTACATCTGACTGACATACTGCATGGATGTGCAGAGCCTAATTATAGGCAGGTTACACAACTTCCATACAAATCAGATGCAACGAAATGGAGGATGATGGCTTCTAAAAACATCTCCTCCTGCTCAGTGGCGGACACAGGCAGCAGTGGGCCCCTGTGCAAAATATCAATTGTGGGCCCCCATGACCTGCGGCAAAAAATGGGCGTGGCTATAACCTACGACGCGCGAAGCACGCCGCAGCAAAAAATGGGTGTGGATAGAACCTGCGGCGCATAGCGCCGCGGCAAAAAATGGGCGTGGCAATGACCGGATAAGGGCGGAGCTAACTGTAATTTAAAGTGATCCCGGGGTGAGAGTGATATGGAGGCTGCCATATTTATTTCCTTTTAAACAATACTAGTTGCCTGGCGGCCCTGCTGATCTATTTGGCTGCAGTAATAAACTGAATTACACCAGCAACAAGCATGCAGCTTAATCTTCTCAGTTCTGACAATATTGTCAGAAACCCCTGACCTGCTGCATGCTTGTTCAGGGTCTATGGTTGAAAGAATAAGAGGCAGAGGACCAGAACGGCAACCAGGCAACTGGTATTGCTTAAAAGGAGAGAAATATGGCAGCCTCAATATTATTCTCACCTCAGGTTCCCTTGAAAAGTGCAACGCAAAGACAGTGGGCCCAGGTTTTGGTGACCCTTTCCCCAGAAAATTCACATAATGTGAGCAGGTTTTCTCATGAAAATACACATAATGTGAGCAGATATGCCCAGAAAATACGTGCAATCATGTCGGCAGATATGCCCAGAAAATACGTGCAATCATGTCGGCAGATATGCCCAGAAAATACGTGCAATCATGTCGGCAGATATGCCCAGAAAATACGTGCAATCATGTCGGCAGATATGCCCAGAAAATACGTGCAATCATGTCGGCAGATATGCCCAGAAAATACGTGCAATCATGTCGGCAGATATGCCCAGAAAATACGTGCAATCATGTCGGCAGATATGCCCAGAAAATACGTGCAATCATGTCGGCAGATATGCCCAGAAAATACGTGCAATCATGTCGGCAGATATGCCCAGAAAATACGTGCAATCATGTCGGCAGATATGCCCAGAAAATACGTGCAATCATGTCGGCAGATATGCCCAGAAAATACGTGCAATCAAGTCGGCAGATATGCCCAGAAAATACGTGCAATCATGTCGGCAGATTTGCCCAGAAAACACATGCAATCATGTAGCAAATTTGCCCAGAACATACATGCAATCATGTGGCAGACCTGCCCAGAACATACACGCAATCATGTGGCAGACCTGCCCAGAACATACACCTGCTAAAATAAATAATAAAAAAAACCATTTACTCACCTGCAGCAGCAGACCTCCTGTCCCAGCCTCCATCCAGCGCGCAGCTCCCATGGGTGGTTGGGTGGATAGGTAGCCTGGTGGGTAGGTAGGTAGGCAGCCCTTAGCCGGGTGGGTAAGTAGCCTGGTGGGTGGCTGGGTAGCCGGGTGGGTGGGTAGCCTGGTGGGTAGGTAGCCTGGTGGGTGGGTAGGTGGGTGGTTAGGTAGCTGGGTGGGTGGGTAGGTAGCCTGGTGGGTCTTTAGGTAGGTAGCCTGGTGGGTTGGTAGGTAGGTAGGTAGCCTGGTGGGTGGGTAGGTAGCCGGGTGGGTGTGTAGGTAGCCGGGTGGGTGGTTAGGTAGCCGGGTGAGTGGTTGGGTAGCCGGGTGGGTGGGTAGCCAGGTGGGTAGGTAGCCGGGTGGGTAGGTAGCCAGGTGGGTAGGTAGCCAGGTGGGTAGGTAGCCGGGTGGGTAGGTAGCCGGCAGGGTGGTTAGGTAGCTGGGTGGGTAGGTAGACGGGTGGGTGGTTAGGTAGCCGGGTGGGTAGATGTGTGGGTGGTTAGGTAGCCGGGTGGGTAGCCGGGTGGGTGGTTAGGTAGCCGGGTAGGTAGCTGGGTGGGTAGGTAGCCGGGTGGGTGGGTAGGTATCCGGGTGGGTGGGTAGGTAGCCGGCAGGGTGGTTAGGTAGCTGGGTGGGTAGGTAGCCGGGTGGGTAGACGGGTGGGTGGCTAGGTAGCCGGGTGGGTAGGTAGCCGGGTGAGTGCGTAGATGTGTGGGTGGTTAGGTAGCCGGGTGGGTGGGTAGCCGGGTGGGTAGGTAGTCGGGTGGGTGGTTAGGTAGCCGGGTAGGTAGCCGGGTGGGTAGGTAGCCAGGTGGGTGGTTAGGTAGCCGAGTGGGTAGGTAGCCGGGTGGGTGGGTAGGTAGCCGGCAGGGTGGTTAGGTAGCCGGGTAGGTAGCCGGGTGGGTGGGTGGGTAGCCGGCAGGGTGGTTAGGTAGCCGGGTAGGTAGCCGGGTGGGTGTGTGGGTATCCGGGTGGGTAGGTAGCCGGGTGGGTAGGTAGCCAGCAGGGTGGTTAGGTAGCCGGGTAGGTAGCTGGGTGGGTGGTTAGGTAGCCGGGTGGGTGTGTGGGTATCCGGGTGGGTAGGTAGCCGGGTGGGTAGGTAGCCGGGTGAGTGTGTGGGTAGCCGGGTGGGTAAGGTAGCCGGGTGGATGGGTGTGTAGCTATCCGGGTGGGGGGCCCGACTCCTATCCTCCCTCACTCACCTCGGGGCCCCCCTCCCGGTATGCGCGGCGGCGGCGGCGGGCGGGAGAGCAGAAAATCCAGGAAGTCTCCGCCGGGGCTGCAGCAGACACTAGAGGCTGCTGCCGCTTGGTCTCCCGTGTCTCCAACTTTGTACACTGCTCGCTACTTCCTGGTTTAGTAGCGAGCAGTGTACAAAGTTGGAGACACGGGAGACCAAGCGGCAGCAGCCTCTAGTGTCTGCTGCAGCCCCGGCGGAGACTTCCTGTATTTTCTGCTCTCCCGCCGCATCGCATGAGGGGGAGGGGGGGGGCCGATGTGAGGGGGGAGGACAGGAGTAGGGGCCCCCCAGGTTAAAATAAAAATAAAAGGTAAAATTTTAAAAAAAAAACTGCAATACTTAATGGGCCCCTGAAGCAGCGGAACTTCAGGGGCCCTTGTGCGGCGGCACGGCCTGCACGGCCGTATGTCCGCCACTGCTCCTGCTGTATAGAAATGTTGCTGTTACCTTTACTTATGGCTAGCTGCATCCATGTGCTATTATGAGCAATGACATTATGAAGTTTCTCCACTAGGTGGCAGCAAAGTCCTGACTGAGAGACCCACTCTTCCAGTCTGCATGGACTTGACCTGGCATGAAAGAATTGGGTCCGGGCTGTAGTCTTCATAGTATTGATTATCTCAAATCTTCACCAGTGTTTTCATGGCAAAATATGTGGACTTTTCAGGAGACTCGTAGATTCTCACATCAAACATTCAGAAATAATCTTTTCAGGCAGCGTGAAGTAAGGCAGTACAACCAAAATAAGAGAACAGGTAATACAGGCAAGTTAAAAGCAAGATCAGTAATATATATATATATCCAGTTATGTTGTCATACTACATGTCAGCTCAGGTATGGTGACCATACATCCCACTTTACCCGGGACAGGTCCTGGATTCGGGGTACCCTGTCCCAGGCTATGTCCCGGGAAACGTCCTGCTTTTAGCCGCAGGACGTCCTGGCCTCGGGACTCTGGCTACCGTCCATTGCATGAACTGGCCGTGGCGTCTATTAGACGCCGCGCCAGTTCATAGCCCGTAGCCCCGCTCCAGCCTGCCTAGGCTTCTGGCTGGCAGAGCAGGGCTACGGGAAGATGGCGTCCGAAGCCCTGTACTGGAGACTATTTGTGTCTCCAGTACAGGGCTTTGGGCACCATCTTTCCATAGCCCTGCTATTCCATTTAGCGTGGGAGATATTCAGGAGCAAGATGGTCCGAGGAGCTGCGCACCAGAGGCCGGCCGGGAGAGGAGACTTCTGTCAGGTGAGAAAATTCTTTTTTTTTGCAGGTGAAATGTTTCCCAAATTGTATTTGTTTTCTGTTGAAATGTTGCCCAAATTGCGTTTGTTTTCTGCTGAAATGTTGCCCAAATTGCGTTTGTTTTCTGCTGAAATGTTGCCCAAATTGCGTTGGTTTTCTGCTGAAATTTTGCCCAAATTGTGTTTATTTTCTGGTGTCTGGGGTAACTGTTGCTGCACTTATTATTTAATGGTCATAGTTGGCTATATTTGCTGCTTTGGGGTTAAGGTTACGCTCCGCCCAATGTCATGGCCATGCCCATTTTCCACCACGAACGCCCCCACGCCCATTTTCGGCACCGCGACTGGCCCCGCTCCAATCTGTACTGAGCTCAGCTGCTCGTCTCATTCATCTTTTTTCTCGATCTTCCTCTGCTGCTCCTCTCTGTCAAGCTCTTCACTGGCTGCAAATTAACCAGAGGATCCAATTCAAACTCTTAACCCTAACCTACAAAGCTCTCCACAATCTCTCTCCCCGGGACATCTCCTCACTAGTTTCCAGATACCAACCCAACCGCAATCTCAGATCTGCACACGATCTTCTGTTATCCTCCTCTAGAATCACCTCCTCGCATCCACGTATACAAGACTTTTCATGTCCTTCACCCCTCCTCTGGATTGCCCTTCTTCAACACATCTGTCACTCTCCAACCTTTTAAATTTTTAAATGCTCCCTCAAAACTCACTTTTTCCGACATGTACATGCTGTAACTTAGGCCATTCCCCATTCCACCTCTCGTCAAGTTTTATTCCTTACTAGATAACCTAAACACACACTGCCTGTATGTATACTGCTTTCTTCCCCACCTCTTGTTTCCCCCATTCCTTTAGATAGTAAGCTCGCAAGGGCAGAGCTCTCTCACCCTTTTGTTTCTTGGCATTTGTTACTAGTGATGGCCCCAACATCAAATTTTCAGTTCACGAACTTCGAATGCGAATCTGGCAAACCGCCATAGACTTCAATGGGCAGGCAAATTTTAATACCTACAGGAACTGTTTCTGGCCACAAAAGTGATGGAAAAGTTGTTTAAAGGTGCCACCAAAAATCACGTGGTTTACGTAGAGTCGTGTTTTAATCTCTAAAGGGCAGAAATCACATCACATTCCTAAATTGGTAGAATAAAGTGCTTTAAAATGTCTGGGGTGCAAACATGGTGATAAGGTAGTGTGAGATTTATGCCCTGTTCACACTGACAGACGAAACACCGCATTAAACGCACTGCAAACAACCGCAAAGAGCTTAAATGATAACGCCGATGGACGTATGTGAACTCGAAGGACGTATGTCTTTTTCCAACCCAAATAACTATGTAACTGTGTCAGGTGAGCAAATCATTGTTTTACTAGTTGACACCACCAGGACATAAATCTTAGTCCTCTCTGTGGCAGTCTTTGTGTAGTGGTGTGTAGTGGTGTGTGGTGGTGTGTAGTGGTGTGTGGTGATGTGTAGTGATGTGTAGTGGTGTGTGGTGGTGTGTAGTGGCGTGTAGCGGTGTGTAGCGGCGTGTAGTGGCGTGTAGTGGCGTGTAGTGATGTGTAGTGGTGTGTAGTGGTGTGTGGTGGTGTGTGGTGGTGTGTAGCGGTGTGTAGCGGCGTGTAGTGGCGTGTAGTGGCGTGTAGTGGTGTGTGGTGGTGTGTGGTGGTGTGTGGTGGTGTGTGGTGGTGTGTGGTGGTGTGTGGTGGTGTGTGGTGGTGTGTGGTGGTGTGTAGTGATGTGTAGTGATGTGTAGTGGCGTGTGGTGGTGTGTGGTGGCGTGTAGTGGCGTGTAGTGGCGTGTAGTGGCGTGTAGTGATGTGTAGTGGTGTGTAGTGTGGTTGTAGTGGCTGCCGTGCTTGTGCGCTCGTTCGCAGGAGTGCAGGTGATCGTGGTTTTCCAGCCTCTATGGTCAGGCTGAGGTGGTTTGTTGACAGTTAAGTGACCAAAAAAAAACACTGATTCTGCACTGAGGCCTTATACAGGGGCAGCAGTGGATACTAGATGCCAGTAGTGGTGGTGAAGGATTATTGGGTTATGGTCGGTGCACTACTAGCACCAGCAGACCTATCTCCAACAGCTAGCTTGTGCACTGGACACAGAGCAAGACAATAGAGCATACACTAGCAAGAAAAACAATGTACAAGCTGTTCAGGACAATGTGGTAGCAGCAAGAGTCTGCACTGAGGACACAGAACACAGGCCTACCTAACACTCTCCCTGTCAGCAGCACTCTGTCCCTGATCTGCCTAGCACAGAAGCCAAACACAGACTGCAACATGTCTGCTGTGCTGGCTTTCTGATAGGTGTGGGGGGGGGGGGGCAGCCCAGGTGGGAGGGATGAGTGATTGGCTGCCATGTATCTGCTGACTCGTAATGTATAGGGGGCGAATGGAACAACCCATGTGTTCGCCTGAGGGGGCTAATGCAAACACCCCTTGCTCGCCGCACACTATTCGCTGGGCGAACTGTTCGGGCCATCTCTATTTTTTACTTATTCTTTAGCTTGCACTCTGTAACACATTTTATTCATTATGCTTCATCTGCCATTTTAATCACCAGTTCTGTATTTTGTATCAGTGTCCGTATTTGATGTATATCATTGTCTGCATTATTACGTACCTCTTGTTTGTTTTCTTTCTTCGTACAGCGCCATGGAATATGTTGGTGCTTTATAAATTAATGATGATGATGATGATGATGATGAGTAGATCAGAATGCAATACATGAAATGCAATGCGTTACACTGTACTCATCGTACACAAGACATTAATATGTGATTCTGCTTAAAGGGACTCCGAGCAGTGCAGTAACTATGGAAAGATGCATACCATTTTGAAGCTCTCTTTCTGCTCTTTCCAACAATATATAAACTGCCACCCTACGCCTTTTAGTTTTCGCTATTTTCGCAATTGACATCGCTGCAAATGCGATTTCGATCGCGAAAATAACGAAAACTAAAAGGCATAGGGCAGCGGTTTATGTGTCGTTGGAAAGAGGAGAGAGAGAGCTTCAAAATGGTATGCATCCATAGTTACTGCACTGCTCGGAGTCCCTTTAACCTATTTTGGTTCCTGGACGTAGAAACTACTTCCAGGAACCATGCGCGCGTGCACGCGCGCTCCCGGCCCACGGTTCGTTAGCCAGGCAATCAGTGAATCGGGCTATGGAGCCCGATCACTGATTCCTCTCCCCCGCTGAAAAAGCGACAGCTTCTCTCGGAAGCTGCGCCTTTTCTGGCTGTTACCTCCCCCATGCGTCGCTCTAAGCGTGTGTTACGCTTAGAGTGACATCATGTAAACAAACTCATGGCCGCCATCTTGTGGCCAAAAAGTAATACTACAACTAAAAGTTAAAAAAAATGAAAATCAACACACATTTACATTATAAACATATTGTTTACCTCCCACCCTCCCAAAACTACCCAAATAATATGTTTAATATAAAAAAAACAAAACATTACAATAATAAAAAAAAAACATGTAAATATTTACCTAAGGGTATAATATCAATGTAAAGATGAAATATTTCTATATTTTTATTATTTTAAACTTGTAAATAGTGATAGATGCAAAACGGAAAAAATGCACCTTTATTTCCAAATAAAATATTGTCGCCATACATTGTGATAGGGACATAATTTTAACGGTGTAATAACCGGGACATATGGGAAAATACAATACGTGACTTTTAATTATGGAGGCATGTATTATTTTAAAATTATAATGGCTGAAAACTGAGAAATAATCAATTTTCTCCGTTTTTTTCTTATTCTTCCTGTTAAAATGCATTTACAGTAAAGTGGCTCTTAGCAAAATGTACCCCCCAAAGAAAGCCTAATTGGTGGCAGAAAAAACAAGATATAGATCAGTTCATTGTGATAAGTAGTGTTAAAGTTATAGGCTAATGAATGGGAGGTGAACATTTCTCAAGTGAAAACGACGGAACGCGAATGGGTTAAAGCAGGGGTCAGGAACCTTTTTGGCTGAGAGAGCCATAAACGCCACATATTTTAAAATGTAACTCCGTGAGAGCCATACAGTATGATTCAAACTGGGACAGTAGGGCTCACGTCCCTGTTGCCATGGTGATGTGTATACAGTTGATCCGCCGGGCAACGGAAGTGTCAGACACGCCTTCAGCTTCTCTTGGGTTTCAGCATCATCAGCAATTTCCCAGAGACCCAGACAGGAGAAATACCGACTAACAGCTTGTACAATTAGCTAGCTGACTTGGGAGATGATTCACTTTGTAGGATGAGATCCCCACACTTTGGCCCAATATGCTGCCTGTCAAGTGACAGGCAGCCTATTGGGCCAATCAAAGTGTGGGGATCACATTCTACAAAGTTCACTGGACCTGACAGGGCCCAGAGAGGGGCAATTGGAGAAGCTATTTGTTTTGGGGGTAGTGCGAGTAAGTTAGTAGTGCATGCTACAGCAGTAGTGTGCCTACTTAGAAAATGTTACTCACACTGCCACACTGAGCTGCGCTGCTTGAGCCGTGTAGCTTAGTGAATCACCCCCTACTGATTTGTCTGTGAGCCAGATGTAGCCATCAGTAGAGCCACATCTGCCTCCTGAGCCATAGGTTCCCTACCCCTGCTTTAAAGGAACTCTATCAAACCAAGTGTTCTAAAATGGCAATGTACAAATAATGTCTAAGTAGCTGTGTAAACATTTTCCCACTATTCATGTTAAATATCCGAGGCAAAAGCTGCAATTCATTGTGTGTACATTTTAGCTACGTTTGGAATGTCTCATTTGCTTAGGTGAATCTCTGCAGTCTGACATACTAAGATCAGTGTAATATTGAAGCAGAGTTATATGAAATGCCTCTGGTGTTAAGTTTCACACCCTATTACAAATGTTTACGTTGCACATAATATACATTTCCTCTGCTCTCTGCAGGACAGGCAGCTGCTGAGAGCTTTCTCACACACAGGTTAACAGATGAAGGGTGAGTTAATTCCCCCTCCCCTCATGGCTCACTCTGCCATCAGAATTTGTGACAGTAATGTGTGAAATGAATTAGATAACAGTAAACAAAAGGCCCATACACACGGGGTACGGCCGTCGCCGCAGCCACGTGGCACGCGCGTGTTGCGGCGACAGGTCGCCCGTGTGTATGACGCGCGCGCCTCGAACCGTCGCCCGTCGGAGCTGTCGCCAGGCGATTGACATGTTCAATCGCCGGCAACAGCTGTCGCCGCAACTTTGCCGGAACTGTCGCAAGTCCCGCGTGAGAACGCGGGCTAGCGACAGGAGACCTACGCGAGTGAATGGAGCATCCGGCTGGGGGATGCTCCATTCACAAACAGCTTCCGCCGCGTCTCTGCCTTTCTGGCGAGACGTGTGGACAACTGTCACTGGCAGGAAGACAATTGTCCCCCGTGTGTATGTAGAGATAAGCATTCCAATGTATAGAATCAGTACTTAAAGTGAACCAGACACGAAGCACCCTCATGTATTTTACCATATATATATATATCAGTGGGAACATTAGAGAAAACACCTACCCTGCTCTCTGTTTCATGCTTCACTGCTCAGCCTGCTTTTTATCAGCCCTGATTAAATCCCTGACTCAGCATTCAGTCTGTCTTTGCTCAGGAATCATTATAGTTGAGTCATTACAGCAGAGCCAGAAAGGGGCAGACTTGGGCTTGAAAAGACATCAGAGAAGACAGACTCAGCTATAATGATTCCTGAGCAAAGCCAGACTGAATGCTCAGTCGGGGATTTTATCAGGGCTGTAAACTAGCAGGCTGAGCAGTGAAGGATGAAACAGAAAGCAAGGTAGGTGTTTTCTCTAATGTTCCCACTGATATACAGTATATGGTGAAATACATGAGGGTGCTTTATCTCTGGTTCACTTTAAAAGCACTTCCCAAACAATTCCTATCTCAATTGAAAAAACATGTTAGTCGATAGTGTTTTTTAGATGTTAGTCGATATTATGATGACGTGATAGCCCATTGACATTCATGTTACTGTTCACAGTGCAGAGAGCGTTCCTATGCGTTGTGATGTAAAGCATTCGGTCATATTTTATCACATGGTGCACATGATTTCCTGCTGGGCTGTATTGTATTGCAGCTGACTGCTTTGTAACGTACCCTGCCATGGACACCATTTCAGAACTCCACAAAGGTGAGATGTGATTGGCTGGTTTTGGGCTAATACGCCTGTAGCGTTGTCTGTAATTCGCTCACTTGTGCCTCTGTAAATCCATGTCGCGATTACCAGCAGAAACTACAGACGAGGCGGTTTTAATGCACAGCTCCTGTAGAAGGACTAGCAATGCTGCTGGAGACACGGGCAGCAAGGACGCCTCACACTTCTGCCATCTATAGCCATAGGTGCATTTAAAGTGGGCTGAAATGTAGAATTATTTTTTTTCTTGCAAAACCTTAAACACAGCAAAAAAAATGAATAGAAATTGTCTCTTTCTCTTGCTCTGCCACTCTGAAGTCCCGCACTCCAGAGTATCGGATCAAATGGGTTGAGAAGCAGGGCTGTGTGGCTCTCCCTATTGGCTGTCTGCCACATCTGTCAGTGTTACCACATGGAGAGAGCATGAAGCCTGAGTTACAGGCTGGTCAGAGCTTGGAGGTAAATGCCGAACACCTTTACTTGACGTAAAGAATGCTTTCATCTTTGTTAATTGCCATTTCTTGAAGTATTTATTGCACAAGTCGGTAATTTACCTCACTAGTCGGTCATTGTACTTTTCAGTACGGTGATAGATTTAGTGAATTGGCATTTGGGAAGGTGATTGGTAAAATCAGCTGTTATCTGCATTACCGAATGTGATAATTCTTAGTGAATTGAGGCCTTAGTGAATCGCCTCCTGTATATAACAAATTAAATAATAATGTTACGATAACACTTCCCATTCGGAGGAAGTAAAGTTCCTTTTCAAAAGAGAGAGATGTGTAAAAACACAAGACGCCTCCCACGTGTGGTGTCCGCTGTCCACGATTCTCAGAACATAGAAGTCGTTTGTTCAGAGGATTGATATTGGCTATCGGTGAATTGAGGTATGATGATTTATTCACTATGGTTCCTCCCAGAATACATTATATACTCGTATATAAGCCTAATATTTCAGTACAAATAATGTGCTGAAAAGTTACCCCTTCGGCTTATATACGAGTCAGTGGAGCAGAGCGGATGGTGGAGCAGGTTTTGTTACTGGCAGAGGAGTGTAAGGATTGTGCACTAGTGATCCAGCTCATGCCAGCTGCCTCCCTGCTGTGTCTATTCCCCCCATCCCCTGCAACATGATGTGCAGAGTGCGCTGCTCAACACTACCTGTGCCCCCTGACTCCCTGCTGTGTCCCCCCATCCCCTGCAGCATGGTGTGCAGAGTGCGCTGCTCCACACTACCTGTGTCCCCTGACTCCCTGCTGTGTCCCCCATCCCCTGCAACATGATGTGCAGAGTGTGCTGCTCAACACTACCTGTGTCCCCTGACTCCCTGCTGTGTCCCCCATCCCCTGCAACATGATGTGCAGAGTGCGCTGCTCAACACTACCTGTGTCCCCTGACTCCCTGCTGTGTCCCCCATCCCCTGCAACATGGTGTACAGAGTGCACTGCTCAAGACTACCTGTGTCTCCTGACTCCCTGCTGTGTCTGTGCCCTCCATCCTCTGCAGCATGGTGTGCAGAGTGCACTGCTCAACACTACCTGTGTCCCCTGACTCCC
The DNA here is from genome assembly GCF_040937935.1 of Hyperolius riggenbachi. Lineage (NCBI taxonomy): Eukaryota > Metazoa > Chordata > Amphibia > Anura > Hyperoliidae > Hyperolius > Hyperolius riggenbachi. Next base: position 5,763,596 of record NC_090650.1, read on the forward strand.
TGCTGTGTCCCCTATCCCCTGCGACATGGTGTGCAGAGTGCACTGCTCAACACTACCTGTGTCCCCTGACTCCCTGCTGTGTCCCCCATCCCCTGCAGCATGGTGTGCAGAGTGCGCTGCTCAAGACTTCCTGTGTCCCCTGACTCCCTGCTGTGTCCCCCATCCCCTGCAGCATGGTGTGCAGAGTGCGCTGCTCAAGACTTCCTGTGTCCCCTGACTCCCTGCTGTGTCCCCCATCCCCTGCAACATGGTGTGCAGAGTGCGCTGCTCAACACTACCTGTGTCCCCTGACTCCCTGCTGTGTCCCCCATCCCCTGCAACATGGTGTGAAGAGTGCGCTGCTCAAGAAGACTATCTGTGTCCCCTGGCTTGTGGAGCAGAGCATGCAAGCAGCGTGTCAGCGGTGCAATGATCAGGGATTCTTCCAGTGTGGCAATCACTGTGTCTCATATCTATGACGCCATCTAGTGGCTTCTTGAGACACAGCTGTATCATCCTTGGGGTACATCTAACTATGGGGTGGGGGGCTGACCTGTACTGGTAGAACATCTGGCTACTGTGGAGGGAGCTATTCTGGGGAAGGGGCTTATATGCGAGTCAATCACTTTTTCCTGGTTTCTGAGGGGAAAGTGGGTTATACGCGGTTCGGCTTATATGCCAGTATATACGGTAATGAATTCACACCTTTAATAGGCAGAATAGAACAAATCCTTCTGGTCAACTTTTTACATTTTGCCTGGAGTTTTCTAGAAGGCTTCTCGGTTGCGAGTAACCTGTAATTAATATAATAGTAATCCGATTAATTAAGAAGCGTCTGTTATGTGACGGCGATTATTACACAGAAGCAGAATGTTTTTCTTCAGAAATGAAATAATAGCGGGCTCCCCTCGCGCTGAACCTTCTCGCTGGTCGTTTGTGGCAGAAATATGAATATTAATAAAACTGACCTGTGACTTTCCTCCAAGCAGCCATTACGCTCATTTAAACCCATCATTTGCTGTTATCTGACCCCGCTATTTCCAGTGAAAAAGCCCTTCAAGAAACCAGCCATTATTTCACGACTGAAACCGAAACCTGCGGGTTACCGCCCACTTTCCTGGCTGCCTAAGAAATGTCGGGAACTGCCAAGATTAAAAACTTACTTCACTATTGTGGCTATACTGCTTATATTAACTCTTTTGGGACTTGGAGGATCGTCTGGAAATCTTTTGGGATGTGAAACGTAACTTCTGATTGGAGTATGAATGTATCGCGCCGCTGTACACACACTAGATGTTCTCTCTCGACCGAGTTTAACCTTAAAGAGGAACTCCAGTGAAAATAATGTAATAAAAAAAAGTGCTTCATTTTTACAATAATTATGTATAAATGATTTAGTCAGTGTTAGCCTATTGTAAAATCTTTTAAATCCCTGATTTACATTCTGACATTTATTACATGGTGACATTTTTACTGTTGGCAGGTGATGTAGCTGCTGCATGCTTTTTTGGCTGTTGGAAACAGCTGTAAACAGTTATTTCCCACAATGCAACAAGGTTCACAGACAGGAAACTGCCAGGAGTACCACGGTCCTCAGAGTTTCTTGTGGGAGGGGTTTCACCACAATATCAGTCATACAGCGCCCCCTGATGGTCTGTTTGTGAAAAGGAAAATATTTCTCATGTAAAAGGGGGTATCAGCTACTGATTGGGATGAAGTTCAATTGTTGGTCACGGTTTCTCTTTAATTGTTCACAAGCTTATACTCAGACGTCTTGTCTTCTGACCTGGACTTTATAAATGGAGAAACTTGCCGTACAGCTCTGCTCACCTGCAGCTGTGCACCGCTCCATAGAAACACAAGACCTCTGTTATATCTATCACTTCCCAGGTACCTCCTGGAGAACTGAGGTCTTACAGTTCCTCACCGCCCACTTCCTGTAACCTACAAGCCCCGCCTCTAGGGTGGGTCAATGAGATGCTGATAATTTCAAGCTGGTGCAAACTTCATTCTATTCCTTTTTTTTTCGCAGCTTGGAAATAGACCAATCAAATGCAATCGCTGCGTTTCAATTTGTTTTAGCAATATTTAAAAAGCACAGAGAAAGAAAAAAATATATAACCAGGAGAAAAATGTTATTTATTACCTTTCTGTAATGACGAGAGGCAAAAAGTGTCCGAGGAAAGATGTATACTTTCCCTGTCCTCGGGGTGAATTTGTTGTGGCCCCCATCCCATGTACAGCCCTCTACCACTCCATACACAGCCCCTCCCCATCCCATGTACAGCCCCTCCCCATTCCATGTACAGCCCCTCCCCATTCCATGTACAGCCCTCTACCACTCCATACACAGCCCCTCCCCATTCCATGTACAGCCCTCTACCACTCCATACACAGCCCCTCCCCATTCCATGTACAGCCCTCTACCACTCCATACACAGCCCCTCCCCATTCCATGTACAGCCCTCTACCACTCCATACACAGCCCCTCCCCATTCCATGTACAGCCCTCTACCACTCCATACACAGCCCCTCCCCATTCCATGTACAGCCCTCTACCACTCCATACACAGCCCCTCCCCATTCCATGTACAGCCCTCTACCACTCCATACACAGCCCCTCCCCATTCCATGTACAGCCCTCTACCACTCCATACACAGCCCCTCCCCATTCCATGTACAGCCCTCTACCACTCCATACACAGCCCCTCCCCATTCCATGTACAGCCCTCTACCACTCCATACACAGCCCCTCCCCATTCCATGTACAGCCCTCTACCACTCCATACACAGCCCCTCCCCATTCCATGTACAGACCTCTACCACTCTATACACAGCCCCTCCCCATTCCATGTACAGCCCTCTACCACTCCATACACAGCCCCTCCCCATTCCATGTACAGCCCTCTACCACTCCATAAACAGCCCCCTCCCCCCATCCCATCTGCAGCTCCCTCCCACTGCACACGCAGCTAGAGTGGGGCCGAACCTCCGATTTTAGGTCCGCGAACCGGGTTCGCGAACTTCCGCGTAAGGTTCGGTTCGCGTAAAAGTTCGCGAACCGCAATAGACTTCAATGGAGATGCGAACTTTGAAAAAAAAATTATGCTGGCCACAAAAGTGATGGAAAAGATGTTTCAAGGGGTCTAACACCTGGACCCCCAGGTGGAGGAGTGGGATACATGCCAAAAGTCCCCGGGAAAGATCTGGATTTGACGTAAAGCAGCGTTTTAAGGGCAGAAATCACATTGAATGCTAAATGACAGGCCTAAAGTGCTTTAAAACATCTTGCATGTGTATACATCAATCAGGTAGTGTAATTAAGGTACTGCTTTACACTGACACACCAAACTCACCGTGTAACGCACTGCAAACAGCTGTTTGTGTAGTGACGGCCGTGCTGGACTGGTGCGCACCATGGCGAGAGTGCAGGTTTTGGTGGCTTTACAGCCCATATGGTCGCCTGGCTGATGAACAGAACAGGTATGCAGTGGTGGGTTCACTGAACAGGTATGCAGTGGTGGGTTCACAGAACAGGTATGCAGTGGTGGGTTCACAGAACAGGTATGCAGTGGCAGGTTCACTGAACAGGTATACAGTGGCGGGTTCACTGAACACAACAGGTATGCAGTGGCAGGTTCACTGAACAGGAATACAGTGGCGGGTTCACTGAACAGAACAGGTATGCAGTGGCGGGTTCACTGAACAGAACAGGTATGCAGTGGCGGGTTCACTGAACAGTACAGGTATGCAGTGGCGGGTTCACTGAACAGGTATGCAGTGGCGGGTTCACTGAACAGGTATGCAGTGGTGGGTTCACTGAACAGGTATGCAGTGGTGGGTTCACTGAACAGGTATGCAGTGGTGGGTTCACAGAACAGGTATGCAGTGGTGGGTTCACAGAACAGGTATGTAGTGGCAGGTTCACTGAACAGGTATGCAGTGGCGGGTTCACTGAACACAACAGGTATGCAGTGGTGGGTTCACTGAACAGGTATGCAGTGGTGGGTTCACAGAACAGGTATGCAGTGGTGGGTTCACAGAACAGGTATGCAGTGGCAGGTTCACTGAACAGGTATGCAGTGGTGGGTTCACAGAACAGGTATGCAGTGGCAGGTTTACTGAACAGGTATGCAGTGGCGGGTTCACTGAACAGGTATGCAGTGGTGGGTTCACAGAACAGGTATGCAGTGGCAGGTTTACTGAACAGGTATGCAGTGATGGGTTCACTGAACAGGTATGCAGTGATGGGTTCACTGAACAGGTATGCAGTGGCAGGTTCACAGAACAGGTATGCAGTGGTGGGTTCACAGTACAGGTATGCAGTGGTGGGATCACTGAACAGGTATGCAGTGGTGGGTTCACAGTACAGGTATGCAGTGGTGGGTTCACTGAACAGAACAGGTATGCAGTGGTGGGTTCACTGAACAGAACAGGTATGCAGTGGTGGGCTCACTGAACAGAACAGGTATGCAGTGGCAGGTTCACTGAACAGAACAGGTATGCAGCCAGGAACAAGCTAAGCCTAACTAATCTTTCCCTGAGAGACAGTCTGCAGCAGCTCGCCCTACTCTCACTAATGCAGGCACACGAGTGACCGTAATGGCCGCCGCTGCCTGCCTTTTATTAGGGGGGGAGTAGCTCCAGGGGCTAGTGTAGCCTAATTGGCTACACTGGGCCTGCTGACTGTGATGTAGAGGGTCAAAGTTGACCCTCATGGTGCATTATGGGGCGAACCGAACTTCCGCAAAAGTTCGCCTGCGGGACGCGAACGCGAACCACTGAAGTTCGCATGGAACCGTTCACAGGCGAACCGTTCAGCCCAACTCTACACGCAGCCTCTACTCTACTTGCAGCCCCCTCCCCACTCCACACGCAGCCTCTACTCCACTTGCAGCCCCCTCTCCACTCCATCTGCAGCCCCCTTCCCTCACACCTCTAGGCATCCCCCTATGCAGCCCTCTTGGCACAGCCCCATCACAGTGGACATTACAAGAGGTGGAAGGGACAGCAGGATTTGTCAGCTTCCTGTAACCGCTTGAGTTATGAATACAGGGTTTCCTATTTTCTCTCTTCCTGATGTAACCCGAAGGCTGACACAATAACTGCATGTGTGTTTGAGTGGCCACGTCAGTTTGGCCAGAGACCAGCTGGATCACTGCGAGCCAAACCAGGAGGCCTGGAGATCCGGAGTGACTGCAGTGCTGAGACAACAGCTTCCATCACTGCATAACTATCAGTTTCAGCTCCGGGCGACCCTCTCGGAGTGTGCAGACCGCTGGGCACACATCCTGCTGGCACAGCCACAAGCACCATATAGCTGGCTTCCTGTGCCAAGCTCAGGTCCGCTCGCTGGAGCCGGCATTAGACCGAGCCGTCGTCAAGTGGGCACACGTCTGCTGCACAATGCCACTGCTCTGCCACGTATATTACAGCTGTAATTAGCAGAGCGGAGGACTTCTTCACACCAGGCTGTATGGATTGGGCGAGAAGTCTGAAGGGTCGGGACACTTCAGTCTTCAAAGCAGCAGGAACAGCCATACTATGCCAGGGAAAAATCACATACAGTATATAAGTACATATATACTTGATCAACCTACATAACATACAGTATGTATTGTATTGTCCACTTTTTGATTTCAGTGAATTTTATGTTGTAAATAAAGAGAAAACTGTTCCAGGCATTTTCCATCTTTACTGCCCCTGACTGAAACCAATCCTGATGTAATTTCCTCCCTCACTCTTTTTTTCTCCTAGCAACTGCACTGTCATATCTAGCTTGCTTTTTTAAAGATGTAAGCACATCACAGATCATGAACTGCCATCAGCCAATCAGCGAGGAACAGAAATGTGGGAGGGGCGATAACAAGTTTCCCTCTCTTCTGTAATGTACCAGAATAGAGCCAGCCTGACTGAGATAAGATTTATACACTTTAGATTAATCACAGGTCTTCACATGACCAACCAGTTGATTATCTCTCTGCGCCCCACATGAACCACACTGTGTGCGCAGATGCATCAACCGTTTATGGGCCTTAAACTCAGATACCTAGATCTGCAAAAAAAACCCATCAAAAGAGTTTAAACCAGGCCTCACTTTGTCATATATCAAAAAACTTTATTGTAGAAAAAATGCACAGCAATCACAAACTGTCTCAAGAAGAATCTAATAAAAACCTTAAAAACACATGGATCCCAAGGATTGGCTCAGCAGTCCCTGCATCCACACACACTTCACACACATCCGTCCATGACATTCATCCAGTGAAAATAGCGCTCAATGCATGAAATATGGCCACACAGCTCTGGGATAACTTGATTAATGAAATTGATATTTGGAGAATACTTCTGTCAGCACAGCTTGTCCAAACCATCACCTAAACTAGACTAAACTACCAGTACTTGATTGGTTGAATCGTATACATAGTTCCAGGACAACAATCAATGCAGGCTGTATAGTACTTAGAAGACACAATCCATTGCATATGGGTCCACAAAAGAATCACAGATCAGCCAGTTTAGCAACACTGCACAACGCAGCAGTCCATCAACCATCAGCTGAAAGCACAGTTAGGAAGTCAGAAGGTTAGCAGGTTGTTAAGGCACAAGCGTGTGTTAGACAGCAAAGCATCAGCAGCATGTCATATATTCCATCTTGTCAAGCGGGGACAGCGCCCCCTGTGTCTTACGTGTCCCAGTAGGTTTTATGTTGATCTTGAGCTTGACAGAATGCACATGAGCTGTAACATCTCACTGATGATGAAAGAAGTCACTCGCGCTCGATCAGCGCATCCGCATGGCAGCGGTGACGGCGGTGGAGAGCGCTCTCTGAGCGGTGTGTGCTCCGAGCAGTGGACAAGGCCGGCCTCCTGTAGCTCCTCCCACCTACATGTTTCGCCCAATGGGCTTCATCAGGGTGTGGCTTAGGAGGGAGAGGGATGGTCAGTCCTTTTTATATTCAGGCGGCGATCACCTGACATATTCAGAAGCGCCATCTTTATTGCTGGCAAAAATTGCCCAAACTTCAGTAGTGCCTTTATGCATATTTTTCCGCACAGCTCTTGAGATATATTCCATGATTCATATATATACAACAGAGGGATGGATCATATCTTTTCAATTCAATGCTTTATGTTTATTTTTATTTTTATGTGTCTTTATTGAATTTGAGATTTCATTTGGCTAGAGACAAAGGTAACAGCGCTACAATACATGAATCTACATTCATACCAAGATTCATACACCCCGGCATATTTAGCAAGATCTCTACAAAAGTGCATCATTAGACCAATATTTTCTTTCAGGACTTTTCTCATATAACCCTGGCTGGCTCCTAACATAACCTCCACCAACTGACCGCACAGAAGGTAGGTCACAGATATCAATCCATATTATGCACACTTCCTATATTATGCACACTTCCCAAATGGCCATACATTACTAGCAAATTCAATAAACGCGGGAGAGGCTATAGATACGCAAAGAAATTTATAGAATTAGCGCATACAGCACCAGTATATATATGAGAAAAAGAACTTACTATATTTTACATCAAATTAATATGGATCTAAATACACTGAAAAATGTATCTCAGAGTTAAGGCCATTGGGGGAAAGTGTGCCTAATTTATGTATCCACATAGTTTCCTTGCGGAGGAGCTCCCTCTCTATACTCACTTTTCTTGCTCCTTTAGTTATGGATGTAAGGACCTTAACCAAACTGCCCTTGAAGCTTCCCCCATGGTATTGTTGATAATGGTCTCTTAATGGTCCATTATTCTCTTCATTCTTATTTTTAACATTCGATATATGTTCTAATATTCTAGTCTTAAACATTCTAGTAGTCATTCCAATATAATGTAAGCCACAGGGGCAGGTCACCATGTATACCACACCCGTGGTTTCACAATTCATAAAGGTCCCAATCTTAAATTCCCTTGCATGTCCAGCATCCCAAAAGGTATTTGTCTTGTGTACAAACGGACATACTTTGCACCTCCCACACCTATGCATGCCCTTTGGGGGAGGGACAGAAGCCAACCAGGTTTTTCTATCCTCTACTTGTTTTGTATTTTTGAATTCAGAAGTTACAAGTTGATCCTTAAGGTTTCTCGCCCGTCTAGCTGTCATCATGGGTGCAGGGCCCACAATTTCTGCTATTTCGGGTGATGCCAACAGTATAGGCCAGGATTTGGTCAGCAGGGTTCTCAAGGTATCCCAATGTGAACCAAACTGAGTAATTATTCTTTCCCCACTGGGGGTATTTGATCCATCCCTCTTGCCAGATACGAGAAGGGTTTCGCGCTCGCGGCCCCTTGCCCTCTGTAGGCATCTCCTAAGCACTCTATGTGGATACCCTCGTTCTCTTAAACGTGAATATAGTTCACGTGATTCTTGTGCGAATTCAATCTCAGATGAACAGTTCCTCCTTAGGCGGAGGAACTGTCCATAAGGGATGTTCCTCACCAGGTGGCTGGGATGATGGCTGGCGGCGTGGAGTATGGTGTTTCCGGCTGTCGGTTTTCTATATGTAGAGCTACTTAGAACTCCATTCCCGACCGCAATTTTAAGGTCCAGAAATGGGATCTCCCGCTCGTCACAAGTATACGTCAGCCTAATATTTTTGTCATTTTTGTTCAGTTTTTGTATGAACTCCTCTAATTCTTCTCTACTACCCTTCCACACCACCAGCACATCGTCTATAAATCTGATCCACATAGCGACGTGGCGTCGGAATGCATCAAGTACATACACATCCCTTCTTTCCCAGAATCCTAAGTGCAGACACGCATACGCCGGCGCACACGCCGCTCCCATCGATGTCCCAGCCACCTGGCGATAAAACACACCTCCAAAGAGGAAATAGTTTTCTGTCAGAACCAGCCGTAACATATCCATAACGAACCAATTGTGATCAATCTGGGCTGGATAGGTCTCATCGAGGAAAAAGGATATCGCCTCGAGGCCCACCTGTACCAGTACTGGTAGTTTAGTCTAGTTTAGGTGATGGTTTGGACAAGCTGTGCTGACAGAAGTATTCTCCAAATATCAATTTCATTAATCAAGTTATCCCAGAGCTGTGTGGCCATATTTCATGCATTGAGCGCTATTTTCACTGGATGAATGTCATGGACGGATGTGTGTGAAGTGTGTGTGGATGCAGGGACTGCTGAGCCAATCCTTGGGATCCATGTGTTTTTAAGGTTTTTATTAGATTCTTCTTGAGACAGTTTGTGATTGCTGTGCATTTTTTCTACAATAAAGTTTTTTGATATATGACAAAGTGAGGCCTGAGATAAGATTTATTGCAGCAGAAACATTTATGATTATATGCTTGCAATACAGGGTCAGGTTGCAGGCTGCGTTATGAACACAGTCCAGTGGGTAAAAGGAATTCGATTTTATGACTGACAGTCCCACTTTAATGAAATGCTGAGTCGAGGCAACAAGTGCAGACGGCTCCCAGGACTGGAGCTGCCATCCCAGAGATGCCTAACCTTTATTCTTTACAAAGACCGAAGGGTAGAAAGTCAAGTGAACCTGTCACAATTATATATCTGAGCACAGATGGCCAATGGCATACAAATAATGCCAGCTTGTGTGAAAATGTAATGCAAATTGGACAATTTGGACAATCAGAAGCATGTCCTGGAGTTTGGAAGGCGGGGAGGTCTTACAAGTTACCCCACCAATGTTGATAACCATTGAAGGTTAGTATTGGTCAGAGAGAGTGGAGGCGGAGCATCTTATGGTTACTAGCTCCTCCCTTCTGGATACCCAACCTGCATGATAGGTTAAGGGTTACGGTAATAAGAAACGTCTTCTATATTCTGTGCATCTTATGCCTGGAGCGAGACACAAAGGTAGAAACCCTTTCAGAAAAAGTCTCAGAAGTTTCATGCACACATCTACACAACTGCAAACATGTGGCTGCCGAATTGGTGATATTGTGGCAGTGCGCTACGTGGTCCAGTAAGGCGTACACTGAAATAGGGACATCTGGAAATGTGGGCGTCGGGTGACATCTTGGCAATATTACTGATCTGTGGTAATTTATGCAGAGCAGGAAAGTCTGGCAGAATGAGCTGGCAGGGGAGCTGAACAGCTGATCATGTGCAATGGTGCGCTCAGAACAACATCTGAATTCATAGCAAAGAGTAGAGGGGGCACAGTGTCCTGAGACACACCGTTATCTCAGCTGGGGGGAGGATACAGTGGTGAGCGGTGGGACCCGACAGCCGTTTCTTGTTTGGGCCTCTGATGAAGCAGAAGTAACACCGCAAAACGGCTGTCAGGTAACTCTGTTCCTATCTCTAACCACTGTATCATCCACCCAGCTAATAATGGTGCATTTCAGGACACTGTGCCCCTTCTACTCTTTGCTCCGAATTCTATTATTGGACACTGGTTAATGCCGGTAGTAGAATATTGCTAATTTTACCTACTAATCTACTATGGGGCTGCCTACAGTAATGTACCTCTCACATTAAAGAGGAACTGTGAAAATCTTAAAATTTAAAACACATAGTAATAAGTACATTTTTCACAGAGTAAAATGAGCCATAAATTACTTTTCTCCTATGTTGCTGTCACTTACAGTAGGTAGTAGAAATCTGACATTACTGACAGGTTTTGGGCTAGTCCATCTCTTCATGGGGTATTCTCAGCAAGGCCTTTATTCTTTATAAAGACATTCTCTAAAAATGATTAATACAAAGATGCCTTACAGCCTCCCTGCTCGATGTACACTATTTTGGCAGTTGGACGGAGCAACTGCCATTCACTAAGTGCTTTTAAAAATAAAGAGAACCTCCCTATGAGAAGATGGGCTAGTCCAAAATCTGTCGGCAATGTCAGATTTCTACTACCTACTGCAGGTGATAGCAACATAGTAGAAAAGTAGAAAAGACCTGAGGTGGAACACCAACACTGCCATCACACAGAGGAAAGCCCAACAGAGACTTTTCTTTCTCCGCCAACTGAAAAAGTTCGGTATGGCCCAAAAACTTCTGACAAATTTCTACTCAGCCACGATCGAATTCGTCCTATGCTCGTCCATCCTGGTCTGGTACGCCAGCTCCTCCGCCAGCGACAGACTCAAACTGCAGAGGGTCATCAAATCTGCGGAGAGGATCATCAGGAGATCCCTTCCCACCCTGGACCTACTCTACCACTCCAGGCTGTACTCCAGAGCATTAAAGATCGCAAACGACCCCTCACACCCAGGCTACCGCTTCTTTAATCGGCTCCCCTCGTGCCGGAAGCTCCGGTTCCGATCCATCTACACTAGGACCTCAAGACATAAGAACAGCTTCTTTCCCTCGGCTGTCAACCTCCTGAACTCTCTCCATGGGAGTGCCCATCCCCACCCCACAATACCATGACGCACTGAAGCACTCTGCACATAGATGGCGCTCCAGCTCAAGCTTTTGTATTGTAATTTATGCCACATTGTCTCCCTCTGCATAAATGTTATATAACGTTCTGTATTCTGTATAATGTTCTGTTCCTACTGCATGTCCTGTCCTGTATCTGTAACTATATCCTGTATCTGTACCCTGTACGTGCCAAGCCCAATTCCAGGCACCACCCAGTCGTGCTTGGCGAAATAAAGTTTCTGATTCTGATTATGGCTAATTTTACTCTGGAGGAAATGTACTTCGTAATGTAATTTGTATGTCTTTTAAATTTATGATTTTTCGTGACAGTTCCTCTTTAACCCTCCTACCCGCCTACTCCTAACGCTTAACCCCCTCCCCCTTCTGCCGTTATCTGTACCGTGTATTGACCAGCTAATAATATTCAGCTGGCCCGATCAAGCCGCTCGATCCCTGCCAGCGGACAATGGCAGGGAATCGAGGAGCTGATAAGGAAGCGCCGGCGGGGACGAGCGGCAATTGATCCGCGCGCACGCGCGGGGACGCGGCGGGAGTCGATCCGGCGGCTAATCGGCCGCCGGATTGATTCGTGTATTCTAGGCATTAGGTTGCTATCAGGGAGTAATCGGAGGATGCAGTCAACTCAGAATTATTTGGCAAATCAGGAAATGTGAAAAATTACCAAAAAAAGACTCCTCGGCAATCCACAGAATCGGTAATCGGCATTGGGGGAATTGGATTTTTTTCAGCGGAATCGCAATTCTGTGTTTCCGACCATCCTGTGGCGTAGCTAAGGAGCTATGGGCCCCAGTGCAAGTTTTGCATTGGGGCCCCCCAAGCACTCTATACATAACAATTGATACGGTTCACCAAAGCCAATAACAACAGACAACCAGAGGTACAAGAAGGGGATGGGAAATAGCTTGTTAAGGGTTACCACTATTCAAAGTATCTATAGAAGTGATTATTATCAGCACAGGACCAATAAAGAGTGAATACTGTGGTTGAAGGTGGGCCCCACGGGGCCCCTCTAGCCCAAGGGCCCCGATGCGGTTGCTACGCCCCTGCGACCATCCCTAGTTGTAATAAGCAGTATTGACGGTAGTGAGCTGATTTTGCTTACAATTTTGCAATTAACGATTACATGTAATGTCAGTTTTTAAATTGAATTGATTCCGTGTAATCCATTCGTAAATTTTGCCTGCTATGTGAAGTTACGACCAGGGCAGTCATAAAGATTTTTAGGGGGAGAACAGTGGTAGCAAGTCAAAAAATTTTTTCAAAAAGTTCTTGTAGTTTGAGAGAATCAATAAAAAAAAAAAAAAAAACTCCAAAGAAAAAAATGTTTTTTAAACTCCCTAAAATGACATTTTGCCGCAGTACACTTTAATACTGTATATACTGAGTTCCAAATTCTTTATGCTTATTTTATACATGGCGCCGGAGTTTAAAAAAACATTTTTGAAATCAATTTTCTCCAAACTACAAGTTTTTTTTTTTTTTATTTTTTTTTTTGCTTGCTCCCAAAGAATTACATTTCACAGAATAACTGTAAAATTATGAAACATAATTATGGTTACGCGCAAAATTTTGCATTACGATTTTGCATCGTAGTTGCGACTTTTGAAGCAAAACTACGTGTTTGCGAAAATCTAGCTCAACACTCGTAATGTCAGTCACACACTGTGCAATGATAACTCGACAGAGATATCTCTGATTGAAAAATTGATAAGTGATCGTACAAGATCAAACTGCAACATGCATATTGACGAGATTTCTGCAGGTTTAATGTGTAGCTTCGATTAGAAGGCTGCAGCTAGCTTAGTAACACAGTAAAAGCTATGGGAATGGGGATCATACCTCACTCACTACGCACCTTCCCCCTTTTAGCGACTGAGTGAGTTGATAAAGAATATTATCAACATCTGCTTCTGTATAGATTTTCCTATTTCTATTGACTCTCACATTTAATGTGGACCTGAACTCTTCTACAGGACAAAAGGAAACATAGAGAAATGCACCCTGTATGTATTTAGAGAGTTTAGCCTGTTTAATTCCCCCTCATCTTTGACTAATCACAAGTTGTAATTTGATTTCTCAGCTGTGTCACATGACTGCCATGGCAGAGAAGGCAGATAAGCCCATTTGAAAGCACAGGCTGTAAACAATATGTCTGCTTCCATGAATCAGGAAGTAGATACACTGCGGATTTATTTTAGGATTTGTATTAGCGGTAACACAGAAATGTTCTTTGTTGAAAGGTTATTGTGCTGTTGTGTATCTTTTAGAGCAGAGAGGAAGTTCTGAGTTCAGGTCCACTTTAAAAAAACACCATCGCAAATAAAATTGAAAAACATCCACATAAATGTACATTTCTTCCGAAGTAAAATGCACTATACATTACTTTTTTTCTATGTTGCTGTCACTTACAGTATGTGGTAAACAGCTGACAGATCTGACAGGGTTTGGACTAGCCCATCTCCTCAAGGGGGTTCTCAATATTACCTTTATTCTTTACTAAAGCAATCATTGGAAAGGATCTGTACAAAGATGTCAGCCGGTTTTCTTACTATTTTGCACACTATTTTGGCAGCTGGACTGAGCAACTGAAGTTCTGTAAGTGATTTTGTAAATAAAGAAATAACTGAGAGTGCTTCATGAGGAGATGGACTAGTCCAAAACCTAACAGCTATGTTATCTATTCACTTATCTTCTGTTAGCGACAGCAGCATAGGAAATAGAAATGTTTAGCACATTTAGCTCTGAGTCTGGGATAAATGTACATTTCTGTGTATGTATATGTCGTCCTTTATTAAACGTGTTGTACAGTGTGTGGCACCTGAGCTGTGTTGTGGGACAAAGCAGGCATTTCGCGCCGTAGTCGCCATTCGCAGTGATATACACGGTTTACCTGGTGGCAACGGATATCTGAAGAGCCAGTTTGTAGCCGTGCGGTTGGCTGCTTGTCGGCATCACGTCTCGTTAGGGTGATATTCTGCAGAATGAGGGGGAGAGAAGCATGAGGGGGGCAGGATTTATAGGGGGTCTTTGCTGGCTTTCATCAGAGCTGAGCTCACCCTATCCACGCATCAGGGCGACAGAGTTCTTGTGCCCGCCTGCCGGGTGACGATGGTGATATCTCACGTCTTGCTGAACCGTAAAGCAGATTTTGTATATATAATATATTACCCCCCCCCCCCCCCCGCCCCTCCCGGGTGTGGAAGTTTGGGGGCACCTGGAAAATCTCACATCCGATTTTCCGTAATATCCATGTTTGATTGATAATCTGATACAGGTCACACCTTACAAATCCCCAAGATCAGCGGTTGTAGGTCTGTATGCCATCGCTGGCCAGCCTCACACTCAGGTACTCAGTGTATTTATACACTACAAATCCTGACTGCATTGGTGATTGATTCCTTTATAGTTAATACTGAGGAGCGAAATGGCAGTGTGGGAGCTAGTATCTGCACACGGCAGCGTCTGGTCTGTATCTGCGTCAACGGGATATCAGCATGTCAAGCTATTGGTTGTGGTTGTGGTGGAGTTGGCAGCGGTTGGGCATCGGAGTTATTGGTGCAATGGCGGTAGTGGAAGAGTTGGCAGCAGATTGAGGCCAGAGTTAGGCTATTGGTTGTGGTGGAGTTGGCAGCGGTTGGGCGTCGGGGTTATCGGTGCAGTGGCAGTAGTGGAGGAGTTGGCAGCAGTTTGAGGCCAGAGTTAGGCTATTGGTTGTGGTGGAGTTGGCAGCGGTTGGGCGTCGGTGTTATTGGTGCAGTGGTTGCAGTGGGGGAGTTGGCAGCGGTTGGAGTTATCGCTGCAGTGGTTGCAGTGGGGGAGTTGGCAGCAATTTGAGGCCAGAGTTAGGCTATTGATTCTGCCAGAGTTGGCAGTGGTTGGGCGTCGGAGTTATTGGTGCAGTGGCAGTATTGGAGGAGTTGGCAGCAGTTTGAGGCCAGAGTTAGGCTATTGGTTGTGGCGTAGTTGGCAGCGGTTGGGCGTCGGAGTTATTGGTGCAGTGGCAATAGTGGAAGAGTTGGCAGCAGATTGAGGCCAGAGTTAGACTATTGGTTGTGGCGTAGTTGGCAGCGGTTGGGCGTCGGAGTTATTGGTGCAGTGGCAGTATTGGAGGAGTTGGCAGCAGTTTGAGGCCAGAGTTAGGCTATTGGTTGTGGCGTAGTTGGCAGCGGTTGGGCGTCGGAGTTATTGGTGCAGTGGCAATAGTGGAAGAGTTGGCAGCAGATTGAGGCCAGAGTTAGGCTATTGGTTGTGGCGTAGTTGGCAGCGGTTGGGCGTCAGAGTTATTGGTGCAGTGGCAGTATTGGAGGAGTTGGCAGCAGTTTGAGGCCAGAGTTAGGCTATTGGTTGTGGCGTAGTTGGCAGCGGTTGGGCGTCTGAGTTATTGGTGCAGTGGCAATAGTGGAAGAGTTGGCAGCAGATTGAGGCCAGAGTTAGGCTATTGGTTGTGGCGTAGTTGGCAGCGGTTGGGCGTCGGAGTTATTGGTGCAGTGGCAGTATTGGAGGAGTTGGCAACAGTGTGAGGCCAGAGTTAGGCTATTGGTTGTGGCGTAGTTGGCAGCGGTTGGGCGTCAGAGTTATTGGTGCAGTGGCAGTATTGGAGGAGTTGGCAGGAGTTTGAGGCCAGAGTTAGGCTATTGGTTGTGGGGGAGTTGGCAGCGGTTGGGCGTCTGAGTTATCGGTGCAGTGACAGTATTGGAGGAGTTGGCAGCAGTTGGACACTAGAGTTAGGCTATTGGTTGCAGTGGAGGAGTTAGCAGTTGGGCACTAGAGGTAAGCTATTGGTTGAGGCGTAGTTGGCAGTGGTTGGTGGTGTTAGTGTTAGATTTAGGTAGGGGTAGATTTATGTAAGAGTAGGTTAAAGGAGGCGATAGTAGACTACAGCAGAATATTAGTAATGTTACAACAAACATTTTACTATCAGCTTCTTCCTCCACCCAAATAACCATGAACCTCAATTCCATGTACGCCCAGTAGGGGGAGCTGCATCAGCATGTTGCTATGCAACTGGCAATTCAGTAATGATCAGAGACCCTCGCAAAAATCGGATATTGCCCAGGTGAGTGTTACAAACACAGCAGATTAGTGTATGATGAATGCAGGGCAGGCTTGCAGGATCTCTCATCCTCTCCAGCGGTCTCTAGAGACAGTAAATCAGGTCTGTCGTTGGCACATTGGGGGAATCGTGTTTTATCAGCGAGGATTTTGTAATGATCTCCTTGAGCTGATTTTGCTCCTCCAGTGATTATGAGACCAGCGGAGCGAGTCCTTTTATGATAGAAGAGCTTTAATCCCGGGCTTGTGTGACAGCCATGTCCCCTCTCTCGGTGACAGTATCAGAGCAGAGACTTCAAAGCAGCCACAAGCAATGGCTCCACAGACGCCGGCCTCTTCATGTGCCTCTAATTCTGCAGATAGCAGCAGAAATATACAGTAATCACTCCTATCATCCCATTGCCTATTTACCAGCAGATGAAAGCCGGCCTGATGCTAACCAGGAGATATCTAACAGACAGGCAGATAATGTCACTTGTCACACAATATGCAAAACTCCAGCAAAGCAGCATCCAGACAGACCTGAGAGCTTCATAATAATCCCTACATCTCCACATGGGGGGCGCTGGAGAGTTAAAGGGTCATAATACCTCGTACATCTACACATGGGGGCGCTGGAGAGTGAAAGGGTCATAATACCTCGTACATCTACACATGGGGGCGCTGGAGAGTGAAAGGGTCATAATACCTCGTACATCTACACATGGGGGCGCTGGAGAGTGAAAGGGTAACTAGACTTACACATTACAGCATTTTATTGTTCAGTAGTGTCTTACTCTTAAAGTGACCACACATCCTATGTAATAATTCCCCTGTGTCTCTGCGTCCCCTGTCCCTGTGTCCATGTGCCGCATGGACAGCCATTGGGACAGGGAAAGGACGGGGCGGACTTGTGCGCATGTGGCAGACACGCATGTGGGCGTGTGTGCACGGCAGGCGTGTGCGCGTACGCAGGGTGTGCACATGCGCGCTGATATGCAGCGGTGACAGACCTAGAGCCTGTTTTTAAACGGGCTTAGGTCAGCTAGTGAAACAATAAAATGATCCGATTTTACAGCAATTCTAAAAAAAAAAAAAAAAGAAAAATCTAAAACTTTTTTTTTTATTGGAGCAAGAAATCCGATCGGATTTCCCGTTTTTATTTGATAAATGTTGATCTCCCGGGAATGGTGGATTTTTCTATTCAATTTTTATGAAAATTGAATAGTGTGTGGTAGATTGTCAGTTTATTATTACATATACCCAAGTCATTTTCTCACAGTTTCCAATCATTTTTACCATAATTGAGGAAAAATTGAACATATGTGTGTGGTACATTGGTCAGAGTTTTGAAATGTCACAATCCGTCAGAAAAATTGATTGTTGAATTGAACAGATATTTCAAAAATTGCATGGTGTGTGGTCACCTTTATCCAGAACTGGGACAAGGACCGTCACACACTGATTGCTATTAGACTATGAGGCGCCCCAGGGCCCCCAACACCTTAATCTCTAGTTATCTGGCTTGCAGTCACTGCCATGTATCCCCTTTTCTTATGTCTCTCTGCATCAAACACAATAGGGGAATGATAGGTGAGTGAGTTGTGCACCCCCTCCTACACTGCGCCCTGAGGCTGGAGCCTCTCTCTCCTCTGCCTCGGCCCCGCCCTGCTCCCCCTCCTACACTGCACCCTGAGGCTGGAGCCTCTCTCTCCTCTGCCTCGGCCCTACCCTGCGCCCCCTCCTACACTGCACCCTGAGGCTGGAGCCTCTCTTACCTCTGCCCTGCCCCCCCTCCTACACTGCGCCCTGAGGCTGGAGCCTCTCTCTCCTCTGCCTCGGCCCGCCCTGCGCCCCTCCTACACTGCGCCCTGAGGCTGGAGCCTCTCTCTCCTCTGCCTCGGCCTGCCCTGCGCCCCCTCCTACACTGCGCCCTGAGGCTGGAGCCTCTCTCTCCTCTGCCTCGGCCCGCCCTGCGCCCCTCCTACACTGCGCCCTGAGGCTGGAGCCTCTCTCTCCTCTGCCTCGGCCCTACCCTGCGCCCCCCCTCCTAGACTGCGCCCTGAGGCTGGAGCCTCTCTTACCTCTGCCTCGGCCCGCCCTGCGCCCCTCCTACACTGCGCCCTGAGGCTGGAGCCTCTCTCTCCTCTGCCTCGGCCCGCCCTCCGCCCCTCCTACACTGCGCCCTGAGGCTGGAGCCTCTCTCTCCTCTGCCTCGGCCCTACCCTGCGCCCCCCCTCCTACACTGCGCCCTGAGGCTGGAGCCTCTCTTACCTCTGCCTCGGCCCGCCCTGCACCCCTCCTACACTGTGCCCTGAGGCTGGAGCCTCTCTCTCCTCTGCCTCGGCCCTACCCTGCGCCCCCCTCCTACACTGCGCCCTGAGGCTGGAGCCTCTCTCTCCTCTGCCTCGGCCCTACCCTGCGCCCCCTCCTACACTGCGCCCTGAGGCTGGAGCCTCTCTCACCTCTGCCTCGGCCGTATTGAGGCTTCCGCTGTCCTCCTCCATCCCACGGCGGTGGAGATAAAGCCCCACGAACAGTGGGGATGTAAATATTTACCTTCCCGGCTCCAGCGCAGGCGCAGTATCGGCTCTCCGCACAGAGATAGGCGGAAATAGCCGATCGCTGTCAGCCCGCTCTACTGCACAGGTGCAAGTCTCCTGCAAGTCTCCTGCGCAGTAGAGCGGACCCGACAGATCGGCTATTTCTGCCCATCTCCGTGTGGAGAGCCGCAACAGCGCCACCTGCTGGAGCCAGGAAAGGTAAATAAATCAGAGATTTTCAGCGCTTCACAGGCTTGTGGAGGGAGGATTCCGGGACACTTCGGGGGAGCCAGCGCTGGACTACCTGCAGCTACAGGGGAGGGGGAAGCCTCATTGCGACCCTGACGCTTTCCCCTCCCGAGGTGAGTACCCCCCAGGGGAACTTTTTTTTGTTACAGGTTCTCTTTAAGGCCAAGTTGGTGACACAAGGGGTTAATTAGTTTGGTAGGGGTTAAAACTTCACACACAAAACAAACTTTATTTTATAATTTTACACTGTCACTTTAATTTTTTAAAAAAATCCTTTTTTTGCTTAATGTAACTTTATGTGTATGACTACTGCTAGCAGCATTCATTCACAATGGAATTAGTGCATGGGCGTGCATGTGCATGAGCTGCGGGGGCGCACGTGCATGCGCACAATTGCAGCAGCGGATTTTACAGCAGGGCATAAGTCTCACGTCCAGGAACCTGCAGTGTAGCTAATTTGGACATAAGACTTACATCCAAAAACCAAAAGTGGTTAAATACGTTGGCGGCGGTGCAGCGCGCATGCATTCATGTGCAGAACGACGCAAATACGACAGGGAAGCTGGAAATCCCAGTGATGTATTCCTGTCCAGCAGGAACCATTTCTATCAAGCCAGAGATCTGTGTCAAAAGCTTACACAGGGAAGGGGGAGGAGGGGGCGCAATTTTTGCACCCTCGCCCTGGGTGCAATTTAGCCTAGAAACTGCCCTGCCTGCAATCTGTTTATCTGCTTTATACATTTGAACATCCAATACTTAATCCTAAACGGTTGGCTATTTCAGAAGTGTATTTCATCAACAGGAGGACTAGCGGGCTCCTT
This sequence comes from Hyperolius riggenbachi, assembly GCF_040937935.1. Classification (NCBI taxonomy): domain Eukaryota; kingdom Metazoa; phylum Chordata; class Amphibia; order Anura; family Hyperoliidae; genus Hyperolius; species Hyperolius riggenbachi. The sequence goes on from NC_090650.1 coordinate 5,783,617, forward strand.
ACCCTGTGACTATCAGCAGGGCCAGTAGTGTTGGAGACCTCATGTTGGATTTTTTGTTTCTTTCTGACCGGGGAGTTGAACTCATGACCTCATGTTTCAGAGGCATAGGCAGTACCTCTGAACTTCTCTATACGACATTGCCCCTGCATTTTATGTGTTTTGATTTGACATATCACTTATAGGCCCTCCCAAGTGAATAATGGGACTCAACTAAAACTATATGAAGATATTTTTTTGTGTTGGTCTCCAAAACCTTTAAGTTATGAATGTTAAAGGACCACTATTCTGAAAAAGTGCAACATTTTAAATTCAGATGTATAAAGTGCACTATACATTTAATTTTTACTAAGTCGTTTTTATAGTAGGTGATTAAAATCTTAAAGATTTGACATGTTTTGAACTAGTCCATCTCCTCATGGGAGATTGTCAATTTTTTCTTTAATTTCAAAACCAATTACTGAAAGGCAGTTGCTCCCTCCAAATGGCAAAATAGTGTGAAAGTGAGTAGCTAGGCGAGCTGCTATCCTTGTATAGATCCTTTAGAGTTTTCTTTCTGTAAAGTGTAAAGTAGTGAATCCCCCATGAGTAGATGGGCTAGTTCAAAACCTGTCTGATCTTTCAGATTGGAACTACACTACATCTTATATGTATTTACATGTGTTTTACATCTTACAATTTTTTATTCGACAGTAGTCCTTTAAGCGTAAGGATTCTTAAACGATTATTTCAGCATTTTAAATTAATTGATTCTGTTTAACTGAATCTAAAGCTCTCCCATAATAATAAATAAAAATGGTGATATCCATGTGATCCATGTGATTGAAGACAATTGCAAATAATCAAAACAGTTAGTTCGATTTTGCGAAAAGGCAATCGTTATTCAGAATGGGGATTGGGATGGAACAGTTGCAATTGATACTTAGAGAGTCTGAAGCGAGAATAAATCTCGCTTCAGACCTCATAGATAACAGGGGCACGTGTGCCCCTGCTAAACCGCCGCTATCCCGCGGCTTAACGGAGGTCCCTTCACCTCCAACTCCCCTCCGTGCAGCCGGGGAGCGCTTCCTGGTTGGGGCAGGGCTAACCGCCGCAGCCCTGCCCCACGCGCGTCTGTCAGCGCGTATCTCCGCCTCTCCCCCGCCCCTCTCAGTCTTCCTTCACTGAGAGGGGCGGGGGAGAGGCGGCGATGCGCATCTGATAGACGCGCTGAGAGGCAGGGCTGCAGCTGTTAGCCCTGCCTCTAGGAAGAGATATTTCACGACCAACTTTGTGACCAAGTCTTGCGGGGGTGGGTTTGGGGGTGAAGGGACCCCCGTTTAGTGGCGCGATAGCGGCGGTTTAGCAGGGGCACACATGACCCTGCTAACTATGAGCTCTGAAGCGAGATTTATTCTCGCTTCAGAGTCTCTTTAAAGAGACTCCGTAACAAAAATTGCATCCTGTTTTTTATCATCCTACAAGTTCCAAAAGCTATTCTAATGTGTTCTGGCTTACTGCAGCACGTTCTACTATCACCATCTCTGTAATAAATCAACTTATCTCTCTCTTGTCAGACTTGTCAGCCTGTGTCTGGAAGGCTGCCAAGTTCTTCAGTGTTATGGTTCTGTGATGCATCTCCTCCCTCCAGGCCCCTCTCTGCACACTGCCTGTGTATTATTTAGATTAGGGAAGCTTCTCTCTTCTCTCTTATCTTTTACAAGCTGGATAAATCCTCCTCTGAGCTGGCTGGGCTTTCACATACTGAGGAATTACATACAGGCAGAGCTGTCTGCACTCTGCAGGAAGAAACAGCCTGACACTTCAATGGAAGATAGCTGCAGGGGGAAAGAAACACACAAATGATCTCTTGAGATTCAAAAGGAAGGGTGTATACAGCCTGCTTGTGTATGAATGTATTTTCTATGTGTGGACATACTGTACATCAACCTACTTCCTGTTTTGGTGGCCATTTTGTTTGTTTATAAACAAACTTTTTAAAACTGTTTTTAACCACTTTTAATGCGGGCGAGGAGCGGCGAAATTGTGACAGAGGGTAATAGGAGATGTCCCCTAACGCACTGGTATGTTTACTTTTGTGCAATTTTTACAATACAGATTCTCTTTAAATTGCCTGAATTAAGCCTGGTACACACTTTCAATTATGATTGGCCAATCACTGACCAATTTTAAAACCTCCATTTGCAACTCACAACTGCCCACTTACACCCCATCATATTGTGACACTCCTTGCTTTGTCACATGGGTATGAAGGGAGGAGTGTGATAAATGAAGCCACGCCCCTCCGCTGACTGATAGCCAATCACACCTTTAAACTGACGGGGAGGTGGGTGGAAGGAGCAAGCAGGCAGCGGGAGATTGCTGAGGTTGCTTTTTATTTATAAAGTTTATTTGCAAGACCTTTATATGCATATTTCACGTAAAATAACAGCCTGCTAGATGCATATAAAACATCTGCCTGCAATAAATCTGAACAGAGGTCTGTTGGGACGTTGTCCATTCCCAGCAGGTGTTAAACAAAAATAAAACATATAAAAAGAATTTGAGAAAATAAAGTAACTTTTTTCCCTTCTAATTGGACACACAACACTGGAGGGAATTAGAGTTCCCTAAACCCCGAGATCAGGATTTCAAAGTCAGATTGATGTGATGGGATGGAGCAGAATTAGAAGAGGCAGATGAAGGAATTACAGAGATTAGGGGACTTGAATGAGCGATACACGACAGCGCACTAAGTGTCAGCAGAGGACGGCTGGAGGTTTCACCAGAGATTAGGGGATTTAAGGCCTCCTGATGGGAGTATTACACCAGGTGCACATTATACAGTAAGGTTTGCTGCAGGCATATTTCAATACTTACCTCGGATGGTTGAAGCCTCTGGATCCTAGAGAAACTTCCCCAGTGGCGTAATTACAGACCTCAGGGCCGATGCGGAGTTGGACCCGGGAGCCCCCCTGCCCCCCCCCATTCCTACATGAAGTAATGTCCTCCCTCCCACACCAGTATACTAGCCAGATGGGCTCCCCCATTCCCTACCCATATGGTAGCTAGATGTGCCCCACTCCCCCCCCCCCATGCCAATATGGCAGCCAGGTACAGGTGCCTCCAGTATAGGTTAGCCAGGTATAGTTGCCCCCAGTATAGCTAGCCAGGAATAGGTGCCCCCAGTATAGGTAGCCAGGAATAGGTGCCCCCAGTATAGGTAGCCAGGAATAGGTGCCCCCAGTATAGGTAGCCAGGTATAGGTGCTCCCAGTATAGGTAGCCAGGAATAGGTGCCCCCAGTATAGGTAGCCAGGAATAGGTGCCCCCAGTATAGGTAGCCAGGAATAGGTGCCCCCAGTATAGGTAGCCAGGTACAGGTGCCTCCAGTATAGCTAGTCTTGTATATTATCCTCTAGAATAGGTAGCCAGGCGTAGATGCCCCCAGTAGGTAGCCAGGTACAGGTGCTCCCAGTATAGGTAGCCAGGTATAGGTGCTCCCAGTATAGGTAGCCAGGTATAGGTGCCCCCAGTAGGTAGCCAGGTACAGGTTCCCCTAGTATAGGTAGCCAGGTATAGGTGCCCCCAGTATAGGCAGCCAGGTATAGGTGCCCCCAGTATAGGTAGCCAGGTATAGGTGCCCCCAGTATAGGTAGCCAGGTATAGGTGCCCCCAGTATAGGTAGCCAGGTATAGGTGCCCCCAGTATGGGTAGCCAGGGATAGGTGCCCATAGTATAAGTTAGCCAGGTATTGGTGCCCCCAGTATAGGAAGCCAGGTATAGGTGCCCCCAGTATAGGTAGGCAGGTATAGGTGTCCCCAGTATAGGTAGCCAGGTATAGGTGCCCCCAGTATAGGTAGCCAGGTATAGGTGCTCCCAGTATAGGTAGCCAGGTATAGGTGCTCCCAGTATAGGTAGCCAGGTATAGGTGCCCCCAGTAGGTAGCCAGGTAAAGGTTCCCCTAGTATAGGTAGCCAGGTATAGGTGCCCCCAGTATAGGCAGCCAGGTATAGATGCCCCCAGTATAGATAGCCAGGTACAGCTGTCCCCAGTATAGGCAGCCAGGTATAGATGCCCCCAGTATAGGTAGCCAGGTACAGCTGTCCCCAGTATAGGCAGCCAGGTATAGATGCCCCCAGTATAGATAGCCAGGTACAGTTGTCCCCAGTATAGGCAGCCAGGTATAGATGCCCCCAGTATAGATAGCCAGGTACAGCTGTCCCCAGTATAGGCAGCCAGGTATAGATGCCCCCAGTATAGATAGCCAGGTACAGTTGTCCCCAGTATAGGCAGCCAGGTATAGATGCCCCCAGTATAGATAGCCAGGTACAGCTGTCCCCAGTATAGGCAGCCAGGTATAGATGCCCCCAGTATAGATAGCCAGGTACAGCTGTCCCCAGTATAGGCAGCCAGGTATAGATGCCCCCAGTATAGATAGCCAGGTACAGCTGTCCCCAGTATAGGCAGCCAGGTATAGGTGCCCCCAGTATAGATAGCCAGGTACAGCTGTCCCCAGTATAGGCAGCCAGGTATAGGTGCCCCCAGTATAGGTAGCCAGGTATAGGTGTCCCCAGTATAGGTAGCCAGGTATAGGTGCCCCCAGTATAGGCAGCCAGGTACAGCTGTCCCCAGTATAGGCAGCCAGGTATAGGTGCCCCCAGTATAGGCAGCCAGGTACAGCTGTCCCCAGTATAGGCAGCCAGGTATAGGTGCCCCCAGTATAGATAGCCAGGTACAGCTGTCCCCAGTATAGGCAGCCAGGTATAGGTGCCCCCAGTATAGGTAGCCAGGTATAGGTGTCCCCAGTATAGGTAGCCAGGTATAGGTGCCCCCAGTATAGGTAGCCAGGTATAGATACCCCCAGTATAGCTAGTCAGGTATAGATGCCCCCAGTATAGCTAGCCAGGTATAGTTGCCCCAGTATAGGTAGCCAGGTATAGGTGTCCCCAGTATAGGTAGCCAGGTATAGGTGCCCCCAGTATAGGTAGCCAGGTATAGATGCCCCCAGTATAGGTAGCCAGGTATAGTTGCCCCCAGTATAGCTAGTCAGGTACAGATGCCCCCAGTATAGCTAGCCAGGTATAGTTGCCCCAGTATAGGTAGCCAGGTATAGGTGCCCCCAGTATAGGTAGCCAGGTATAGGTGCCCCCAGTATAGGTAGCCAGGCATAGGTTCCCCCAGTATAGCTAGCCAGGTATAGATGCCCCCAGTATAGGTAGCCAGGTATAGGTCCCCCCAGTATAGGTAACCAGGTATAGGTCCCCCCAGTATAGGTAGCCAGGTATAGATGCCCCCAGTATAGGTAGCCAGGTATAGTTGCCCCCAGTATAGCTAGCCAGGCATAGGTGCCCCCAGTATAGCTAGCCAGGTATAGGTGCCCCCAGTATAGGTAGCCAGGTATAGGTGCCCCCAGTATAGGTAGCTAGGTATAAGCGCCCCCAGTATAGCTAGCCAGGTATAGTTGCCCCCAGTATAGTTAGCTAGGTATAAGCGCCCCCAGTATAGCTAGCCAGGTAAAGGTGCCCCCAGTATAGGTTAGCCAGGTATAGTTGCCCCCAGTATAGGTAGCCAGGTATAGTTGTCCCCACTATAGGTAGCCAGGTATAGTTGTCCCCAGTATAGGTAGCCAGGTATAGATGTCCCCAGTATAGGTAGCCAGGTATAGGTGCCCCCAGTATAGCTAGCCAGGCATAGGTGCCCCCAGTATAGCTAGCCAGGTATAGGTGCCCCCAGTATAGGTAGCCAGGTATAGGTGCCCCCAGTATAGCTAGCTAGGTATAAGCGCCCCCAGTATAGCTAGCCAGGTAAAGGTGCCCCCAGTATAGGTTAGCCAGGTATAGTTGCCCCCAGTATAGGTAGCCAGGTATAGTTGTCCCCACTATAGGTAGCCAGGTATAGTTGTCCCCAGTATAGGTAGCCAGGTATAGATGTCCCCAGTATAGGTAGCCAGGTATAGGTGCCCCCAGTATAGCTAGCCAGGCATAGGTGCCCCCAGTATAGCTAGCCAGGTATAAGCGCCCCCAGTATAGGTAGCCAGGTATAGGTGCCCTCAGTATAGGTAGTCAGGTATAGGGGCCCCCAGTATAGGTAGCCAGGAATAGGTGCCCCCAGTATAGGTAGCTAGGTATAGATGCCCGCAGTATAAATAGCCAGGTATAGGTGCCCTTAGTATAGGTGGCCCGGTATAGGTAGCCAGCCGGGGGGGGGATGGGGGGGATTGCGCATGCAAAACGGGTAAGGTAATCACAAATCCTCACATTGCCGGGATCTGGAGCTGCATGTACTTACTTCCTGGTCCTGTGTTCCATCCCCTAGGGGGTGCTGTTACTATGAGATGGAATGGCAGGACCAGGAAGTAACTACAGGCAGCGCTGGATACCAGCAATGTGAGTATCTGTGATTACCCGCTCTGCATGCGCCTGCTGCTCTCTGCCCCCCATGCAGCACGTGGGGTGAACTAGTGTTTCCCTCAGTAGACCTGGCGGTGGCGACCTCTGCAGCTGAGGCCCGTACGTCACTGAACTTACCCCTTCCTCCTCAGCCAGGCCGATTCAGCAATGGGATCCCGAAGCGGGTCCAGGCTAGTGCGCATGTGTGAGCTGTTCATGCATTGACAGGGTTTGGCCGATTGTAAAGGAATCTGCTACTGTTCACATGATCTCGATTTGACACAGAATGGATTTTTGGTTTCAGAGCATGGAGGCAAACATCTTTTGGTTGGTTTGTGAAGGAAAATGGTTTAGAATCTTGATTGCTCTGTGTAGGCCTTTAGTAGATCGACTTTGGACTGGCCACATTGTTGTTGATCACCTAATGAGATTGATCGCTTTTACAGAGATGGATTAAGATGAAATGAGACCCTAGGCAAGGTAGTATCTCCACCTTATGGACCTCTTTGTAATCTATGATAAAAGAAGGGTCGGAGAATCAGAGGAGGTGGCAATTGGGCCCCCAATTGGACACCAAATAGGCCCCAGGCACCTGCCTAGATTGCCTTGTGGATGATGAAAATAGAGCAATGTCTGGGCACCTTTAGACCCATGTGAGGCTAAAGCAGGGATGTAGGGACAGAAGTAATTCCAGGGACATTACGCTGCTGAGGGAGATAGTGCAGAAGGAAAAAAAAGGAGGGTGAATGAGGAATGTTCATTGTCTTTGGGCTCTCCAGTGCCCCACCAAGTTTGGACTTCCTGAAGTTCTGATGGGCAGTTTGGCATTAGCAGCGGTCTTGATGGACAGTTTGGCATCTGCAGTGGTTTTGACGTGCAGTTTGGCACTAGCAGTGGTTCTGATGTACAGTTTGACATCGGTAGTGTTTCTGATGGGCAGTTTGGCATCAGCTGCGGCTCTGATGGTCAGTTTGGCATCGACGGTGGTTCTGATGGACAGTTTGACATTGGCAGTGGTTCTAAAGGGCAGTTTGGCATCAGCAGTGGTTCTGATGGGCAGTTTGGCATCAGCAGTGGTTCTGACGGACAGTTTTTTATCAGCAGCAGTTTTGATGGGCAGTTTGGCATCAGCCGCGGTTTTGATGGATAGTTTGGCATCAGCAGTGGTTCTGACGGACAGTTTTTTATCAGCAGCAGTTTTGATGGGCAGTTTGGCATCAGCAGCGATCTGGCATCGGCAGTGGTTTTGACGTGCAGTTTGGCATTAGCAGTGCTTCTGATGTACAGTTTGACATCGGCAGTGGTTCTGATGGACAGTTTGGCATCGGTAGTGTTTCTGATGGGCAGTTTGGCATCAGCAGTGGTTCTGATGGACAGTTTGGCATCGGTAGTTTTTCTGATGGGCAGTTTGGCATCAGCTGTGGCTCTGATGGTCAGTTTGGCATCGACGGTGGTTCTGATGGACAGTTTGACATCAGCAGTGTTTCTGATGGACAGTTTGGCATCAGCAGTGGTTCTGATGGGCAGTTTGGCATCAGCAGTGGTTCTGACGGACAGTTTTTTATCAGCAGCAGTTTTGATGGGCAGTTTGGCATCAGCAGCCGTTCTGATGGACAGTTTGGCATCAGCCGCGGTTTTGACGGATAGTTTGGCGTCAGCCACGGTTCTTATGGGCAGTCTGCCATCAGCAGCGGTACTGATGGTCAGTTTGGCACCGGCTGTGATTCTGATGGACAGTTTGGCATCAGCAGCAGTTTCTTATGGACTGTTTGACACCAGCGGTGGTTCTGATGGGCATTTTGGCATCTGCAGTGGTTCTGCTGGGCAGTTTGGCACCGGCATCAGTTCTGATGGACAGTTTGGCACTGGTGGTGGTTCTGATGGGCAGTTTGGCATCAGCAGCGATCTGGCATCGGCAGTGGTTTTGACGTGCAGTGTGGCATTAGCAGTGCTTCTGATGTACAGTTTGACATCGGCAGTGGTTCTGATGGACAGTTTGGCATCGGTAGTGTTTCTGATGGGCAGTTTGGCATCAGCAGTGGTTCTGATGGACAGTTTGGCATCGGTAGTGTTTCTGATGGGCAGTTTGGCATCAGCTGCGGCTCTGATGGTCAGTTTGGCATCGACGGTGGTTCTGATGGACAGTTTGACATCGGCAGTGTTTCTGATGGACAGTTTGGCATCAGCAGTGGTTCTGATGGGCAGTTTGGCATCAGCAGTGGTTCTGACGGACAGTTTTTTATCAGCAGCAGTTTTGATGGGCAGTTTGGCATCAGCAGCCGTTCTGATGGACAGTTTGGCATCAGCCGCGGTTTTGACGGATAGTTTGGCGTCAGCCACGGTTCTTAAGGGCAGTCTGCCATCAGCAGCGGTACTGATGGTCAGTTTGGCACCGGCTGTGATTCTGATGGACAGTTTGGCATCAGCAGCAGTTTCTTATGGACTGTTTGACACCAGCGGTGGTTCTGATGGGCATTTTGGCATCTGCAGTGGTTCTGCTGGGCAGTTTGGCACCGGCATCAGTTCTGATGGACAGTTTGGCACTGGTGGTGGTTCTGATGGACAGTTGTGCACCAGAAGCGGTTCTGATGGGCAGTTTGGCACCGGCAGCAGTTCTCGTGGACGGTTTGGCATCAGCAGTAGTTCTAATGGACAGTTTGGCATTGATAGCAGTTCTGATGGACAGTTTGGCTTCGGCAGTGATTCTGATGGACCGTTTGGCATCATCAGCAGTTCTGCTGGGCAGTTTAGCACCGGCATCAGTTCTGATGGACAGTTTGGCATTGATAGCGGTTCTGATGGGCAGTTTGGCGTCAACAGTGGTTCTGATGGACAGTTTGGCATTCAGTAGCAGTTCTTATTGGCAGTTTGGCATTAGCAGCGGTTCTAATGGGCAGTTTGGCACTGGTGGTGGTTCTGATGGACAGTTGTGCACCAGAAACGGTTCTGATGGGCAGTTTGGCACCGGCGGCGGTTCTGATGGGCAGTGTGGCCCCAGCAGCGGTCCTGCCGTCCACAGTGCCACTTGAGCCGCATTCGGCGGTATTGATGTTAGTAAAACTCTCAGCGGTTCTCTGATAAATGACAGACACATCCGCCAGGACTCATCAGAACCTCTCAGCTGCTGATTGCCTGATTTATCCTGAAGCAGCACAACATAAGAGGCCACACGTTATATCAGAACCTGTAATGTACACAAGGCCTAATGGCTGCAGGGCCGGGGACAAACCACTCAGCCTGCGGGATGAAAGGTCTCTCCGTAGATATAATTATACCGGCGGTGCAGCCGGTGGGACAGACTCATCATTCTCACTCTATCCCGGTGCAGCGCTGATTGCCAAGTTTACCTCTAACTTATTGTTTTATGTACATCTTACTTTGCCTACTTGTTATCACAATTTGCAGTTTCACAGGGAATAGGGCTGATGCTGGGTATGCTAGGCAGCTTCCTAGGGCTCTGAACTGAAAGGGCTTGTTTCACCTAAAACACTTCAGAGGTGGACAATGAGGTGTAAATGTCAATTCAGCTTGCGTGCAAATGTCATTTTAGTGTTACCACTTGCATAGCGCACTTGTGTATTCCGCTGTCTGACGCAAACCGCTTTAGAACAGTAACCAAGAATTGAACTTCATCCCAATCAGTAGCTGATACCCCCTTTCCCATGGGAAATCTTCACCTTTTCTCAAATGGATCATCAGGGGGCGCTGTATGGCTGATATTGTGGTGAAACCCCTCCCACAGTGTGATGTCAGGACTATGGTGCTGACATCACACTGTGGGAGCCTTGTTGCATTGTGGGACATAACAGCTGTTTCCAACTGCCAAAAAGCAGCATCTCCTTCCAGTGACATCACCTGCCAGCAGTAAAAATGTCACCATATGATAAATGTCAGAATGTAAACCAGGGAGAGGAAAGATTTTACAATGGGCAAACACTGACTAAATCATTTATACATAATTATTGTAAAAATGAAGCACTTTTTTCATTACATTGTTTTCACTGCAGTTCCTCTTTAAATATACTCTCCTCTTCAGCAATTGAAGATCAAACTTTAATCCGATTCACATAAAAAGAGATCCGATTCACATCGCTGAAGAGGAGAGTATATTTCATTCCGGTTGGAAACACCGTCTTTGGTTGTGACAAACAAGTGTGAGATCCGCCTGCTTTCTGAGCAAGCGACTGTTTGATGAGCCCCTCAGCTGTTTGTGAGGGGCTGTCTAATCACTAGGGGTACATCTGGAGGAGTTGCTTTACAAATACCTGGGTGCTCTTAGCAATCTCTGTGTACTCTATGGCTGTTTGCACAGGCTTACGCTATGGAGGGTTGTTTTGTACTTTGTACAGAGAGTGACATGTAATCAGTGCTGAGCGCAGTCAGAACTATATATATTTTTTATTGAGACTTTATCTGAAACCTCAGATTCTGCGGTTCACAAAGAATTGGTGAACTTTGGCTTTAAGTGACTTGGCACAGTTTTATTAAGATAGTGTACTAGTGGCTGGATAGTGTGCTAGTGGCTGGATAGTGTACTAGTGGCTGGATAGTGTACTAGTGGCTGGATAGTGTACTAGAGGCTGGATAGTGTACTAGAGGCTGGATAGTGTACTAGTGGCTGGATAGTGTGCTAGTGGCTGGATAGTGTACTAGTGGCTGGATAGTGTAAGGGCTTAGGAGACTGGGGTTAGAATCCCGGCTCTGCCTGTTCAGTAAGCCAGCACCTATTCAGTAGGAGACCTTAGGCAAGTCTCCCTAACACTTCTACTGCCTATAGAGCGCCCCCTAGTGGCTGCTGCTCTGGTGCTTTGAGTCCGCCGGGAGAAAAGCACAATATAAATGTTATTTGTCTTGTCTAAAATATTGTAGGCAACTGGCATTGTTTAACAGGAAATAAATATGACAGCCCCCTTTTAGTTCAATTGTCCTCTAAAGTGTACCTGTCACGCCCCAAAAAAGGTTTAATACATACCTTCAGGCTGACCTGTCCCTGGCCCTTCCCGCCTGGATCCTCCGCTAGGCGGCCCCCTAACTTTGCAAGTCGGGGCATACTGCACATGTGCGCCCCTTTATGCTCCCATCGCGGGGAGAGTTTTGCGCCTGCGGGAGCGCATGCAGCTGGACCGCTCCTGAGCCAACTGGCAGAGTCACCCGGGCCACCGAGAGGACGATCCGGGCAGGAGAGGAGGACAGCCAGGGGCTGATTAGCCTGAAGAGGGCTGGAGGAAGGCCCAAGTATGTATGTATATATATATATTTTTTATTTTTTTCGGTGTCTCAGGAACACTTTAAAGGACAACTGAAGCAAGAGGGTTATGGAGGCTGCCATATGTATTTCCCTTTAAGCAATACCAGTTGCCTGGCAGCCCTGCTGATCCTCTGCCTCTAATACTATTAGCCATAGCCCCTGAACAAGCATGCAGCAGATCAGGTGTTTCAGACTTTTTCAGATCTGACAAGATTAGCTGCATGCTTGTTTCTGGTGTTATTCAGATACTACTGCAGCCAAATAGACCAGCAGGGCTGCCAGGCAACTGGTATTGTTTAATAGGAAATAAATATAGTAGCCTCCGTATCCCTCTCTCTTCAGGTGCCCTTTAAATCTATTGAGAGACAGCACTAGTTGTAATACTGACAGTTTCCCTCTAGAGGTAGTTGTTGCACCATGGTTGTAGCGCTCTGCAGAATTCTCTCCATTGATGCTGTTTACGATAATAATATGCACAAGTGTTCATTATCACAATGTCCTTTAATGCTGCTGATTTATTTATAATTATGTTACAAAACAAACCAAAGTAAATAGATATAAAAATATTTGTGGGATTATAATGACTGTGGATTCACTCCAGCGTGTGAGAGGAGCTGCAGCCAGAACTGTTCCCTGCACAATTAGATGCTGCTGATAAGCATGAGGCAGACTTCTGTTATGGGCTCTGTTTCATCACTTCCTGTTCTGGTGGTTTTCTCACTGGCCTCAGGAGGTCACATGACTAGCAGGAAGTCACATGACCAGAGCAGGATCATCCACCAGGCAACCTAGGCAGGTGCTTGGGGCCTAGAAGGTGTCTAGAGGCCCAACTGCCACCTTCACTGACCTCTCTCCACTTCAGCTTACCAAAAAGACCACAAGCGGCCCCAGATCTACTACCTTGCCCCGGGGGCCCCATTACATCTTAATTTATCTCTGCACATGACTGACAAGAGGTCACATGACTAGCAGGAGGTCACATGTCTGGCAGGAGGTCACATGACTGGCAGGAGGTCACATGACTGACAAGAGGTCACATGACTGGCAGGAGGTCACATGACTGGCAGGAGGCCACATGACTGACAGGATGTCACATGTCTGGCAGGAGGCCACATGTCTGGCAGGAGGCCACATGACTGGCAGGAGGTCAGATGACTGGCAGGAGGCCACATGACTGGCAGGAGGTCACGTCTGGCAGGAGGCCACATCACATGACTGGCAGGAGGTTACATGATTGGCAGGAGGTCACATGTCTGGCAGGAGGTCACATGACTGGCAGGAGGTCACATGTCTGGCAGGAGGTCACATGTCTGGCAGGAGGTCACATGACTGGCAGAAGGTCACATGACTGGCAGAAGGCCACATGACTGGCAGGAGGTTACATTATTGGCAGGAGGTCACATGACTGACAGGAGGCCACACGACTGGCAGAAGCAGGTCACATGAGTGGCAGAAGCAGGTCACATGACTGGCAAGAGGTCACATGATTGGTAGGAGATCACGTATGGCAGGAGGTCACATGACTGGCAGGAGGCCACATGACTGGCAGGATGAGGTATCTTTGGAGAAAGAGGTTTGGCAGCAGCATTCATACCTCTCATGTACGGCTTGCCTCTGAGTCAAGCTACGGACACACACCGAAAGATAGAATTATGTGAACGACTGATGAGCGATCATTCCTCAATCTATCACTGAAGATATCAGCGTGTTGTAATATGAAGAACAGGAGACGACTGCAAATCAAATGCCTAACAAAATCGGATGGTTAAATGATGCAAGACGTGGGGGACAGTGCTGGAGACTTCACAGATACATCGTTTACAAACTGTTCATGGCTCTGTACACACTGCTGACTATGAACCATTATCTGCTGAAGCCATCTGTCATGACGGTCATGTAAAATGCCCACACACCATGCTGGATCATTCGTTTAAACCATCGTTGGTGTCATTTTATTTCACACAACATCTGTACGCGGAGTTGTTCATGGATCGTTTTGAATGATTTTTACGCCCATTGTGTAAAAAGCTTATAGGTGCCCATTATTAACGCAATCTCCTGAATGACCGTCCATTTGATTGTATAGCGTTGACAGTACCAGTCAATCACGAACGATTGATGTTACAATTGTTCCGTCTGTCTGTTTCTTGCGATTGATCCCCTTTGCTTAAAGGATACCCCAACTGAAATGTGACATAATGAGATAGACATGTGTATGTACAGTGCCTAGCACACAGATAACTTTGCTGTGTTCCTTTTTTTATTTTTCTGCCTGAAAGAGTTAAATATAAGGTATGCAAGTGGCTGACTCAGTCCTGACTCAGACAGGAAGTGACTACAGTGTGACCCTCACTGATAAGAAATTCCAACTATAAAACACTTTCCTAGCAGAAAATTGCTTCTGAGAGCAAGAAAGAGGTAAAAAAGGGGAATTTCTTATCAGTGAGGGTCACACTGTAGTCACTTCCTGTCTGAGTCAGGACTGAGTCAGCCACTCACATACCTGATATTTAACTCTTTCAGGCAGAGAAAGAAAAAAAGGAACATAGCATAGTTATCTGTGTGCTAGGCACTGTACATACCCATGTCTATCTCATTATGTCACATTTCAGTTGGGGTATCCTTTAAGATTGTATGACATTTTTCTCCCCGTTTATGGGAGATTCGGGAGATTGTACTGTTAATGGACACCTAAAGGGGAATCTGAAGTGAAAATGAACTTATGATATAATGATTTGTATGTGTAGTACAGCTGAGAAATAAAACATTAGGAGCAGAGACATACGTCTAATGTTGTTTCCAGTACAGGAAGAGTTAAGAAACTCCAGTTATTATCTATGTCATAGCCACTGAGCTCCACGACTTTCAAAGTTGCAGAGAGCTCTGTCTTCTGAAGCTTGTTATCTCAACTGTCAGTCACTGTATTTTGTTTATTCTGGAGAGGACAGTTCAAAAGTTCACTGGCCTGCTCTGAAAAATAATTTACAATGCTGAGTGTTGTGTAAACTGCAAATATTAGAGAATGATGCAACGTTATAAAAAAATATATATATATAACTGAAAATAAAAATGTTCTATTTTCTTTGCTGCTAATGTTCTAGAAATTATCCGTTCTACACAACCAATTCATTATATCAGAAGGTTTTTTTCACTTCAGTGTCATTGTTGTCACTCTGCTCACACGTAAATCTGGTCAACATATAGGGGTGTATTTTGAAACTGCAAAATACTTTATTCATGTTAACCCAGTGCTATGATATGATGCCAGCCTGTCCCTCTTCTTTTTACAGTAGAGAACCGTCTTGAGATGAATTATCTCTCCCTTGCCGCCCAATCAGGCCACCTCTATCCTTAAACTTTCATCCCATGAAGTCAGTCTTCTCTCCCCCCAGCTTATTCCTAAACGACCCATTTCTTACTCATTCTCTGCCCCCATCCTCTCCCTAATTATCTCTCCCATACCGAGCGCCACCAGTAGGGATGGTGGGAAATGCTAAATTCTGCTTCCGCGGAAAATCCACATTCCGCCATTTCCGATCACCGCTACAGCTACCGATTCTGCTTTCCGCTATCGATTTTCACATTCCGATGCAGATTTTCGTGGAAATTTCCGACAACTTTAACATCGATTTTCTCAAAAACTACAAGATCTTTTTGAATATTTTTTTTCCTCTTGTTCCCACTCTTCTGTTTAACATACCCTGAAAATTTGGTGTGTCTAGGGCAGGCATGGGCAAACTCGGCCCTCCAGCTGTTACGGAACTACAAGTCCCACAATGCATTTGCCTTTAGGAGTCATGACTGTGGCTGTCAGACTCCTGCAATGCATTGTGGGCTTGTAGTTCCTTAACAGCTGGAGGGACAAGTTTGCCCATGCCTGGTCTAGGACCTATGTGGGCTTTGCTAAGAACCGCTAAAGTCGGCGGCCATTGACTGTAATGTAAAATGCGGAAAATCTGCATTATCCGACATGCAGTCGTTTTAGAAGACTCAGAATGAATAAGCCAATCAGGGAATAGGGTTTCAGCGGACATTTCTGCGTTCTCTGATTGGCTTATTCTTTCTGAGTCTTCTGATTGGCTTAAAATGACCGCATATCGGTCATATGGATTTTCTGCATTTTACATTACAGTCAATGACCACCAACCGTTAATAGCAAAGCCCCCTTAGGTGCTAGAAACACCAAATGTTCAGGGTGTGTTAAGCAGAAGAGTGGGGAGAAGAAAATCCACCTACCGCACTTGTATTACTGATTTCAGAATTCAGATGTGGAATTTCCGATCAGAAATCTGAATGAGCATTCCTATCCACCAGATCTAGCCAGAACTATCCCTCCCATGCTTAAATCAATCTATTGCTTGATAGTGTAAGTAGTGGCTGGATTGTGTAAGTAGTGGCTGTATACTGTAAGTAGTGGCTGGATAGTGTAAGGAGTGGCTGGAAAGTGTCTGGATAGTGTAAGGAGTGGCTGGATAGTGTCTGGATAGTGTAAGTAGTGGCTGTATAGTGTAAGTAGTGGCTGGATAGTGTAAGGAGTGACTGGATAGTGTAAGGAGTGGCTGGATAGTGTCTGGATAGTGTAAGGAGTGGCTGGATAGTGTCTGGATAGTGTAAGGAGTGGCTGGATAGTGTAAGTAGTGGCTGGATAGTGTAAGGAGTGACTGGATAGTGTAAGGAGTGGCTGGATAGTGTCTGGATAGTGTAAGGAGTGGCTGGATAGTGTCTGGATAGTGTAAGGAGTGGCTGGATAGTGTAAGTAGTGGCTGGATAGTGTAAGTAGTGGCTGGATAGTGTAAGGAGTGACTGGATAGTGTAAGGAGTGGCTGGATAGTGTCTGGATAGTGTAAGTAGTGTCTGGATAGTGTAAGTAGTGGCTGGATAGTGTCTGGATAGTGTAAGGAGGGGCTGGATAGTGTAAGGAGTGACTGGATAGTGTAAGTAGTGGCTGGTTAGTGTAAGGAGTGGCTGGATAGTGTAAGGAGTGGCTGGATAGTGTCTGGATAGTGTAAGTAGTGGCTGGATAGTGTAACTAGTGGCTGTATAGTGTAAGGAATGGCTGGATAGTGTCTGGATAGTGTAAGTAGTGGCTGGATAGTGTAAGGAGTGGCTGGATAGTGTCTGCATAGTGTAAGGAGTGGCTCAATAGTGTAAGGAGTGGCTGGATAGTGTAAGTAGTGGCTGGATAGTGTAAGGAGTGGCTGGATAGTGTCTGGATAGTGTAAGTAGTGGCTGGATAGTGTAAGGAGTGGCTGGATAGTGTAAGGAGTGACTGGATAGTGTAAGGAGTGGCTGGATAGTGGCTGGATAGTGTAAGTAGTGGCTGGATAGTGTAAGGAGTGTCTGGATAGTGTAAGTAGTGGCTGGATAGTGTAAGTAGTGGCTGGATAGTGTAAGGAGTGGCTGGATAGTGTCTGGATAGTGTAAGTAGTGGCTTGATAGTGTAAGGAGTGGCTGGATAGTGTCTGGATAGTGTAAGGAGTGGCTGGATAGTGTAAGGAGTGGCTGGATAGTGTAAGGAGTGGCTGGATAGTGTCTGGATAGTGTAAGGAGAGGCTGGATAGTGTCTGTATAGTGTAAGGAGTGGCTGGATAGTGTAAGGAGTGACTGGATAGTGTAAGGAGTGGCTGGATAGTGTAAGTAGTGGCTGGATAGTGTAAAGAGTGGCTGGATAGTGTCTGGATAGTGTAAGTAGTGGCTGGATAGTGTAAAGAGTGGCTGGATAGTGTCTGGATAGTGTAAGTAGTGGCTGGATAGTGTAAGGAGTGGCTGGATAGTGTCTGGATAGTGTAAGGAGTGGCTGGATAGTGTAAGGAGTGGCTGGATAGTGTAAGTAGTGGCTGGATAGTGTAAGGAGTGGCTGGATAGTGTCTGGATAGTGTAAGTAGTGGCTGGATAGTGTAAGGAGTGGCTGGATAGTGTCTGGATAGTGTAAGGAGTGTCTGGATAGTGTAAGGAGTGGCTGGATAGTGTAAGGGTTAATCGCTCTGCCTCTGACACAGGAGACCTGGGTTCAAATCTCAGCTCTTGTTCAGTAAGTCAGCTCCTATTCAGTAAGGAGTTCTTGGGCAAGACTCCCTACTGAGTGCGCTCTAGTGGCTGTCGTGCAAGTGCTCCAACAGGAGAAAAGCGCTGTAATGCTTGGGGGTTATGCTCTGACTACCCAGAGCAACAAGGCTGAATGTAATACTGAATAATGGAAGAGGCTACACAGGTTACCCAAGAGCAACTGCAGCTCTGGGCTTCCGATATCGCTACAAATAAGACACAATCGCAGCGCAGTGCGATGTTGCGCTGCCTATGGTCTGAGTAACCAGACAAAGAACAAACAGACAGACAGAACGCTAGCAAGACTAAGCACTGCCCTAGCGATAGCAAGCATTCAGACAGGTACAAGACAGGACTATAGATTGGAGCGTAACTAGTAGCAACCGCAGCTCACAGTCACGTCCACAGAAGCTAGAGTAGCAGGAATACTACCAGTCACTAACGTGGTGATGGCAGAATCCAAGCTATCAGGATAGTGGACTTCACTGACACACCGCGGATGCAGTGAATGTCCATCAGGCAAGGAAACAAGGCAATAAACAATAATACAGAAAAATAACAAACGGCTCAACTAACGGATAAATATATATTAGCAAGTCTGCATATATATTTAGCTAAAGCGCAAGTATTAAAGTCACATTGAACTACAATAACAGATCTATAACAGAATTTCAAGATGCCCAGCAGACCAGCGTACTGACCGCTATGACGGGCGAGGTCTAAAAGGGAAGACAGACTTTTATGCTGGCATCGGCCAATGGATGCAAGCATGCAAATTTACACAGAGCTGAACAGTAATCACTGAATCCTGAGCTGGCTTGATTACCATTTGCTAGCTGCCTGTGAATGCAAAGGACTCCCATAAGGCCCATACACACGGGGTACGGCCGTCGCCGCAGCCACGTGGCACGCGCGTGTTGCAGCGACAGGTCGCCCATGTGTATGACGCGCGCGCCCCGAACCATCGCCCGTAGGAGCTGTCGCCAGGTGATTGACATGTTCAATCGCCGGCTACAGCTGTCGCTACGACTTCGCCGGAACTGTCGCTAGTCCTGCGTGAGTACGCGGGCTAGCGACAGGAGACCTACGCGAGTGAATGGAGCATCCGGCCGGGGGATGCTCCATTCACAAACAGCTTTCGCCGCGTCTCTGCCTTTCTGGCGAGACGTGTGGACAGCTGCCGCTCCCTGTTCGCGTGCGCGCATGCTACGGGGGACAATTGTCCCCCGTGAGTATGTAGCTATAGGAAATACATGCAGTATTATGTAACAACATGCCTGCAGGAAATCCAGGGCTATCTGGCTACAGCTCAGCTGCAACAAGCAACTGGTGGAATGATGACCGCATCCTGCAACGGACAGAACACGCTACAGGAGGAATCCTTACACGCGCTATACAAATATAGGAATTATTATGAATTCTTTTTTAAAAAGCCCTGTGTGCCAGGATTCTGTTTCGGTGATGTTTAGTCGGCCGTGCGGCGTGTTTGGAAAACAATTCTCGTTTCATTGACCCTCGGAGAATGAATAGATGCTTCTCTGCCTCTTCATTATAATCATTTCCTCTCCACACAAGTTTCTCTTTCAAAAACAGCAATTCATGAAGATCCAAAAACTTTTACACTTCCAATTTTCCAGTTGACCCTGCCAGTTAGAGCATGACCCGGTGTCAGGGCCTGAGTGCACAGGCTTAGCTCGGGTGGCGTATTGCGGCCGGGGTGCAGTGTGATACTGAACAGGCGCTTGTCACCTCTCTCGCCAGGTGATTACTCCACACAGACCGTCAGGGCGGACGCTGATTGCTAAACTCATTCAGAGCACATTTTACGTTTCTGTAACTTCTTCTCATTTGCACAAGAACTTCTCCTCACCTCATTCCCAAAATATACGGAACATGCTGAGATACTGGTGGGGTCACAGCCAGATTCCTGCACAAAGCAGCACAATTTAAGGTGCCCATTAACGGTGCAATCTACCGCGTGTTCGACCGTAAGATCGATCATATCGAGGAACATTAGCGGTGCTGATTGACAACTAACAATCGATGTATCAATCTTTCCATTGATATGATTTCCACTACCATCCTGCTAATTGGATTCGATTATATTTTTGGTCAAATTGCATGCCTGAACGGTTGTTTCAGATCGATTACGGATCTGATTGGTCAGGAGATTGTGCCGTTAAAGGGCAGCTTCACACAGTGCAGAGGAGGGTTTGAAGCGGACCTGTACTCATCCTGTTGGCAAATAACCTGACCTATTATAAGTAAAATGCAGCAAACCTTCAGAAAAAAAATTATATTTAGTATTAGTAGTCTACCTCCATGGCACCCGGCTTTCACTCCCTCGTGTTTGGAGTACCAGTGCCACCGAGAGATTTGGGAACAACCAATCCAAAGTGCTGTAGTGCCTAAACAGACCAGACTAGACAGGTGGCATTTCAGCTTTGATATAAATGTCTCCAGGGTTGGAGCTGTCTTGATTGGGTCAGCAAGGTGTTCCAAAGGTTAGAGGCAGCATGACAGATTACTCTAGAGGTTTTGAGGTAGACTCTGGGGGTGGTCAGGTTATTGGATCTTGTTGATCTGAGGTTGTGGGAAGTGTATAAAAAAAATAATGCAGAAGAAAAAAACAAAAATAAAAGTCTGATAATCCACTTTTTGTCTTCTTAAAGATTATCTGTCCCCCTATGCTAGTGATCTGCAAACTTGTCTCTCCAGCTGTTAAGGAACTACAAGTCCCACAATGCCTTAATAAATCATGACTGTGGCTGTCAGACTCCTGCAATGCATTGTGGGACTTGTAGTTCCGTAACAGCTGGTGAGCCAAGTTTGCAGATCACTGGCCTATGCAATCCATAAGGGGATCTTTATAAAGTCTTGATTGTAGATCCGTCATGCGGATGTCCCCATTTGTTTACTTCTTGCATCAGAGTTACATTTCGATTTGGCAATTGGCATGGCTGATTTTGGTGCCGTCACAATGCTTTGCCTATGCAACAGTGTTTTTGGTGTCTTTTATTTTTTTTTTTTTTTAATATACCTCCTCTGATTGGCTAATCCCCATAATGAATGCCTCCCCAAACCTACCCCCCACCTGATGCCGAACCCATACCGCCTTTCAGGGCCGGTTTAAGCAACAATGGGGCCCTAGGGCAAAATAAACCTGGGGGCCCCCCAACAGATACCCCAGAACAAAAATCGGCATTACGGGACCTTTTTTTGCAGCTGGTATAGTCAGGGTGTGAAGCCCCAATCGGGAGGAGCTCCACATTCTGGCTATGCCAGCCTGCATGGGGGACAAGGGGTTAAAAAGTTTCAGGAGGGGGGACCCCACATAATTACAAAAAATTAAATTCCCACACTCTAAACATAAAAAAAAAAATTGTGAAAATAGGAAAAAATGCCAGGAATCTTCATACAGCCATATTGCGGCTGTATAGCGATCCCTGGCCAAAGCGCTGCGGCTGCGTATGGACCCCCTGGAAACCCCGTCAGGAAATTTATTGCTCTTTCTTTTGATACATGTAAAATTACACTACCGTTAGGTACTAAAAGTGACATTTACCGCATTTAAAGGACTTACGAGGCCAAGAGGAGTAAAAAAAGTTAATTACTTGCATGGTCGTTTCAGGCACGGAGGACGCCGTCCGCACCCTCCGTGCCGCTCCGCCGGGTCCCCCCGCTCATTATCCCCCCGGGCCGGCTCCCGACCCCATGGCCCGGGTCGGGCTCTCCTGCCTCTTCAAAGATGGCCGCTTCCTCTGGCCGCAGCTGCGCAGTCCGCCTGGCGCAAGTGCGGCTGCGCAGCTCTAGGGCCAACCCCCCGATCCACGCTACGTAGCGTGGATCAGAGGGGTTGGCCCTAGGGCTGCGCAGCCGCGGCCAGAGGAAGCGGCCATCTTTGAAGAGGCAGGAGAGCCCGACCCGGGCCGTGGGGTCAGGAGCCGGCCCGGGGGGATAATGAGCAGGGGGACCCGGCGGAGCGGCACGGAGGGCGCGGACGGCGTCCTCCGTGCCTGAAAGGACCATGCAAGTAATTAACTTTTTTTTACTCCTCTTGGCCTCGTAAGTCCTTTAACCCCCTTGGCGGTACGCAGTTTCTGACTCTGCGTCCGCCGGGAGGTTTTTTGACCCCCAATTTGTTTTTGACGCTTTAGCTAGCATTTCGCTAGCTAAGCGTATGCTTTAGGCTGCTCCGGTCCCCCCCATCCCCGCCGATCGCCGCCGGCTATACGTACCTCGCCACGATCCCACGAAGAGCGCAGTTTCCCGATCGGCTTCCGACGTTGCTATGGCGACGATCGGAGATGACGTCATCGGCGTCATGACGTCAGCCGCAATCCCGATCGCCGCCATCGCGATGCCTGGAGCCGATTGGGCGGCTGCGCCTGCGTGGGAACGCTGGGGGGTACGTATTCCGGAAGTAACTGCGGGCGATCGTGGGGGACCGGAGCAACTTTGTGCATACGCTTAGCTAGCGAACCGCTAGCTAAAGCGTATTGCACCAGTGTCTTTGTTGTTTTAAGTCCTGGGGCCATGTGATCCTCCGTGGCGGCTACCCCGTGTGTAGCACGAGGTTACCGCTAAGGAGGTTAAAAGTATACTTTTTTCCTTCGAAACTTTAAAATCGATTTTCTCAAAAACTATAAGGTCTTTTTGAAAAATTGTAAATTTAGGGTTTCTAGCATTTAAGGTGGTTTTTCTATTAACCGTTAAAGTCGGCGGGTTTTTAAATGTGTATTTTTTTTTTCTTTTGAAACTTTAAAATCGATTTTCTCAAAAACTATAAGGTCTTTTTGAAAAAAAATGTCCCTCTTGTAGCCACTGGGGGCCCCTACAGGCTCTGGGGCCCTGGGGCAATTGCCTCCATTGCCTCTATGGTAGCGCCGGCCCTGCCGCCTTTCTTAACAATAACCCCTCCCTCATCCCCCCGATTTACACGCCTTCATAGAACCTTCTTTTATCAATATACTCACTGAGGTTGTCTAACACTAACCTTTCCTACTTAAAGAGAAACTCCAACCAAGAATTGAACTTTATCCCAATCAGTAGCTGATACCCCCTTTTACATGAGAAATATATTCCTTTTCACAAACAGACCATCAGGGGGCGCTGTATGACTGATTTTGTGCTGAAACCCCTCCCACAAGAAGCTCTGAGTACCGCGGTACTCTGGGCAAACTGCCACAATGTAACAATGTTCACAGACAGGAATTAGCTGTTTACAGCTGTCTCTAACAGCCAAAACAGCTAGGAGCAGCTACATAACCTGCCCACAGTAAAAATGTCACCATGTAATAAATGTCAGAATGTAAATCGGGGAGAGAAAAGATTTTACAATGGGCAAACACTGACTAAATCATTTATACATAATTATTGTAAAAATGAAGCACTTTTTTTTATTACATTATTTTCACTGGAGTTCCTCTTTAAAGGAAACATCAGACAAACTTAAAAAAATCAGGTCTACTTACCTGGGGTTTCCTCCAGCCCCTGGAAGCTGGAGGAAGCCGCAGCTCTGCTCCCAGCCAGTCTTCCAGGATCCCTTCCATAGCAGTCGGCGGCCACTGCGTATGCACAAGCGTGTGACTGTGCCGCTCACGATTGCGCCAATAATATACAATACAACATGTACCCTTGTTGTTTTTATGGATTCTGCTGTAGTGCTCCAGTTGGCTGAGTCTTGTGTGCAGAAGCTTAATGATTGTTTATTTTGTGTTTAGTTCATGTAACAGCCCAATGCTAAAGCCCAAATAAACTCTTCTTGGTTGAGAAACCTTTGCAGCCAATCAGCCCCCTTAGCCCGCCCATCAGCTATCTTATAACCAATGAGTAAAAAGGCACGCCCATTAAAAAACGGGCGCTAGGTCACAGCCGCCGCCCCCAGCAATGCGCGCACATACGCGTCCCGCTTGCTCGTTCCCCACCACTGAAGTATATGCACACAGGGAGCTGCTTGCTTGGCAGCTGGAAAAAGCTGTTATTTCCCACAATGCAATGAGAACCTCTGTGAACCACACACAGCAAACTGTCAGATCCGGCCCTTGTGTCCTAACTGCCCTGGCTGCGCACATGCTCAGTACAAGAAAGCCAGGGACACACAACCATTCAGCTGATGACGCAGGGAGACTTGCATTTTATTGTATAGGATGATTACATCTTTTCACATAAGAGTTAACAGGGCCAGTGCTAAACTTTTTACTGCCCGATTTGGAATGATTGCACAGCACCCGACAATTTGTTATAGCCCTGGTGCAACCCAAAAAATATCCCACCCTTAGTATAGGTAGGTAGCCAGGTACAGGTGCCCCCAGTATAGGTAGCCAGGTATAGGTGCCCCCAGTATAGGTAGCCAGATATAGGTGCTCCCAGTATAGGTAACCAGGCAGATGTGCCCCCAGTATAGGTAGCAAGGTATAGGTGCCCCCAGTATAGGTAGCCAGATATCGGTGCCCCCAGTATAGGTAACCAGGCAGAGGTGCCCCCAGTATAGGAAGCTCCTCCTCCTGGAGTCTAGGACCCTGTCCTCCGCCACGTTGTCCAGACTGGCCCTCACTGTATGCCCAGCACAGCATGCAGCACTGAGAGCTCAGATCAGTGGTGACCCGCAGTGGAGAGAGGAGAGTGGTTCCCCTAGTAACGGCGCATAAACAGGAAGTAAGCCGCTACTAGGCTACCGCTCTCCTGTCTCCACTGTGGGTCGCCGCTGATCTGAGGTCTCACTGGGCATGCAGTGAGGGCCGGTTGGGACAATGTGGTGAAGGAGGGGGCCACCGGACTCCAGGAGGTGAAGGAGCAGCGGCCAGGGAGGAGGGGTCGGGCAGGATACCACCCCTTAGAAGACGCCTAAGTCATTAAGGCGGTATCATGGTAGGTCCGCTCCTGCGAATTACCCAAACCGTTCATAACAAATCAAATTACTTCAGTACTCAGACCTCGGACCATTCCCTGACCAACCCATCCATGCACTGCGGTCTTCCAACCATCGTAAAGAGATCGCTACTTCTGTAAACACCAAAAGTAAACTAGTATTGAGCAAAGTGAAATCCATAGTCCCTGTCAGCGATAATCCGCAGCCGTTATTGAGTGACGGGACTTTTAGCAGAACTGGAGCGGATGACATGTACGTTGGCGCTCCGCTGAAATTGATTGGTGTATAGGTGGTATCACCTCGGAAACATGACAAGATAATGTCCATCCATTTAGAGACAACCTGTTTATTTCAGTAAATTATAAAGGCACTTTATTCTCCGCAACTTTTCCTGGGAAATCTGGGAGATTGACATATTTCGAAATACACACATCAGCGTGCAATCAGGGCGGACATGACAGCACTTAACGCAATTGGCGAGGAAGACAATACCTGCTGCAGTTGTTTGCTTGACGGGCTAATTGGGGGCTTTATAGAAATTACAAGACAAACAGGAGGTGGCTGCACATGGCTCCAGCAATACCTGAATTCAACTTAAAAAAGTACCTGAGGTTGCCTGTTTGCAGATGCTTATTACCGTGTTAATGACACCATGAGGGTGATTTTATTTAACAAAGAGAATAACTGGCCATGGCTATGATATGACGGCTGGAGGTGCGAATTCTATCAGAGCGCTCATCCATGTTTCTTTTTTCCAAATGGTTTGTGCTTGAGAGTCAGCGCCTGTCACACCCATAGTAGTAAAGCAGAGTTATCCGACTGTGTGAAATCACTGTGTGGCCTCATTACGTATTATTATTTAGTATTTATATAATGCCGATATATTAAGCAGCGCTGTACAGAGTATAACTGTCCCTCAGAGGAGCTCACAATCTAATCCTACCATAGTCTTATGTTTATGTATGTATATTGTATTGTGTAATGTATGTATCGTAGTCTAGGGCTAATTTACTTATCTGTAAGTTTTTGGGATATGGGAGGAAACTGGAGTGCCTGGAGGAACGTTTTCTTAATTTCCTCTCCTAACTGGAAGTGGGCAAATCTCCATTTCCTTTCCTAACAGGAAGTGGGCAAATCTCTTCATTTCCTCTCCTAACATGATGTGGACAAATCTCTTAATTTTGTCTCCTAACAGAGTCAACAAAGCTCTTCATTTCCTCTCCTAACAGGAAGTGAGCAAATCTCTTCATTTCCTCTCCTAACAGGAAGTGGGCAAATTTTCGTTTTTTTCCTAACACAAAGTGGGCAAATCTCCATTTCCTTTCCTAACAGGAAGTGCACAAATCTTTCAATTTCCTCTCCTAACAGGAAGTGGTCAAATATATTAATTTCCTATCCTAACAGATAGTGGACAAATGTCTTCATTTCCTATCCCAACAAGTGTGCAAATCTCTTAATTTTCTGGCCTAACAGGAAGTGGGAAAAACTCAATTTCCTCTTCTAACAGGAACAACTGTACCAACCAACAACTTTACCTCATCTGCTGACCACATTTAGGTAATTAAATTCACAGATGACACAACCATCATCAGGTTCATCCACAGTCACAGAGAGCATGCTTAACAATCGGGAGAATCTGCAGCTGGTGCAAGAAAAATAAGTTTGTCTTCAACACGCCCAACATTTTTGAGCTGACCGTGGAGTTCAAGAAACTCCCTTCCACACTCTACCCTGTCCTCATTGATGATACCGAAGTCTCCAGGGTATCAGGCGTTTTATTAGGCGCTTGGTTCCTTGCCACCAAACACCACCAACATTCAGCAGAGATTATTCTTCCTGCACCAAATGAAGAAATTTGGAATGGCACGCGAGCTGCTGATCAGTTTTTACACCACTACCATCGACAGCCAGCGACAAGTACAAACTCTAAAGAGTATTGAACGCTGCGGAAAAGATCATCGGATCCCCCCTGCCATCGCTAGACCACCTCCACACTGCCAGAATGAAGTTAAGGGCCACCAGGAGATCGTACCACCCCTCCCACCCAGGCAGTCACTTCATCGAACCATCCCCTTCAGAACCACCAGGCACAGGAGTACTCTTTTCCCACCAGATAGTCCTCCTGTTGAACTCCAGTTTCCCCTGCCAGGCCTATCCTCCTGCGACACTCTAGCCCCTTAGTCAGCATAATTCCCTTGCCACTCACTCCGAACCTCGAAGCACCCTTATGCAGCACTGCCCCACACCCTAGTTGTTTAGAGTTCTCAATGATTGTCCCCATACTCTAATTGTTTGCATCTTATGCATATCTCAATATATATCTCCCATGTTTGTCAATGCTATGTCTGTGTACGTACTACTGCCAATGCCTTGTGAACCATAAATAATTCCGGGTACAATTATCGCTGTACTTGGTGAATAAAGCTAATTTTGTTTCTGAGGAAACTAGCAAATCTCTTCATTACCTCTCCCAACAGGAAGTGGACAAAACTTTTCATTTCCTATCCTAACAGGAAGTGGGCACATTTCTTAACTTTCTTTCCTAAGAGGAAGTGGTCAAATCTCCCAACCACTCTGCAACCGCCATATGGCGGCGGCAGAGTGGCTCTGTTGTTCCTCCGCGCTGCAATATGGCATCATCTCGCGAGATTTGACAGGAGCTTGCATGAGCACGCTCTCCTGTCACTGCAAGCAGGGGACTCCAGCGATCAGCCTGGCAGGCTGTTTATTTAGGTAAATATTGAATGTAATATTTATAAAGCACTGACTTCTAATGCAGCGCTGCACAGAGTATATTGTGTTGTTACTAACTGTCCCTCAGAGGGGCTCACAATCTAATCCCTGCCATAGTGATATGTCATGTATGTATCGTGTAGTGTATGTATGTATCATAGTCTAGGGCCAATTAAGGGGAAGCCAATAATCGTATCTGTGTGGTTTTCTTTTTATAAAATTTCGGGCTTTTTTGATTAATTAAATAAAAAGCAAAACTAGCAGTGGCAATAAAATACCACCAAAAGAAAGCTCTATTTGTAAGATGAAGAGGAGGTAAAATTCATTTGGGTGCTAAGTATGGCCAAGCAATAAACCGTTAAAGTTGTGAAGTGCTGAATTGTAAAAAATGGCCTGGTCACTAGGGGGGTATAAACCTCTGGTCCTCAAGTGATTCATTTTCTTTACTAACAGGAAGTTGACAAATCTCCATTTCCTCTTCTAACAGGAAGTGGGCAAATCTCTTCATTTCCTCTCCTTACAGGAAGTGGGAAAATCTAGCCAACAAAGTTAGCGACAATAACCACCATTTTCTTGGAAGGATTATGTGGCATGAAAAGTCCCCTCAGGTTCCATCAATGCTTCATTGCTGTTCCAATCCTCACCACTAGGAGACAGACAACGAGATACTATTCATTCAGAGCTGATGCAAATCTAATCCAGATGTATTAAGCTTGGAAATGGACCAATTAATTACTGCAGCTGTGCATACATTTGTATACAGCCAGCATCACATTTGCATCAACTTGAAATGATCAGAATCTCATTGACCACCCCTTCCCATTTCCTGTTCCTCAGACCTCCACGGTTCATATGAAATCCCTGCAGGTCCGCAGAGATATCAGGGACCGGAAGTGAGGAAAGACTTACCCATCGGGGGGGGGGGAGGGGGGGTGGATCGGAAGTTTTTGATGACTTTCCCCCTTATTAAAAACGAAAAGAAAACTTGTTCTTTGGGTTTTTAAGCTGTGAGACTAGGTGACGGGTTCACTTGGAAACAGCAGCTTAACTCATACTAGAACAATTAGGACTCTGTGCTTTTACAGAAATGCTTTTTTCTGCGTCTTTGTTCACCATTAATCTTAAAAGCTTATAATACACCCCGAGGCGTGCTGTCAGTAGACCATAGCAGCAATTAGTGGATAGCAGTACATTGTGTGAGCATGGGATGTTCCCTGCTACTGCCTGAGAGCTGCCAACACTGGAGAATGCTTTCCAGGGGCAGTCTGACGCCGAGCCAGGCTATGTGTGTGTGTGTCAGCCGTGTATTGTGTCACAGCAGCACGCAGCGCCGCCGATACACTCACGCTGCCCTCCTTACTTACAAATCACCTTCCTGCCCCTCGTCCAATGCAGAGAAACCTAGCAGAGAGGGGCTATTTATCAAGAGTAATCGCAAAATAAAAATAGGGACAAAACTTCAGAGCGACCAATCGGGTTCCAGCGGGAGATGAGTCAAGAATGCTGATTGGATGATCTCCAGATTCTCTTCCACTTGTGTTGATAAATGAGTGACAAGTACCCACTAATGATCCAATTTTCTAAACGATCGACCACCCGATCCAATCATTGCAACTGATCGTAAATGTTCGGAAAATGATGAAAAACAAATCTGATGAAAAGAATCATTTGGAAAGAGCGGTAGTCTGTCTGCGATGCGCGCCATTATCAGTACCTGATCCAATGAATCGTACGTTCAATCGTTCGGAAGATCGTACCATTAATGGGCACCGTTAGAAGGATGTATTTTAGACGGGGGTTACAGTTCCGAGAATCGCATCTGTTTTGGCAGAGGTGGGTAAATGCGCACTGACGTCACTGCCATGGAAGTCAATGGCCTGGCTCAGTAATTACATTTTTCCCGTGCTTGTTCCTGTTCTGTTCCTGCATTTTTTTTTCTGTGTGTTAAAATAATCCCTTTCATAGTCCTAGTCTATTGGCCTACCACATTATTATTATTATTATTATGTATTTATATAGCACTGACATCTTCTGCAGCACTGTACAGAGTACATAGCCATGTCACTGACTGTCCTCAGAGGAGCTCACACTCTAATCCTACCATAGTCATAGTCTAATGTCCTACCATATTATTATTATGTATTTATATAGCACTGACATCTTCTGCAGCACATTACAGAGTACATAGTCATGTCACTAACTGTCCTCAGAGGAGCTCACACTCTAATCCTACCATAGTCATAGTCTAATGTCCTACCATATTAGTATTATGTATTACATACCACTGACATCTTCTGCAGCACTGTACAGAGTACATAGTCATGTCACTGACTGTCCTCAGAGGAGCTCACAATCTAATCCTACCATAGTCATAGTCTAATGTCCTACCATATTATTATTATGTATTTATATAGCACTGACACCTTCTGCAGCACATTACAGAGTACATAGTCATGTCACTGACTGTCCTCAGAGGAGCTCACACTCTAATCCTACCATAGTTATAGTCTAATGTCCTACCATATTATTATTATTATTATGTATTTATATAGCACTGACATCTTCTGCAGCACATTACAGAGTACATAGTCATGTCACTGACTGTCCTCAGAGGAGCTCACACTCTAATCCTACCATAGTCATATCTAATGTCCTATCATATTATTATTATGTATTTATATAGCACTGACATCTTCTGCAGCACATTACAGAGTACATAGTCATGTCACTGACTGTCCTCAGAGGAGCTCACACTCTAATCCTACCATAGTCATATCTAATGTCCTACCATATTATTATTATGTATTTATATAGCACTGACATCTTCTGCAGCACATTACAGAGTACATAGTCATGTCACTGACTGTCCTCAGAGGAGCTCACACTCTAATCCTACCATAGTCATAGTCTAATGTCCTACCATATTATTATTATGTATTTATATAGCACTGACATCTTCTGCAGCACATTACAGAGTACATAGTCATGTCACTGACTGTCCTCAGAGGAGCTCACACTCTAATCCTACCATAGTCATATCTAATGTCCTACCATATTATTATTATGTATTTATATAGCACTGACATCTCCTGCAGCACATTACAGAGTACATAGTCATGTCACTGACTGTCCTCAGAGGAGCTCACACTCTAATCCTACCATAGTCATATCTAATGTCCTACCATATTATTATTATGTATTTATATAGCACTGACATCTCCTGCAGCACATTACAGAGTACATAGTCATGTCACTGACTGTCCTCAGAGGAGCTCACACTCTAATCCTACCATAGTCATAGTCTAATGTCCTACCATATTATTATTATGTATTTATATAGCACTGGCATCTTCTGCAGCACATTACAGAGTACATAGTCATGTCACTGACTGTCCTCAGAGGAGCTCACACTCTAATCCTACCATAGTCATAGCCTAATGTCCTACCATATTATTATTATGTATTTATATAGCACTGACATCTTCTGCAGCACATTACAGAGTACATAGTCATGTCACTGACTGTCCTCAGAGGAGCTCACAGTCTAATCCTACCATAGTCATAGTCTAATGTCCTACCATATTATTATTATGTATTTATATAGCACTGACATCTTCTGCAGCACATTACAGAGTACATAGTCATGTCACTGATGGACAGTGAAGCTTACGATCTAATGGTTGGGGCAAGGGCAGCTGGTGAGGTCAGTGTTGGGTTGGGGTGGGGCAGCAGGATTCTAGGTATACTGTTGGTTGGTGTCAGTTAGTTGGCAGTGAGATAGCTGTACTTGAAGTTGCGTCTATAGGGAGGCCATTCCTCCGCACTGTGATCACCACTCCCATAGATAAGATCTGTTCCCAGAGAAGATGTGTATATAAACAGCCAATGCTGCTCTTCCCCTATTAGAGGATCCCATCTGCTGCCATTTTCTCGTGTTAAGCGTTGTCTCTCTTCCTTCCAAATGCAATTAGGCAGAAAGGGACGGTGATGTTAATAGGACATCTTGTTCTCGTACATTGCATTTGTCGGAGCCTCAGAAGAAAGCCGATGTAATGTTCCGACTGCATTCCCTTCTATCTGCTAACACAAATAATCTCGGGGAGTCGGGAGCCCTCCGTATTGCGTGAATTTCACATTCATCTCTCTGCATCTGGCCGGTATTACGGCTGCGAGTGTTTCTCATTGTATATAATCAAAGTGAAAGCCAGTAGCAGCGTTGAGTCACTGATGCGGTGGATGGTATTACACAGTAGCCCTTTCCATGTCGAGGGGAAAATGTTTTAGGTTAGGAGAGAAATACACTTGGTGGCCTTATTTTAGATACTGCTTGACATTCTTCCACTTCAAACTCACCGCAATCCTCGCCACAATTGGCATGTTTTGCTGATGGGGGGGACTCTTATGGAGGAGAGAAGCGAGATGGGCCTTATGGAAAACAGAAGAGGTCCCCTCTAGCACAGCTCTAGAAATGCAGAATGTTTATACTGCTTCTTCTCCGAGGATAATGGTGAAACATAATTCAGGTTCGTAGATCGTGTAGAGTAGGGTTGTGTTGGAAGGACAATATGCGGGGAGATGATGGTCCAACTGGCTTTTACTGCGTAGCCGAAAATAGTAGAAGCTCTCAAGCAAAGAAATTGTACAAGATTGTGAAGGACGGGCAATCTCTGAGTCAGGCGGTTGAACGTACGTAGGTTGTAGCTCAGAAATCGTGTTTCTACAATGGTCTTCTTGGGGAAAAGTACATGACCGGAATCAGAATTACTCATGAAGACCACTAGAGACTGTAAGTGATCCTTTTGGTGAATTCTCTGCCTGTCAGCTGCTCCCATGGAGTTATCAGGCACTTCCTAACGCTTGGCAAGGCGGTGGACAGTCACATCAGAGCGCAGCCGTGCTCAGACGCTACATGCTGTGTTTTTTGCCATTGGGTGATTCCAACTCTGACACGAGAGGGGTTACAAACTCTGCCATTGGACTTTATTTTAATTGCACATGAAAGATGCTTGAGAAAGGCAGGAAGGAGGCTTAATGGTCCAACAAGTGCACAGTTCATCGGTCTTTAGGAGGCCGTATTTGTACACCTTGCTTTCTTTAAAAATCAGATTACCCCTTTAAGATGACACTTACGGTAGTAAAGGGATGATCTGATTTTTTTAACGATTCTTTGATAGCTTACTGTAATTATCCTAAAATGCCAATACATACTCCCAATTCATTTAATCACATTTAGAAAACAGGAAATCTGCACGATGCTCTCCAACGTTTTTTACATTCCTAGGCCCTCTGAGGCTCAAATATTTGACCACATCATCCAAAAAAACAAAACAAACAAAAAACAATATTAAAAAAACGATCTTGAAATTGAGCTTCATCTACTTAGGTGGCTGGAAGTCATCTGAGATCTGGCCACCCTCCTGGGATACAGGCATCAGCTAATAATAATGTAATAATAATGCTAATAATAATACTCGACTCATTGGAACCGTCTATGATTGTTATGTATGGAAGTGAATGGTGAGACGTGTTGGTGTGAGCTGTGCTGGCAACAGAAGCTACACTTCAGATAAGACTGTATAGAGGAGCCCTGAAATATGGTGCCAGGTGACAGGTCCATCGATAGGTGAGATCTCTGTACAGCACCAACTCTCAGTGGCTCTCTAGAGAGGTTAGGGTTTTTATCCTGAACCTCAGTGTCCTGTAGAACGCTGCATTGTGTCGCTCCTGCTACTGACTTTCATTTGTCAGCACAGATTCCACTTCCTGAGTGAGTGGAGATTTGGTTGTTATATTCTTGTCATTAGAAATTCTTACTCATCCTAACCAGGACCAAACATGAGGACGGTTCAGTAAGAAGTATTTAGTGCTCCTCCGCCCCGGTCTGATTACCGGCTTCACCAAGAGAACCCCGGGTGTTTCGTTTTCCGGTGACAATTTTCACCTGCCTGGTATCATTTAGTAAAACGAGTGACAGGACAGAATAACACTCAGACTCCTATAGGACCGCTATACATTTGTAGCGTAGTTCTGCTGTCAGGACCGAGTTGTACTATCACTGAAGGTCTCATGAAAATAATGTCAGCGGGCCGTCAGAGATGTTGTATCTAGATCACACGTCACACTCCGGCCCGTGGGCCAAATCTGGCCCTCAGAGACATTAAATTTGGCCCTCACGGGGATTTCCCACTTTGCATTATGTTTGGCCCACTCTAGTCCACACCAGGGAAGCTACAT
Source organism: Hyperolius riggenbachi (assembly GCF_040937935.1). Taxonomy (NCBI): domain Eukaryota; kingdom Metazoa; phylum Chordata; class Amphibia; order Anura; family Hyperoliidae; genus Hyperolius; species Hyperolius riggenbachi. The sequence goes on from NC_090650.1 coordinate 5,817,115, forward strand.
TGGAAGTAAAGCCCTAAAACAGCAGGAAGCCATATGGGGGAAGCACTAAACACTACGCAACTGTATAGGAGAGGGTGGGGGGCACTAGACACCAGGGATCTGTATAGGGAAGGGAGAAGCAATAGACACCAGAGAACTGTATAGGGGAGGGAGGAGGACCACTAGGCACCAGGGAGCTGTATAGGGGAGGGAGGAGGACCACTAGACACCAGGGAGCTGTATAGGGGAGGGAGGAGGACCACTAGGCACCAGGGAGCTGTATAGGGGAGGGAGGAGGACCACTAGACACCAGGGAGCTGTATAGGGGAGGGAGGAGGACCACTAGGCACCAGGGAGCTGTATGGGAGTTGGAGGGGAGCAATTGGATACCAGGGAACTTTATAAGGTGGCCAGTACACAATGAGGTTGGCCCACGGCTAGGTCCCAGTGTTCAATGTCGGCCCACTTTGTATTTAAGTTTGACACCCCTGCACTAGAGGGCTGTCACTATAGGATAGCCATATTGCCTGCTTTACCAGTGAACTGATGCCAGAATGAGTGAGCTTGTTCTCCCTGCTCTGTGCACAGTGCTGACATCATGCATGGGGTGGGCAGGCAGCAGGAACCAGCTATGGGGGGGCGGAGTCATTGCAGACACACACACTGCTGATGGAAGCAGTTTCCTGTTACTTGGGAAATGCCACATTTATGTGAAGAATGCAGCCGGTAAGCAAAGATTTCCCATAGAAGCAGTTGTAATCCCTCTATATCTGGATGAATGAGTGAACAGAAATAAAAGTGAAATGAATATAAATCCCCTGTAATAGGCCTGGGATCAGTTAACCCTTCCAGCGCTGAGGCGCAGAGCGCTCCGCTATACTCACCTCCACCTCTGCGCTTTCAAGTCCTGCCAAGGCAAATATTGCTGCGAGGCGAGCCTGTCGCTGAAATGTTTGTCAGAGCCCATTAGCCTAATAAGTTTAATAGGGCAGAAAATGAGCTGGAGAGACACAAGTCGCTGAGGCCGGCAGGATAAAGAGCACCTGTGTGTTTCCTGCACTTTGGCCCACACATGAATAGACAGCTTTACCTCTCCCCGCTAATAATCCCTCGTCTATCATTAGTATTCAGCCGGCTAATCCCCAGAATTCTCACAGATATTGAGACCTTTCATCGTCCTCCCTAATCACTTCCATTTGCTTCTTGTCAATAGGTTGTGTATGGAAAGAGCTGCTGCTCCTAAATCCTGACTTCTGTGGATAAAGAGGACCTGTCACTGTCTCAGGGCTGGTGACACCTGGGCAGCTGGCAGCTCGTTCAGCCGGTGCTACCGCGCAGAAAAGCCATCAGCATCGGTTCGCGTGCGTTTTCGTTGTTTCGTCATCATGTCGCAATTTGAGGCCCTTTTAGGGACACGAAACTACAAACACAGACAACGCTGGAGGCTACACTGAGGGCTGCTTCACACGGATGGTAAATGCATTACTTTGCCGGCTTTGTTCAAAAGGAGTCTACTGCTGTTACAGTCAAACCAATGGAAGCCTTTCTTAAAGGGAACCCGAGGTGCAAGGGATATAGAGGCTGCCATATTTATTTCCTTTTAAGCAATACCAGTTGCCTGGCAGCCCTGCTGATCCTCTGCCTCTAATACTTTTAGCCACAGCCCCTGAACAAGCATGCAGCAGATCAGGTACTCTGACTCAGCTGACTCAGGTTTTGCTGGATTAGCCATATGCTTGTTCCAGGGTTTTGACGCAGACACTACTTATGCCAGAAGATCAGCAGGGCGGCCAGGCAACTGGCATTGTTTACAGGGAAATAAATATGGCAGCCTCCATATCCCTGTCACTTTAGGTTCCCTTTAAACAGCGGTGACAGCAGATTGGCATTGCTCGTGTAAATGTCATGGTAGATCCCATCATCTTGGATGCTACATTTAGTGGCCAGCGCCGGCTGCATTGGTGGATCCAGGTCCCCCTAGAGGCTCATAAAGCGACGCCATGACGGGAACACCGCAGGAACTGATGCTGAACGCTTCTCTGCGCAGTGGCATATACTCCATAGCGCCCATATGAAACAGGGCAGCGGGATTTACCGTGACTTAACACTAATGATGCCAACTGCTGTCACTGTCATAAAAAACCGCTTCTGTTCATTTGACTGGAACGGCGGTAGAACTCTTCTAAACCGTGCTTTCATTGGCCGGGGGAAAATGGGGCGTTTACTGCTGTGTGCATCAGCCCTAAGATGAAAGGAAACTGAGATAGGAATTTATTAGCGGTCTCCCCGCAGTCCCTGCATGGACACAGTGGGTTGATTTACTAAACCGTGCTATGACAAATAGCACGCCTTATCAGAGATAGCACGCCTTATCAGAGATAGCACGCCTTATCAGAGATAGCACGCCTTATCAGAGATGGCATGCCTTATCAGAGATAGCCCGCCTTATCAGAGATAGCATGCCTTATCAGAGATAGCCCGCCTTATCAGAGATAACACACCTTATCAGAGATATCACACCTTATCAGAGATAGCACACCTTATCAAAGAGTACACACCTTATCAGAGATAGCACACCTTATCAGAGATGGCGCGCCTTATCAGAGATAGCACACCTTATCAGAGATAGCACACCTTATCAGAGATAGCACACCTTATCAGAGATAGCACACCTTATCAGAGATAGCAAGCCTTATCAAAGATATCACAGCTTATCAAATATATCACGCCTTATCAGAGATAGCACACCTTATCAGAGATAGCACGCCTTATCAGAGATATCACACCTTATCAGAGATATCACACCTTATCCAAGATAGCACGCCTTATCAAAGATATCACAGCTTATCAAAGATATCACAGCTTATCAGAGATAGCACGCCTTATCAGAGATAGCACGCCTTATCAGAGATAGCACGCCTTATCAGAGATAGCACGCCTTATCAGAGATAGCTCAGAGATAGCACGCCTTATCAGAGATAGCACGCCTTATCAGAGTAGCATAGCGAGCGCTACGATCTTATGCCTGCTAATTGGCAATGGCACTAGTCCTGCCCTGAGCCCCTGCGGGTTTGTAGCGCTCGCTATACTACTCTGATAAGGCATGTTAACTTTGATAAGGCGTGCTATCTCTGATAAGGCGTGCTATTTGTCATAGCACGGTTTAGTGAATCAATCCCAGTGTGTGTATGACCACGGCTTTGATATGGTAGTGCTGTGTAACTGTGCTGTGTAACCAAGTATGAGGTTACCCCAATTTTAAAATGTTAGTATGAAGGAAAATGAACCAGGATAGAAAGGACCAGTGTGGTTTGAATTATAAAACAACATATTTTTCTTATGAAATCTTTATGGTATGCTTGACTAGGAGTATGACTAGGGGTGTGCTGGGGCGTGGTTAGAGGTGTGGCAGGGGCGTGGCTTAAGTGTCCCTCTTTCTCATCTCAAGAAGTTGAGAGATATGTTGTCACATCTGAAAGATTAGCTGCATGCTTGTTTCTGGCTTTATTCAGACACTACTGCATCCTAACAGACCAGCAGGGCTGCCAGGGAACTGGTATTGTATAGAAGGAAATAAATATGGCAGCCTCCGTATACCTCTCACTTCAGTTGTCCTTTAACCCATCTCTGCATGTCTGTGGGTAGCTGCGATTGTCGCTCGTACATCGTTCTCATATGTAAACCGCAATAATCAATGTGTTTTCCCCGGTCCTGTTTTTGCATTAACCAGAGATCAGATATTGCAGAATAAACACTGTGTTTGTTTTTCTGTTTTTCTTTTACACCCCATACCTGCCGCCCACATGATTGCGGCGTGGAGGCGCGGGCATTGTGCGCACAGATGGGCGGCGGACAAAGGGAGATGGGAATTTGGGGATAATCAGCTGTTCGGAGAGAGAATATGCAGGAGTTTGGTTTCAAACTGCTGGGCCTGAATAGGCCTTTGTGCGCGGCGCTCCTCTCCCCGCGACGCCACAATACGGAAAGGATTGCATTTGTGACTGGAGACGTGAGCTGTCATTTGCGGCTCCAAATTACCATCGCATGCAAGAAGGCATTATTCTATTGTAAAATGCTAAAGACTCCCATTTCAGTCCAGGCCTGATGGCATAAAATTGCTTCTGAAATGGAATATCAAGCTGCCGAGAGAGGCGGGCGGCGGCGAAACGGGGGCCGTACATAACATCCCAGCGCCGCGATCCGCCATTAGCCATTTACAGAACGTCTTCGGATTCTCCTGCTCACCGCCACAAAGAGAATTATTATTTGCCACCAAAGCTTAAAAGGTGCAAATTGGTGCAAATACAGGAAGTCAAATCTCGGCGTCCATCATTGGAGCGACACGAGTCGGTGGGTGGGCGTTCCGTAGCGCGCCACCAGATATGTTAGTAAATATATTTGTTTCTCATTATAGCTCACAAGCCGGTATGTGAGGACAGGGGCTAAATTCAAGTGGTCTGAAACGCAGCATTTCCTCTTTCGTCCAAATGATTATTTACAGCATAAAATCTGCAACCACAAAAAAAAAATATGTAGCTGAACAGCAATCAAACAGTTAAACCCAGCACTTTTCAGTGGAAAGCTTCTTGCTTTCTGGCCACATCGGAAGAGGTGATAACATTAACTTTTGTTTACATTCCTCTGTTGCTACAATTCGTATACAGCCAGCACTGTGCTGAAACTGAGCTGTACTGAGCTGAGAAGCAGAGAGAGCTGAGAAGTGATCACTAGATCATACCTCCCAACTTTTGGAGGTGAGAAGGAGGGACACTTAAGCCACACCCATGCCACACCCCTGATCACGCCCCCGTCACACCCCTAGTCACACATACGATAAAAATTTCATGAGAAAAATATGTTGTTTCATAATTCAAACCACACTGGTCCTTTCTATCCTGGTTTATTTTCCTTCATATTAACATTTTAAAATTAGTAATATATCAATTTAAAGGATGGGAATAAAGTTTAGAGTGAATTAAACACACTTTTTAGTAGAGAAATATATATATTTACATAGAAAGAGGGACAAAGTCCTGAAAGAGGGACAAATGAGGAGGAAAGAGGGACAGGGCTCCCAAAGAGGGACTGTCCCTCTGAAAAAGGGACAGTTGGGAGCTATGCTAGATAGATTGTGATATATAAATACAACAGCTAGGCAATAAAATGCAATGGCAGCTTTCAGAGCAGATAAACTGTACTTTGTGAATTTGTAATTTGTAAACAGTCAATATGACTTGTGCACAAAAGCAAATCTGGTAACTGTATGGGTTATAAAAAGTAGGAAAACACATTTTTATTGAATGTTATGTCAGAGTTTTATACCATTTTAATGTGACTCTAGCAGGAGAGACACCTTCTTATACTCGGGGCCCTTTTCCACCGAACGCGATCTGATCAGAATCGCAGAATGCACGCAAACTGTGTATTTCCGGCAGTCATTGCTGCATTTCGATTCTTAAGGAGACGCGAGCGCATCCATGTAGGAGTTTGATCGCGATCACGATGACTATTAACGAAACATACGCATGATCCATGCTGGAAATGTATGAAATATCGCAATATCATTGCATGCGCTTAGTTTTGTGATTCCCCGGGGAAAGGGGCTTTTATATATTTTACATTCGGAGTCTGTGTCTATAATTTGGTTTCTGATTTATTTATCCACGTCACGATCTACCCAAAGAGAGATCATAAAAAAGCTTTCATTAAAAATAATTATAATCCAACACTTAGGGACACTTAAAGTGAACCTGAGGTGAGAGTGATAGGGAGGCTGCCATATTTATTTCCTTTTAAGCAATGCCAGTTGCCTGGCTGCCCTGCTGATCCTCAGCCTCTAGTACTTTCAGCCATAGCCCCTGAACAAGCATGCAGCAGATCAGGTGTTCCTGACATTATTGTCAGATCTGACAAGATTAGCTGCATGCTTGTTTCTGGTGTTATTCAGACACTACTGCAGCCAAATAGACCTGCGGGGCAGCCAGGCAACTGGTATTGTTTAAAAGAAGATAAATATGGCAGCCCCCATATCACTCTCACCTCGGGTTCACTTTAAAAAGAACCTAAAGTGAGGGGATATGGAGACAGCCATATTTATTTCCTTTTTAACAATACCAGTTGCCTGCTGGTCTCTTTGGCTGCAGTGGTGTCTGAATCACACACCTGAAACAAGCATGCAGCTAATCCAGCCACACTTCAGTCAGAGCACCTGATCTGCTGCATGCTTGTTCAGGGGCTATGGCTAAAAGTATTAAAGGCAGAGGATCCGCAGGACAGCCAGGCAATCTGCATTGTTTAAGAGGAAATATGGCAGCCTTCATATTCATCTTGCTTCAGGTTGGTACCCACGGGAAGATGGATCTGGGTATCTGAGCTGTTTAACGATTGTTACCCGATCCGTCTTCCAAAATCGCAGAACAAAAAAAATTAACAATAGGACACGAACCATCATTGAAAAGATTGTTCAGATTTTCGCTACAGTTTATCGACTTTTGTCGAAATCTTAACGATTCTCTGTGATGTGATCTGTCCTGTCGGTCATTCAGAACAAATGACCGTTGCAGATAGTCTGTCGTCGTTAATCGCCACGTCGCGAAAAAATCATGTGAGAAAACCTGTTGTGGGTATGGACCTTTAGACACTACTGATGCCATCAGATCAACAGCCAGGCAACTGGCATTGTATAACAGGAAGTAAGTATGGCAGGCTCCATATTCCTCTCACTTCAGATTCACATTAAAGAGACACTGAAGCGAAAAAAAAAAATGATGATATTATGATTTGTATGTGTAGTACGGCTAAGAAATAAAACATTAAGATCAGATACATCAGTGTAATTATTTCCAGTACAGGAAGAGTTAAGGTAGCAATACACTGGTCGATTTGCCATCAGATTCGACCAACTGACAGATCCCTATCTGATCGAATCTGATCAAAGAGGGATCGTATGGCTACCTTTACTGCAAACAGATTGTGAACCGATTTCAGCCTGAAACCGTTCACAATCTGTTGTGGTGGTGCTGCCGCCGCTCCCCCGCCCGCATGCCCGCATACATTACCTACTCCGCCGGCGCGACTCCAGTTCCCAGGTCTCCGCTGTCTTCTCCGCTCTGGTCTCCAGGTCCGGCATGCTTTACTTCTTCCTGCCCGGCAGGAAGTTTAAACAGTAGAGCGCCCTCTACTGTTTAAACTTCCTGCCGGGCAGGAGGAACTGAAGCATGCCGGAGACCAGCGCGGACATGGAGCAGCGGTGACCGGGCGTAGACGTGCCGGCGGAGCAGGTAATGTATGCGGCTCTATTGCGTCGGTCGTCGGGTATTCGAACGCCGCTAGCGACGCGCTCCCTACCCGCGGGCGATCGACGCTAATTTTCCGCACAGAGCGATCGACGGGATCGGACGAAAAGGATCGAAATTCGGCGTGTAGCGCGAACGATTGGCAGCAGATTCGATCCCAGTGATCAAATCTGCTGTCGAAACGGCGGTGAATCGGGCCAGTGTATGGCCACCTTTAAGAAACTCCAGTTGTTATCTCAAGCCATTAAGCTCTACGACTTTCAAAGTCGTGGAGAGGGCTGTTATCTGACTTTTATTATCTCAACTGTTAGTTAATTTTTTACTTTTCCTCTGGCAGAGGAGAGGTCATTAGTTCACAGACTGCTCTGAAAGAATCATTTTGAATGCTGAGTGTTGTGTAATCTGCACATATTAGAGAATGATGCAATGTTAGAAAAAACACTATATACCTGAAAATAAAAATATGGGAATATTTTCTTTGCTGCTAATCTTCTAGTAATTATTCATAGTACACAACCAATTCATTATATCATATATTTTTTTTTTCGCTTCAGTGTCTCTTTAAGTGCAGCAACTCCATCTTGTTCCTCCTTCATAGTCAAGGCCCCCATATATATATATATATATATATATATATAGTAGCAGTGAGCTGTAAGATGAGACTGCATGCAGCCTGTTCATTCTGAGTGTACCTCAATATTTATTTTTATTAAACAGCATTGTACACTGCGCAGAATGTCAGGGAGGCCTGGAAACCCACTACAAATCGCAAATCACTTGTGTTTTTTATAAGCGATTTGTAATCAATTTCATCAAGAGTTTTCCTGCGCTTTTAGGAGCGATTTTTAAAAATGGCAGCTTTTTGCAGCGATTGTGGTACAATTTGCAATTAGGAATTTTAAAGAGAACCTGAGCTGGGTTTGAAGAATCTGCCTATACAGCCCAGCCTCTGTTGGTATTCCAAACCCCCCTAAGGTCCCCCTGCACTCTGCAATCCCCCATAAATCACAGCCGCGCTGTGCGGCTGTGTTTACATCTGTAGTGTCAGTCTCAGCTGCTCCCCCGCCTCCTGCATAGCTCCGGTCCCTGCCCCCCTCCCTTCCCTCTAATCAGCGAGGATGGAAGGGAGGCAGGCGGGGACCGGAGCTATGCAGGAGGCAGGGAGAGCAGCAGACTGACACTATAGAGAAACTCAGGGATTGCAGGGTGCAGGGAGACCTTAGGGGGGTTTGGAATACCAACAGAGGCTGGGCTGTATAGGCAGATCCAGCCTCACTATGCAGATCACATTCTTCAAACACACCTCGGGTTCTCTTTAAATCTGATTGGTCCTTTCAATGTATCATAATTTTTTTTACAGTTTGCAATAATTTAAAATTGCTATGTATAGATTTGCTAACGCTTATATATTTTACATTGAAGCTGCATATCCTGCGATGGCGATTTTGCTTACCGCAATCGTTACTGTGGAATTTTTTACATTTATTTACATTGGCAGACCGTTTAGGGAAAGCGCTGTTGATTTAAAACGCCCCCTAAACGCTCAAAAAAATCGCTCTAGTGGGTTCCAGGCCAGCCCTGAAGCTGATTTTCTCTTGTGTGTTCTCTGAATCCTCTGTTGGCATCAGGGGGAGATAAACACACCCACCATGTCCGATGAAGTCATCGGTTAAATCCGTGTCTTCGGCCAATTGCCACCCCCATAATGATAATTCCATTCGTGTCGTCATTCCTAAATATAAGACTGGCCTGTCCTGCTGTCAGGCCACGCCCATCCGAGTCACAGCCAGTCTGGGGGATCGGTAGGCCACGCCCATCTGAATGACATCCAGTCCGGGGGAGGCCATGATTTGGCAGACTGCACCAGGCTCCGAAAAACCAAAACCATCTTTGAAAAGGAAAAAAAATGAAATGTAGTCTGACGTGTATCTTACTTCCCTGCGAAGGAATTTTGTTTATTCAGCAATCGGAATAATATCATCAGCGTTTCTACGCCAGGAAACCGCCAGCCGCTCTTCAGGATCTGAATCATACGGAATCCTCAGCTCACCTCAAATATCCGGGAAACAGCGATCCACGAAAGCATTTTATCCGGGGAAAGGCGAGCTGCGGCGGGTACTAACCTCTCGTCCATCCGTCAGAACCTGCGGCGATATTGAGCCTGCTGAAGTCACAGATTATTATTACTGGCATATAGATTGTTATTGCATAACACTGACACATTGCTGCAGCACTTTACACTGAACCACGTCACGTAACCATCGCACACGTAACCATCGTACACGTAACCATTGCACTCGCAGCATATACAATGAAAATGACCCCCGGTCGGGCCACAGGTCACTCGCTGGAACACAGCCGAATGACGTGAAAAAGAGCAGACATGTAACCATTAAATTGGGCGCCGGAGATGGCCGCTAGTAGAATATCGGTAAAATGACTGATAGTCCTCTACTGGGGAGTAGTAATTCAGATAGTAATATACTGGTAATTTTACTGACATGTTATGATCACTACACCAACCTAACCCTGGTTCTACCCACACGACAAGATGCCTCCCCCCCTCCCATGTCTATCCCTAAAAAACTCCCCCATGGCAAAATCTGCTAATATTTAGACCCCCCCCCCCCTCCTCCTTCAATGCCTAACCCTAACTGCCCCAATGCCTAACCCTAACTGCCCTTCCCCATGCCTAACCTTAAATGACCTCTCCCCCGGAATACTAACCCTAACTGCCCCCCCCCCCATGCCCAACCCTAACTGCCCTTCCCCATGCCTAACCTTAAATGACCTCTCCCCCGGAATGATAACCCTAACTGCCCCCCCCCCCCCCGATGCTCAACCCTAACTGACTCCCCCATGCCTAACCTTAAATGGCCTCTCCCCCGGAATACTAACCCTAACTGCCCCCCCCATGCCCAACCCTAACTGCCCTTCCCCATGCCTAACCTTAAATGACCTCTCCCCCGGAATGATAACCCTAACTGCCCACCCCCCCCCCCCGATGCTCAACCCTAACTGACTCCCCCATGCCTAACCTTAAATGGCCTCTCCCCCGGAATACTAACCCTAACTGCCCCCCCCATGCCCAACCCTAACTGTCCCCCCATGCCTAACTTTAAATGAAGAGAACCTGTACTGAAAATAGTCAAAATAACCATACACAAGTCATACTTACCTCCCGTGTAGTCTACTCTTCAACCTTTTTCTCCTCTCCTGCGTCCCAATTGTCCGCTGTGATCAATGGAATTCTCCGTCCTCCATTTTGAAAATGGCCATTAAACCATAACAGCTTCCTGGTCAGCACACTAATAAACTGTAATATCACCCACTTGAGCCATAGGGAAACATGGACATTACCTTGCTCAATCAGTTGTAACTGACAGCTGCTAATATATAACTGACAGCAACTGGTTTATTTCAGTTCTGACATAGCACGGTGGCGTAGTGGTTAGCTCTCTCGCCTTGCAGCGCTGGGTCCCTGGTTCGAATCCCAGCCAGGGCACTATCTGCAAAGAGTTTGTATGTTCTCTCCATGTCTGCGTGGGTTTCCTCCGGGCACTCCGGTTTCCTCCCACATTCCAAAAACATACAGATAAGTTAATTGGCTCCCCCTAAAATTGGCCCTAGACTACAGTACTTACACTACATAATATAGACATATGGCAATGGTAGGGATTAGATTGTGAGCTCCTTTGAGGGACAGTTAGTGACAAGATATATATATATATACATTGTACAGCGCTGCGTAATATGTCGGCGCTATATAAATACTAAATAATAATAATAATAATACTGTCAGAATTGGAAGGGATCACTGTAGGAGGAAAATGTTGAGCTTCTGAGAGGAACTGACGGTGAGGTTAGTATGTAATATTCATTTGCAGCTACATCATTTGTTTATTTTAAATAATTTTACTCGCTACAAGTTCCCTTTAATCGACCTCCCCGCCAGAAGACTAATGGCCCATACTCACGGGCTGCAAATGTTGCCTGTCGCCAGCACACGTGAGCGTGTGGGCGACAGACCGGCGACAGCTTCTCGCCAGGTCCCTCCGCGTACACACGCGGAAGAGGGACCAGCGGCGAGACGGAAGCTGTCGCCGACGTTCCTCCTCCCCCCGCCGGAAGCTCCATTTACCACAATGGAGGTTGCTGTCGCTAGTCCGCGTACTCACGCGGACTAGCGACAGTTGCGGGGGAGGTGCGGCGGCGACTGTCGCCATGCGATTGAAACTTTCAATCGCATGGCGACATGAGCGACGGGCGACAGTTCGGGGTGCGCGCGCGTGCGACGGCCCATACTCACGGGCGACCTGTCGCCGCAACACGCACGCGCCGCGTGTTGCGGCGACAAAAGTCCCTCGTGAGTATGGCCAATGGTGGTTCTTAGCCACAATCTATGGGCGTGGCCAGCCTGGCAGATTGGATCAGGTGATTATCAGTTATGTGGTGTGCACAAGCATGGTTAGATCACGACCGCCTGTAAGCATGCGCATGCACTTTAAGGCAGGGGTCACACCAGTTGGATACACACGTGTTTTGGCGCTTCATTGCGGTCGTCATTAATTGGCCTCCTCAGAAATTGGAAAAATGTTTGCGTTCATGTTCTGTTTGCGCATTTTTTTAATTGGACAGCTTTCTGCTGGTTTCCACATGACTATCACGTTTGCAATTACAATGTATTTTACCCCGATACAGAAAATGGTGAATGAATGCGGAAATTTTATGGAAAAATGCGCAAACCCGGCTGCAGAGTGCTGGAAATCCCAAAAGCGTATGGAAAGCCACAAGGACAGGCTAGATCCCTGCCTAAATGAAGGTCCCCACTCCCTTTCTCTCCACAGCCTTGTGGACAATCGTGTCGTATGTACAGAATCATCGTTCACAAATGTCGCTCATTTGTGGGGAATTGTTTGGAATGACTTTTAAAGTGGGCTTAAACTCCCAAAATAAAATTTCAGCAACTGCTTTTAGTGACATAAAAGATCATTTGAAAACATTCCCACGCATTCCTCGTGTGTGAAAACGTATACTTTCACTGCAATGAGCAGTACAAGATAGCTTATCACTTGTCGTCGGCAAAGGCAAAAATCTGTGCCCCTCCCTCTGCTGAATAGACACATCACCCTGGCAACAGCTGAGGGCAGAGTGAAGACAGATTAGCTAGAGATAAGCAAGCTTGTACTGCTCTCTGCAGTGAAAATAAATAATTTTACACACAGGACGTATTAGAGAATGCTTTCAAATGTTCCCCTTTTTGCAAAAGTTCCTCTTTAAAGGATACTAGAGCTGAAACTCTTAGGAGAAACAGGGGGAGCCGGCATATATGGGGAGCTGTCCTGGTGGTCACTGCTCCCCCCCATTCTCCAGTGTACCCCTCCTTTCTTACGTAAATGCCCTTAGCAGCCTCTTCTGGGTCGCCGGAATAAGAAAGGAGGGGGGCACTGGAGAATAAGGGGAGCAGTGACCACCAGGACAGCTCCTCATACATGCCGGCTCCCCCCGTTTAACCTAATAGTTTAAGCTCAGGTATCCTTTAAAGCAGTTATTCTAGTCACAGTATTGTATAAACTGTTATACAGTAAGTAGTGTAAAACACTTTAAGGGCTAAGAACGACTATGGGTGCTTTGCAGTAATCGTAAAGTGCAGGCAGTGGTTCCCAAAGCGATCGCGATTTGGCTACTGTAACCACCGATGTGATCAGTCTGGGATTGCTTTCAAGTGCTGCAAGCAGTGTTCTGCAATCGCTCTGCTAGTGGGACCTTCTCCATAGGGAACCACTGGCGTAATGCTTTGCTGATCATCAAGCGCTGTAAAAGTGCTCCTAGTGAAAACAACCCTTCAGGACCAGCAAAATTAACCCATAAGGACCAGAACAGTTTTTTAAATCAAGGTGCCGCCAGTTTAGGTAGCCAGGCATAAGTGTCCCCCCAGTATAGGTAGTCAGGCATAGGTATCTCCAGTATAGATAGCCAGGCGTAGGTGCCCTCAGTATAGGTAGCCAGGCATAAGTGTCCCCCCAGTATAGGTAGCCAGGCATAAGTGTCCCCCAGTATAGGTAGCCAGGCATAAGTGTCCCCCCAGTATAGGTAGCCAGGCATAAGTGTCCCCCCAGTATAGGTAGCCAGGCATAAGTGTCCCCCCAGTATAGGTAGCCAGGCAAAAGTGTCCCCCCAGTATAGGTAGCCAGGCATAAGTGTCCCCCCAGTATAGGTAGCCAGGCATAAGTGTCCCCAGTATAGGTAGTCAGGCATAAGTGTCCCCCCAGTATAGGTAGTCAGGCATAGGTATCTCCAGTATAGATAGCCAGGCGTACATGCCCCCAGTATAGGTAGTCAGGCGTAGGTATCTCCAGTATAGGTAGCCAGGTATAGGTGCCCCCAGTATAGGTAGCCAGGCATACGTTTCCCCAGTATAGGTAGCCAGGCATAAGTGTCCCCCCAGTATAGGTAGTCAGGCATAGGTATCTCCAGTATAGATAGCCAGGCGTAGGTGCCCCCAGTATAGGTAGCCAGGTATAGATATCCCCAGTATAGGTAGCCAGGTGTAGGTGCCCTCAGTACCTCAGTATAGGTAGCCAGGTATAGTTGTCCCCAGTATAGGTAGCCAGGCATAGGTGTCCCCAGTATAGGTAGCCAGGTATAGGTGCCCCCAGTATAGGTAGCCAGGCATAGGTGCCCCCAGTATAGATAGCCAGATATAGATGCCCCCAGTATAGGTAGCCAGGTATATGTAGCCATGTATAGATGCCCCCAGTATAGTAATACAGGCACAGGTGCCCCCAGTATAGGTAGCCAAGCGCATAGGTGCCCCCAGTATAGGTAGCCAGGCGCATAGGTGCCCCCAGTATAGGTAGCCAGGTAAAGGAGCCCCCAGTATAGGTAGCCAGGTATATGTAGCCATGTATAGATGCCCCCAGTATAGTAATACAGGCATAGGTGCCCCCAGTATAGGTAGCAGCCATTACTCACCTTCCTGGGTCCAGCAAGAAGCATGCTCCAGTCTCGCTCTGCCTCTAGGAGCCTCCTCTCTCCCATCCAGCCTCGCACTGTCGCTAAGTTCCAGGTCCTGGCTTGATGAGGTCATCAGGCCGGAACCCGACACTATTATTATTAATAGTATTTATATAGCGCCGACATCTTCTGCAGCGCTGTACAAAGTATATTGTCTTGTCACTTAAAGATAATCTGTATTGTTAAAATCGCACAAAAGTAAACATACCAGTGCGTTAGGGGACATCTCCTATTCCCCTCTGTCACAATTTCGCCGCTCCTCGCCGCATTAAAAGTGGTTAAAAACAGTTTTAAAAAGTTTGTTTATAAACAAACAAAATGGCCACCAAAACAGGAAGTAGGTTGATGTACAGTATGTCCACACATAGAAAATACATCCATACACAAGCAGGCTGTATACAGCATTCCTTTTGAATCTCAAGAGATCATTTGTGTGTTTCTTCCCCCCTGCAGCTATCTTCCACTGAAGTGTCAGGCTGTTTCTTCCTGCAGAGTGCAGACAGCTCTGCCTGTATGTAATTCCTCAGTATGTGAAAGCCCAGCCAGCTCAGAGGAGGATTTATCCAGCTTGTAAAAGATAAGAGAGAAGAGAGAAGCTGCCCTAATCTAAATAATACACAGGCAGTGAGCAGAGAGGGGCCTGGAGGGGGGAGATGCATCACAGAACCACAACACTGAAGAACTTGGCAGCCTTCCAGACACAGGCTGACAAGTCTGACAAGAGAGAGATAAGTTGATTTATTACAGATATGGTGATAGTAGAAAGTGCTGCAGTAAGCCAGAACACATTAGAATAGCTTTTGGAACTTGTAGGATGATAAAAAACAGGATGCAATTTTTGTTACGGAGTCTCTTTAACTGTCCCTCTGAGGGGCTCACAATCTAATCCCTACCATAGTCATATGTCTATATCGTGTAGTTTATGTATCATAGTCATATAGTATGCATTGTGTAGTGTATGTATCGTAGTCTAGGGACAATTTAGGGGAAGCCAATTAACTTATCTGTATGTTTTTGGAATGTGGGAGGAAACCAGAGTACCCGGAGGAAACCCACACAGGCATGGGGAGAACATACAAACTCCTTGCAGATGTTCACCTGGCTGGGATTCGAACCGGGAACCCAGCACTGCAAGGCGAGAGCGCTAACCACTACGCCACCGTGCTGCCCACTAGAGGCAGAACAAGACTGGATTCCGGATTAGAGCGGACGGGAAGCGACAATCGTCGGAGGAAAGTCAAGAGAGGTGAGCGGATCCTCTTCTTCCTCTTCAGCCGCCGCTGCGCTTCAGCGATCACTACGATCGTCAGCGATCGTAGTGATCACGTGATCAGGAGCCAATCACCATGACTCCTGATCAGTGAGGGGAGATGTCAGTTGTCATATGACAGTTGAATCTCCCCTCTCGGGAGCGTGCGATCATGTCGGGAGAGGCGGGGCTTCAGGGACGTTACGTTAGAGGATGTAACTGTAACGTCCATGGTCCCAAAGGGGTTAAACTATAAGTCCAGTTGGGCAGCATGGTGGCGTGGTGGTTAGCGTAATCCCAGCCAGGTCAACATCTGCATGGAATTTGTATGTTCTCTCCATGTCTGTGTGGGTTTCCTCTGGGCACTCCGGTTTCCTCCCACATCCCAAAAACATACAGATAAGTTAATTGGCTTCCCCTTAAATTGGCCCTAGACTAAAAATATACATGCCCTACACACAATACATACTATATGACTATGGTAGGGACTAGATTGTGAGCTCCTTTGAGGGACAGTTAGGGACAACAATGTCCGAAAGTATATCATTTATCCACGTTTCTCCATGTATAACACAGGACTCAACGTACAAACAGATTCAACTTACAAACAATCTCCCGGAGTAGAACCTGTTTGTAAGTAGGGAACCCCCTGTATTCAAAAATAAATGATGAAACAAAGACGTGAATGGAGTGAGAGAAACAGCGGAGTTCCCCTTAAATATATGTGGAGGAAAATAAAACTTGAGAAGCAGAGTGGAGGTTTGGGGGCTTCCGTTCCCCCCGGGGGCAGCGGGCGGTGACAAGCGGTGATTACAGGCGTCTCACCGCGGAGGACTTGGCCGCGGCTCGCCGTGGAAACCCACTCAGGCTGGATCTGGTCTCTGTGTTTTCTTTCATATGCTGGAAGCTGACCGACGTTCTCCCCGCTTCCTGCTGCCGCGGCCCGGCGTGGAGTATTTCTGGAGCCCGCCGAGCATTGCCGTGGTTTCCAGCCCAGAGCTTTGAACATTCAGCATGTTAAAAATACCTCTTCCCCCTGAACCCCCCAACCTCTGGCATGTGTGACAGAAACGCTGCGGAGAGGCATGCTGGAAGCTGATTGGCTGCTCTGTGGCCACAGACAAGCAGCTTTCATTTGTCCTCCTTCACAGTTTAAACACAGGCCCATACTGTATTAGAGTAATTTATGGTGACACAGAACTCAGAGCAAATAATCTGCGAGTTCATTTCTGCAGTCTTATGTATTGGATTTGTGGCACCCATCCATGTGCAGCTGCCAGTGTTCTGTTTGAGGGCAAATCTCCCATTATACCTATCAGTAGAAAAGCTTCTCCTCACCTTGTCCTAGCCACACCCCTAGTTGTCCCTTCTGCTCATTGTTCAGCTCAGGAGTCCGCCTTCTACACAGAGACAAGCCCAGCTATTGGCTAGATTCACAGGCCCTGCTGTTCACGCAGTCTGATGCTGTACATGGATGCTACACATGGAAGAGGGGGCAGCACATGGAATGGGAGGGGGCTGCTGTACATGGATGTTACACATGGAAGAGGGGGCTGCACATGGAATGGGAGGGGGCTGCTGTACATGGATGTTACACATGGAAGAGGGGGCTGCACATGGAATAAGAGAGGGGAGCTGCACATGGATGATACACACGGAAGAGGGGGCTGCACATGGAATGGGAGAGGGAAGCTGTACATGGATGTCACACATGGAAGAGGGGGCTGTACATGGAATGGGAGAGGGGGCTGCTGTACATGGATGTTACACATGGAAGAGGTGGCTGTACATGTAATGGGAGAGGGGAGCTGTACATGGATGTCACACATGGAAGAGGGGGCTGCACGTGGAATGGGAGAGGGGAGATGCACATGGATGATACACATGGAAGAGGGGGCTGCACATGGAATGGGCTGCTGTACATGGATGTTAGATATGGAAGAGGGGGCTGCACATGGAATGGGAGAGGGGAGATGCACATGGATGATACACATGGAAGAGGGGGCTGCACATGGGAGGGTCTGCTGTACATGGATGTTAGATATGGAAGAGGGGGCTGCACATGGAATGGGAGGGGGCTGTACATGGATTATTCACATGGAAGAGGGGGCTGCACATGGAGTGGAAGGGGGCTGTACATGGATGTTACACATGGAAGGGGGGCTGCATATGGAATGGGAGGGGGCTGTACATGGATATCACACACAGACTGACCACAAGAAAGTTGGCTTAGGGAAAAAGTATAAAGAGTAGACTAAAAAGAAAGTAATAGAATATGTTTGTATTTATTAGTCACAAAGTGATTTTTGGGAACAGTTCGGAGCGTCACTTAAATTTCCGTCACTTTTACTTAAAATGTTGCCTCCACAATGGCTGCAGCAAGTTTAATAGGAAAAAAGAAAACAACTGTTGCCTCCTGCGGATCCACATGTTATCTAAGCCAAACCGCAATAATGAATGGGGGGGGGGGGGGGGGGGGGGCAAACCACCGCAACTCATGAGACAATGAAACTTCGGAACATTGCTATAATTTATACATAAAGTGCATTCGCCGCTTACATAAAAACACTCAAATTATACAGAGAAAATAAAGCAAAGAAATGGAGAGAAAAGGAGGAAGAAGTCATTGCAACGTCTATGGCGTCTCCCCCGCTGCCCCGAGCAGAAATCGCCTCACGCTGCGCCGCTGGATTAAACGAGAAACAATTATGAAATACTTCCCGGTACCGAGTGAATAATACGAGCCAAGAATAAAGAGCTGTTTGATGTTTGAAAATGTTCTGAAGTTGGGGAAGAATGCCGCTAATATGCTTAAGTGCAACAGTCTCCAACCTTCCCATTAGCTGCTGGATTTACATAAGAATGGCCAATTCACAAATCACATTTGTATTTCTCTAGCCGGTGGCGGCGTGACCTCGCGATCATTATCTGCTAGACGCACACTCTGGATTGGTGGTCGTCCCACTGGGCAGCAGGCTGCGGGGGGCGCTGTTCCACCCATGCTCTTGTGCGGGGGATTAATCTTATACTGAAAAGCGAGAAGTTTGGCGCATTATTTTCGGATGTTTAAGTTCTTTGTTGGAAAGAGAACAGGACATGCTGAACGTGGCGCGGGGCGTGTGTCAATGAGCCTCAGAATATGTTTTATATCGAGAGGTGACACTTTACAATCTCTTTATAATCTCTAAAGTGACGGTCGGTAACAATGATATCTTGATATGTCTGTTTTGTAGGGTAGCACTTTCCAGTTGTAATAAAGAATTCGCGTACCTATAAGGACTGATTATTGATCTATTCTGCTGTGCGATCTAGTAGGAGGAGGGACTGAGTGTGCAGCCAGCAGGCAGCCCCAGTATCTGCTTCAGGCTGGGAATGAGGCGGAGTTCCCAGGCTGCTGAATACAGACAGTCACTACATTGGTCTCTTGGTGGAAATTATGAGCTCTGGATCATGAGGAACCACCCAGGTACTCAGCTCCCATCATGCTTTGCAGCGAGTCTGACATAACTGTGGTGAATTCAGCCACTGTTGATTGCTGATGCCAGTAGTGCGCAGGTTTGAGCCAGGAGGTCACAGATAAGACACTAGGCTGGTATTATTTAAAGAGGTGCATTTCATATTTCTACCTGGACTTTAAGGAGACATGCACTAAAGGGAATATGCGTGGTGCCATTGCTGCTGACACCTTTAGGTGGGAGTGGTCATAGTTAGCACCTCCTCTAGTCATGCTACAGTGATGCAGTCAGAGGAATCACTGCTGAGGCTGCCAGTGACAGGGGGTTAGAGGTGAAGTATGAAATATGGGCGCCCGCCAGAGGTGGAAGTTTGGCACCGCCACTAGTGCTGATGGAAGTAGTGGTAATGAGGGAAAATTTGGGCGCCCCCGGTGTTCCAGTGCCCAAATTACATCTCAATGCCGTTATTTCAATAGCCCGAAACATTATGATCTTTTTCTTTCCATTATTTGCAGCGGCAGTGATTGGGGTGGGGGCTAAGGTTAGGCGTGGCGTGGGGGGTTAAGGTCCTAACCCTAAACCCCCCCCCACACCTAACCATCTGGATGGGTGTTTTTGCAGTTCGGAGGGTTGGGTGTCATGTAAAGTGTATTTGCGGGGGGGGGGGGGGGGTGGCAATTAGGGCTAGGCATCGGGTACACTTTCACAGTAGGATATCAGTAAATTTACCAATATTCCACCATCGGATTTCCTGGGCGCCCAAATTTCCAGGCGCCCTTTTACAACGTACGTGTCAGGAGATGATGTCATGGGCAGAGACGGTGGTCAGAGGATGATGTCATGGGCAGAGACGGTGGTCAGAGGATGATGTCATGGGCAGAGGCGGTGGTCAGAGGATGATGTCATGGGCAGAGGCGGTGGTCAGAGGATGATGTCATTTGCAGAGACGGTGGTCAGAGAATAATGTCAAGGGCAGAGACAGTGGTTAAAGGATGATGTCATGGGCAGAGACGGTGGTCAGAGGATGATGTCATGGGCAGAGGCGGTGGTCAGAGGATGATGTCATTTGCAGAGACGGTGGTCAGAGAATAATGTCAAGGGCAGAGACAGTGGTCAGAGGATGATATGATGTCATGGGCAGAGACGTTGGTCAGAGTATGATGTCATGGGCAGAGACGTTGGTCAGAGGATGATGTCATGGGCAGAGACGGTGGTCAGAGTATGATGTCATGGGCAGAGACGGTGGTCAGAGGATGATGTCATGGGCAGAGACGGTGGTCAGAGAATGATGTCATGGGTAGAGACGGTGGTCAGAGAATGATGTCATGGGTAGAGACGGTGGTCAGAGAATGATGTCATGGGCAGAGACAGTTGTCAGAGGATGATGTCATGGGTAGAGACGGTGGTCAGAGAATGATGTCATGGGTAGAGACGGTGGTCAGAGAATGATGTCATGGGTAGAGACGGTGGTCAGAGAATGATGTCATGGGTAGAGACGGTGGTCAGAGAATGATGTCATGGGCAGAGACAGTTGTCAGAGGATGATGTCATGGGTAGAGACGGTGGTCAGATAATGATGTCATGGGCAGAGACGGTGGTCAGAGAATGATGTCATGGGTAGAGACGGTGGTCAGAGAATGATGTCATGGGCAGAGACAGTTGTCAGAGGATGATGTCATGGGTAGAGACGGTGGTCAGAGAATGATGTCATGGGCAGAGACAGTTGTCAGAGGATGATGTCATGGGTAGAGACGGTGGGCAGAGAATGATGTCATGGGCAGAGACGGTGGTCAGAGAATGATGTCATGGGTAGAGACGGTGGTCAGAGAATGATGTCATGGGCAGAGACAGTTGTCAGAGGATGAGCCATGGGCAGAGACGGTGGTCAAAGGATGATGTCATGGGCAGAGACGGTGGTCAGAGGATGATGTCATGGGCAGAGACGGTGGTCAGAGGATGATGTCATGGGTAGAGACGGTGGTCAGAGAATGATGTCATGGGTAGAGACGGTGGTCAGAGAATGATGTCATGGGCAGAGACGGTGGTCAGAGAATGATGTCATGGGCAGAGACGGTGGTCAGAAAATGATGTCATGGGTAGAGACGGTGGTCAGAGAATGATGTCATGGGTAGAGACGGTGGTCAGAGAATGATGTCATGGGTAGAGACAGTTGTCAGAGGATGATGCCACGGGCAGAGACGGGGCTTTTACTACCATTTAATGGTCTCTAGTGTATCTGAACTTCATCACTTCTCTCACCTAATTCTAACCATTACCAGTAGCCTAACCCCAATTCAGAGGGGCAAGGAAAGGGAACACAGTGCTTCCCAGCTGGGGCACGTGCCGCTGATCTGCTGTCCAGTGCCCCCATAATTTCACTACAAAAGCCATCCATATATTTCCCCTTTAAAGTGAAGCATGGAATCCTCACCTCACCTGGTGCCTCCATCATGGCCAGCTCTGTGCTGAGAGGAGGAGATACTGATGATGTATATCTCATAAGACCACCCTAGTGCCGGATATGCCAGATATGGTTGTGCTATTAAACTGTGGTCAACCTAATGCCGTCCATCTCTTCAGTAGGAAATCTGCATTCGATTCCTGCGGTCGGTATGGCTGCGGCTCACAGTGATGCCGTGACATGACCCCGGGGCTAGACCTTACCGAACATACCGGCCAATACATTACCGAGATCAACCCATTGGGCCTATCACCTTCTGAACATGGACGTGATCCAGAATCCATTATCCCTCCGAGATGCACTTTATTCCTGAATCTTCTGAACGACTTATTCTATTCTGCGTAAAAATATTCCGAAAATCTTCCTGGCTAAACAGCTAAATTCTTTATTTACGGTCGCTTGCTGTGCGCCTCCCCTCTCCCTCCCCGCCATACCTTTTGTGGCCGGCAAATAAGTGTCGAGGTGACAACAGACTAAATCACTTTATCAGTTCCTAACTCCAGAAGGCCGAAGTCAACAACTCTATTTTTTTTTTAAAAGAAACAATTATGCGCAGCTACCGGCGAATAAAAAAAAAATATAGCGGCAGATTTCATTCACCTGGTAATAGTTATTTCATTTTTTCCCCTCTTTTTAAGTAACACAGGAACGAGATGAAACTTTGCTCGGTTAAACCCAATTTTCACCGCAGGGATTAAATTTCACACCAAGCTTATTGTAATGAGCGATAGGTATCTGGAATAATATTCAATCGAGGACGGAACGTAAGTATCTGTCAATCAGCGGCTTTAACTCTGCGCACAGATGATTTGAATTGGTGTTAGCAGCGTGAGGACGTCTTGGCGAGATGTCGGCTGGAGTGGAGATGATAGGATTACCTCTGCTGTTTGCCCCGTGAGTTTTTTCTCCTCTTCGCGTCTTGCTCAAGCTGCTAAAGCCAGACAGAGTTGATGAAAAAGGCCTTGTCTCTGGCTGGCTTCTCTTTCGGTCCCGCTGAGTTTTTCCTATTAGAAATCTGCTGTCAAAAATGAGAACTCGACTTGTGGCTTAATTTTATTCCGGCACAAACACCTTGCTTCACCACGTCGGCCAGAGACCGTCCTGCCCTGCAGAGGAGCGCAGCCGCGCCGCACCGAGAATAGGCACGCTTTCTTCCTCTTCTCCCCGCTGTCTCGGGGGCCAGATCTCCAGTTGTACGTAAATTGTGCAGTGCAGTCTACAAACACCACGCATTAAAGGACCACTATCGTGAAAAAAGTAAGCAAAAAAAAGTAGGCAGGTTAAATCTGACAGAACCGACAGGTTTTGGGCCAGTCCATCTCCTCATGGGGGATTCTCAAGGTTTTCTTTGTTTTCAACAGCATCTCCCGAACAGCAGTTTAACTGCCAAAATAGTAAGATACCAGCTGGCCTCCCTACTCACTTGCACACTGTTTGGTCAGTTAGACTCTGCAACTGCTGTGCAGGAAATGCTGTTGAAAGCAAAGAAAACCCTGAGAAATCCCCCATGAGGAGATGGACTGGCCCAAAACCTGTTGGTTCTGTCAGATTTTAAATGCCTACTTTTTTCGCGATAAGTGAGAGGTATATGGATGCTGCCATATTTATTTCCTTTTAAGCAATACCAGTTGCCTGGTCTATTTGGCTGCAGTAGTGTCTGAATCACACCAGAAACAAGCATGCAGCTAATCTTGTCAGATCTGACAATAATGTCAGGAACACCTGACCTGCTGCATGCTTGTTCAGGGTCTATGGCTGAAAGCATTAGATGCAGAGGATCAGCAGGACAGCCAGGTAACTGGTATTGCTTAAGGCTGCTTACACAGGGACGTTACAGGCGCACGTTAGTGCAGCCTGTAACGCTCCCCCAACGCACAGCAATGTAACACAAGTGGGCTGTTCACACTGCCCACGTTGCGTTACATTGTAACGCAGCAAAGTGCTGCATGCTGTGCGTTCTATGCGGCTAAGCCGCGTTAGACTGCTTGCACATGCTCAGTCATGTTGGGGAGGAGGGGAGAGCGGCCGGGCACATGGCTAATTAATATTCACTGCACTCAGTGACGTGCGGTGTTTACTTCCTGGAGCGGCCGCTCTGTGCGGTGATTGGCCGGGCGGGACCACGTGATGCTGCATGCGTCCAAGAGTACGCATCACGGCATCACTGACGCCAGAGTGAGCTGCACAACGCGGCTCACTCTGACGTCCACACCAGAGAGCACCAGGCCTTGCGTTAGGGGCACATTATGTGCCCTATAACGTCCCCTAAAACGCAACGTCCTGGTGTGTTACTAGCCTTAATGGAAATAAATATGGCAGCCTCCATATACCTCTCACTACAGTTCTCCTTTAAATCCAATCCTTGTGTGTATGGGGAATGAGAGGGTGGGTTGCAACAACAGACTACAGCCCTGCGGCCCACTGGGCTTCAGCTACGATGTCCGCTGTTGAGAATTTGCCGGCATTTACAAAAGCGATAGGTTAATGCAAACCTACGCCGGTGAATTGCCAAACTCCCAATCCTGCAGCTGGCAGCATTTTCAGAGCAATTTCATTCTGGGAATGCTGAGTGAAAATCGCATTGCCTGAAAATCACTCCGCATGTTTGTTTCCTTATATACAATACTAGTTGCCTGGCTGTCCTGCTGATCCTCTGCCTATGAGAGCCCTTTCACACTGGCACACAGTGCAGCATATTACCGCAGCTCACAGCTAGAGCAATGTTAGTCTGTGGGGCCTTTCATACAGACACGGTGCGACCCAGAGGCGGGACAAGGTCCTCCAGCACCCAAGGCTGAGACACCAAAGTGCTCCCCTCCATCCCTCCCACCTCAGCTGTCACACACTGATTGCTATTAGACTAAGAGGCACCCCAGGGCCCCCAACACCTTAATATCTAGTTATCTGGTGTGCAGTCACTGCCATGCATCCCCTTTTCTTATTTCTTTCTGCTTCATACACAATTAGGAATGACAGCTGAATGAATTCTGCGCCCCCTCTTACACTGCGCCCTGAGGCTGGAGCCTCTCCTGCCTATGCCTCGGCCCGGCCCTGGTGCGACGCGATGCGTCAGAAGTGATGTTTTCGCCACACCCCTGACGCGAATGCATACCTACATTAGTGTGTGGCGACCGGTGGTGGACCCATGTAAGTCTCTGGGGATGTACGCGTTTTAAAACAACCGACGCAAGTTTTGCGCGTCGTGCATGCGTGGAAGCGTATTTTAATAATATGCTTCTGCGCACGTGATCGCATCAGCCACAGGAAGTAAGCATCACTTCCTGCTTGGCCAGCTGCCAGACGGGGATTACTAACATGGTAATCTCCGAAGGTTGTTTATGGCGGTCCGGCCCAAGCTACCACCAATCCACAGCGTGAAACCGGCTTCATACGTTTACCCATAGCCCCTGAACAAGCATGAAGATCAGGTGACTGAAGTGTGACTGGATTAGCTGTATGCTTGTTTCAGGTGTGTGATTCAGACACTACTGCAGCCAAAGAGACCAGCAGGGATGCCAAGCAACTGGTATTGTTTAACAGGAAATAAATATGGCAGCCTCCACATACCTCTCACCTCAGGTGTTCTTTATAGGGAACCTTAAATGAGAGGGATATGGATGTTTCCTTTTAAACAATACCAGTTGCCTGGCACTCCTGCTGATCTCTTGGGCTCCAGTAGTGACTGAATCACACACCTGAAACAAGCATGCAGCTAATCCAGTCTGACTTCAGTCAAAGCACCTGATCGGCATGCTTGTTCAGGGGCTGTGGCTGAAAGTATTAGAGACACAGGATCAGCAGAAGAGTCAGGCAACTGGTATCGTTTTAAAAGGAAAAAATCCAGATCCTTCTCAGTTTAGGTTCCCTTTAAAGGATACCCCAACTGAAATGTGGCATAATGAGATAGACATGTGTATGTACAGTGCCTAGCACACAGATAACTATGCTGTGTTCCTTTTTTTCTTTCTCTGCCTGAAAGAGTTAAATATCAGGTATGTAAGTGGCTGACTCATTCATGACTCAGACAGGAAGTGACTACAGTGTGACTCTCACTGATAAGAAATTCCAACTATAAAACACTTTCCTAGCAGAAAATGGCTTCTGAGAGCAAGAAAGAGGTAAAAAAGGGGAATTTCTTATCAGTGAGGGTCTCACTGTAGTCACTTCCTGTCTGAGTCAGGACTGAGTCAGCCACTTACATACCTGATATTTAACGCTTTCAGGCAGAGAAAGAAAAAAAGAAACACAGCATAGTTATTTGTGTACTAGGCACTGTACATACACATGTCTATCTCATTATGTCACATTTCAGTTGGGGTATCCTTTAAGCTATGTTTTCTATTAGTATTAGACAAAAGAAGATTAATACATTGCAAAATAAAGTGCTCCTCCTTCAAGTAGAGTTTATAGGGGACGGTCCCCAGAGGCATCTGGGAGTTTCATGGTTCTGTCTGTGTGAAAATCCTCCATGCGTTGTCATTTCTGCCCTCCCAGTGGCCTCTGTGGCTCAGACCTGATTCCGGTTCACATTGATGGACAGATTCCAGCGATTCCTCACCGCATGTTCCCTCCACAATGAACAGTAGGCAGAGCTGTGACTTTCCACGCCGCCTTTTCACCGCGCAGCGTATATTGTTACCTGTCATGTGTTATTTATGAATGTGCGAATAAAGTTACAGAATTCCTCCCAGGGGCTTCTGGGAAATTATTCCAGGAGATTTATTGTAGAGTAACTACAGTGAGGCGGGCTGAGCTCAACAAATACAACGTGTAAGCTACAAATCCTCACGGCAAACATGGGGGGTGGGGAGTCTGATCACCTAAAGGTGGCCACACACGATACAATAAAATGATCCAATTTTACAGCAATTCGATAAAAACGATCGTATCTTCTGAAAACAATTATATACTGTTTTCTTGTTTGTCCATTTGTGCTGTTGCTCTCACAGGCTGCACTGCACACGTCCACTTTTCTCATCATTTGGACAGTTTTTAATTGCATTTTGTTTTAAACCATTTGTTTGTCTATTTCTCTGCATAATTGTGGTTTTATAGCGCAGGATAGGCCCTGAGTTTGAAACCAGTTGTGTTCACTTTGACACTTTGTGGATCAGCCACATTTTCCCCGCCCCTCCTAGAGGCTGCTGATGGGCGGAGTTCAGAGGCCCTATATAAGTGCTTTTAGTGCCATTTTGTAACCAGCAATGATTAAGGACTAGACTTGTCCAAAACATGTCAGCTGGGTTGATGTTTGTGGAGTTTTCATCTTGGATAAATCCGATAATATAGAAGCTTTATGGATAAGTGGGAACCTCCCTCTCTTCTGTCTTTGCTTGGGTGGTGCTGACCCGGTCCAGCACTATTCTGGGATGGAGTGGGGTGAAACAGTATCCACGGTCTCACATACAATATATAATAGTACAATAATCATCTTAGGTGGGGAAAATACTGCCTCCTATTGGTAGAGAACATACTGCGTCCTATTGGTGGGGAAAATGCTGCCTCCTATTGGTAGAGAACATACTGCGTCCTATTGGTAGAGAACATACTGCCTCCTATTGGTAGAGAACATACTGCGTTCTATTGGTGTGGAAAATACTGCCTCCTATTGGTGGAGAACATACTGCGTCCTATTGGTGTGGAAAATACTGCCTCCTATTGGTGGAGAACATACTGCGTTCTATTGGTGTGGAAAATACTGCCTCCTATTGGTGACTATTAATGGGGAAAATACTGCCTCCTATTGGTGACTATTAATGGGGAAAATACTGCCTCCTATTGGTGGAGAAGATACTTCCTCTTATTGATGTGGAAAATGCTGCCTCCTATTGGTGACTATTAATGTGGAAAATACTGCCTCCTATTGGTGACTATTGATGGGGTAAATACTGCCTCCTATTGGTGGAGAAGATACTTCCTCTTATTGATGTGGAAAATGCTGCCTCCTATTGGTGACTATTAATGTGGAAAATACTGCCTCCTATTGGTGACTATTGATGGGGTAAATACTGCCTCCTATTGGTGGAGAAGATACTGCGTCCTATTGGTGGAGAAGATACTCCCTCCTATTGATGTGGAAAATGCTGCCTCCTATTGGTGACTATTAATGGGGAAAATACTGCCTCCTATTGGTGATTATTGATGGGGTAAATACTGCCTCCTATTGGTGGAGAAGATACTGCCTCCTATTGGTGATCCCTGCCTCTAAAAGTATTAGAGGCAGAGGATCAGCAGGACGGCCAGGCAATGTGTATTGTTTAAAAAGTAATACATATGGCAGGCTCCATAGCTCTCTCACTTAGGGTTCCCTATAAGCTGGGGGTATTCTCTGTGAAAGGGTTTTAGAAAGTGATTGCAATCGCGACCGTGCAGCATGAGAAGGGTTCATTTTGAATGTCCCATCTCTCGCCCGCGTATAAACTGCCGCGTTGGCTTACGTAGGCGGGCGAGGATCGGCTCTGAGTAACCGCGTCCATTGCAGTATTAACACATGTTTATGAAAGAATAACTTTTTATTGATCTCTTAAGACTTTGTTTTGCTTCTGCAGAAGAGGAAGAGGATGAGGAAATGGCGGAACATAAAACAGATCAGGACTCCGCACTTGACAATCAAGAAGTAAAACAGGACTCAAAGGAAGGTAAACATCCTGACTGATTGCGTTCCACTGCGGCTTACGCGGCTAATGGGCGATTAGCAACATCAGAGGGAGGACTGGGCCGTCACCAGCCCTCGCCTGCTGTTATTGCGGGTTACAAAGTTTAATGGGATCCGTTTTACACGAAAGATGGATGTTTAAACAGCACCTGGCCGAGAGCAAACGAGTAAACTGACCTAATTAGTAAAAGTTACACACTAAAGGCCAAAATCACTGCAGAAACGTCATCAGAGATCGGGGTTCTGAAAAACTACCCAGATTTATTCACAATTCTAAAGAGCAAACAGAACTCAAAGGTGCATATAGAAATGTATTAATATAAACAAATGAAATGCAGATTCGCCTACAAATCAACAGTCAAAAGTCATGTGAGTAAAGCTGTCACACAGGGATGCAGAAATCTCACAGGTGGTGTGCAGTGTACACAGTATACAGCACAGAGCAATGATCAGACCTGATCTACAAGTAAGGTGAGTAAAGTTATCACACAGGGATGCAGAGATATCACAGCTGCTGTACAGTGTACAGTATAGACAGGAACAGGAAGGACAGCACAGAGCAATGATCAGACCTGATCTACAAGTCATGTGAGTAAAGCTGTCACACAGGGATGCAGAGATATCAGAGCTAATGTGCACAGTGTATACAGTACAGACAGGAACAGGAAGGACAGCACAGAGCAATGATCAGACCTGATCTACAAGTCATGTGAGTAAAGCTGTCACACAGGGATGCAGAGATATCAGAGCTAATGTGCACAGTGTATAGTATAGACAGGAACAGGAAGGACAGCACAAAGCAATGATCAGACCTGATCTACAAGGCATGTGAGTAAAGCTGTCACACAGGGATTCAGAGATATCACAGCTAATGTGCACAGTGTACAGTATAGACAGGAACAGGAAGGGCAGCACAGAGCAATGATCATACCTGATCTACAAACCATGTGAGTAAAGCCGTCACACAGGGATGCAGAGATATCAGAGCTGGTGTACAATGTATACAGTATAGACAGAAACAGGAAGGACAGTACAGAGCAATGATCAGACCTGATCTACAAGCCATGTGAGTAAAGCTGTCACACAGGGATGCAGAGATATCAGAGCTAGTGTACAGTGTATACAGTACAGACAGGAACAGGAAGGACAGCACAGAGCAATGATCAGACCTGATCTACAAGTCATGTGAGTAAAGCTGCCACACAGAGATGCAGAGATATCACAGCTGGTGTACAGTGTATACAGTATTACAGTATAGACAGGAACAGGAAGGACAGCACAGAGCAATGATCAGACCTGATCTACAAGTCATGTGAGTAAAGCTGTCACACAGGGATGCAGAGATATCACAGCTGGTGTGCAGTGTATACAGTATAGACAGGAACAAGAAGGACAGCACAGAACAATGATCAGACCTGATCCTACAAGCCATGTGAGTAAGGCTGTCACACAGGGATGCAGAGATATAACAGCTGGTGTACAGTGTATACAGTATAGACAGGAACAGGAAGGACAGCACAGAGCAATGATCAGACCTGAGCTACAAGTCATGTGAGTAAAGCTGTTACACAGGGATGCAGAGATATCACAGCTAGTGTACACAGTATACAGTATAGACAGGAACAGGAATGACAGCACAGAGCAATGATCAGACCTGAGCTACAAGTCATGTGAGTAAAGCTGTCACACAGGGATGCAGAGATATCACAGCTAGTGTACACAGTATACAGTATAGACAGGAACAGGAAGGACAGCACAGAGCAATGATCAGACCTGATCTACAAGTCATGTGAGTAAAGCTGTCACACAGGGATGCAGAGATATCACAGCTGGTGTGTAGTGTATACAGTATAGACAGGAACAGGAAGGACAGCACAGAACAATGATCAGACCTGATCCTACAAGCCATGTGAGTAAGGCTGTCACACAGGGATGCAGAGATATCACAGCTGGTGTACAGTGTATACAGTATAGACAGGAACAGGAAGGACAGCACAGAGCAATGATCAGACCTGATCTACAAGTCATGTGAGTAGAGCTGTCACACAGGGATGCAGAGTCATGTGAGTAAAGCTGTCACACAGGGATGCAGAGTCATGTGAGTAAAGCTGTCACACAGGGATGCAGAGTCATGTGAGTAAAGCTGTTACACAGGGATGCAGAGTCGTGTGAGTAGAGCTGTCACACAGGGATGCAGAGATATCACAGTTGGAGTATAGTGTGCACAATATTCCAGTCCCAGATGCACTGTCACTTATGGGTGTGCTGTCTTACCAGATATAAACACTCTGCGTGCCTATTGGTGTTTTGTAGCTCCTCCCAGAGAACTGACTGAAGAGGAAAAACAACAAGCTGTCCACTCAGAAGAATTCCTGATATTTTTTGACCGCACCATCCGAGTCATGGAGCGCGCCCTGGCCGAGGACTCCAATATATTTTTTGATTACAGCGGAGGAGACTTGGAAGATAAGGAAGGGTGAGTTCAGTTCATCTATATGAATGCTGGTGGATTTATCAGCAGTGACAGCCAGTTGTTTTCCAGCTCATTGCCAGCATTGGAAACATATGGGATCTTCTCCAGGAAGGATACACTGAAGTTCTGATCCAGTTCTGTATTATGCCTGAAGAAGAACCGTCAGGTTTGGAAAGCTGTCAATGAACGACGCACAGCGATTCATTACAGTTGTTACTTGGTCTGATGTCTGTGTATCAGCTCCACGACTAACACCGGGCCATACCTCACTTGCTCAGGATCCTCCTTCTAGCTTCATTTACTTTTAGCTCTACCATCTCACATTGCATTTTATTTCTTCTGCGGTCATACTCACCTGTCTCCCTCTGGTAGCAGGAAAAAAGGGCGCCGGCTAAGGGTGGACGAAAAGGGCGCCGCCAGTGGCATACCTAGGGTGCTTGACACCCGGTGCTGATTATTCAGATAGCACCCCCCCACCAAAAAAAATAAAAAGTGAGTGTGACAGCTACCACTGGCCAAAATTACTACTGAGGAAGGTCAGTGAAATGACTATGTACTCTGCAATGTGCTGCAGAAGAAGTCAGTGCTATATAAATACATAATAATAATAATATGGTAGGACATTAGACTATGACTATGGTGGGATTAGATTGTGAGATCCTCTGAGGACAGTCAGTGACATGACTATGTACTCTGCAATGTGCTGCAGAAGATGTCAGTGCTGTATAAATACATAATAACCAAAAGACAAGATCATCTGTATGGGCAAATAATCAACAATAATAAGCAAGAATTAATGCTTGCATAATCTTTATTAAACACACTGAAAAAAGGATAAAAACAATTAAAATTGGGTGGCACCCATTGGAGGACACTGATACAAATCAATCAAAAAAGTTGTTGCACCAAATACAATGTGCAAAGTGCAGATAGTGTACTAAACAGAAATAACAAATGAATCAAAGCTAACACCTGAGTACCAATGATCAAAAGACATGTAAAAATGCAATGACAAGATGGAAAAAATTATAATGGAAGCAGACAGCAAAGCCAGTATCTGGGCATATAGAGACCTCTATAAAAATGTATCACAATGCTGGTTTCCCGCATGGAATAATAATGCCACAAGGATGCTGTGAAAAGGTAAGGTGCAGCCGAAAAAAAGCATGAATGTTTACCTGTTAGTACAGTATCAGTCAAATTGTCCCCCGGGTGCGCCCCTGAGGGGCGCACCCGGGGGACAATTTGACTGATACTGTACTAACAGGTAAACATTCATGCTTTTTTTCGGCTGCACCTTACCTTTTCACAGCATCCTTGTGGCATTATTATTCCATGCGGGAAACCAGCATTGTGATACATTTTTATAGAGGTCTCTATATGCCCAGATACTGGCTTTGCTGTCTGCTTCCATTATAATTTTTTCCATCTTGTCATTGCATTTTTACATGTCTTTTGATCATTGGTACTCAGGTGTTAGCTTTGATTCATTTGTTATTTCTGTTTAGTACACTATCTGCACTTTGCACATTGTATTTGGTGCAACAACTTTTTTGATTGATTTGTATCAGTGTCCTCCAATGGGTGCCACCCAATTTTAATTGTTTTTATCCTTTTTTCAGTGTGTTTAATAAAGATTATGCAAGCATTAATTCTTGCTTATTAATGTTGATTATTTGCCCATACAGATGATCTTGTCTTTTGGTTATTATGCAGTCTTTCTGCATCTGATGGGACACTTATCATGGTGTTATGTTTTTTATTTAGACTCAGCTGTTAGCTTGTTTGCTGTATAAATACATACTAATAATAGTATGGTAGGACATTAGACAGGCTATGGTAGGATTACATTGTGAGCTCCTCTGAGGACAGTCAGTGACATGACTATGTACTCTGTAATGTGCTGCAGAAGATATTAGTGCTATATAAATACATAATAATAATATGGTAGGACATTAGACAGGCTATGGTAGGGGTTAGAGTGTGCTCCTCTGAGGACAGTCAGTGACATGACTATGTACTCTGTAATGTGCTGCAGAAGATATTAGTGCTATATAAATACATAATAATAATATGGTAGGACATTAGACAGGCTATGGTAGGGGTTAGAGTGTGAGCTCCTCTGAGGACAGCCAGTGACATGACTATGTACTCTGTAATGTGCTGCAGAAGATATTAGTGCTATATAAATACATAATAATAATATGGTAGGACATTAGACAGGCTATGGTAGGGGTTAGAGTGTGCTCCTCTGAGGACAGTCAGTGACATGACTATGTACTCTGTAATGTGCTGCAGAAGATATTAGTGCTATATAAATACATAATAATAATATGGTAGGACATTAGACAGGCTATGGTAGGGGTTAGAGTGTGAGCTCCTCTGAGGACAGCCAGTGACATGACTATGTACTCTGTAATGTGCTGCAGAAGATATCAGTGCTATATAAATACATAATAATAATATGGTAGGACATTAGACTATGACTATGGTAGGATTAGAGTGTGAGCTCCTCTGAGGACAGTCAGTGACATGACTATGTACTCTGTAATGTGCTGCAGAAGATATCAGTGCTATATAAATACATAATAATAATATGGTAGGACATTAGACTATGACTATGGTAGGATTAGAGTGTGAGCTCCTCTGAGGACAGTCAGTGACATGACTATGTACTCTGTAATGTGCTGCAGAAGATATTAGTGCTATATTAATACATAATAATAATATGGTAGGACATTACACTATGACTATGGTAGGATTAGATTGTGAGCTCCTCTGAGGACAGCCAGTGACATGACTATGTACTCTGTAATGTGCTGCAGAAGATATCAGTGCTATATAAATACACTAGCTAATTGCCCGGCATTGCCCGGGTATGTATTTGGCTGGTGTTGGCTCCACCTACTTTTTCTAACCCTAACACACAATTACTCACTGACCAAGTTTGTGAGCTTTGCGGTCTTTGGTATCAATAATCTGCATTGAAATGAAACAAATCTGATTGAGTGTGTGTTGCTCCACTCCCTTTTCTGAATTTGAACCCCAGTCACCCAATAACCAACTGTACCAGGTTTGAGGCCTGTGCCATTAACAGTTCAAGAATGGCAGCAATTAAATATTCCCCTTGAAAAGCAACAGGTGAAGTTTGATTTACTTTTGTAGGCTCCACCCACTTTTCTGAATATTAATCCCAGTCACCCAGTGACCAACTGTGCAAAGTTTAAAAACCCTGCCATTAACAGAATGGCTGCAGTGTACATTTTCCCAGTGAAATTTGTATTTGTCTCCACCCACTGATGACCCGGCGTTGCCCGGGTATGTATTTGACTGGTGTTGGCTCCGCCCACTTTCTAACCCTAACACACAAACATTCAATGACCAAGTTTGTGAGCTTTGGAGTTCTTGGCATCAATCATTTGTATATTCCCATAGAAATTAAACATTGATAGGCTGCTTGTGGCTCCACCCCTCTCCAGCATTTGAACCCCAGTCACCCAATGACCAACTGTAGCAGGTTTGAGGCATCTGCTATTAACAGTGTAAAAATGGCAGCAATTTAAATATTCCACTTGAAAATCAACAGGTGAATTTTGATTGGCTATTATAGGCTCCACCCACTTCCCTGAATATCTCAGTCACTCAGTGACCATCTGGGCAAAGATTGGGAACCCTGAAATAAATAGTGTAAGAAGGGCTGCAGTTTACACTTTCCCAGTGAAATTTGTTTTTGGCTCCGCCCACTTTTTGTAACCTGGACACAAAGTCACTACTCAATGCCCAAGTTTGTGAGTTTTGGGGTCCTTGGCATCAATAATTTGTATTTTCCCATGAAATGAAACAAATCTGATTCACTGTTTGTGGCTCTGTCCCCTTTTCTGAATTTGAACCTCAGTGACCCAATGACCAACTGTACCAGGTTTGAGGTTTGTGCCATTAACAGTACAAGAATGGCAGCAATTTTAATATTCTCCTTGAAAAGCGACATGTGATTTTTGATTGGCATTTTTAGGCTCCACCCACTTTTCTGATTATTAATCCCAGTCACCCAGTAACCAGCTATGCTAAGTTTGAGAACCCTGCCATTAACAGTGAAGAAGGGCTGCAGTTTACAATTCCCCAGAAAAATCTGTTTTTAACTCCACCCATTTTTTGTAACCTGGACACACAGTCACTACTCAATGACCAAGTTTGTGAGCTTTTGGGTTCCTGGCATCAAAATTGTGCTAATGTAAGCAGTTTATCCAGCAAAGAAATCTGGCTGTTTTTGGCTCCGCCCCTTTACTGCATTTGAACCCCAAACACTTAACGCCCGACTGTAGCAGGTTTGAGGCCTCTGCTATTAACAGTGTGAGAATGGCTGCAGTTTCAATATTCCCCTTGAAAATCAATAGGTGAATTTTGATTGGCTCTTGTAGGCTCCACCTACTT